>NC_092778.1:64621613-65283488 GCF_047496795.1 Chiloscyllium punctatum | reverse complement strand
GTGTCACCGGCTGGGCCCAGCATTTATTACCCATCCCTAGTTGTCCCTTGAGAAGGTGGGGTGAGCTGCCTTCTTGAACCGCTGCAATCCATGTGCTGTAGGTAGACCCACAATTCCCTTAGAGAGGAATTCCAGTATTCTGACCCAGTGACAGTGAAGAAACGGTGATATATTTGGGCTGAGAGGTGGCGTATGGAGTTTAATACGGAAAAATGTGAGGTGATTCAGTTTGGAAGGAGCAACAAGAATACAGAGTACTGGGCTAATGGTAAGATTCTTGGTAGTGTAAATGAGCATAGAAATCTCGGTGTCCATGTACATAGATCCCTGAAAGTTGCCACCCAGGTTGATAGGGTTGTTAAGAAGGCATATGGTGTATGAGCTTTTATTGGTAGAGGGATTGAGTTTTAGATCCATGAGGTCATGCTGCAGCTGTACAAAACTCTGGTGTGGCCACACTTGGAGTATTGCATACAGTTCTGGTCACTGCATTATAGGAAGGATGTGGAAGCTTTGGAAAGGGTTCAGAAGAGATTTGCAAGGATGTGGCCTGGTTTGGAGGGAAGGTCTTAGGTGGAAAGGACTTGAGGCTGTTTTTGTTGGAGAGAAGAAGGTTGAGAGGTGACTTAATTGAGACGTATAAGATAATCAGAGGGTTAGATAGGGTGGACAGTGAGAACCTTTTCAGATGGTGATAGTTAGCAGAAGGGGACATAGCTTTAAACTGAGGGGTGATAGATCTAGAATAGATGTCAGAGATAGTTTCTTTACTCAGAGTGGTAGGGGCATGGAACAAACTGTCTGCGACAGTAGTGGACTTGCCAACTTTAAGGGCATTTAAATGGGCATTGGATAGACATCTGGATGAGACTGAAATAGTGTAGGGTAGATAGGCTTCAGATTGGTATCACAGGTCAGCGCAACATCGAGGGCTGAATGGCCTGTGCTGTGCTGGAACGTTCTCTGAATCTGTATTTCCAAGTCAGGATGGTCAGTAGCCTGGGGGGGGGATCTTGCAGGGGGTGGTGTTCCATGTATCTGCTGCTGTTGCCCTTCTCGATGGAAGTGGTTGTGGGTTTGGAAGGTGCTGTCTGAGGATCTTTGGTGAACTTTTGAGGTACATCTGCTACTGAGCGTCAGTGGTGGAGGGAGTGGATCTTTTTGGATGTGGTGTCAGTCAAGTGGGGGCTGCTTTGTCCTGGATGGTGGTGTCAAGCTTCTTGAGTGTTGTTGGGGCTACACCCATCCAGGCAGGTGGGGAGTATTCCATCACACTCTCGACTTGTGCCTTGTAGATGGGGGTCACTATCTTCTGGAAAGAATAGGAAGAAATTGGGAAGAAGTGTTTACAACAACTTGGTCATCAAAATGATAAACCCGTAAATCATTGCTGCACCGTTTTAAATGACAAACATGAATTTTAAAGAAAAATGGTAATTCTTATCATAGCTTGATGCTGCTGCAAATCTTTCAGCTTTGGCAGGGCCGTGGTGTGACTCACTCTTCTTATATTTTGGTTTAACCGATTGTAACCGATGTGGCACCGGTGTGTTTTGTTAATCATTTCATCAGGTTCCAGTGTTCATTTTCTCTGCGCCAAAAAACATGAAGATGATTAACATCCTTTCGAAAATGCTGTTTAATTGCTGGCTGCAATTTGATATATAACTCAGTTATGTTTGTTTCAGACAAGCAACTATGGAAAACATAATCTTTTAAAACATTGCCATGTCTTTTAATGCATGTCGTTGCTCATCCTCTTCCTAATAACCAATTAAAAACTCTACGAGATATACTTAGTAAATAAAGAAAAGGTTCATGAACAGAACAGTTACACAATATCTCACTGAGGATTCTGTGTGAACACAGTGGGACAGGGAGTAGATGTTTAAACAGAGACACTTCCTACAGGATGGTGCTGGTGTGAACGGATGTGACTGTGGAATAATTATGTCGAATCCTGGAAGGACACCGTGCTGTAGGTGGAAGGCTGTAGGCAAAGCCGGCACTGTGGAGATATCCTGCAGGATGTTTAAATCTTCTTAAAACAACCAACACAGGAGGCAACTGCCTGTGCAGAAGGCATTTTAGTAACTTGTGGTTTCCAGTAATTGCAAGGTCCTTCTGGAATTCTGACTAGCAGAGGTGAAAAATAAACACTCATTATTTTAATAATGGATTGTCATTTGTGTGTGGGTAATATTCCAGGGCTCACTTAACACTGATGGGTGAAGCAGAAGCTGATTTGATATTATTATGCAGATTTCTGATTAGAAAACCATTCGACAAACACTGGGGGGATGTTTCAATCGAAAAGCAGATTGCTGCGGGTGTTGGAGGGCTAAAGTAAAATCGGAAAATGAAGAAAGAAACAAGAGTTAATATTTCAATTTGTTTCATCAAAACTGTGAAAGGTTTAGGGATGCCACAGGGAGTGGTGGGAGTGCAGGGGTTTGGAGTGAAGGTGGTAGGTGAGGGACTAAGGGAGGGAGCAGGTCTGTGTTGAGGTGAACGAGAGAGAGAGGGGAATGGATGACAGAAGAGTGGGTGGCGGGGAAAGATGCAAAACAAAATGAGATCAGAGTACATTTTCTGCCATCTGAAAGCAAAAAAAAACAGGGAAGCAAAACAGAACTTGCATAAAAAGAAACAAAAAGTGAGCAAATGGGGGAAGATGGCAGCGATTTGAGTCCGAAGTTATTGAATCCGTGAAGCTGTGACATGTCTTGTCAAAAGACGAGACGCTGCACCTCAAACTGACATTGAACTTCACTGGAGCAGCCAAGGCCAGAGAGTCAGCATGGGTCTTTTGTGGCACAGTGGTAGTGTTCCTACCTCTGAGGCAGGAGGTATGGGTTCATGCCTCACCTGCTCCAGAGGTGTGTGTGATAATGTGCCTGAACAGGTAGATCAGAGAATATCCAAACAGCTCAGTGTGAGAGCCCATGGAAGATGAATTTTCAATATCTTCTGGCTCTCACCCTTTCCCAGACCTTCCTTTTGACCTTGTCTCATCCCCCCCACCCCCCTCCCAAAACAATCTTATTCAAAACCTAATCATGTTTTTAACTATTCCCACTTCTAATGAACTAGAACTGTTTGACTTGGTTTCTCTCTGTCTCTCCAGAGTTACCAGGCCAGCTGAGTTTCTCTGGGACATTGTTTTTACAACAGAACCAGTCTAACCCAGAGTGACTGTAGCTCATTACTGATTGGAGCAAAGCTGCCAGGAGTTAGCACAGGGCTCTGTGCCCTCATCACTCATTGGCTAATGAGACTGACTCTGATCCATCTTAAATTTAGGGGGAACTTGAGAAGCAACTCCTTCAAGCTAACCCCATCCTGGAAGCCTTTGGCAATGCAAAGACAGTGAAAAATGACAACTCGTCTCGATTTGTGAGTATTCCGTTTTCAGTTTTCGGGCTTGGCTCAGTTTGCAGTTTCCGTGATCGTACACACCTCTCAATGAGAATGACAGGCCGTGATAAAAATGTTAGCTCACGCTGGGACTGGCTGCAGTTCCTGAGACCTGGTATCTCAGTAAGATGCAACCACCACAAACCGCTGGACCCTGTGCTGAAATGGGCAGCTGGTGGTCAGTGCCTTCAGCAATGCTTTGAGATTTCAACATGGAGCTAAAATGTACCAATTATTTCTGAAGCAGAATAGCAGTTGTATTAGTCCTTTACCAGTCAGATAATATTCAGGAGAATTGTCCCAAAGGTATGGCATGACAGGGAAATGGAACTTACTGAGAATTTCTGCTTCTTGTTTGTAAGTTGCTTTACATTAATTCAAGAATATATTCTGCAATAACAGCCAGAGAAAAGCTGTTGAAAGCTCTGTAGGTGTGATAGAGCCAGAGTGTGTTGTGTCCAATGAATGTGTTTTGTACTTTCACTAAAAGCAATGGTGTCAATTGCCTAGAATCCCATGATCAGGTTTCAATGATATTTCTAGTGTCTTCTCCTTCTCCACCATCATGATGTAACAGACATGTCTGGAGGCTGCAGTGATCCCCTAAACAATGCTATCAGGAGCTCTTTGCTATTGGTTGAGCAAGGTCAGGGATGTAGGTATTAGGCCAAGTCTGTCCCAAGAGGGCCTCAGGGCCAGACACATAAAGAGCCAAACGTCTCTCTGTCTGTGGTGGGAGAGAGCTTCAGCAGAAAGATTGTCCCAGTCACCCAGATCTGACCCTATCCCAGTGCATGTGTACATGATCCTATCCCAGTGTGTGTATATATGTCCCTATCCCAGTGTGTATATGACCCTATCCCAGTGTGTATATGACCCTATCCCAATGTATATATGACCCTATCCCAGTGTGTGTATATGTCCCTATCCCAGTGTGTGTGTATATGACCCTATCCCAGTGTGAGTACATGACCCTATCCCAGAGTGTGTGTATATGACCCTATCCCAGTGTGTGTATATGACCCTATCCCAGTGTGTATGTATATGACCCTATCCCAGTGTGCATATATGACCCTATCCCAGAGTGTGTGTATATGACCCTATCCCAGTGTGTGTGTATATGACCCTATCCCAGTGTGTGTATATGACCCTATCCCAGTGTGTGTGTATATGACCCTATCCCAGTGTGTGTATATGACCCTATCCCAGAGTGTGCGTATGTGACCCTATCCCAGTGTGTATGTACATGACCCTATCCCAGAGTGTGTGTATGTGACCCTATCCCAGAGTGTGTGTATGTGACCCTATCCCAGTGTGTGTGTATGTGACCCTATCCCAGTGTGTGTGTATGTGACCCTATCCCAGTGTGTGTATATGACCCTATCCCAGTGTGTATATGACCCTATCCCAGTGTGTGTATATGACCCTATCCCAGAGTGTGTGTATATGACCCTATCCCAGTGTGTATATGACCCTATCCCAGTGTGTGTATATGACCCTATCCCAGAGTGTGTGTATGTGACCCTATCCCAGTGTGTGTATATGGCCCTATCCCAGAGTGTGTGTATATGACCCTATCCCAGAGTGTGCGTATGTGACCCTATCCCAGTGTGCGTATATGACCCTATCCAAGTGTATATATGACCCTATCCCAGTGTGTATGTACATGACCCTATCCCAGAGTGTGTGTATGTGACCCTATCCCAGAGTGTGTGTATGTGACCCTATCCCAGTGTGTGTGTATGTGGCCCTATCCCAGTGTGTGTATATGACCCTATCCCAGTGTGTATATGACCCTATCCCAGTGTGTGTATATGACCCTATCCCAGAGTGTGTGTATATGACCCTATCCCAGTGTGTGTATATGACCCTATCCCAGTGTGTGGATATGACCCTATCCCAGAGTGTGTGTATATGACCCTATCCCAGTGTGTATGTATATGACCCTATCCCAGTGTGTGTATGTGACCCTATCCCAGAGTGTGTGTATGTGACCCTATCCCAGTGTGTGTATGTGACCCTATCCCAGTGTATATATGACCCTATCCCAGTGTGTATGTACATGACCCTATCCAAGTGTATATATGACCCTATCCCAGTGTGTGTATATGACCCTATCCCCGTGTGTGTATATGACCCTATCCCAGTGTGTGTATATGACCCTATCCCAGTGTGTGTGTATATGACCCTATCCCAGTGTGTGTGTATATGACCCTATCCCAGTGTGTGTGTATATGACCCTATCAGTGTGTGTGTATATGACCCTATCCCAGTGTGTGTATGTGATCCTATCCCAGTGTGTGTATATGACCCTATCCCAGTGTGCGTATATGACCCTATCCCAGAGTGTGTGTATATGACCCTATCCCAGTGTGTGTATATGACCCTATCCCAGAGTGTGTGTATATGACCCTATCCCAGTGTGTGTATATGACCCTATCCCAGTGTGTGTATATGACCCTATCCCAGAGTGTGTGTATATGACCCTATCCCAGTGTGCGTATGTGACCCTATCCCAGTGTGTGTGTATATGACCCTATCCCAGAGTGTGTGTATGTGACCCTATCCCAGAGTGTGTGTATATGACCCTATCCCAGTGTGTGTATATGACCCTATCCCAGTGTGCGTATATGACCCTATCCCAGTGTGTGTGTATATGACCCTATCCCAGTGTGTGTATATGACCCTATCCCAGTGTGTGTATATGACCCTATCCCAGTGTGTGTGTATATGACCCTATACCAGAGTGTGTGCATGTGACCCTATCCCAGTGTGTGTATATGCCCTATCCCAGTGTGTGTATATGACCCTATCCCAGTGTGTGTGTATGTGACCCTATACCAGAGTGTGTGCATGTGACCCTATCCCAGTGTGCGTATATGACCCTATCCCAGTGTGCGTATATGACCCTATCCCAGTGTGTGTGTATATGACCCTATCCCAGTGTGTGTGTATATGACCCTATCCCAGTGTGTGTATATGACCCTATCCCAGTGTGTGTATATGACCCTATCCCAGTGTGTGTGTATATGACCCTATACCAGAGTGTGTGCATGTGACCCTATCCCAGTGTGTGTATATGCCCTATCCCAGTGTGTGTATATGACCCTATCCCAGTGTGTGTATATGACCCTATCCCAGTGTGCGTATATGACCCTATCCAAGTGTATATATGACCCTATCCCAGTGTGTGTGTATATATGACCCTATCCAAGTGTATATATGACCCTATCCCAGTGTGTATGTATATGACCCTATCCCAGTGTGTGTATATGACCCTATCCCAGTGTGTGTATATGACCCTATCCCAGTGTGTGTGTATATGACCCTATCCCAGAGTGTGCGTATGTGACCCTATACCAGAGTGTGTGCATGTGACCCTATCCCAGAGTGTGTGTATATGCCCTATCCCAGTGTGTGTATATGACCCTATCCCAGTGTGTGTGTATGACCCTATCCCAGTGTGTGCGTATATGACCCTATCCCAGTGTGCGTGTATATGACCCTATCCCAGAGTGTGTGTATATGACCCTATCCAAGTGTATATATGACCCTATCCCAGTGTGTGTGTATATGACCCTATCCAAGTGTATATATGACCCTATCCCAGTGTGTGCGTATATGACCCTATCCCAGAGTGTATGTATATGACCCTATCCCAGTGTGCGTATATGACCCTATCCCAGAGTGTGCGTATGTGACCCTATCCCAGTGTGCATGTATATGACCCTATCCCAGAGTGTGTGTATATGACCCTATCCCAGTGTGTGTGTATATGACCCTATACCAGAGTGTGTGCATGTGACCCTATCCCAGAGTGTGTGT
Organism: Chiloscyllium punctatum; assembly: GCF_047496795.1. Taxonomy (NCBI): domain Eukaryota; kingdom Metazoa; phylum Chordata; class Chondrichthyes; order Orectolobiformes; family Hemiscylliidae; genus Chiloscyllium; species Chiloscyllium punctatum. The sequence goes on along the minus strand of NC_092778.1, from coordinate 65,276,246 downwards.
ATATGCCCTATCCCAGTGTGTGTATATGACCCTATCCCAGTGTGTGTATATGACCCTATCCCAGTGTGCGTATATGACCCTATCCAAGTGTATATATGACCCTATCCCAGTGTGTGTGTATATGACCCTATCCAAGTGTATATATGACCCTATCCCAGTGTGTGTGTATGACCCTATCCCAGTGTGTGTGTATATGACCCTATCCCAGTGTGTGTGTATATGACCCTATCCCAGAGTGTGCGTATGTGACCCTATCCCAGTGTGCATGTATATGACCCTATCCCAGAGTGTGTGTATATGACCCTATCCCAGTGTGTGTGTATGACCCTATCCCAGTGTGCGTATATGACCCTATCCCAGTGTGTGTGTATATGACCCTATCCCAGTGTGTGTGTATATGACCCTATCCCAGAGTGTGCGTATGTGACCCTATCCCAGTGTGCATGTATATGACCCTATCCAAGTGTATATATGACCCTATCCCAGTGTGTGTGTATATGACCCTATCCCAGTGTGTGTATATGACCCTATCCAAGCGTATATATGACCCTATCCCAGAGTGTGTGTATATGACCCTATCCCCGTGTGTGTGTATATGACCCTATCCCAGTGTGCGTATATGACCCTATCCCAGAGTGTGTGTATGTGACCCTATCCCAGTGTGTGTATATGACCCTATCCCAGTGTGTGTGTATGACCCTATCCCAGTGTGCGTATGTGACCCTATCCCAGTGTGCATGTATATGACCCTATCCAAGTGTATATATGACCCTATCACAGTGTGTGTATATATGACCCTATCCCCATTGTATATGACCCTATCCCAGTGTGTGTGTATATGACCCTATCCCAGTGTGTGTGTATATGTCCCTATCCCAGTGCGTGTATATGACCTTATGCTAGTGAGTATGTATATGACCCTATCCCAGTGTGTGTATATAACCCTATGCCAGTGTGTTAGTATATGACCCTATCCCAATGTGTGTATATGATCCTATCCTCATGTGTATATGACCCTATCCCAGTGTGTGTATGACCCTATCACAGTGTGTGTGTATATGACCCTATCCCCATGTGTATATGACCCTATCCCAGTGTGTGTGTATGACCCTCTCCCACTGTATGACCCTGTCCCAGTGTGTGTGTATATGACCCTATCCCCATGTGTGTATGACCCTATCCCCGTGTGTATATGGCCCTATCCCAGTGTGTGTGTATGACCCTCTCCCACTCTATGACCCTGTCCCAGTGTGTGTGTGTGTATATGACCCTATCCCCGTGTGTGTATATGGCCTTATCCCAGTGTGTGTGTATATGACCCTATCCCAGTGTGTGTGTATATGACCCTATCCCAGTGTGTATATGGCCTTATCCCAGTGTCTGTGTATATGACCCTATCCCAGTGTGTGTGTATATGAACCTATCACAGTGCATGTGTGTGAAAGATCAAAGTCATTACATGTAATGCAATCTTCAAAATAGCCGAAAACGTAACAGAAACACATTATTGGAAACAAAGTAATGGATTCCTGATTAATCTTATGATGGAAAATCCAATCTGTCAGTGAAAATGTCATGGAAATTTAAACCATTAATGAAATGTAAGGTAACATCAGAGTGTGCACACATCACACGGGGATTCTCCAGTTATTCTGTTCCATGTGATCATGATCTCTGCCATCCCTGCAACATTCATTTGCAACAACTTTGTGAATATTGCAGCTTAGAGACAGACACTTGATTGGAAACCGATCTGCTGGCTGCATTCTTAAAATGTCATATCTCCACAAACAACATTCAGTCCACTCATCTTGCAGAGGGAACTTCCCACACATAGCAGTAATTTCAACAACAACAAGATCAAGTTAATCCACTAAAGGCTGGAAGCATTCCAACCTTTACAGTCTCCACATAATCCATCAAACTGCCTCCCACCCACTCCGAGTTGAGATGCGGAGGAATAGATATGATGGAATTGCTATAACTCGAGATAACCATTGGGGCTTTTGCACAGAATGGAAAGTTCTGACCAGCAAGGCCAGAATGTGCATTTATCTTGAGCATTCACACTCAGTTTTCATCACCGTGAAATCCACGTTAGTGCAGCTCTGAACTTTGCAACACTGTGACAGATGTGCAGTTCTGTTGTCACTGTGTCCTAAAGTGCTTATATAATTGTGTTCTGTATCTGTTGACCCTCGATTGACTGAAGGCTGAATTAATAGATACTCTGTGAACAATGCGGCAAATAAACAACAAACAGTGATAGTGACGCTGTTTATTTTGCTTAATCCTTAACGGACAGCGATTGTACACAATATAAAACCTGACTGTTTGTATCTCATTTTCAACAGGGAAAATTCATCCGGATCAATTTTGATGTCACTGGTTATATTGTTGGAGCAAATATTGACACTTGTATCCTTAAAAGAGAAAAAGGTTTGGAATTTTTAACAAGAAAGACATAATCAGGTAACCTACTGCAGTGAAAGTACCCTCAAGAAGGTAAAGGTAATGGTACAGGAACTCCACAAAACCTGAGACAGACTGACAGTGACGCCAATCTCTGCACTCATTGAGGTGGGCATGTTCACTCCGTTTGGAGGGCCTACCCACTGAGAGTTTTGTTGCTGGGAGTTTCAGTAATATTTACCCTTCACCTTCATGTCTGTTTGGAACTTCAATGAGTTCATTGCTACCCTGAGACCTACCTTCACATAAGGCAGAAATTATGCAGAGGAACATGTGATGTAAGCTTGACTTCCCATTCTCAATAACACCATATTGGAGCAAGAACAGAAAATGCAGGAGAAACTCAGCAGCTCTGACAGGATCTGTGGAGAAAGAGTGATAAAGACAGACCTACTGAGTTTCTCCAACAATTGCTGCTTTTGTTTCAAGTCTGCAGCTTCCATAGTTCTTTGTTTTTTGTTGACGATATTAAAGCATACTCATTAAAGGATTGGTGAAGGCAGCTCACACCTGTTTTATGTGGGTGGAGCTAACATGCTATACATATGTTGGATTCTCCTTTCTTTGGTTCAAGACAAGATGGGATTGGTAAATGGAAAGTCGCGGTAGAATAAAAGGTAATCTCTTTTGTCGAATTTCTTTTAATTGTAGTGCAGCCAGAACCAGCAGAGGGTATCAGAGGGACACACTGCTATCTAACAGGGAGGTGACGCTCTTGTGGTATACCCATGGGTTGTTAATCCAGAGACTCAGGTGATGGGAGTTGGGTTCAAATCACATCATGGCAGATGGTGGAATATAAATTCAATGAGGAGTTTAATGATGACAATAAATCCATTGTCAATTGTTGGGGGAAACCCCATTAATATGCTTTAGGGAAGGAATCTGCCATCTTTACTCTGGTCTGGCTTTTGTGTGACTCCAGACCCACAGCAATGTCACTGACTCATAACTACCCTCTGGGATGGGCAATGAGTGCTGACCCAGCACACATCTCCGTGAATGTCCTTTGAAAAATATATCACTGTTCTGTTCATCAAGTGAGATGAGGTGCTGTTTGATCAACGGCACAAAGTGATTGCTCACTGTACTGGGACTGTACTGGCACTACACTGGAACTGTACTGGTCCATGCGGCTCCTGGCAGCTGGTGGAGATTCAGGGATAATAACAATGTCTGTAATATCCACGTGTTTGTCCCCTGACCTCCATCCAGAGTTTATCTGATTTCCTTTTCAAATTATTGTCAAATAATCCCTCCTGCCTCCATCCTGCTACATTGCAATTCCAGGATATTGATGCTGACTGCGTGCTGTCCACTCTCTGCCTCAGACTCTTCCTGTCTGTCCTGTCCAGAACCTTAAATCTGTCTCCCTCTGGTGCCTGTTTGGCAAATGAGAACGGGAATCTTTGTCTTTTGGAAATGCATTGTACACCTGGATTAAGTCCCTCCTCAATCTCCTTTGCTCCAAGGAAAACAACAACAGTTTTCCAAACTGAATTTTGTCGCTAAGTTTCCTCCCCATTTGAACCATTCTGGTAAATGCCCTCTGCAGCCTCTGATATCCTTTCTAACGGGCAGAGATCAGAACTGGGTGCAATATTCCAGCTGGAGCTTAACTGGACCTTTATAAAAAGTCAACAAAACCCCCTGCTTTTTACTCAGTACCTCTATGTATGAAATATCAGATCCTAAACTCCCATCTGCTTCGCTAACTACTTTCTCAATATCCCCTGTCACTTTCAAAGATCTGTACATATGCGACAATGGGATTCTCTGTCCTTGAATACTGTAAATGTGTGTCATAAACTCTTGATTGCCTCTCCCTATCTCTTCAGGGAAACTGTATCACATCATATTTCTTTGTGTTAAACTCCATATGCCACTTGTCCGCTCCTTCTGCCATTCTACCAATATCCTGTTGGTACTGTTGGCATGATTGGAATCATCTTTAATGTTTACCATACCTGCAAATTCAATATAATCGGCTATTTTTACAAGGTATTCTAAAATCCAAGACATTTCTACATAGAAACAACAGCCCCAGCAATGAACCTTGGGGAATGCCATCCTTCAATGTGAAAAATATCATTTCCCACAATTCGCTGTCCTATGTTCATGAGCACGAATCCTTTTACTGTGACAACACTGAGGTAGACAACTGAACCAAGTGGTTTTTCTACCTCTGTATTTGCAACACAGTGAAATTAAAACTTTTAAAGGTGCTCAAAATTGACCACTGTGGTTCCTAACCAGACTTTTGAATAACCAATCCCAGAATGTTCAATTTCTAATACCAATTGGTTTCTTGAACAAAAGACTTAGCAACTTATAAATGATAGAGTAACTTTAGCAAAAATTAAACAACAAAGTAATTGAATTGGTCTCTCCTTAAAACTCAGAAATCTTTGGCTTCAGCATGATTCACACAGTTAACAGACAGGCACATACAAACACAGAAAATAACAAACTGGCCAATTACTGAACTGGTTTTCAGCATGTGTTGTCCCAAAGGCATAGCTGATGGTTTTTCAGTTGGTATTGTGAAGATTTCGATCAGTTCACTCAGATAAAGGCAGTAATATTTATTACTTTGTTTTCTATTCTTTGAGCTTCCAAGAGCTGCTCATGGAAGGTTAAGCAGGGAACTTTCACATCTTCATGCTGTAGTACCAGTAGCCAGATTACCTCTCACAAAAAGCAGCATCCCAATTCAAACTCTGACCACTCCAGACAGACTGGCCATCTTCTCCACAAGATGGGCGGCATGGTGGCACAGTGGTTAGCACTGCTGCCTCACAGCACCAGAGACCCGGGTTCAATTCCCGCCTCAGGCGACTCTCTGTGTGGAGTTTGTACATTCTCCCCATGTCTGCGTGGGTTTCCTCCGGGTGCTCCGGTTTCCTCCCACAATCCAAAAATGTGCAGGTTAGGTGTATTGGCCATGTTAAATTGCCCGTAGTGCTAGGTGAAGGGGAATGAGTCTGGGTGGGTTGTGCTTCGGTGTGGACTTGTTGGGCCAAAGGGCCTGTTTCCACACTGTAAGTAATCTAATCTGTTTCCGTGCTGCATGTCTCCATGATTCTATGACTGCTGCTAATTTGTACCCAGTAAACAGCAACATGACAATAACCAGATCATCTGTTTTCTGCCATTGATTGAGGGTTGTATATTGGCCTGGACACTGGGGAGACATCCCTGATGAAGAACTTATGCGAGAAACGTCGACTCTTGTGCTCCTCGGATGCTGCCTGACCGGTCACACTTTTCGACTCTGATCTCCAGCATCTGCAATCCTCACGTACTCCACTGGGGAGCACTCCCCTGTGGTGTGCTTTTATTTGGGTATTTACACTCGATGCAGCAAGACTTATGTTATCCCTTGTAAAGTAAGAAGTAGACCTGGGTCACGTGGTATTGAAGAATACGACAGATTGTTTATTGCAGCTTGCACTCGTGTGGCTGGGCTAGTGTTTGGCTGCAAAGAGTAGCACCCTTCCCTCAGAGTGTCATGCTTCAAGTGGTCTGAGTTAAGGTGGAGTCTGAGACTTTTCTACCCTCACTTCTCATGCTATGGTACAACAATGACATCATGAGCATGTCTCTGAAAGGTACACTGACGGACTAACGTAAGTCCATGAGACATAAGAGCAGAAATTAGACCATTCAGCCCATCAAGTATGCTCTGCCATTCAGTCACAGCTGATAAGTTTCTCAACCCCATTCTCCCGCTTTCTTCCTGTAACCTTGATCCCCTTGATACTCAAGAATAACACAGCACCCTACTCTTCCTCGAAATGCTGCCAAGGCATGTTCACATTTACCTGAGCAGGAGATGGGGCCTCAGATTAATGCCTCATCTAGAAACTAGCACCTCCGACAATACAGCACTCTCTCTGCATCGCACTGGATTTTTACGCTTAAGGCCTGGAGAGGGACTTGTCCCGAGTTTCTCCGGACTCCGAGGCAGCCTTTGTGTGCTCTGACTGACCCTGTAGCACTGAATCTATAAACATCCGCTTTGACTGATGGCTCACAGTCTGTCTCCGGGATGTGTTCTCAGGTGTGTCTCCACAGAGCAGCTTATTGTTCTCTCAGAAACATCTGTCCCGTGGACAACCCCTCGCTCTGACCTCGTCTGTTTAATTTGGCCAAGAACCAGCAAAGAGAAGTGAAGAGGGTTTTGAAAGGCATGCCTGCTGACAGTGACCTAGTGAGGCAGGCTGTTTAACATTGAAAAGGCAGCATTCATGAGGTTTGTGGCAAAGGACATGGGGACATTGCTCCCATAGACCCTTCCACAGGAACAATCGAAGGTGTCCATACACCTGGCCCATTCTTGTTTGAGTCACACCAGCCTCTGTTTCAGTTTCACTTACATTTAAATAAAAATGTTTTAAATGACCTCCAGGTTGAGTCCATCTCCTACTTTAAAATTGTTGAGTGAATGTAAACCTGTCCCCACCTGTCTCTATGATGGGGATGCCCTAAACCTTGTATCGGATGCCTCAGCCAGTGCTTCTGTCAAACACTGCAGAATGCAGTCTGTATAAAAGCACACAACACCATAAAGAGATCAAAGCAGCAGGTGGTGGACAAACTCAGTCCCTGTGCAACGTCTGTGGACGGAGAGAAACATTTCTCACTCCGGTGTGGGGTTTTATTCGAGGGGTGGTCAGGGGTAAATATGAGATAATAGTTTGGGGAATAGATCTGGATGGGTTAGTCTTCGGAGGGTCGGTGTGGACTTGTTGGGCCGAAGGGCCTGTTTCCACACTGTGGGGGGGAATCTAATCTAAACCCAGCCCCACTGGTAACTGTCAGGACGTGATTCAAACCGAATTAACAGCACAGGCTGAGGCCATTCAGCCTGACACAACCATGCTAGAGTTTATACTCCTTATGAGGTAGACATTCCCACAATGCAACATCAGCCTGATGGTTAGTTGTTCACTGCTCCAAAGGTGTGTCATAAGATCCCTGAATAAGTAGTTTAGAAAATATCTGAAATGTTCAAAAACAGTATTAATTTGACAAGAGAATGAAAAGCGGTTGCTAACAATAAATCTTTTGAAGGGAAATAGGGACACAAACAGGAGGAAAGCACTGTATAATTTGGAATTTCAGGTTAATTTTCAAAATTATTTAATTGGTTTCATCCAAGTGATTATCTACCTTTGTGAAGAATTGCCTCTGCAATGTAAGCTTTTATTTGTAAGAAGCTGGCTGGAAGAGTGGCATGGATAGGGTGAGTAGCCAAGGTCTTTTCCCCAGGGTAAGAGAGCATCCAAGGAGCAGGAGAATCGACGTTTTGGGCATAAGCCCTTCTTCAGGAATGAGGAGGGTGTGCCAAGCAGGTTAAGATAAAAGGTAGGGAGGAGGGACTTGGGGGAGGGGCGTTGGGAATGCGATAGGTGGAAGGAGGTTAAGGTGAGGGTGATAGGCTGGAGAGGGGGTGGGGGTGGAGAGGTCGGGAAGAAGATTGCAGGTTAGGAAGGTTGTGCTGAATCCAGGGGTTGGGACTGAGATGAGGTGGGGGGAGGGGAAATGAGAAAGCTGGAGAAAGCTGCATTCATCCCTTGTGGTTGAGGGTTCCTAGGCGGAAGATGAGGCGCTCTTCCTCCAGGCGTCGTGTTGCCATGGTCTGGCGATGGAGGAGTCCAAGGACCTGCATGTCCTTGGTGGAGTGGGAGGGGGAGTTAAAGTGTTCAGCCATGGGGCAGTTGGGTTGGTTGGTCCGGGTATCCCAGAGGTGTTCTCTGAAACGTTCCACAAGTAGGCGGTCTGTCTCCCCAATGTATAGGAGGCCACATCGGGTGCAGCGGATGCAGTAAATGATGTGTGTGGAGGTGCAGGTGAATTTGTAATGGATATGGAAGGATCCCTTGGGGCCTTGGAGGGAAGTGAGGGGGGAGGTGTGGGCGCAAGTTTTGCATTTCTTGCAGTTGTAGGGGAAGGTGCCGGGAGTGGAGGTTGGGTTGGTGGGCGGTGTGGACCTGACAAGGAAGTCACGGAGGGAGTGGTCTCTTCGGAATGCTGATAGGGGAGGGGAGGGAAATATATCCTTGGTGGTGGGGTCAGTTTGGAGGTGGCAGAAATGACCCGGGTTCAATTCCAGCCTCAGGTGATTGTCTGTGTGGAGTTTGCACGTTCTCCCCGTGTCTGCGTGGATTTCCTCCGGGTTTTCTGGTTTCCTCCCACAATTCAACGATGTGTAGGTTAGGGTGAACTGGCCATGCTAAACTGCCCATAGTGTTCAGGGATGTGTAGGTTAGATGCATTAGTCCGGGTAAATGTAGAGTAATAGGGAAGGGAGTGGATCTGGGTGAGATACTCTTCAGAGGTCGATGTGGAGTTGTTGGGCTGAAGGGCCTGTTTCCACACTGTAGAGATTGGATGATTCTATGGTCAGCATGGATGATTTGGACTCAAGGGTCTGTTTCTGTGCTGCACATCTCTATGACTGTAAGTGAATTTGCTGACTTAACTGAAATAATTAGATCTGCTCGAAAAGTCTCGTGCTATTCGTCAGGCTCCAGAGGAAAGGACATTCCATATTTTCTATTACCTTCTTGCTGGATCTGGGGTGAAGATGAAGGGTGGGTTATGTGTTTCTGTTGGGATGAGGTCTCTCTCTCTCTCTCTCTCTCTCTCTCTATCTCTCTCTCTCTTCCCCCCTCCCCCACCCCCACACAGCCGCCCCCAACTCTCTCTGTCTCTCTCTCTCTATCTATCTATCTCTGTCTCTCTATCTCTCTGTCTCTCTCTCTCTCCGTCTCTCTCTATCTCTCTGTCTCTCTTTGTCTCTCTCTCTCTTTCTATCTCTCCAACTCTCTCTGTCTCTCTCTCTCTCTATCTATCGCTGTCTCTCTATCTCTCTGTTTCTCTCTCTCTGTCTCTCTTTGTCTCTCTCTCTCTCTTTCTACCTCTCCGACTCTCTCTGTCTCTCTATCTCTCTCTCTCTGGTCTCCAAAGAGCAGGAATGGCTGACTCACTCTCTTTGTTGTGATTTTCAGAGGATCTCTTGCTGGAATCGTTCAGCAGTTACCGGTTTTTATCCAATGGCCACGTCCCTATTCCAGGCCAGGATGACAAGGACATGTTTGAGGAAACATCAGAAGCCATGAGCATCATGGGATTTTCAATCGATGAACAAACCTGTAAGAACCATCTCGCTTTTATCTTCTCTGAACTGAATGTGGATTTCAAACATGTTCATTAAACTTGAAACAATTAGGAATTCTAAGGATTTCTTATAGAAATTCGGATTCCTTATCGAAACGTGGTCTGTCTAACCTCCCTCCTACCAGCCTCACACATGTTGGCACAGAAGATTCCAGAATCTGTGTAGAATTTCAAGCTCTTAATATTTAATTACCCCTCACCCATTTCCTGTACAGGTTGATGGATGTTTCTCAGTTTCTACTGCGCTCTTAATCCTGAATTATTATAATTTAGATAGCCTCTCTGTGAGAAACAAACACAGCAAGGGCTGGAGAAGCTCAGTAGGTCTGGCACTGTCTGGGTGGAGAGAGAAAACGGAGTTAGTGCTTTTGAGTCCAGTGACTCTTCTTCAGGATTGAAGGGTGTTGGAAATGAGGTCCCGTTTTATATTTTTGACAGAGGCAGAGGGGGATTCGGAGGACAGATGGGGGAGAGGCCCAGTTCAAGAAGGTAAAGGGGTTGTTATCCTCTCTGAGACACTGGTTAGCACTGCTGGCTGTAGTGTGATTAACAATCAACGCTGATTAAAAACTGGCAAGAAATGAGCTCAGGGTGATGTATCAGTAGGACAATAAGCCCAGGAAGGAACAAGCTTCTGTATGGGTTACCCAGGACTCAATTAGCCAAGTGTCAAAGTTAACTTCCATTTGTCGAGGGCTCCAAATGTACGCCCACAGGAAGGAAACGGATGCCAAGCCAAAGGATGAGAAAAAATGACTGGCATTTGATGGAAGAAGTGGCCTTTAGGGAGCATCGTCATAGAATCATAAAATCCCTACAGTGTGGAAACAGGCCCTTTGGCCCAACAAGTCCACACCAACTGTCCGAAGAGTAACCCACCCAGACCCATACCCCTACCCTATTATTCTACATTTACCCCTGACTAATGCATCTAATCCCTGAACACTATGGGCAATTTAGCACGGCCAATTCACCTAACCTGCACATCTTTGGACTGTGGGAGGAAACCGGAGCACCCGGTAGAAACCCACGCAGCCCTGTCCCTAACCCTATCTCTATCCCTAACCCTATCCCTGTCCCTAACCCTATCCCTGTCCCTAACCCTATCCCTGTCCCTAACCCTAGCCCTGTCCCTAACCCTATCCCTGTCCCTAACCCTACCCCTGTCCCTAACCTTAGCCGTGTCCCTAACCCTATCCCTGTCCCTAACCCTAGCCCTGTCCCTAACCCTAGCCCTGTCCCTAACCCTATCCCTGACCCTAACCCTAGCATTGTCCCTAACACTGTTGCAGCTGTTGTAAACCACTTGAACAAGAGTTATCTCCCATTCCTTTTCCTTTACATTTTGGCACAGTGTCAAATTGAAATTATGATAAACTGACAATTGCTGCAGTGAATTGTAGGTTTGTATCCACCACTTCTCACAGAGCAATACATTTTCTGCGGGATTGTTTATCTTGTGTTAAATTATCTTGGCACTGTACAGATCAGTGAGACTTGGTTTTGAAGACTCTGAGGCCTCACTAAAAATGGGCTGTTGGATTCTCCTCAAAGAAACAAAAGTGTCGAGGAATGAGATGACTGTTCTGAGGCCGAGGCTCCATAAATGGTGTTTGATAGAGAGAATAATGTTACACAGCCAACAACAACCAAAGTGCATCGATTTATAATTTGGCAAATAATGTCTTTGTCATTTTGGCGCAGGGGATGGAAAGAATGTCAGATTGAAAATGAACATACAAAGTTCTGGAGCTGTCACACGCTGCAGCCCAAAGAGGGAAACCTAGAGGGACAAAAATCAAAAGTAACTTTTTGGTGATTCAAATTCATATTGAAGGCTCTTCTTCTGCAATAAATTACACGCCAGTTCACACACATTTCAAGCACATTTCACACACATTACACATACATTTCATATACGTTGGGCAATAAGTTACACCCAGATGCAATACTTATACAGAATCCATGTGTTTGACATTTCAATTCATCTGCCAACAGATGGCAGTGAGCAAGCATCAGATGGTTACAATCTCCATTTAAATCACTTGAAGGCTGAACCAATGACCGTGTAAATGCTGCAAGCTGAAAGGCATTAATAGAGTAAACAATATGATGTCAATCGATCCCCCATTGAGCTGATTGGGTTGGGCTTACAGTTGGTTTAAATCTCACATTTACAGCCACAACGCTGGAACAACACAGCTCAGAAACAAGGTAAAAACAATGACTGCAGATGCTGAAAATCAAATACTGGATTAGTGGTGCTGGAAGAGCACAGCAGTTCAGGCAGCATCCAACGAGCAGCGAAATCAACGTTTCGGGCAAAAGCCCTTCCTGATGAAGGGCTTTTGCCCGAAACGTTGATTTCGCTGCTCGTTGGATGCTGCCTGAACTGCTGTGCTCTTCCAGCACCACTAATACAGCTCAGAAACATGCAAACGTACAAACTAGGGGCTGGATACGCCACTCTGCCCTTCAAGCCTGCTCGCCCATTCAGTACAATCACAGGTGATCTGTTTGTGTTTCTAATTCTGCTTTCCTGTTTCCTGCCATTAGCTCTCACTTCCCTGGCTAACAAAAGTCTATCCATCTCCATCCTAAAATGATTCAATGATCTCACCTCCAGAGGCAGAGAGTTCCAAAGTCAGACAGACCTCTGAGAGAAAATAATTCCCTTCATCTCTGTCTTTCAAAAGGCAACCCCTCATTTTAAAATACTTTCCTCTAGTTCCGGACACAACAGGAAGTATTGTTCCCATGTCCACCTTGTCTGGGCCATTGAGGATCTGATACACTTCAATCAGGTCACCCCTCACTCTCTAAACACCAGGGGAAACCAGACCAGTCTGTCCAACCTTTCCTCATAAAACAAATCCCCTTATTCCGGGTAAGACACAGAATTTGCTATAAATTCTGTGGCTTACGATCTTAGACTCCACAACCACCTGATGAAGGAGCAGCGCTCTGAAAGCTAGTGCTTCCAAATAAACCTGTTGGACTCTAACCTGGTATTGTGTGATTTTTAACTTTGTACACCCCAGTCCAACACCAGCATCTCCAAATCATTTCCTGTCCATGTATGTGTCCAAAGGCCTTTTTAATGTTGTTAATGTACCTGTTTCAACCCCTTTCACTGGCAGCTTATTCCATATGCGTACCATCCTCTGTGTAAAAAAAGTTGCCCCTCAGGTTCCCTTTTATTCTTTCCCCTCTAACCTTAAACTGATGCCCTCCAGTCCTCAATTCCCCAACTCTGGGCAAAAGACTGAGTGCATTCACCCTATCCACGCCTCTCATGATCTTATACATTTCTGCACGATCCACTGCACCCGCCCCCCACCACCCCCCGCAATCTCCTACACTCCAAAGAAAACAGTTCTAGCTTATCCAGCCCCTCCCTATAACTCAGACCGTTGAATCCCGGCAACATCCTTGTAAATTTCTTCTGCACTCTTTCCAGTTTAATAACATCCTTCCTGTAGCAAGGTGACCAAAACTGAACACAGTACTCCAACTGCAGCCTCACCGACGTCCTGTAACAACTGCAACATAACTTCCCAACTTCTATACTCCCTGCCCTGACTGATGAAGGCCAGTGTGCCAAAAGCCTTCTTCACTGCCCTGTCTACCTGGGACTCCACTTTCAGTGAACCGTGCACCTGAACTCCAAGGTCCCTCTGTTGCACTACACTCCTTAAGGCCCTACCATTTACCATGAAACCCTTACCTTGATTTGACTTTCCAAAATGCAAGACCTCACACCTATCTATATTAAATTCCATTTGCCATTTCTCAGCCCACTTCCCCAGCTGATCAAGGTCCTGCTACAATTTCTGATATATTTTCTTACTGTCCACAATACTGCGTATTTTAGTGTCATCTGCAAACTTACTAATCATATCTTGTACATTCTCATCCAAATCATTGATGTAGATAACAAACAGCAGTGGACCTATCACTGACCCCTGAGGCACTCCACTAGTCACAGGCCTCCAGTCTGACACTCATCCTACCACTATCACCCTCTGCTTCTGACATTCAAGTCAACTGCGATTCCAATTTGCCAGCTCCCCCTGGATTCCATGCGATCTAACCTTCCAGAGCAGCCTACCAAGTAGAACCTAATCAGAGGCTACGTCTACCACCCTGCCCTCATCAACTTTGCTGGTCACTTCATCAAAGAACTCTAACAAATCTGTGAGGTGTGATCTCCCACACACAAAATCATGCAAATTATTCCTAATTAAACCCTGTCTTTCCAAATGCATGTATATCTTATCCCTCAGAATCTTCTCAAGTAACTTAACCACTACAGGTATTAGGCTTACTGGTACTTTAGATTGAGTAGTCTTGACCTATACTCTGTGAAGATCAGAAGAATGAGGGGGCATCTAATTGAGGTCTATAAGATGCTAAAGGGGATTGACAAAGTAGACATGGAGAGGATTGTTCCTCATGTGGAATGAGAGGTCAAAGTTTCAGAATAAGGGGTAGCAGAGTTAAAACAGAGATGGGGAGGAATTACTTCTCTCAAAGGATCCTCAATCTGTGGAATTCACCACCCCAGAGTGCGGTGGATACTGGGACATTGAGTAAAGAGGAGATGGACAGAGCTTTAATGAGTATTGGGTTGAAAGGTTATGGAGGGTGGACAGGAAGGTGGAATAGAGGCCGAAAGGAGATCAACCATTATGGTATTAAACAGCTGAGCAAGCTGGAGGGGCTGAATGGCCTCCTCCTGCTCCTGGTTCTGATGTTCTTAACTGCCTTTCATGACGTTGATAATCAGATAACATTCCCATGCAGTAATATATCGATCAGATTCATCAAACCAACATATATCAATCTGTAATAAGGCAAATATCAGTCAATATAAAACGCACTTTAAAGTAAAATAAAGGATTGAGGAATTTATTCAGATCACATTCTCTATCAATACTTGGTACTTCTCAAAGGATGCATGTTACTTTTTGTGGAGGTATTTGTTTCTGAAACAGTACAAAACAAAACTCCGCCTATCACCATCTTTCCCAGTCATTGTATATTTTTCTTCTTGATGATTATTTTGTGAGAATTGGAAGCGAAGACAATGCCTTTTTTAGTCAGATTCACATTGACAGAATCCTATGCATTCCTTGCCTTATTTTACAAGGTTGTCTAACAGACAGTCTTCCATAAATTTGTTTAAATAAGGGGCGTGCTGTTGTGTGATCGCTCGCTGTTGAGCACAACCAAAGCCCCATTTGGAAAGAATCACATTTGAAAACCAAGTGATGGGTCATTCATCAGGCAGCCTGACAAAATCCTGCTGGTGCTGATCGGTAACTCTTTCTGATATTTCCAGCGATATTGAAGATTGTTTCATCCGTGCTGCAGCTGGGTAATATTTGCTTCAAAAAGGAACGAAACACTGACCAGGCTTCGATGCCGGATAACACAGGTACGTCTTGCCACACTCTCTGGGGGCTTGTGATGCTCAGCCTGGGATGGCCATGCTCATAACCAGCTCCTGTGTGTTTCCTTCATCAAGTTGCACAGAAGGTGTGTCACCTGCTGGGTATGAATGTGACTGACTTCACCAGAGCCATCCTGAGTCCTCGCATCAAAGTCGGGCGTGACTACGTGCAGAAGGCCCAGACCAAGGAGCAGGTAAAAAGAATTCCCAAACCATTCCTGATCTTTACTATTCCATGGAATGCCACAAGTCGGATCAGCGCTGTGGCCTGTACCTGACTGCCATCCAACTGCACAGCTCAGTATGACCATTCCAGGTCGAGAGTGTAGTGCTGGAAAAGCACAGCAGGTCAGGCAGCATCCGAGGAGCAGCAGAATCAACGTTTCAGGCAGGAATTCCTAATGAAGGGATTGTGCCTAAAATGTCGACTCTCCTGGTCCTCGGATACTGCCTGACCTGCTGTGCTTTTCCAGCACCACACTCCCGACTCTGATCTTCAGCATCTGCAGTCCTCACTTTCTCCCATGACCACTGCAGGTGGTCACCCAGTCTGTGGTAGAATCATACAGAGACCCTTTGACCCAACTCATGAACACCAACCTGATATCTGAAAGATCTGGTCCCATTTGCCAGCTTGTAGCCCGTATCCCTCCAAACCCTACCCATGCTTATACCCATCCAGGTGCCTTTTAAATGTCGTCATTGTACCCACCTCCACCACTTCCTCTGGCAGCCCACCCTCTGCGTCAAAATGCTGCCCCTCAGGTCCCTTCCCTTTCCAATGCCCTGTAGTTTTGGACTCCCCCCTCCCAGGAGAAAGATCCTGGGCTGTTCACCCTGTTCATGCCCCCCATGTTCTACAAATCTCGTCCCCCTTCAGCCTCTGACGCTCTTGGGGAAAAGCCCCAGCCTATCCAGCCTCTCCCCATAGCCCAAACCTTCCAATCCCAGTGACATCCCTGCAAATTCTTTCAGAACTCCCTCAAATCCAACAACATCCTTCCTATGGATATGACAGACTTCATCACAAACCTTGCTAAACTCCCCACAGACCACGTCAATTCAAGTCTATGAAAGCCATTTGCAGGTGTACAGGGACCCCCAAATCCTTTAGTATGCCAACCTTTCCCAATCTAGCTCCATTTGGGTCATTCCATGCTATTCTGTCCCTCCTCCTGAACTTGTCTAAATTGTTGACTGGCCCTCGCTCTGTGCTAGAAACATCATCGAGTCATAACACAAGGAAACAGACCCTTTGGCCCAACTCATCCAAACTGACCAGGCTTCTGACATGTCATACAATCATAGAGATATACAGCACGGAAACAGATCCTTCAGTCCAACTTGACCATACCGACCAGGCTTCTGAACATGTTAATAAGGACAAGAGCAAAGAGTGCATGAGTTTGGTGGGAGCACACCTGGAGTATTGTATGCAGGTTTGGTCTCCTTGCCTCAGAAAAAATAAACTTGTCATTGAGGGAGTGCCCTGAAGGTTCACCAGATTGATTCCTGGGGATAGCGGGACTGACATATGCGGAGCGATTGTGTCGATGTACATTGGAGTTTAAAAGAATGAGACAGAATCCCATTAAAATGTACAAAGTTCTACCAGGGCAGGAGAGACTAGGATGGGGGCGAGAATGCTCCCTCTGGCTTGGGGCTGGGGGAGGGGAGGAAGTTGAGATAACGAGCAGTCACGGTCTCAGGGAACAGGGTAGGCCATTTTGACTATGAAGAGGAGAAATTTCTTCACTTTCTACAAGTTCTCTACAATGGAAGGCTGTGGACGAGAAGCCATTGAATATATTTAAGAAAGGGATAGATAGATTTTCAGAAGCAAATGTTGTCAAGGAATAGGGAGAGACAGCGGGAGTACAGTATTGAGACACAGGGTCAACTAGGGTCAAGTTGAATGGCAGAGCAGGCTTGATGCAGGTGGCATGGTGTCTCAGTGGTTAGTGCTGCTGCCTCACAGTGCCAGGGACCTGGGTTCGATTCCAGCCTCAGGCAGCTGTCTGTGTGGAGTTTGCACATTCTCCCTGTGTCTGTGTAGATTTCCTCCCACAGTCCGAAGATGTGCAGGTTAGGTGAATTGGCCATGGGAAATTGCCCGTAGTGTTCAGGGATGTGTGGGTTAGGTATATTAGTTAGGGGGAAATGCAGAGTAGTAGGGGAATGGGTCTGGGTGGGTTACTCTTCAGAGGGTCGATATGGGCTTGTCAGGCTGAATGGCCTGTTTCCACACTGTAGGGATTCTAGTCTATGAGCCTAATGACCTACATTTTCTCTGCTTCTGAAAGCTCAACAGATTCAGCTTCCCAGGCTAGTAGGTTATAAAACTCACTATCAAATTCTGCCACTGTCCTTGCAGAGCTAGAGAGTTGCTTCTTTAGAAAGATTATTCCCTGCAGCAGATCAATCTGCCTAGGACAAAGCACTCTTTATCTTGTCTGATTTCCAAATAAGAAATTCTGCTCTTGACAGACCAAGGTCAGTTTGATTTCACTATGAATTATGATTGCAAGCATTCAGAATTGTTCTCATTTCGGTAAGGTAGCTGAAGTCAAGATATCACATTGATGAAACTTTTCTGGATTACATCTAAGCTGATTTGGTGATGCTGGTTACTGTTAGCTAGTTAGTATTGGTCGATCATTGTATAGATCCACCCTGACTCTTAACCAAAAATATCTAAATTACCATTGGCAACTTTCTACTGAAGGCAAACGTACCCCATTGTAAATCTACCTGATAGAATAATAGAATAGTGCACCATTGAAGAACTATGGATGCTGTAAATCAGAAGCAGAAACAGAAATTGCTGGAAAAGCTCACCAGGTCTGGCAGCATCCTGGGAGCGAAATCAAAGTTAATGTTTAGGGTTGAGTGACCCTCCCTCAGAATTCAGGTGGCTATTGAAGGTGTCTATTTACCTGATTATGCAAATGTCTCCCTAGTTCTGCCAATCCTACCCGTTAACATAACAACATCATATTGTTACAATAAGGTGAGGATGGGTGTGTCTGCTCCCCTCTTTTTAACTCCCCCAGTCAGGCTCTCAAAATATTTTTAGCACACAGCTCTACTTCACTTTGATTAAAATGTATTCACTAGATCAGAATTAAAGATTCAGTTTCAGTTTTATTGAGTGAAAGAAAGAGAAATTGTATTACCTACTAACTCCAAGGAAAATAATGAAATGATATCCAATGTACATACACAAACACAGGTATAAAGTTTTAAAAAGAAAGAGTTTCTGGTACCATAGAAAGAAAAAGAGTGGACGATATAAAAAGTTATTCAAGATTTTGAGTTGTTGCAGTTTAACCTGAGACCACAGCTGTTTAGTTGAAGTTGTGTATCCTCACAGCAGCAAACTTCGTGGAATCCTTGAGTTTCCAGCCAATGGGTGGTTCTCTGATTTGATTTATAACTAGTGTTGGCCTCCAAGAGGTGAAAGGGAAACAGGGAGACATAGAAAGATTTTCAGTCCTTGTTGTTACCTATCTATTTTGTCTTCTTCTCTGCCTGCTGTTCTGCTAAGCAGCTACAGAATGATGGTCTATTTGTGTATTCCTGAGTCTGGCTCCATTGTCTTTCCAAGCTGAATAATTGCCAATATGTGCAGATTTGCATAAACGTGCAAATTAAAACAAAAGATGTGAGGCTTTTGACACCTGCCTCAGTTGACTAATTTCAATGTTTTTATATCAAAATGATTATTTTTGTTTAGAAAATTGTTTTAATTCCAAATTGGTTTCCTGAGTTTGCTTCAGTTTGTGGTCAAATTATTTACTCCAACCTTTTCAAAAAGTCTATTTAATCCATGAAGGTGTCAAGGTATTAAAAATCAGATGATGGAAATTGAAGATTGATGGTTCCATTTTTTTTACATTAATGTGACAGTTTCAACAAGGAAGTTCAAATACACGGTTTAGATCAAATGTTATGTCATTAAGTTCGGAGGTCAGAGAAATAATTCTCCAGCTGCTACAGAATTCAAGATATCAGAGAAGAAATATAGAAGCATAAATCAGAGAAGAACATTAATGCTGGAGGAAGCTCTGCTCTGGGAGAGGCAAGGTCAGCATATGGCCACAGCTAGAAATCAAAATCGCAAAATATGTTAATGTTAATCACCAGAATGGGCAGTTAGTATCTCACAGATCTATCTAAATCTTTGCCCTCAATCAAGCAGGAAACTCAGACATTTAGATGTCAAGATCAGCCCTGGATTATGTACCAAGAAACAGTTTTATAGTGTAACAGAAAACCAAGATCCCCCAACAGAGCATGATGATACCCCATGGATTTGGACAAGCCAGTCAGAGAATCCCTACAGTGTGGAAGCAGGCCATTCAGTCCATTGCGTTCATTCTAACCCTCTGAAGAGCACCCCTTCCCCTGCATTCCCATGGCTAATCCATCTAGCCTGTATATCCCTGGACACTATGGGCAATTTAGCACAGCCAATCTACTTAACCTGCACATCTTTGGACTGTGGGAGGAAACTGGAGCACCCAGACGAAATCCACACAGATGCGGGGAAAATGTCCACGGCTGGGATTGAACACAGGGCAACTACTGAGCCACCATGCCACTTTAGTAAGTCAAGTGACGGTAATGGTGGAAAGAAAACAGTATGAGTGAAGCAAACTAGACATGAAAAGAGTAAAGTTCCATCATGCTGTCGTGTACAATTGATGGGAGAAAGATTAAGCTGAAGGTAATATTCAAGAGAAAAATCTGCCCAAAGCAGCAATTCCTGAGCAGAAGGGGAATTCACAATGGTTGAATAAAGAGAAATGCTTTTCATCTCAGTCTCATCGGTACAGATGCAAGAAAACCTCTTCTCAAAGGGAACAACAATTTAGATTGCAGAAGGAAAGGGTGCAGATTGATTGGCAAGTTGAATCTGATTGGGTAAGGCACTGCTGCGGAAAATGAACCAGGGAGGAATTGTCCTCCACACTTTTATTGAATCCTGAAACTGCACGATGGACTTGATCCTTTTCCCCGCAGAGGACAGGTCCCTGCTTTTACATTTGTGTGGCTATTTGGTGATGTAAGTGATACACATGCTTGAAGGGAGGATAATAATCCTGCCTAATAATGTTATCGCTAGACCAGTAATCTAGAGACTCAAGTAATGTCCTGGGGACCATGAATCAAATCCTGCCATGGAAAATGATGGAATCTAAATTTGATTTTTAAAAAGAAAATCTGAAAGTAAGAACCTGATGATGACAAAGAAACAATTCTTTGGGACAAACCCATCTGATTCACTAATGCCCTTTAGGGAAGGGAATGGTTAACCTTAACCTGCTCTGGTCTACGTGTGACTCCAGACCCACAGCAATGTGGTTGACCCCTAACAGGGCAATGAGTGCTGGATTAGCCAGTGATGCCCTCATCCTGGGAATGAATAAAAAAAATACTTTGTGAGACTGACCAAGTGGTTGTTAATGTTTATTTAATTCTACATCTGAAGCATCACATGGTTAAAATGCTCATGAATGTTTCTGCCACAGGCTGACTTTGCTGTCGAAGCTTTAGCCAAAGCCATGTATGAACGGCTGTTTCGCTGGTTACTCATTCGTATCAACAAAGCCCTGGACAGGACCAAGAGGCAAGGTGCCACGTTCCTCGGAATTCTTGATATTGCCGGCTTTGAGATATTCCAGGTAATTGTTTCTCCAATAGGCAGCCGTTAGTTTCAATTCGAATGCGTTCCCTTTTCCAAACATCTAGGTTTATGCAGAAAACAGCTAATGTGACCAAAGTTAATATTTGCGATCACAGGGTCATTTCCTTGTCCCTGTCCCATCATGGATCAGATATTCAATCATCAAGAACATAAACCAAACAAACAGTCCAGGTCTTTTTCAATATATCACTTCGGTTACATCACACTGTAAACGTTTGCTACAAATTCCGTGTCTTATGATCTTATTCTCCACAACTATCTGATGTGGGAGCAGTGCTCCGAAAGCTAGTGCTTCCAAATAAACCTGTTGGGCTATAACCTGGTGTTGTGTGATTTCTAACTTTGTCCATCCCAGTCCAACACCGGATCCTCCATATCATGGCCACTGAGCTAATTATTGAAGGTGAATCCCGTTCTGTAAGTCGGAATACTCCAGTATTCCCAAATCTTTATGCTGCCTCCATCCAATGGTGTTGAAATGAGCAGGTTAATTTGCAATTGCCACCCCGCTCCTTGTAATCTGTTGCTGGGACTTTGGGGATCAGTATCATTGAGGAACTGTGTTAGAAAGCTGGAAATGACTGTCAGTATTACCTTTTCAGCTCCTGCTGAAGTCAGAGCAGGAAACTATAGAACCGCACTGAAGCTCTCCCACATTGTTAATGTTTATTCACTGGGAAGAATTTTGAGTTGGTATTGAGAACCTGCACCCTCATGTTGAAAGTTCATGCATTATCAAGGAAGTCCTTTAAATGTGACAACTTGGGTATTTCCCGATCAGACACTTTTGCATATCTTTGAATGAATCAATTCTACAAATGTCGCCATTACATCTATGGTCAACAAAAATGGGAGTGAAGATGATGTCCGTTTTCAAAAGCCCAATGTAATCAGATTTCAGAGCAATTGCAGAATTCCCTTCTTGGGCCTCAGTTAGTTCAGTGCAGTGTAATACCAGCAGCCAGAGGCTCAAATCCCATATTGTTGAGGATTGCTATGAAGGTCCTATCCTCTCCACCTTTCCCCTCATCTGAGGCATGGTGACCCTCAGGATACAACCACCACTAGCCGTCTCTCTCTTTCTATCTCTAATGTGACTGTGGTAAGTACACCGCTAATTCATGTCTCTTCTTTAAATAATAGATGCATTTTCCCCTGCAGCTGTCATAAGGATGCTGAAAAACTCTTTGACATTCAAACATTCTTTTGATTTTACTTTTTAGGACAATTCCTTTGAGCAGCTCTGCATCAATTACACCAATGAGAAGCTGCAGCAGTTATTCAACCACACCATGTTCATTCTGGAGCAGGAAGAGTACCAGAGAGAGGGCATCGAATGGAACTTTATTGACTTTGGCCTGGATCTGCAGCCCTGCATTGAACTGATTGAAAGAGTGGTAATAAGACTTTTAAAAACAGTGAATTTAATCAAAGCTTTTTCAATAATTATCTGCACTGTTAAACCCTTTCATAGATGCATACCAAACCCACATACCACTAGTTCAAAGTCCAAACCCCAGAATTAAATAATAATAAAATGTATATAAATCATATATCTCACATCACAATATCAATTCTAAACTTATCTTTAATTAAGTTTACTTGGTATTCCATTATTCTATTTTCACAATGTTTAATTTAAAGTCAAATTGTAAATGAATTGTTTCTGTATCATCTGCAAGTTTCATGCCCTTCCTTCAGATCATCTTTCACACATGTCCATTCTAAGCTGAGAAAGCAAGGTTTCTGCGGTCTTTCCTCGTAACCTACATTTTTGGGATCAGGCTTGGATCTTTTCTCTGTGCTACATCCATTGTTTTAATGCTATCTTTGTTTTTTTGCCAGTCACAGAATCAGAGTCATGGAGTCATGGCTCAGAAATGGACCCTTTAGTGCAGGCAGTTCACACAGACCATGTTCCCAAACTAAACTAGTCCCACTTGCCTGCTTCTGGCTCATATCCCTCTAAACCTTTCCTATTGATGCACTGAGAATCACAGAGTCATAAAGATGTACAACATGGAAACAGATCCTTAAGTCCAACTTGTCCATGCTGACCAGATATCCCAACCCAATCTAGTTCCACCTGCCAGCACCCGGCCCATATCCCTCCAAACCCTTCCTATTCATATTCCCATCCAGATACCTTTTAAATATTGCAATTGTACCAGTTTCCACCACTTCCTCTAGCAGGTCATTCCATACACATACCACCCTCTGCATGAAAATGATGCCCTTGGATCTCTTTTATACCTTTCCCGTCTCACCCTAAACCGATGCCCTCTAGTTCTGGACTCCCCCACCCCAGGGAAAAGACTTTGCCTATTTACCCTATTCATGCCCCTCATGATTTTGTAAACCTCTATAAGGTCACTCCTCAGCCTCCGATGCTCCAGGGAAAACAGCCCCAGCCTATTCAACCTCTCCCTATAGATCAAATCCTCCAACCCTGGCAACATCCTTGTAAATCTTTTCTGAATCCTTTCAAGTTCCACAACATCTTTCCGATAAGAAGGAGACCAGAATTGCACACAATATTCCAACAGTGGCCTAACCAATGTCCTATACAGCTGCAACATGACCTCCCAACGCCTGTACTCAATACTCTGACCAATAAAGGAAAGCATACCAAACGCCTTCTCCACTATCCTATCTACCTATGAATTCACTTTCAAGGAGCTATGAACCTGCTGTCTAAGGATCTTTGTTCAGCAACACTCCCTAGGACCTTACCATTAAGTGTATAAGTCCTGCCCTGATTTACTTTCCCAAAATGCAGCACGTCACATTTATCTAAATTAAACACCATCTGCCACCTCTCGGCCCATTGGCCCATCTGATCAAGATCCTGTTGTAATCTGAGGTAACCTTCTTTGCTATCAACTACACCTCCAATTTTGGTGTCTTATCTGAACGTCTTTGAAACATTGTAACAGTACACACATCCACCACTTCCTCTGACAGTTCATTCCACACACAAACCACTCTCTGTGTGAAAATGTTACTCCTTTTTCAAAACTTTCTCCTCTCACCCCTAGTTTGGAACTCCCTCATCACAGGGAAAAGACCTTTTATAATCCCCTTATCAATATCCCTCATGATTTTATAAACCTCGATAAGGTCACCACTCAACCTCCTACACTCTAGTGAAAGAAATCCCAGTCTATCCAGTCTACTTGCCTAACTCAAACCACCCTGTCCTTTTAAAACTTTTCTGAACCGTATCCAGTTTAATAATATCCTTCCAATAGCAGGGCGACCAGAACTGCACACAGTACTCCAAATGTGACCTCACCAACATCCTGTACAACATCAACATAATGTACCATCTCTTAAAGTCAAAGGTCTGAGCAATGAAGGCAAGTGTGCTAAACAACTTCATAACCAGCCTGTCTACCTGTGACACAAATTTCAAAGAATTATGTACCTGAACCTTTGACGTGTCTCTGTAGTTCAGTATGCTGAGGGTTTTACTGATAGGTTAAAAATCACACATCACCTGACAAAGGAGCAGCGCTCTGAAAGCTAGTGCTTCCAATTAAACCTGTTGGACTACAGCCTGGTGTTGTGTAATTTTTAACTTTGTACACCTCAGTCTAACACCGGCATCTCCGTATCATTGCTGATAGGTGTTCAGTATTTGTTTAGCATTGAAACTGTTCAGACTTCCAGATTTCCATAGGCTTCATTCATTGCTATTTCAGCACCCTCCATTGAATTTGTGTGTTATTTTCCTTTGCCTGCATGGTACTTTTCATTTGTGTGCATTACATTTTATCTCCCATTGGTCCATCCACTTCCATTTCACTCCCAACCCGTTCAGGAATCTCAGAGCTTCACCATCCATTTCCCTACCCATCCTAGTTGGCATTATCTATAAAATACGCCACACTGTAGAGTTTCTGATTCCTTATACGATACCGAAAGAACTGTGGATGCTGTAAATCAGAAACGAAAACAGAAGATGCTGGAAGTGTCAGCAGGTCTGGCAGCATCTGTGAGGAGAAATCAAAGTTAACGTTTCGGGTCCGTGAACCTTCCTCAGAACCTTTTTCCAGCCATCTCCTTATAAGATGTGTCAGATAGGAGCAAATGACTCTCAATACATCTCACTGCTCTGACACCATTCCTGAACTGAACGTACATTGATTCCCGTCCTTCGTCAAGTTTCTTACCTCTTCCCCAGGGTTTACTGTTAATCCCTGGAATTTTGGAGTTTAATGAATCCCCTTCTGTGTGAAGCAGACCTAGGAACATAACCTTACTCATGAAATATAGTGAAGAAACACATTTACTGTTCACATTTCTTTCAAATAATGAGCATTATTACATTTTTAAACAATTATTTACCAAGACAAATCATTTCATTTTCATTTCCAAGATTTAAAGAAATGAATCCACTTGGGAATTAGAATGTCCAAAGGACCAATCCCCCATCCAGGCTGCAATGGGACAGAGAATACCTGCAATATTTACAACGCTTCACTGTGTACCTTGTCTCATCGACAAACGGATGTATGGGGGGATTTGTGTTTTCACTTGCTGAGTCAGTTAAGTGTTGTCTGAATCTCATTTCCAGACAAACCCACCAGGTATTCTGTCTTTGTTGGATGAGGAATGTTGGTTCCCCAAGGCCACAGACAAGTCATTTGTGGAGAAGGTGGTTCAGGAACTGGGTAACCACACAAAATTCGCCAAACCTAAGCAACTGAAGGATAAAGGAGACTTCTGTATAGTTCATTACGCTGGCAAGGTAGGGAACAAATAATCAACATTAAATGGGTTTATCAACTGCTTTTCGAAGCCTAACTCTGTGAAACATCTGCAGTTAAACATTGTACATTACAAGAATTGCAATAGATGGATTTTTACAAGTGGTCTGGATAAGGATGAGACAGCTAACCAGAAATGGTAGGAGCCTGACACTCTCTGTTCTCAAAAGCAATCGTGCTTGTCAAATCAATCTGTAAATCCATTTTTACTTACAGATCAGAAAATGTTGAATTCCAGTTGAGCTTGCCCTCATTCTCCTTCTAACGTTTCGCTCCTGATACCCTGGTGTATTGATTATGCTTCAAGTGAATTCTCTATCCACCAGCCATGTAAAACATGTTTGTTCCATAGAACTTGTGTCAACCTCTTGTGTCATT
The DNA here is from genome assembly GCF_047496795.1 of Chiloscyllium punctatum. NCBI lineage: Eukaryota > Metazoa > Chordata > Chondrichthyes > Orectolobiformes > Hemiscylliidae > Chiloscyllium > Chiloscyllium punctatum. The sequence continues at coordinate 65,250,274 of NC_092778.1, read as the reverse complement.
CCTGGTTGGAGGGAGACTGTGTTTCTGGGAACTCTCTGTTCCAGAGAAAATAAACAAAATCAGGGTCTTCAGAAAAACAAATTCTGAGAAATTTTAATGCATGCTTTGCTTTCCAAAATGTTATGAATTAAGAACAGAATCACGGAGTCCTGTGGGATATCATTAAATAATGTAAAGCATGAAGACATTAACAGTCAGCTTTGTTCCCTAGGTGCCTTACAATGCAGGAAACTGGCTGACCAAGAACATGGATCCATTAAATGATAACGTCGCTTCACTGCTCAACCAATCATCTGATAAATATGTAGCAGAACTATGGCGAGATGGTGAGAACATTACTGATCATTTATGAACCAACAACAATTATTTCAAATATTAACTTTCTGGATGCAGAGTGTCACGCTAGGCTGTGCAATCCATCCCACAGACTTTTTTTAAAAATGTACACTTGTAAATGAATGAAGAGTGAGTAATTAACAGCACAAGAACTTTCTTGACTATTTCCTCCAATTCTCTGCACTATGACTGCAGCAATGGAGATGGTAGGAGAGACTAGGAGCCAAAGGAACAGCCTAAGAGTAAAGGGAAAGCCTTTTAAAATGTAGATAAGGAGAAACTTCTTCAGCCAGAGAGTGGGGAATCTGTGGAATTCATTGCAACAGAAGACTGTGGAGGCCAGGACATTGAGACCATATTTATGATGGCGGTAGATAGGTTCTTGAGTATTAAAGGGATCAAGGATTATGGGGAGAAATGAGAGAATGGGGTTGAGAAACATATTGGCCATGATTGAATGGTGGAACAGACTCAATGGGCTGAATGGCCTAATTTCTGCTCCTAGGTTTTATGGTTTTAATTTCTTATGGTTGGTTCTGGAAAGGACACCATCAACCTATAGAAAACAGCTCCTTATGAGAAGTGAACAAGAGAATATTGTCAGGGGTATTATTGTCGTGGGGGAGATATTATTTTAGGATGAACAAATACTTATGCAAAGTCCTAGTTTGACCACAGTTGGAATACTGTGTTCAGTTCTGGGCACTGCACCTTGAGAAGGAGACATTGGCTTGAGAGAGAGGACAAAGTAGATTTACTCGAATGATACCTGGGTTAAACAGCTGGAAGGGACAGCACAGAGTTTGTACTTTCTCAAAAATCAAATATTTCAGGTGGTGATTTATTCAACTATTTAAAGATTTTAATGGGAACTGATAGAGTAGAACAAGAGAAACTGTTTCCATTTCTTTATTCTTTCACAGCATTGGGTGTGTCAGGCAGGGTCAGGATTTGTTTCCCATCCATCATTAAGGAATGCAATGGCCTGGTGGTGTTATCACGAGATTATTAATCCCGAGACCCAGGTAATTCTCTGAGGAACTGGATTCACACCCTGCCTTGGTAGATGGAAATTGAATTAGCTTTTTTTTAAATCTGGAATTAAGAGTTTAATGATGTCCATGAAACCATTGTCAAAGGCCAGTGAAAACCCATCTGGTTCATTCATGCCCTTTAGGGAAAGGAAACTGCTATCCTTACCTGGTCTGGCCTACATGTAACCCACAGCAATTTGGTTGCCTTTTAACAATTAGGAGAAAGTGAGGACTGCAGATGCTGGAGATCAGAGCTGAAAAATGTGTTGCTGGAAATGTGCTGTTCCTGCTGTGCTTTTCCAGCAACACATTTTCAGTTTTAACAATTAGGGACAGGCAATAAATACTGGCCTAGCCAGAGATGTCCACATCCCCCGAATGAATAATGATGAAAACATTGCTGCTTGACATGTGGCTTACTTGGTGATTCTGGAGAGCAATTAAGAGTCAACCTCATTCCTGTAGATCCAATCCCTGAAATCCCAATGCTGTTCTGCCTGAGGGAGCAGTTCCATTCAGGGTGTTGTGGTGGAGGGGGTTGGCTCGGTAAAAATTCCTCCACATCCCAGTCAGACCTGAAAATTGCAATCCAAGCAATCCTGATGCACTCTGAACCTCGCCTGACCCACACCCTGACCCCTCTCCTTACAGATAGTGCTGACCCTGGTAGTTCAGCTAAATGATCACTAATTTGCTAAACAGTGGATTCAAACACCTACACACACTAGAGTCACGTGTGGGCCAGACCAGGTAAGGGTGGGCAAAGTGTACTAGATAGATTTATTATCAGTGATAGTCTCATGATCCATCATTTCTGAATTTAAATTCCATTTGCTGCCAAAGTGGGATTTGAAACCCCGTCTCCCAGGGATTAGCCTGGGCCTCTGGATTACTGATGCAGTGACAATAGCCAGTGCTCGCCAATTCTGACCAACACATTTCTGTCTCCCCATTAGATCAGGGAGATTAGGACGAGGGAACATAGCCTCAGAGATAGTCCGATAGCAGGAAAATGGAACACCTTGACACGTAAAGGTCAGCAGAGGTTCAGAACTCTTTTCCACAAATAGCAGTTGATGCTAAATGTCGCTGGTTAATTCACTTTAAAATTGAGATTGATTGATTTTAAGGTCATTAGAACTCGTTCAGCCCCTCAGGACTGTTCCACCATTTAATAGCTCATAGCTGATCTCACCCTCAGTCCCCATTCCACTTCCCTGTCCGCACTGCTCTACCCTTCTACTCATTACTTATTTAAAATCTGTCTATCTCCTTCTTACATTTATTCAACGTCCTGATATTATACAATATCCACAGATTCACACCCCTCTCATCTCGGTTTTAAATCTGCCCCCTTATCCGAAACCTCTTGTTCCACATTGCACCACATGAGGAAATATCCTCTCTACATCTACTTTTTAATCCTCTTTGGTATCTTACACACCCTCAATTTTATTTTAATTCACTCACAAGATGAGGGTGTTGCTGGCTAGACAGCACTTATTACCCAGAGAGTAGTTTAAGAGCCAACCATATTGCTGTGGGGTCTGGAGTCACATGTAGGCCAGACCAGGTAAGGATGGCAGATTCCTTCCCTGAAGGGCATAGTGAGACAGATGGGTTTTTCCAACAATCAATAATGGATACATGGTCATCAGTAGATCCTTAATTCCAGACTTTTAACCACATAAAAATACCACTGCCTGCTGTGATGGGATTCGCACCGAGGTCCCCCAGAACCTGGGTCGCACCTGGGTCTCTGGATTAACAGCCGAGTGATAATACCACTAGGATATCACCTCCCAAGTACTAAAATATCTCTCATTCTTCTAAACTGCAGAGAGGAGTCAATGCAGCCCAGAACTGATTCCGAGTAACATTCAGGTATTAAGGGAAGGGACAAGGGCAACTTGATGGAGCCAGGCCACCAAACAGCAGAATGGCCTCCTTATGTCCGCGTTTGACACTCGATTCAACAAAAACACGCCAGAAAGCCCTTTGATTTCAGGTGTCTACAAAGGGTTCAAAACTGACTGTGTCTCCTTTTTCCTTTAAAGTGGATCGTATTGTTGGATTGGACCAAGTGGCTAAAATGAGTGAAAGTATCCAGGGAGCCTCAAAAACAAAGAAGGGCATGTTCCGCACGGTGGGCCAGTTATACAAGGAGCAGCTGGGCAAACTCATGACAACGCTGCGAAACACCAGCCCCAACTTTGTGCGCTGTATCATTCCAAACCACGAAAAGAGAGTAAGCTAGCACGATCCTGTCTGCACATTCATGAGAATGTTCGTTGTCAATTTCACCCAGAAGGATTCCAAATGGCGTTACATTGTTGTATTATTTGTAAAGTCACAGGAACTAACTGGTGTCACATTCACTGTAACCCTGTCTTGCACTAATCAGTTCACCAGTCAAAAGGAGTGAGCTACAAAAGGCAACACTCAATAAAATGGCAGCATTTTAATTCAACAGAGTTTCTCACCAGAATCAGAAAATACAACAGGAAATGTTGAGTTGAAAGTTTTCTTTTTTTACTGTAGAAAATCAAGTTAGCTAAATACTTGATATGAGAGGGACTGAACATATGGTTTTTAGCAATTTACAATCATAGTCACAGTCAAATTTACAGGCACAATCTTTCTTAATGAATATTGTTTCATCCAGAGCAGGAGACACAATCAGCTCCCTGCTTTTTAATCTCCTCTCGGTTAATCACACAAAATGTTTGCATTTAATGTTTAGTTTGACACTAAAATGTAATTAACTAGATCAAAACATAGGAGGAAAATTCCATAGTTTTCTTGAGTGTAAGAAAGAATAACTTTATTACTGACTACCCTTAAGAAAAAATAAAGCCACAATATTAAACACACACACACATAACACAGCTCAAATATAAGTTGGGGGGGTGCTGTTTAGAGTCTTTAAGTTGGTGATAATGACATAACTCCCAAATCTTAGCTGTTGTTTCATTTCTTCAGCAAAGTCTTTCTTATTTCATATTTGTTGATCTTCACTAAATTCTTGACCAAATTGTTTTTCTCTTGGGCACAGACATAAAGGTTGAGAGAGACAGGGAGGGAGAGACTTTCAGCTTCTTGGTGCTATCAGTTCATTTCTTTTTCTCTCTGTTTTACTGCTCAAAAGCAGCTGTCTGAAACACAATCTCGTTAAGACTTTTATAACGAGGTTAGTTGTGGTTCAGACTGATCCTTGTTGATGAACTTGGATCAACAGCCATTTTAAGTCAGTACCAGTCCTCTTTCAGAAGTCCCTTTAGTCTATGAAGGTCTCAGGTATGAGAAGAAGGTGATGGAAGTTGAATATTGATAGTCCATTTTAACAATGATTTCCAAGTGTATTTTAAGTGGGTCAGTTAGCTTAGTCACTGCACAGTTGGTTTGTGATGCAGAATGACATCAACAGCATGGGTTCCATCCCCGCACCGACTGAAGTTACCCTGAAGGGTTCTCTTCACAACCTTTCCCCTCACCTGAGGCATGGTGACCCTCAGGTTAATCCACCACCAATGATCTCTCTAATGACCCAGTAGGATGATGGTGACTTTACCTTAATCATGAAGAGAACCAGATTAACCATTCACAACGAACTCGAGTGTTTCAAATTTAGACAAAACTTAAAAATATGCAAGTGAGTGGATTGACCATAAGATAGAGGAGCAGAATAAGGCCATTCAGCCCATCGAGTCTGCTCTGCCTTCGATCCTGGCTGATATGTTTCTCAACCCCATTTTCCTGCCTTCTCCATGTAACCTTTGATCCCCTTACTAATTCATAAACATATCTATCTCTGTCTGAAACATGCTCAATGACCTGACCTCCATAGTCCTCTGTGGCAATGAGTTCCACAGATTCCCCACCCTCTGGTTGAAGAAATTCCTCCTCATCTCAATTCTAAAGGCTAGTCCCTTCGCTCTGAGGCTGTACCCTCGGGTCCGAGTCTCTCCTACTAGCGGAAACACCACGCTATTCCGACCTCTCAATATTCTGTAAGTTTCAATCAGATCCCTCTCATCCTTCTAAATTCCATTGAGTTCAAACCCAGAGTCCTCATGTGACAAATCCTTCACCCCCCAGGGTCATTCTTGTAAACCCCCTCTGGACCCCCTCCAACCCCAGCACATCCTTCCTTAGATACGGGGCCATTAACTGCTCACAATGTTCCAAATGCGGTCTGACCAGAGTCTTATACAAACTCAGGATTAGTGGTGCTGGAAGAGCACAGCAGTTCAGGCAGCATCCAAATAGCTTCGAAATTGACGTTTTGGGCAAAAGCCCTTCATCAGGAATAAAGGCAGTGAGCCTGAAGCGTGGAGAGATAAGCTAGAGGAGGGTGGGGGTGGGGAGAAAGCACCCTCCTCTAGCTTATCTCTCCACGCTTCAGGCTCACTGCCTTTATTCCTGATGAAGGGCTTTTGCCCAGAACGTCAATTTCGAAGCTATTTGGATGCTGCCTGAACTGCTGTGCTCTTCCAGCACCACTAATCCAGAATCTGGTTTCCAGCATCTGCAGTCATTGTTTTTACCTCTTATACAAACTCAGCGATACATCTCTGCCCTTGTATTCTCGTCCTCTTGAAATGAATGCTGATATTGCATTTGCCTTCCAACTGACATAGTTGCCAACTGAACCTGCAGGTTAACCTTAAGAGAATCTCAAGTTCATTTACACTTCAGATTTCCCAAACTTAGCAACACTGCCCTCACTGCCTTTGTCCAGATCATTAATGTATAATGTGAATAGCTGTGGTCCCCACACTGACCCCTGCCGAACTCCACCAATCACCGGCTGCCATCCTGAAAAAGACCCCTTTATTCCCACTCTCTGCCTTCTGCCAGTCAGCCAATCCTCTATCCATGCCAGTACCTTGCCCCTAACACCATGGGGCTCTGATCTTATTTAGCAGCTTCCTGTGTGGTGCCTTGTCACAGACTTTCTGGAAATCCAAATGGATCACATCCACTGGCTCTCCCTTGGAATTACATCATGTGATAAAGGTCCTGTAAACATTTTAAAATATGAATAATAACCTACTGGTCAATGCAGGTCCTTATGTACAGGCTTGAAAGCCGTTTGACTTTGCTGAGGTTAACTGATTGAGGTTTACTCGAACAGGCCGGAAAACTGGATGCCCACCTGGTGTTGGAGCAGCTGCGGTGTAACGGTGTTCTGGAAGGGATCAGAATCTGCCGACAGGGATTCCCAAACAGGATTATCTTCCAGGAATTCCGCCAGAGGTAATGGGAATGTTGGTGGCTGCTAGGCCCAGGAATGGGACAAAGTGATAAATCCAATATTAGTTTTCCAACCTACAGATGCTTTTCAGAGGATTGAAGGAACAGAACTGGTCCCTAGCTCCTGCTCTAAGTCTTCAAGTTGGATCACTTAATATAGAGTCATTTATAATTTCATTTAGAGGGAATGGGTTAGCATGGAGAGATAATGGCCTACTGGTACTATCACTGGATTGTTAATCCATCTGGAATTAAGAGTCTAATGATGACCAGGAATCGATTGTCTTTAAAACTCATCTGGTTCACTAATGCCCTTTAGGGAAGAAAACTGCCATCCTTACCTGGTCTGACCTACATGTGACTCCAGACCCACGGCAATAGGGTTGACTCTTAACCGCCCTCTGGGCAGTTAGGGATGGACAATAAATGCTGGCCCAGGCAACAATGCCCTCATCCTGTGAATGAATTAAAGAAAACCTGGGGGGGTGGGGGCAGTGGAATATGATGGGCACTAGGAGCATGAGTTGATATATGGGCTTTTAAGGGTAGGAGGAGATTATTGATTGACATGGATGGGGTTTGAGGGCCGGAGGGGTGATGGAGTGTGAGATGGGAGGCTTTGGTGGGGAGGCCTATGGCTTATTCCTCTTTTCACTGAGGTCAAACCTTCACCCATCTCCCCTACTCCACTCCTTCTTCGCCCCCAGCAGGCTCTGCATTCTTTCCAATGTCCCCCACCCCACCATTTTCATCTCCCGCCCCCAATTCAGAATGACAATCGGAACCTCTAGTGGGCACATCTTTCCAGGTGGGCGTTGCGGAGGTGGGAATTGGCTCAAATTGACATTCCAAGCCTGGGAGTTGTTCAAGCTTTTGTAGAGACTGAATCACTAACGTTGCTTTATCATTTAACCTGAACTAGATAACTATGTGAATTATCAAACAAATATTCTGTTCTTTTTTAATAGATACGAAATCCTAACACCAGGTGCCATTCCAAAAGGGTTCATGGATGGGAAACAGGCCTGTGTACTTATGGTATGTGATGTACCCACTTAACGTGGTCTCACTTAACATTGTTTCACATTAAAGTTGTAAAGAACATAGTGTCAGTATATTCATTTAATTTTTGGAGTTTGACTTCAACCTCATTTGCCACAGACCACCCCTTCCCTGTTCTGCATGCTTCCATGACCTTTCCCATAGCACTTCTGCATTTACCCTCAGTTGCCCCTCACCCCATCCCCTTTTTTCACTGCCACCTCTGGCATTGCATCCTCCCACCCCTCATCTCCTGCCCTTGCTCCTCAGGCCCTGACCCCTGCCCTCTGGAGTGATCGTAGTTCCTTCAGATCTTCTTCTGGGTCCTGGCGTCTAGGACCTTAACTGAAGCCTTGATTGCCATCTAGTGACAAACACTGGTCACTGCAGGGGAATTCCCAGGGCCAAAGTCTACCACTAGATAGCGACAAGTCAATCTAAAAGGATTAGATATCCTGAGTTTCTCTTTCATTATATATTCTACTTCCTTTACATTTTGTCAGATATTTCAGCTAAGAATTGCAGAGTATTATACATCGATGAGACAGTATTTCAATCTGCCCTTTTTTGCCTCGGTGAGAAATATTGGAAAGAACCTAACCCTGTCTTTAACATTGATCCCTATGGGAACCCATGGTTCACTTAAAGTTGTTTCACTTAAAGTTGTGATTTTCCAGAATGGAGCAAAAATTTTAAGTGAGGACTCAATGTAATGAATTGAGAGAAGCAGGGGGTGGATGTACTGAACCGAAACATGTTGCCCATTAGTGGGCAGTGTCATGCGGTGGAAGTTTGGAAGTTAGTTAGTTGATAGTAACAGATAGTTGGAAGTTTGATGCTTGTTGAGGTATCCTTGCAGGGGTCTCCCTGCATTTATCAGCAACTCCTGGATTTTCCTTTGGAAATTTGCAAAGATGAATATGCCCAAAATACACAAGTGGGTGCTTTCAACAGATAACTTATATCAGCAATACATCATCAGACACCTAGTCACCAGGAATATGTTAGTAACACTGAACAGCTGGTTATGGATCAGGCCAGACACACCCCCCCCCCCAAAGTATTTTCAGAAGGTAGCCCAGATCCTAACTTTTTCTTATTTTAAAGACAGATATGGAGTGGATATTCCAGGAGTGATGCACCTGGTCAAACCATTTGGCTTTAAGCAAAACAGAATTTATTTAAACATTACAATTGAAACACGAACAAAAGAAAAGTGGAATTTAGAATAACTTAACTAATTGAAAACTCAACTGACTCGATACTGCAACTTAACTAAGGAGCTGTTCCAATTCCTGTAACACCCTGTAAATGCACCTTTTAGCAAAAGGTAAATTCAAACACAGGTTCTTGTAGGTAGGAGAGATTTCAGAGAGAAAGCCAGTCAAGAATCATCTGCTGAAGCACGGAACCATTCTCTGGATTGCAGCAGCTTCTCGCTGCTACAAAAAAACCCTGAACTGGGAGAACAGGCCACTCCCCTGCCATTGCTAAAGTGGGCTCTTGCCCAGACATTTTGGCACCTGTGCCTTTATGACCTCTCTTGAGAAAAAACTCAAGGACAAAACAAACTTGTTGAAGTGACAGCGTTGTCACATCAGGAAATACCTGGCTTTAAAAGTTAAAGCCATTGCAATTTGTACATTCTCACTCAACAGTGTCTATTCACAACATGTTACTTTAATAACTTGTTTATTGCAGTTGAGAGGCAGCAGGATATTTACTTCTTTTTCTGTCTATTAATGGAGACTCAGAATTGCTGTTAAAAATACATTGTGACTATTTTAGATCAAATCCCTGGAACTCGATTCTAACCTGTACAGAATTGGACAGAGTAAGATCTTCTTCCGAACTGGAGTTCTGGCTCACCTGGAAGAGGAGAGAGACCTGAAAATTACAGACATCATCATTTCCTTCCAAGCTCGAAGCCGAGGCTACCTGGCCAGAAAGTGAGCAGGCCGTAAACATCCCTTTGTACTGCACAAGTACCTTCTCGCATTTTGCAATGCACTCGATGTTGAAGAGTGTTAGTCCAGCATTTTGTAACCAAGCTACCATTAGGGGAAGTGCTGGCTGTGTGGCAGTATCACTAGACTGGTAATCTAGAAACCCAGGTAATATCCTGAGGACACGGGTTTAAATCCCACCAGAGCAGATGGAATTTGAATGCAATAAAAAGCTGGAATAAATTGACTATTGATGACAATGAATCAATTGTCAGGAACAACCCATCTGATTGACTTATTGTCACGTGTACTGAAGTACAGTGAGGAGTTTTGATTATGAGCAGTATAGGCGGATCATAGTGAGCAAGGATGTACAGATCAAAGAGACTTAGATGGAGGCATACCGGTTACATTGTACAGGGCGTGCGCTAGGTGAGATCAGTGTTAGCAAGACCAGCATTATTTGAGGCTAGAGAGTCCATTTATCTGTCTGATAACGGCTGGGAAGAAGCTGTTCCTGAATCTGCTGATGCGTGTGTTCAGGTTTCTGTATCTTTCTGATGGAAGAGGTTGCAGGAGATCATTACTGGGGTGGGCGGGGTCTTTGATGATGTTGGCAGCCTTTCTGCAGCAGTGAGCCATGTAAATGGAGTCCATGGATAGAAGGTTGGCTTCCGTGACGGTCTGGGCTGAGCACACTATCTTCTGTCATTTCATACAGTCCTGGGCAGAGCAGTTGCCACACTAAACCGTTATGCATTCAGACATTTTGCTGTCAATGGTACATTTGTATAGGTTGGTGAAGGGCCTTATGGACAAGCCAAATTTCCTGGTTTACTAATGTTCTTTAGAGAAGGAAACTGCAATCCTTATCTGGTATGGTCTATGTGTGGCTCTGGACACACTGTAATGGTAGTTGGCTCTTAACTGCCGTCTCGGCATTTAGAGACAGGCAATAAATGCTGGCCCAGCCAGCGACACCCTCATCCCGGGAATGAATTAACTTTAAAATAAATTTATTTTGTTATCTGTTGTTGTAAGGTGTGAGTATGGGATGCTGACTGTTCTCTAACTGGTTACAGGGCCTTCGCTAAACGACAGCAGCAGCTCAATGCGATGAAAGTCATTCAGAGAAACTGTGCAGCTTACCTGAAACTACGGAACTGGCAATGGTGGAGACTATTCACAAAGGTTAGCTCAAAATAACTTCCATCTGCTACTTCATTCCTTCAAGGATCTGTGCATCTTCCAGTGTTAGACCGGAGGTGATCCTGAGTAGATCATGTGAATCGGAATAGGCTGAAAAGGGGGGAAACTCAATGAGGACCAGCATTGACCTCATTTCAAACATTAGCAGCCAGACGAAGATATGACCCTCTGATAGTAATTTTTTAAAATAAATATGCCGTGTTCTTTTAATCTATATGTGAGATTACGACATACCTGTACATGATAACAAAGAAGAAGAGAATATCTGCTGATCCGTGAAAAACTAAAACGAAATTTCTGCGTGTTTGGTCATTCCTTTTGATCTGCACAAACATATTGACCATAAAAAAAACTTTTTTACAAAAGAAACACCTGTTTTATCTCAGTTTGAAAGTTTCCAGGACAATGACTGTTTCCATTGTGTGATATTTATTTTTTATGGTTCTTCACATAAATACACTTAAGCTAAATTTGAGCTAGAATTCACTGTATAAACTTTGTGTGTAAATTTTATCACTGGAACAGAACATAACCAATCCCTGGGTCTTCATGGATTTCATCTTAAAAGACGTGGTCCATGAGATAGTTGATGCAGGGTTTTAATTTTCTAAAACTCCCTCAGTTTGGGGAATGTTCCATTAGAAAATCATTTTTAAAAAGAGAGGGAGACAGAAAGCAGGAAGCTACAAGTTGGTTAGTTTAATGGCTGTCAGTGGGAAGGAGTTGCAGGCTATTGTTAAAGACTATTATAACAGTGAGAGAAGTTCAAGATACTCAGGCAGAGTCAACATGCTTTTGTGAAAGAGAAATCAAATTTGATCAAGATATGGGAGTGAATTGAAGTAACAATTCACGGGCTGTGAATAAAGAGAAACCAGGAGATGTGCTGTACTTTGGATTTCCAGAAGACATTTGATAAGGTGCCACACGAAAGGAAAGCAGCTCAAGGAGTAGAGCGCAAGATTCTAGCATGAATAGAAGATTGGCAAGCTAACAGGACACAGATGATCTGTATCCAGCCCGTAATGAGATCTAATGGGTGATGTGTCACAGGGGTCACTGCTGAGTTCTCAGTTACTCTACCATTTACATAAATTATGAGGGTGAAGAGTATGGTGGTTAAACTAACTGACAATACAAAAATTGGGTTTGCTGACTTGCTCACTGACCTTGTAAGTTTGTTTACAAATGTCTGGAAATGAACTTACCAGCTCAGCAAGCAAGTCAACAACCTCATCGACAACCTGAGCTACAAACCTTCTCAAGCACTTTGCACACAAAGATAGATGGGAAACAAAGCTGTGAAGAGAACATAAGAAGGCTACCGATGGATTTAGATTTGTTTAAGCGAGCGGGCAAAGATCAGGGAAATGGATTGTAATGTGGGGAATTGTGAAACTGTCTGGGTCAGCAGGATGAGTCAGTAAGAAGCCTCTCATTTATATAATGAGCGAGAGATTGCAGAACTCTGAGATTCAGAGGGAACTTGGTGCCGCAGTGCATAGCTTGCAGATGCAGGTACAGCAAGTAAGTAGGGAAGCTAATAGCATGTATCATTTATTGTGAGGGTATTTAATGCAAAAGCATGGAGGCTATGTTTCAATTATACATGTGAGACCACTTCTCGAGTACTGTCCTCTGTACTGGCCACTTTATTTAAGGAAATGCAATGGACGCAGCTCAGAGAAGATTCATTAGAAAATTGCCTGGAATGGGCAGGTTATCTTATGAGGAAAGGTGGATAATCTAAGCTTGTATCCACTGGAGTTTGGAAAAATAGGAGGTGAATGGATTGAAACGTTTCAAATCCTAAGAGGTCGTGACCTGGTCCATGTGAAGAAGGTGTGGGGGTGTTTAGAACCAGGGGTCCCCTCAATAAGACAGAAAGGGATGAGGAGAGATTTCCCCTCACAAAGGGTCATGGGTCTTTGGAAGTCTGTTCCTCACAACGCGGCAGAGGCAGAGACTTTGAACATTCTAACGGCAGAGATAGATAAGCAAAGGGGGTGCAAGTTTATCAGGGGAAGTTGGGAATGTGGAATAATCAGATCAGCCACAATCTCATTGGACAGCAGAGCAGGCTTGGTGGGCCGAGTGGCCTCCTCTTGCTTCTGATCTGTTTGTTTCACAGTTCATTCGCTAAACAAAGTGTATGCTTGAGGTCAACTCTCGTCCTTCCTCAATGATCTCTCTGAGTGGTTGGTTGAAGGTGCCGGGGACGTGGGTAAATAGTGAGGAACTCTCTGGAGAATAAGCTGATTGGTTAATGGTGCTCTGGTCTTCACTCCCTGGCTGCAGGTTAAACCACTTCTCCAGGTCACTCGCCAGGAGGAGGAAATGCAACTGAAAGAAGATGAACTGCAGAGAACCAAAGAAAAACAGCAGAAGGCCGAGATCAGTCTGTCAGAACTTGAAAAGAAACACACTCAGGTAAAACCACGTCATAACATGGATCCAGTCCCTCCTTCACAGCCCATTTCAGAAACATTCATCCAGTAACATTAAACAATATTGTGAATAAAGAAACACGCTGGCTAGCTTAATGATTCTGAACAAGTGAGAGAGGCCTTCAAGTGAAGAGATTTTTCTTTGTAAAACTATACTCATGCAGAAGTTGAGAATCTAACATACATGCAGAAAGTGCTGCAGAGACTCAGGGGGTCTGTGCTGTGCAGAGACAGGGTTAATGGTTCAAGTCCAGTGACTCTTCTACCGAACTGATCCTAAAAAGTGGCATGTTGGATTCGAAGCATTAACTCTGTTCCTGGCTCCATGGATACTGACGATGTGGAGATGCCGGTGTTGGACTGGGATGGACAAAGTCAGAAATCATACGACGCCAGGTTATAGTCCAACAGGTTGATTTGAAATCACAAGTTTCTGAAGCTTCACCTGATGAACAGACAGCGCTCCGAAAGCTTGTGATTTCACATAAACCTGTTGGACTACAACCTGGTGTCGTGTGGCTTCTGACTTTGTCCACAGATACTGAGAGACCTGCTGAGTTTCTCCAGCATTTTCTGTTTATGTTTTGTGCTGTTTTCCCTTTTTGTTGAATGGAATAAGCAGAGATTTTTCTTTGACAGCTATTTGATGTGTCTACTGTTCATTTTATTTTATGGAACACTTCATTTTGTCATTACGATGGATGAAACAGATAGATTTTGCCACGTTGTGGAATGTAAATGGGCTAGGGGTGATGCAGTCATGTCAAACTTCACTGTGAGACAATTCCAGCTTTTAGGCTATCAGACGGTCTGGAGTTACATTTTCACAATGTTCACCATTCCACCCCGCCCCCCCCCCCATCCCCCCGCCCCAACTTTGTGCCTTTAGATAATGGAGGAGAAGACTACTCTTCAGGAGCAACTGCAAGCCGAGACAGAGCTCTATGCTGAGGCTGAGGAGATGAGAGTTCGCTTGGAATCCAAAAAGCAAGAGCTGGAGGAGATTCTCCACGAGATGGAGGCGAGGATTGAAGAGGAGGAAGACCGGAATCAGCAAATGCTAACGGAAAAAAAGAAAATGCAAACCCAGATCCTGGTAAATCAGTAACTGTGGAGAGGAGAACTTCAATTGGAATGGCTTCCCTCCCGTGGGATAGTTCACTGTTAACATTACATTTTGTGATCTGTTTCCCATTTTGAATGTCCCCCAAATGCAATAACCATAAGACCATAAGGACCATTCAGCCCGTCGGGCCTGCTCTACCATTCAGTAGCATCATGGCTGATCAGATATTCCTCCTACCTGCCCTTTCCCTGTAACCCTTGATTCCCCGACTGATCAACAGTCTATCAATCTCAGCCTTAAATATACACAAGGACTCTGCGCCTACAATTAGAGTCGTAGAGGTGTACAACACAGAAACAGACCCTTCATCCAACTCGTCCATGCCGAACAGATATCCCAACCTTCTCTTGTCCCGTTTGCCAGCACTTGGCCCATATCCCTCTAAACCCTTCCAAATGCCTTTTAAATGCTGTAATTGTACCAGCCTCCACCACTTCCTCTGGCAGCTCATTCCATACACGTACCACCCTCTGTGTGAAAAAGTTGCCCCTTAGGTCTCTTTTATATCTTTCCCCTCTCACCATAAACCTATTCTCAGTGGCAGAGTACCAAAGACCCACAATCCTCGGAGAGAAGAAATTCCTTTTTATCTCTGTCTTAAATTGGCTTCCCTTTATTCTGAGACTGTGCCCTCTGGTTTTAGACTCTCTCCATGAGGGGAAACATCCTCCCAGCATTGACCCTGTCAAGCCCCTAAAGAATCCGAAATGTTTCAATGGGATCACCTCCGATTCTTTTAAACTCTAGTGAGTAGAGTCCCAACCTGCTTCGCCTTTGCTCATAAGATAATCCCTCTGTACTGGGGATCTTGGGGCTGAAGGGTTCAAAGGGTATGGAGAGAAAGCAGGAACAGGGGACTGAATTGGATGATCAACCATGATCAGATTGAATGGCGGAGCATGCTCAAAGGGCCGAATGGCCTACTCCTCCTCCTATTTTCTCTGTTTCTGTGTTTCTGTTCTCCAAAGTTATGACATCAAATAACATGCTGCTGCCAGTGTGGAGCAGAATGTACCCATTGCCCTGTAAAAGGGGGGAGGCAATGGCCTGGCGGTATTATCGCTGCACTGTTAATCCAGAGACCCAGTAATGCTTTAGGGAGCTGGGCTCAAATCCCGCCATGGCCAATGGTGGAATTGGAATTGAATAAAAGAAAATCTGGAAATCAAAGTCTAATGAGTTGATTGTTAGAAAAACCCATCTGGTTCACTCATGGCCTTTAGGAAAGGACCTTACCTGGTCTGGCCTACATGTGACTCGTGACCCACAGCAATGTGGTTGACTCTTAGCTGCCCTCTGGGCAATTAGGGATGGGCAATACATGCCAGCCTAGCCAGTGACGTCCTCGTCCTGTGAATGAAGAAAAGGAAAACTGCCATTGTCCTCTGTCCCTTCATCCTCCTTCATGGGAACCTCCCAGTCATTGTTGGTTTTGTAGCTGTTTGGTCAACAACTGAAGTCGGTGTCATTGGTCATTGATGTGTTCACTTTGACCAAAGAACAATTTGCTAATTCCGGTACAATTACCCTAGAGCTCCACCTCTAGACATAACAAGGCCTGATCAAAGTGATCCAGTATTGACAGCAGCTGATCCTGTAGATTACTAATGAACATCTCTTGACATTGCAGTACACTTTGCACCTTAGCCCCACTGGCAATTATTCTTATGCAAAGACCTTTCCCTGAGTGCGTTTTTCCTTCAAGGATCTGGAGGAACAGCTGGATGAGGAGGAAGCTGCCCGGCAGAAGCTGCAGCTGGAGAAAGTGACCCTGGAAGCCAAGCTGAAGAAGATGGATGACGATATCATTATCCTGGAGGACCAGAACATCAAATTCGCAAAGGTCAGTTTGAACTAACTCCACAGAGGCCGAGATCCCGACACCAAGACCCCTGTTATTTACACCCAGAGAGGCCTTGACACTGATCCAGCTCCCTCAGAGTCAACTCCAGAGTGAACAGAACCTCTGACACTCCTATTTCTATCTGTCAGACAGGGCTCCCTGATTGGACCAGGTTAACCGCCCCAATCAGGGAACTCAGATTCTATGAGAACCACCTGGCTAAC
The DNA here is from genome assembly GCF_047496795.1 of Chiloscyllium punctatum. Classification (NCBI taxonomy): domain Eukaryota; kingdom Metazoa; phylum Chordata; class Chondrichthyes; order Orectolobiformes; family Hemiscylliidae; genus Chiloscyllium; species Chiloscyllium punctatum. The sequence goes on along the minus strand of NC_092778.1, from coordinate 65,233,812 downwards.
CCCAGTACAATCACTACAAGTGTCTCACCAGAGCATTTCTGCAGAACCTTAATATCATTGCATCAGCCCCCAAAGTCCAACCACCAGAAATCTGATGGGATTGGGTGAAACACTCATTTTACACCTGGTCTGGTTTTAACCTTCACTAAAGTCAACAACCAGCAAAATTGGACCAAGTGTAAAGCCAATATTCTACTCAATCTCATTAGTTTCCTTCCTGATGAGTTACGTTATAAATCTTATTTAACTGGATCTGAATGAGGTCTTGTACAGAGTCATAGAGATGTACAGCAAGCAAACAGACCCTTCGGTCCAACTGGTCCATGCTGACCAGATATCCTAAACCAGTCTAGGCCCATTTGTCAGCACCCAGCCCATATCCTTCCAAACCCTTCCTATTCGTTTACCCATCCAGATGCCTTTTAAATGTTGCAATCGTACCAGCCTCCACCACTTCCTCTAGCAGCTCATTCCATACACGCACCACCCTCTGCATGAAAAGGTTGCCCCTTAGGTCCCTTTTAAATCTTTCCCCTCTCACCCTAAACTTATGCCCTCTAGTTCTGGACTCCCCCACTCAGGGAAAAGACTTTGTCAATGATGACAGCAACAAATTACAGAGCTCTTCCATTCTCAATCAGAGTCACCATGTATTCTACATTTTCAGTTAGGATAGAGAACCCTTAAAGGGTGAGAGGGGATGTCAGGAGAGTGGGATTTAACAAAAGTGATTGTTTGTTCAGAAGGCTTGTGCTGAGTTGATCAGCAAATCACCCATCCCAGGGCATGCGAACAGCCTGCAGTTACACTCTTTATTGAACACTACCATGTGCATAGACTGGGAGAAAAACATTTGTGTCACTGTGGATTTAATGCTATCACAATTCTATGCCTGTAACAGGAGAAGAAAATTCTAGAAGAGAGAATAGCTGACTTTACCACCAATCTTGCAGAGGAGGAAGAAAAGGCAAAGAACCTGACAAAACTGAAGAATAAACATGAATCTATGATTTCAGAACTGGAAGGTAAATGATGTTTGTTTACTTACCATCATGGGTAATTTTACTGAAATATTATGAACCATTCATTGAGGTGAAATGCTGCTTTCATATACAGACAGGAGGAGGACATTGTGCTCCTGGGGTCTGGAGCACTGTTTCATTCATTTATGCAAGATCTGCATCTCCAGGTCATTTGTCTCTGCCTTCTCCTCCCTCTATTCCCCCTTTACTCCAGGTTCACGGATAGGTGTAGAAATAAAAATCCATCCATCTCAATGTCGAGTATCCGAAACCACCTGGGAGAGAGAATTCCAAAGTTCCACTATCCTGTGTGTTATCGTGTTGCTCCTCAATGGTCTCGTGATTATTTTAAGATTACGCCAGCCTCTCTGTGTCCACCTTACCAAATCCATTCTATGATTTATTTTTTGGTACTGTGGAATTGCACAAATAAATTACTGAAATGGGCTGCTTTTAAGAAAGTAGCAGTTTTAAGATCAGTCTTTAGGCGTACAAGTGTTGCAACTGACTGAATCTTTTAGCCATATTGAGTTGAACTCTTGCTAGTTCATGACCACACAATAATTAACCAGAGGCCAAGCAAATCTCTTTGAAGTATTCATGTCCAAGATCAGGTGTATAAAATCATGAGGCACACAGATAGGCTGAATGTGTATAGCCTATTTCCCAGGGAAGGGAATTGAAGATGAGAGGGCACATGTTTCAGGTGAGAGGGGAAGGACTTCAGAAGGAGCTGAGGGGCAACGTCTTCACACAGACAGTGGTGTGTATATGGAATGGGTTGCTAGTCAAAGTGCTTGAGGCAGGTACAACAGCAAAATTTATAAATCATTGGGACAGGTACATGGATGGGGGGGGTTTAGAGGGATATGGACCAAATGTGGGCAACTGGAACTAGCTGAGTGGGAACCATGGTCAGCATGGATCAGTTTGTGATGAAGGGCCTGTTTCCATGCTGTATGACTCTATGACTCAATGTGGTCCTCCTTGTTTCTGTATTCAGTATCCACTGTGTATAACATTTCAAAACGTACTTATCTCTCTCCATCATAAATCTCAATTTTGATCCCAGGGAACACCACTCGCTAGATCATGGAGTGCTTGCCAGTTTGACAGGTATAACGTTTTAAATTGGACCATAGTCAAAGTGCAGAGGACCCTCTTTGAGCCATTAGGGTGTAGCTAGTCATCAGGGTACACAAACCCCATTTCACAAATGGACTTTACTCTCTCAACGACCTGGTTACACCAAGCTTTACCGTCAGTGCCTCCTAGTGGTTGATTTAATATTGCTGTAGATGTTTTTCAATCTGTTCAGAGAAGCTATTAACAACCTCTGGAGTGGGTGGAACTTGAACTTAGGCCTCCTGGCTCAGAGATATGAGCACCACTGTGTCACAAGGGCCCTTTTAACGTGGGCTCTATTGATCTTAGCTGATTGTGGATTTACAAAACACAATTTGTTTCACATTCCTATGTGACAAAAGATTGACATTTTCAGTCTAGTATCAATTCAGTCTTGTTCATGATGACACAGTTCAGGATTACAATGAGTCATAGAACTGTAAGGTACACAGGCCCTTTGGCCCATCAAATCTGTATGACCAAAACTTCAGTAAATTGACACTAGTCCCATTTTCCAGCACAAGGTCCATTGCCTTAAATATTAGCCCCTGCTTCTTAAGATGTGGAGGTACCAGTGTTGGACTGGGGTAGACAAACTCAGAAGTCACATGACAACAGGTTATAATCCAACAGATTTATTTGAAATCTCAAGCTATCGGAGTGCTAGCCTGGTGTCATGTGACTTCAGACTTGCTTGTTGACACTTAACATCCAGATGTTTGAGAATCCTCTCCACTCCTAATGTTCTTTTGGATTGGACATTACTAGAATTCTTAAGGTTTGACTTGTGATGAAACCATCAGCAACAGCATGCTTTTGAATAAAGAGGGTTTAACTACTCATGAGATTGTAATGAGATCCCCTGTGTATTGCAGTACGGCTCAAGAAGGAAGAGAAGACCAGACAAGAGCTGGAGAAGCTGAAGAGGAAGTTAGAGGGAGAGGGTGCGGATCTCCACGACCAACTCGCAGAACTTCAACAGCAAATCGCTGAACTTAAGATGCAACTTGCCAAGAAAGAGGAAGAGTTACAGGCAGCTATGAGCAGGTAGTGCCAGGACGAACCAATTCAGCCACTTGTCTGTTTGTTTCAGTGTGTAAATTGTAGTTCTTTTGTAGAAAACAATATCATCAAACGATAACTCTCTTTCTTGCCATTATATTTGTTATTACAGCTTTTATTTCACAACTGGAATTGTATTATGACCAGGGGGCGGAATTAAGCAATGATTTGATGACATTAAATACAGCTTTTATTCTGTTTATTATACAATAATTATTATTTAAGATAAAGTGAGTGTTTTGACTGTAAAATATCATTTAACACAGTTACGTTTAAGTCAGAGTTAAAAATATCAAATTAATGAACAGTTAAAATCATCAATCCATAGAAACCACTAAAAGGTTACAGCAGGGCAGAAGTCCATTCAGCCCATTTTATTGGTGCCATCTGAATAAACTGGTCACCTATTTTCATCCTCTGTGCCACACCCAGTCCATATCCCTACAGGTTACACTGCGTCAGGTTAAGGTTTGCTGGTTACATTAAGCTAATCTCCATTTACTGACTGAGGGTTCTTGTTAACTAACTATCCTGAGTAATATTGAGCTGGGATTATTTGTAAAAGAATATGGTATTGTAAAGGCCAGTGAAATGAGAAGTGTCCATAGAAATTGAAGCTGTTTTGACTGGTTTCTACATTAATCCTGTTTCCCTCTCCCTCCCTATCCCCTTTAAAATTTTCCTCCTGTGTAATCTAATTCCTTTAAAAACATCATGATTAACTTGGTGTCAGAACCACCTGACAGCGTGCCAACAATTTGCATGAGAAAATGTCTTCTATATTTATAAAGTTTGGTTACTCGTAAATGAAAATAACTTTCTTTATGCTCCCATACTCCGTCATAAACTTCCACATTTCAGTTAAACCTTCTCAGAGCTACCTTTGCTTAAGAGTTTGCAACTTTCGTTTTCCAAGTTTGATGATATCCAGCAACACATTTTCAGCTCTGATCTCCAGCATCTGCAGTCCTCACTTTCTCCTCGAAGATATAACTGTACTGTCTTATAACAATAAAGGCAAAACACTGCAGATGCTGGAAATCCGACATAAACACAGAATGCTGGAGAAACTCAGGTCAGGTAGCATAGAGTTATCGAGTCATACAGAGCAGAAACAGGCCCTTTGGTCCAACCAGTCCATGCTGAACATAATCCCAAATTAAACTTATCCCTCTTGCCCACCGCTCGTCCATATCCCTTTCCTAGACATGTACTTAGTTCAATGTTTTTTAAACATGGTAACTGTACCCACAACCACCATTTTCTCTGGAAATTCATTCCACACACGAACCACTCTCTGCGTAAACAAATTGCCTCTCACATCTTTTTTAAAATCCTTCTCCACTCACCTGAAATCCCCCACCCTAGGGAAAAGGCACCGACCATTCACCTTATCTATATCCCTCATGATTTTATAAAACCTCTGTAAGGTCATCTCTTAATCTCCTATACTCCTGTGAAAAAGTCCCAGCCTATCCAGCCTCTTCTTATAACTCATACCTTTCATTCATGGCAACATCCTGGCAAATCTCTTCTGAACCCTCTCCATCTTAAAAATATCCTTCCTAAAACAGGGAGACCAGAACGGGACACAGCATCTGTGGGGAGAGAAGCAGAGTTAATGATTTAAGGCTGATGTGACTGTGCTTCTGCACTTAGCCCTTCCAAAGGCTGGGGGATCTCCCTGTAACTTTTCCATGTCCCTGATACCAATGTGGCTGAAACATTGCTCAATAATTAATCAGTAATTAATCTGAGGCCGAGCCAATCCCTTGGACATATCGTGTGACCCTCCTTATTTTTATGTTCAGTATCCATTGTGTATAAAATTTAAAACTCTATTTATCTCTCTCCAACATAAATCTCAATGTTGATCCCTGAGGAGCCCATCTCAATATGAAACTGTAACAATTAATTTGAGTGTTTCTGATTAAAAAAGTAACATTGTGTTGAAGCTTTCTGCCTTGCATCATCAGGACAATCATCAAGAATACCAAAACATAGGGGAAAGCAACATTTTTAGACTGCTTGAGAGGAGAGTACTAATTGGTCGACCCTCTCTTCTCATGCAGTATAAATGTTGTTTCCCCTTTATTTGGTATTCTTGCAAATTGTCCTGATGAATGTAAGATGAAAAGTTTCAACAAGATCTACACGAGCCAAATGGTGAGTTAACTTGCTCTTCCACCCTTCTCTGCTTGTGTTTGGCATTCATTTTTAACCCTTATTCTGTAGGGTTTAACTTAACCTTGCCAGCAAGTCATTTAAGTAGTACTTTATCAGATGGTTTTTGGAAATTCATACACAATAGATCCACAGTACTTAATTTAAAACTATAATTAATTATTTAAATGATGAAGTGAACATTATTGACCTCAGTGTCAGGCTGATGGTGTACATGCATATATAGCTTTGTTCCGCTAATCAAGATTAACCTGGGGGAGGGGAACTCAGCCTCTGTCTCCACAGAGAGCTCGAGCAGCGGACTTCAGTACAACATTGGCAGTCCACGAGCTGACTGCATTAATTGTACCAGAGTGGAACTGAGCATCAAAGTGTATAGGAGTTCCTCAGCTTCTCTCCTGAGTGTAGGTAAGTGTGGGTTTGTGACTAGCAGGATTGTATGAGAAGAGCCAGAGAGTTTATACAGTTTCACTTAGTTGTGCTGACCAAGGATTCCAGGGAGCCATAGACAATTCTTGGCGATGCAAGATATTTTCAGGGATGTTATGACATCCCTCTGGAGCAGATGGGGCTTGAACCCAGGTCACCTAGGCCTAGAGGTAGGGACACTACTACTGTGCCACACGAGCCCTAATTCCTGACAGTGCAAGTACAAACTTTGCTGGTCACTAAACGCAGCCTTTACATCACTTCAGTTGTGGTGAAAATATATAAGCTTCACAGCAACTTTCCAAAGTCCATTGTTCTGTCAGATAAATGATTGATAAAGCTCTGCTTTCATGTAGGCTGGATGAGGAAATCGCACTAAAGAATAATGCTCTGAAGAAAATCCGAGAGTTGGAAGCCTTTATTTCAGACCTTCAGGAAGATCTGGACTCTGAGAAGTCAGCTCGGAACAAAGCAGAGAAACAGAAAAGGGATCTGGGGGAAGAGCTGGAAGCCCTGAAGACAGAGCTTGAAGATACTTTGGACAGCACTGCAACACAGCAAGAGTTAAGGTAATGCATATTTTATTCATAAATGAAATGCAAAATATTAATAAATGTGAACACTTTTAAAACAACAGAATGATAAGTTTAATTTCTGTTAATGGGAAAGCATTCCACAAAACAATCTCTAGTCCTTAAAACCTGCAAACGCTTAGATGCAAAGATTTTATAAGTTTCATGGAAGAATAGGGTTGTGATAAAATACATTGCTGCATGATTCAGGGCAGCAGAGAGGTCAGGTCTGTTTGCAATGCAACATCAATGCAATCTTATGAGGTTCCTAAGAATTTGTATTGAAGAATCTGTACTGATATACCTTGTACCTAAGATGACATGGTACGTGGCAACTTGTAAATTTTTCACTGTACTCATTTGAGCGCATGTGACAATAAAGCTAATTCATTCATTCAGGATCATATACTGGGGGTAAAATAGATTCTTTCTTATTTCTCTGGGACAGAGCCAAGAGAGAACATGAGGTTTCGGAAATGAAACGTGCTCTAGAGGAAGAGACAAGATCACATGAGGCTCAGATTCATGAAATGCGACAGAAACACGGTCAAGCGATAGAAGAAGTAACAGAGCAACTGGAACAAGCAAAACGGGTACTTGAGGAATGAAGGCAGAAGGCCAGCCGCACTGAGCTTTAACACAGTCCAATCTAATTTAATGTTAATGGAACAGTAATCAAGAGATCCAGGCAATGGACCAAAGGCTCTTAACTGTCCGCTGGTCAACTGGGAATGAGTAATAAATATGGGTCCAGCCAGCAACACCTACATCACTTAGAGTCATAGAGATGTACAGCACGTAAACAGACCTTTTGGTCCAACCCGTCCATGCTGACCAGATATCCCAACCCAATCTGTTCCCACCTGCCAGAACCCGGTCCATATCCCTCCAAACCCTTCCAATTCATATACCCATCCTGATGCCTTTTAAATGTTGCAATTGTACCAGCCTCCACCACTTCCTCTGGCAGCTCATTCCATACACGTCCCACCCTCTGTGTGAAAAGTTGGCCCTTAGGTCTCTTTTATATCTTTCCCCTCTCACCCTAAACCTATGCCCTCTAGTTCTGGGGACTCTCCCACCCCAGCGAAAAGACCCTGTCTGTTTACCCTATCTATATCCCGCATGATTTTATAAGCCTCTATAAGGTCACCCCTCAGCCTCCGACACTCCAGGGAAAACAGCCCCAGCCTATTCAGCCTCTCCCTGTAGCTCAAACTTTCCAACCCTGGCAACATCCTTGTAAATTAAGATTTTTTAAAAAATTCGATTTGAATCCCACCTTCGCAGCTGGTGGAGATTAATTTTAATTAATTTGGAGGAAAAAAGTAAAGGCTGGGCTGAGTGATGGTGAAATTACCATCAAGAACCCATCAGGTTCACTAATATCCTTCAGGGAGGGGAAATCTACCATTCTTACCTGTAATCCCAGATCCATGGCAATACGATAGACTCTTACCTGCCCCCTGCAGGGTACTCAGCAATTAGGATGGGCAGTAAATGTTATATTTGACCCCATTGTGTGTGCAAATAAATATGCATAACTTTGGAAACTACCTTCTAATAGTTCATAAATTATTATGTTTGATAGTATCTTAAGTATCAATGATAAAGACACGGCAGAGTATTATAGAATCTTAGAACAGCATACAAGCAGTTTGTGAAGTCACACTGACCCTCCAGAGAGCACCCCAACTAGACCCACCTCAGCACTTCCCCTGGCTAATCCACTTAACCTGCACATCTTTGAACTGTAAGAGGAAACCCACACAGACACAGGGAGCACGTGCAAACTCCACACAGACAATCACCCAAGGCTGGAATCAAAGCCAGCAGTGCTAACCACTGAGCCACCATGTCACCCTGCTATAACCTGCTAGAAAAAGAAGTAAAGGTGAGAGTTGCCTTAAATTTCAAGAGTCTTTGTTGAATAAATTTGTCTTAACTGAACACGGTTTACCTTCTGCAGGCAAGGGCGAACCTTGAGAAAAACAAGCAGACTCTGGAAAAAGAGAACAATGAGCTTTCAAATGAGGTGCGGTTTCTGTCCACAGCGAAAGCAGAAATCGAGCACAAGAAGAAGAAGCTGGAGAGCCAAGTGCAGGAGTTCCAGGTGAAGGTGGCAGATGGAGAACGTGCTCGGGCTGAACTCAACGAGAAAGTGCACAAGCTGCAGGTCAGTGTCAGCTTCCTTACATCGGCTGGGTGTTCATATCCATTATTAATGATGTTAAACGGAATATTTTTCTGGAAAGTTATAGGGAAGGTGGTGGTGAAACGGTCATGTCACTAGCCTAGTAATCCAGGACCCCAGCTTAATGTCCTTGGGTGCCATGGTTTCAAATCCCACCATGACAGATGGTGACATTTAAAAAGCTAGTGGATTGGTAATCATTGTAATGCTTCTTAAAAACTCATTCCTGGGACATGAATATCGCTGGCTGGGCCCAGTGCTTGTTGCCCCTTGAGAAGGTGGGGGTGAGCTGCCTTCTTGGACCAGTGCAGTCCATGTGCTGTAGGTCAACCCACCATGCCCTTAGGGAGGGAATTCCAGGATTCTGACCCAGCGACAGTGAACGGTGATATATTTCCCAGTCAGGATGGTGAGGGGCTTGGAGGGAACTTGCAGGGGGTGGTGTTCCCATGTGTCTGCTGATTGTTATAAAACCTATGTCCTTTAACGAAAAGCAATCTGTCATCCTTTCCTGGTCTGGTGAGATTGGAGTCCAGATCAGTAGCAAAATGGTTGACCCCTCACTGCTCTCTGATCAATTCAGGATGGACAATAAACACCAACCAAACCAGCAATGCCCATATCCCAGGAATGAATTAAATAACCTCCTCAAATCACCTAACTGTACCCATCGGGCACCTGGAGAACAATACAAGATGTAGCTTTTTGGCAGTGGGACTCAGAAGGGAACCGGATTTCCCAAACAGCACAAGGATAACATTTAACCATGATTCACTCCCCAACAATCCTTCCCCCACCCAGAACGGTCTCACATATTGAATGGATACCTGAGTCACACTGCCAGGTAAGAATCAGTTCCTTTTGTGAAATGTGAGAATAAAATCTGAATAAAAATTAAAAATAAATCACACCACTAATGATTTTTTTCTGGCTTTATTCCTTTCCTTTAGAATGAGCTTGACAATGTTACCACCATCCTAAACGATGCTGAGGGCAAGTCAATTAAACTTGCGAAGGATGTGTCGAGTCTTGGTTCCCAGCTTCAGGACACACAGGTGGGTGTGTTTCTTACAAACTGCAAAAGGTTAGATAGATGATTGTTTAAAGAAATGTAATATGTTTCCATTCTCCCTGTAAAACTTGCAACTGAATATGATAAAGAGCCTGACAAACCTGTTAGAATTCTTTGAAGAGGTAACAAGTAGGTTAGAGCAGGGAAACCCAGTGGATGTTATCTATCTAGATTTCCAAAAGGCCTTTGATAAGGTGCCTCTCGGGTGGCTGCTGAGTAAGGTGAGGGCCCATGGTGTTTGAGGTGAGCTACTGGGATGGATTGAGGATTGGCTGTCTGACAGAAGGCAGCGAGTTGGGATAAATGGTTCTTTTTTGGAATGGCAGCTGGTGACAAATGGTGTCCCAGGGTTCAGTGGGGGAGGATGTTGGGACCGCAGCTGTTCACTTTAGATATTAATGATCTGAATGAAGGGACTGGGGGCATTCTGCTGAAGTTTGCCAATTATATGAAGTTAGGTGGACAGGCAGGTAGTACTGAGGAGGTGGGCTGGCTGCAGAAAGATTTAGACAGTTTAGGAGAGTGGTCCAGGAAATGGCTGATGAAATACAATGTGAGCAGATGCGAGGTCTTGCACTTCGGAAAAAAGAATACAGGGGCGGACTGTTTTCTAAACGGTGAGAAAATTCATAAAGCCAAAGTACAAAGGGATCTGGGAGTGCTAGTCCAGGATTCTGTAAAGGTTAAGAAAGCAAATGTAATGTTGTCATTTATCTCAAAGGGGTTGGAATGTAAAACCTGTGATGTGCTACTGAGACTTTATAAAGCTCTGGTTAGGCCCCATTTGGAGTACTGTGTCCAATTTTGGGCCCCACACCTCAGGAAGGACATACTGGCACTGATGCGTGTCCAGCGGAGATTCACACACATGATCCCTGGAATGTTCGGCCTAACATATGATGAACGGCTGAGGATTCTGGGATTGTATTCATTAGAGTTGAGGGGAAACCTAATAGAAACTTACAAGATAATGCATGACTTAGAAAGGGTGGATGCTGGGAATTTGTTTCCATTAGGTGGGGAGACTAGGACCTGTAGGCATAGCCTTAGAATTAGAGGGGGTCAATTTAGAATGGAAATGAGATGACAGTTCTTCAGCCAGAGAGTGGTGGGGGCCTGTGGAATTCATTACCACAGAGCACTGTGGAGGCCGGGACGTTAAATCTCTTCAAGGCAGAGATTGATAAATTCTGGATCTCGCAAGGAATTATGGGCTACGGGGAGAGTGTGAGTAAGTGGCGTTGAAATGCCCATCAGCCACGATTGAATGGTGGAGTGGAATTGATCGGCTTGACTTACTTCCACTCCTATGTATTATGGTTTTATGATTATTGTTGCATAAGGCAATGGATATGAAAGGGTTAAACTGGGCTAAGATGGTATACATACACACGCAAGCACACTCTCTCTTTCTTTCTCTCACACACACACACACGTATGCATGCACTCACATATACACACACATTCACACACGCACTCTGTCTCACTCACACACACTCGCACACACACGAATGCACATACACTCATGCAGACACTCGCGCACACAAACTCTTTCGCACTCACCCACACACACTTACTCACACACACATTCACGCACACACTCACACACACACTCACCCACCAGTTTCACTCTCCCTGACTCTGCCTGTTACCATCAGTAGTTGTAACCTGTCCAGGGTTCCTATATCTGCTCGCGCTCCGTGAGTTTGGGTTCAGGACAGACTGGTCAAGGAAAAGACAAACGTAAGAGCTGTCTTCAGGCTTAGGGTTTATAACACGGTAAGACAAAATATAGCAATACAGAGTATTCAGGGATAGGCCAGACTCTAATCTTACTGTTACATTATCGACAGACTCTGTCTTAAGCTAATTGGTCTACTCCACATTTGTCTGCACGTTCACATTCACATGGCTTGACTTGCTTGGCTCTCCATGTGTTCCCTTTAACTCCGCCCATATTGTGCTATTTATGCCCAGTGAGGAGCAGCTCTGTGACATCATTGCAATGTTGCTCCAGGGTCCTAAAGCCCATACTAAGATACAACAAACCATATCTTGTTACCCAAGAAAACAGCCTCTTCTGCTGAGACCCATTCAAGGTTCAACCCTCACCACCAGTGACTGGAAAGCCCCCAAAGTGGCATAAAATGAAAGACTAAGACCATAAGGCAAGGAGCAGAAATTAGGCCATTCAGCCCATTGAGTCTGCTCCACCATTCAATCATGGCTGATAAGTTTCTTGACCCCATTCTCCCACTTTCTCCCCTTAACCCTTGATCCCCTTGATACTTAAGAACCTATCTCTCTCAGTCTTAAATATACCCAATGACCTGGCCTCCACAGCCTTCTGTGGCAATGAATTCCACAAATTCCCCACTCTCTGGCTGAAGAAGTGTCTCCTTATCTCCGTTATAAAAGGCCTTTCCTTTACTCGACCAATGGAAACATCTTCCCAACCCAGGCAATACAGTATTCTGTAAGTTTCAATTAGACTCCCCCCTCATCCTTCTAAACTCCATTGAGTATTGACCCAGAGTTCTCAAACGTTCCTCATATGTTAAGCTTTGCATTCCTGGGACCACTCTCGAGAACCTCCTCTGGACCCGCTCTGAGTAATAGTGACACAGCCCCCTCCAACCATCAGTGGTTGGTACCCAGGCCTTATCACCATGGTTATAACAATTATCAAATGATTTCTTCATTCTCACTATATAAATGCTTCAATCATTACAAACAATTCTCAGCCTCATTTGACTGTTTTATTTCACATTTTTAAGCTCAAAAGAAAGTTCCTTCTGAAAGTTTTTGGACATTTACTGAGCATGTGCAGTTGATGTCTTCATGTAAAGGTCGAATTGACTTTATTCTCTGGTCAGTTTACACCGACAATTTGTCAAAAAAAACAACTGGCATTCCTGTTTTTTTTCTGCAGGAACTACTCCAAGAAGAGACTCGTCAAAAATTGAACTTGTCCACCCGGCTGCGTCAGTTAGAGGACGACAAGAACAATCTCCAGGAACAGTTGGATGAAGAGAGTGAAGCCAAGAGGAATCTGGAGCGTCAGATATCCACTCTGACTGGTCAGGTAGACACAGCGACGGTCGGTTCTGCTATAACATGGCAGTTCTGTTCTCGTGCAACCCCATGTTGTAGAAAATCACAACACAGCAGCACCATTTAAACCAATGGGGCCGAAATCGTGTTATAACCAATACACACTTTAAACGCTTGCACTATAGAAATAATGTCCCCCAATTTGTCAATCTATTTAATGAAACGCACATTATAGCAGAACAACCTGTACTAACAGAGCCCAGTTAATTCAACTTTCAACTCAGACAACTCTGTACATGGTCTGAAATCCTAATTACCCAATTGCAGAACGCTACTTAGTTTCTTTATACACTTCTGGAACCAAACTGTTTCTTTGATTGCTTTGATTAAAATAACACATTTAATTGATATAATAATGCAATGACACTTTCAGTAGATGTCCCAAAATAGAAGATATTACTGTTTGAGATAAAACTGAACTGTTCCGAGTGGGTGAGATCTAAACCCAAGACCCTACACCGTAGGGCCACCCACCTCCTCGAACTTTACTAAGAGTCTGTCAACTCGGTAAGTTTTCAGGTTTTCTCTTTTTTTCTCTTCCTTGTTTAGTCCTGTGTGGGCTTTCAGATTAGCGGGGTATGGCTGATAGGACAGTTGCATAGTCCTCCTGCAAAATGTGGCAGGTGAGAGACACTTCACATGTCTCTGCCGACTACATATGCACCCAACTCCAGTTCCTCGAAAACCGAGTTAGGGAACTGAAGCTGGAGCTGAATGAACTGTGGATCATCCTGGAGGCTGAGGGAGAAATTGAGAGGATGTACAAGGAGGTGGTCACTCCACAGACACAGGATAAGGACAGCTGGGTTAGAGTCAGGGGGAGGAAAGGGAACCAACAGATAGGGCAGGGATCCCCTGTGGCCATTCCCCTCAGCAATAAGTAGGCCATTTTGGATAATGCTGGTGGGGACGGCCTGCCAGGGGAAAGCCATAGTTGTCAGGTCTCTGGCACTGAGCCTGGCACTGTGGCTCAGAAAGGAATGAGGGAGAATAGAAAAGCACTAGTGGTAGGGGGCTCAATAGTTAGACGGATTGACAAGAGGAGGCTATAGAGGGGATGTCAAAAGTAGGTTCTTTACACAGAGAGTTGTGAATGCATGGAATGTGTTGCCAGCTGTGGTGGTGGAAGCAGAGTCATTTAAGCGACTGCTAGATATGCAGATGGATAGCAATGAATTGAGGCATGTGTAAGTTAGGTTATTTTATTTTAGGTTAGGAATAATCCTCAGCACAACATCGTGGGCCAAAGGGCCTGTTCTGTGCTGTATTTTTCTATGTTGTATGTTCTATGTTGTACTTCCTAGCTTTGTAATCTGTATTGACAGCGGCACAGTGGTGATGTCACTGGATGGGGGACTGAGTTCAAATCCCATTATGGTGCAACATAAATTAATGAAAGCCTGGAATTAAAGGTCAGCTCATGAAGCTGTTCAGAAAAGTCCCACTGGGTCACTTATTACCCTTTAGGAAAGGAAATCTTCATGCGATTCCAGACCTATTGAAAATGGGAGTTGGTCCTTCGCGTCTGTCCCACCATTCAATATGATCATGGCTGATCATCCTGCGTTCACCCCCATACCAGTAGATCACTTTAATCATAAGAAATTTACCTAACTCCTCCTTGACAATGTAAGTTGACTCTTAACTGCCCTCTGAACAACCACAGAATTCAAGGGGTAATTATAAGTGGGCAATAAACTCTGGCTTTACCTGTGACGCTCAGATCCCACATAAGAATAAAAAAAAAAATGTTCAGTCCAGGGATAACACTTGCTAAAGCAGGTTAACCGTTTAGCTGCTGTGAGTGGGATCTTCCTGTGCATGAAGTGGCGACCATATTTGTTTGCTTACTGGCAGCAGAAATAATTCATTGGTACGGAAGCACTTTGGAACTTGCCAAGTATCTAAGCGGGCGTTATGTAAATGCCAACGTGCCCTTTATTGCTTCAACATTGATTTCCTCACACAGCTGTCAGACGCTAAGAAGAAGTTGAACGAAGATGTGTCTGCCCTGGATGGGCTTGAAGAAGGGAAGAAGAAACTTCAGCGGGAAATCGAAGCGATTACCCAGAACTTTGAGGAAAAGGCAGCAGCATATGACAAACTGGAGAAGACCAAGAACAGGCTGCAGCAGGAACTTGATGACCTCTTGGTGGACCTGGACAATCAGCGGCAACTCGTTTCCAACTTAGAGAAGAAACAGAAGAAGTTTGATCAGGTGAGCGATTTCTGCAGAACAAGCCACTTTTTCTTTGCCACCTTCCAGATAAGGAGAAATCTTGTTTTAACTTGGTGAACACTTCCAATATGCCAGCCTGTAATAAAACACAGTAAAATATAAATGGAGTGAGGCTGGGTAGCCAACCAAGCTACCTTGTGATTCTAATAATTGCAAAATACCTATTGCTTACCATTAATCTTTGTCAACATTAAGTTTGATTAAATCACAGACCTGTTATGGAGCAGAAGAAGGGAGTTTGACCCATCATGCCTGCATTGGTTCTATCCCATCGAGCCAATCCATATCCCAACATACCATTTCTATCCAAACAGCCATCCAATGCCCCTCTTGACAGTCTCAAAGGAACCTGTCTCCCCCACCTTTCCACACCCTAACTACTCACTGGGTGAAAAGGTTTTTCTCACATCACTCTTGCCTCATTTGCACATCACTTTGTAGCCAGACCCTCTCATTTCTGTTTCTTTTATGAACTTCTCCCTTTCTATTCTGTCCAGCACCACTCATAATTTTGAAAATCTCCTCTCAGTTTCTTTTCTCTGAGGATAGCAGCCCCAACCTTTCCAATCTCTCCTCATTGTTGAAGCCTCTCATTCCTGGAACCGTGCTGCTTGTAGAGCACTTTCTGCTCTCTCTCCAACGGATCCTCATCTTTCCTGTCATGTGCGGCCCACAACTGCTCACAATGAGGTTAAAATTCATGGCATCTGTGTAGAATACTCCAACACTGGATTACCTAACAGCTGTTGGTAAGGTAGGATTTTCATCAAGCCCAGTTCTGACAATGTGCTATCTTCATTCTGTCAGATGCTAGCGGAAGAGAAGAATATTTCCGCTCGGTACGCAGATGAAAGAGACAGGGCAGAGGCTGATGCTCGGGAAAAGGAGACAAAGGCCCTGGCTTTGACCCGAGCCTTGGATGAGGCTTTACAATGCAAAGAGGACCTGGAGAGAGTCAACAAGCAGCTACGGGCTGAGATGGAAGATATCATGAGCTCAAAGGATGATGTTGGAAAGAATGTAAGTAAACAGACACACAAGTGCGATGTGGAATTCAATATGGGCTGAGGATAATGGGGAAGAGGGAGAACATCCAAATAGAGACACTTTCTAAAAAGCTAACCACTTAGAGAAATTGGGATGTTTAGAGTATTGATCAGTTGCTGATTCAATTACTCAAAGTTCAGCTTCTGTTTCACTGGGAGGGAATAACCAAATGGATCTTTAATGTTTGGACCCCGTGCTACCACTCAGTCCCTGTGTTGACAGACATTGCATCCTCCTGCCCTAATAGTATCTGTCTGTTCTCAGAAAAACTCAGATGGACAGGGTTGGCGGTTCCTGTCCCTTACCCAACCTTGACCCACCACAAAAGGTGCTCATGCTCCAAACCTCTCCGTGGCAACACAAGGGTTAAGGGTCAAAGGAAGAGGCTGGAATTTCCATCCAAAATCCATCTTACAAAAGCATGCAAATGTTTTCCCCATTTCTGAGCACATCATGGGGTTAAAAATAAGGATTAGCAGAAAAGAAGTGTGTGAGAGATTGTGATTTGAAATAGTTCAAAGCAGCGTGGTGCTGTTTTCTTAGAACCTTATATGAGAGACGGAGGGGTTATTCAGAGTGTTACCTTTCTTTGTCTTCATGCTGTTCATTCCATGAATTATTTTTGCTGCACCTTGTGAACTGAAGGTCCATGATCTGGAGAAATCGAAACGTGCCTTGGATCAGCAAGTGGAGGAGATGAAGACCCAGTTGGAAGAACTTGAAGATGAGCTCCAGGCAACAGAGGATGCCAAGTTGCGGCTGGAAGTGAATCTGCAGGCCCTAAAAACACAGTTTGAACGTGAACTACAGGCCAGAGACGAGCAAAATGAGGAAAAGAGGAGGCAGCTGGTCAAACAGGTACACTCATCAGCTTCAAAGAAGGGTCAATCGGCCCAAAACATTAACTCTGCTTCTCTCTCCACAGATGCTGCCAGACCTGATGAGTTTCTCCAATTATTTCTGTTTTTGTTTCACAATAACCGATCGGTTCCATGAGAACCCACACATTCAACACTGATATTTAATTCCATTCCGATAATCCAGGGCAATACAGCTTAATGTATGGGCCCTGCTACAGTCAGTGGAGTCAGGAAAACAGAGTCCAACAGAGTTTTTCCAGCCACCTCACTCCGCTGGTAAAACAGTGTCTGATCATTTCAGGGACACTGATTACAACACGAGCCATTGCTGTGCAAAATGCTGAGCATTGTTGTTAGCAGCTGTTGTAAGATCAAATGAAATAAAACTCTTGTGCAGCACCAGTGCTGAGAGGGGGAAAGCAGATGTTAGGTGGCACTTTGACCCGGCAGCAAACTGAAGAAAAAAACAAATGAAACCAAACAGAGATAAAAGGAATCATGAGGAAGAGGAAACTGGAAATAACAGCCCCATAAAGGGGCATTAAGGAGCAGAGAACCAATCGCCATCTTGACCTCTCCCAAATAAGGGCAGGGTGAGAGGGTAAGGAGATCTTTCCAGCCCAGGGACCAGCTGAGTAACCAATTGAGTCCAATAAGTGACCAATTGAAGGCTTCGTTCCACCATTGTTTATATGTAGCCAGCAGTGGGCAGAGCCGTTGGTAAACTGCCTGGTGGGAGAGGGGATAATTGCCACCCCTGCCCTCACCTTTTACAATCACCGCCATCCCCCCACCAACCCCTCCCAGGGTGGGGGGGGGGGAGGTCTCCTTGGTTGAGGATAGATGATCTCTGGACCCACCGATTGCTTCCCCACACACCCACTTTGGTGGGGAGGGGCGCGTACCCCCACAAACCACCACTCCCACCAACCTGCAGTACTGGCACTGGCCATTGCTTCTGATGGCGTTGTCGAGGAACATGGTGGGATTTGAATTAATAAAAGTCCCTGTACATAGGCTGCTGTGGCACAGTGGTAGTCTCCCTTCCTCTGAGCCAGGAGGCCTGGGTTCATGTTCTACCTGCTCCAGAGGTGTGTCATATCATCTCTGTAGCAGGTTGAATAAAAGTAAATGCAACCAGTCAAAAACATTCTGCACCTGCTGCTAAAATACTGGTCCCTGTGCATCAACAGAGTCTAAAAACCCATTGGATTAACCAATATTGGATGGCAGGGGGGAGATCATCTGGCCTTTAAGTGACTCCAGACACATTATACTGTGGTGACTCTCAGTGTCCTCTGAAAGGACCTAGAGTGCAATTAATAATGGGCCATAAATGCAGACCTTGCCTGTGACTTTGACATCCTGGGAAAGAATACTGGGTGGCTCAATGGTTAGCACTGCTGCCTCACAGCGCTACGGACCTGAGTTCGATCCCACCCTCGGGCGATTATCTGTATGGAGTTTGTACATTCTCCCCGTGTCTGTGTGGGTTTCCTCCCACAATCCAAAGATGTGCAATTTAAGTGAATTGGCCGTGGGAAATTTAATGTTAATTGTTGATCTCTCTCTGCACCTCCTTGGCAGCTGTAATACTGTGTCCTGCACTCTGTTCTGTTACCCTGATGCACTTTGAGAGTGTGGTCTGTCTGTAAAGCATGTCAGACAGCAGTTTCCACTGCACCCTGGTACATGTGACAGTAATAAATAAAATAGCTCCATAGTGTGCAGGGATGTGCAGGCTAGGTGGATTAGCCATGGGAAATCCTGGTATTGGGTGGGATGTTCTCATATTGATGGACTGAATGTTCTCTTTCTGCACTGTGAGGATTCTATAATTTTTCTAAAAAGTCACAATAAATAGAGATAGGTGCACTCCTTTGAACTATGATGTGGAGGTGCTGGTGTTGGATTGGGGTGAACAAAGTTAAAAAAATCACACCAGGTTATACCAGGTTATAGTGAAACGGGTTTATTTGGAAGCACTAGCTCTGTAGCTAGCCGATGAAGGAGCAGCACTCCGAAAACCAGTGTTCCTTGAACTGGACCACTTTAGCTCAATGATGTTATAGCAGTTACCTTTCCTGGTGTGCAGGTAAATGTAGGTGACTAACAGGCCAGCATGGGGTGCAGTGGTCCCTACTTCTAGACCAGGAGGTCCATGTTCAAATCCCACCTGCTCCCAAGGTGTGTAATGAGCAGGCTGATTAGAACAATGCTTAAGTGTTTTTTAGTGTCGAAAAGTGTGGTGCTGGAAAAGCACAGCAGGTCAGGCAGCATTCAAGGAGCAGGAGAATTGACATTTCCGCATAAGCCCTTCATCATTCCTGATGCTGCCTGACCTGCTGTGTTTTTCCAGCCACACACTTTTCGACACTGCCTCCCCAGCGTCTGCAGCCCTCACTTTCCCCTCAGTTTTTTTTTCAAATGCCTCCAATCGGAGGGTTAGCTCTGACGGCGGTAAGCGATGAGAAGTGTTGAAGTCACCACATTGAGCTTTGTTTACTCGTAGGTCCATGAGCTTGAGAGTGAACTGGAAGATGAACGTAAACAGCGCACAGTAGCAGCAGCAGCTAAGAAGAAGCTGGAGATTGATCTCAGTGACCTTGAGGGCCAAGTCGAAGTGGCCATCAAAGGCCGTGAGGATGCCATCAAACAACTGAAGAAACTCCAGGTGGGTTAGTCTCATCGGTGCAAAATAGAGCGGTACAATTAAGGCCAAGATATAAGGTTAGGGGAATTGGCCAAGCTAAATTGCCCATAGTGTCAGGGATGTGTAGGTTAGATGTATTAGTCAGGGGTAAATATAGAGTAATAGGGGAATGGGTTTGGGTGGGTTAGTCTTTGCGGGGTTGGTGTGGACTTGTTGGGCCGAGTGGCCTGTTTCCACACTGTAGGGGTTCTACAATCACAAGCAGTGAAATCGTCACTCATCAAAATGTGTCAAACAACATTGTCCACCCTCCCCACGTTTAAACACTGGCGAATGTATTCGGATATTATTCAGATCCTAAAGGGGAATTGTCCATGTTTGTCTGTTTGAAGGGAAGGGGCAGATTAATGGGGTTCAGGATTCATTCATGAATTTGTGTCTCGTCTAGGCTCAGATGAAGGATTATCAGCGGGAACTCGAAGATGCTCGGAATTCCCGGGAAGAGGTCCTGGCCCAGGCTAAAGAGAATGAGAAAAAAGCCAAGAACCTGGAGGCTGACCTGTTGCAAGTCCAGGAGGTAAACCATTGGGAAGCAGGGAGCTGACATAGGGATTCACTCTCCCACCTGTCACCAGCATTGTGTACATTAGGACAGTTATATCCCAGAGTAAGGAGAAGTTGTCAGAGCAAGCGAGGGGGAGGCCTGTGTAACCCAGTTTTGGTGTGCGGACATGATAGTGAGCTGTACTGTGATGACAAATGTCTAGAAACTTCACGTCCTTTTATCAAATTTAAGGTCCTTATCCTAATGGCTGAAATCTAAGCTGGTTATTACATGCTCCCAAGGGCTGGGTTTTGGGTGGGAGGGCCATGTGATTAAAAGGAGTTTGACTAGGCCACCACACTCCCACTCAGCAGTGAGGGTGGCCCCATCTCCCAGGGATGGGGGAATATTCCACACGGAGTGCACTTAGCATCTATGCTCCTCCCCCTTCACTATGTCATCGCTGTCACTGGGCTTCCAACATTGAAAAATAGAAACTAGGAGTAGGAGTAGGCCATTTGGCCCTTTGAGCCTGCTCCACCATTTAATATGGTCACAGCTGATTCTCCGGCTCAACACCAAATGCCCACTTTCTCCCTGTGCCCCATGATGTCTTTAAACTCTCCTCCTTGAATATATTCAGTGCCTTGGCCACCACACCCTCTGAATGAAGCATTGTTTCCTCATCTCAGGCCAAGCTGCTATTGATATTTTCTAACGAATCTGTTCGGGGATTTTACACCACACCTCAGGAAGAGTTGGCAAGTGAACAGGGGCCTCCTGGTTGAGAGGTGAGGGAGGTACCCCTGCACCACTACAGCTCTTCCTAAAGACCCTGCCATCCTGAGACCGTGTGCCATGGTTCTAGACTCCCCACCCAGAGGGAGAAACATTCTCCCTGCCTATAGTCTGTCCAGCCCTGTAGGAACTTCAGATGTTTCAATCAGACGTGTTCTGGTTATTAGAAACTCTCGTGAATGCAGGCCCAGTCCTCTCTCCCTCCTCATACAGCAACACTACCTTCCCTGGTATCGACCTAGTGAGTTTGGTGATATCTTTCCCTAGGTAGGGAGACCAAAACTGTCCAGAAAATTCCAGGTGTGGCCTCACCAAGGCCCTGTATCACTGCAATAAGATATTCCCCATTCTGAACCTCCATCCTCTTGCAATGAAGATCGATACACCATCTCCAACTGGTCGTGCACTCTTCCAGTGCATGGGCTGGGGTGGTTCCTCTTCAATCACTCCGTTCAGTTAATTCCAACCCCCGCCCCCACCCCCCCACACACCACCCCATCCTCTCCCCTTTAAAGAATAGTCGATGTATAAACAGCATTCATTCGATTTCAGAACATCATTAAGCTGTGCAGAAATCAAAATAAAATGCAGCAGACGCTGGGAATCTGAAACAAACCCTGAGAAGGTTGGAGATGCTCAATGGGTTTCAAGTCGGATATGACTTGTTTGGAGTTTGGAAGAAAATCAATTTCAGACTCGAATTGTTAACTCTGCTTTCTCTCTCCACAGATGGTGCCAGACCTGCTGAGCTTCTCCAGCACTTTCTGCTTTCATTAGGTGGTGCACGGGCCCTGCTTTGATGTTAATGATACTCTCCGATGTGTTATTAAAGCCAAAGGGAACCAGACACCACATTCCTAGCCTCAGGCCAGTGAAGTGGCTGCTGCTTTGGTCCAAACAGCATCTTTGGGTTCATGTCAAATGTGGGATTCCCCCTGAAATGGCTCCAACACATGATGCACATTTTGTTTAAATTTGCTTTTCTCTCTCTCTCTCTCTCTCTCTCTCCCCCCTTGAAGGATTTGGCAGCAGCAGAGCGTGCCCGCCGTCATGCTGAGCAGGAGAAGGAGGAGCTCGCTGAGGAGTTGGCAGGGAATGTTTCTGGAAAGTATGTAACAGGAAGATCCTCACTCTTTCTATTCTTGAAAACGTGACGTTTTCTCAACACAGTGGAATGGTAAACTCTTCCACACTGAAACAGAGTCTGCCTGATCACGCGGCTGGCCCCACACAATGTCATGTTCTAGATTGGTTTACAACCCCCAGCTCTTCCCAAGGGAGGTGATAGCCTAGTGGGATTATTGCTGGACTGTCAGCCCATAGAATGTTCTGGAGGCTGGGTTCAAATCCTGTCACATCAGATGGTAGAAGTGAAATTGGAATTCAATAAAAATGTCTTGATTATCAATTATCAGGAAAATCCCATCTTGTTCACTAATGCCCTTGAGGGAAGGAAACTGCTATCCCTACCTGGTCTGGCCTCCAAGTGACTCCAGACCCCAGCAATGGGGTTGACTCTTAACTACCCTCTGGGCAATGTATGCTGGTGACGCCTTCATCCTATGAATGAATAAAGAAAATCTGAGGCTGTGTGGAAACTTCAAACAGACTCCAAGCATTTTTAGAATCACAGGACCATACACCACCGAAGAGACCCTTCAGTCCATCGATTCTGCACTGACCAAGCAACTCTAACTCTACACCAGTCCTACTTTCCCATCCTCGGCCTATTGCCTCGAATGTTGGGACATTTCAACTGCTCATCCAAGTACTTTTTAGAGGTTGGGAAGTTTCCAGACTTCCCCATCCCACCACCCTCTGGGTGAAAACAAATTCCTCAAATCCCCTCTGAACCTCCTGTCCTTCACCTGAAATTGATGTCACTTTGTTCTTGACCCTTCACGAAAGGGGGACAGCTGTTTCCCATCCACTCTATTCATGCCTCTAAGAATCTTATACACCTTTATTAGTCCCCCTCAGCCTTCTCTACTCCAAAAAAAAAACAGCCCAAATTTATCCAGTCTCTCTTCATCACTAAGCTGCTCCATCCCAGGCAAAATTCTGGTGAATCTCCCTCTGCACCCCCTCCAGTGCAATCACATCCTTCCTATAGTGTGGGGACCAGAACTGCACACAGTGCTCCAGCTGTGGCCCAAAGTCCTGTACAGCTCCAACATGACCTCCCTCCTCTTAGAATCTGCGCCAAAACTGAGAAAGGCAAATGCCCCTTAAGCCACCTTAACCATCCTATTAACCTGTCCTGCACCTTCAGGGATCTGTGGACAATACCCAAGATCCCTCTGTTCCTCTGAGCTTCCTAGTGCCCTGCCATCCATTGAGTGCTCCCTTGTTCCTTCTTCCAAAGAACATCATCTTACATAGATCAGGATTAAATTCCATTTCGTACTGATCTGCCCCTAGTGATTGTAATGGGGTCAGCCGGGGGACCTCATAGAATCTGAGTTCCTTGGTTGGGGTTGTTAACCTGATCCAGTCGGGGAGCCCTGGCTGACAGATATAAACAGGAATGTCAAGCATTGCCCTTTGATGTGAAGGGCGGTGCTTGTCATTGGCCACTCGGGTGTTTCCTTTCTTCCTGGTGGTGGAAACTGAGTAAAGATTCATGCACCTTGTGTCTCTCACTGTGTCTCACACCTGCACACACACAACATGGGTGCTGGGGAAAAATAAGCACTACCGCAGTTAGGTGGTAGTGTGGGGGAATGAGAAAAAAAAAAGAAAAAATAAACAGGAGTGTCAGGGGTTCTGTTCACTCTGAGAGCTGGCTCTGAGGGAGCTGGGTCAGTGTCCGGGGCACTCCATGTGTAACTGATGGGTGACCTGGTAATGGGTTACCAACCTCTCTGCAATTATTTCAGTACACATCTGATCAATCCATCTATATTCTCCTGTAACCTAACACCTTCCTCCTCGCTGTCAACCACCTAGCCAATCTCTGTATCATCTGCAAATATAGTTATTGTTCCTGATACATTTTTCTGATGCATCAAGTCAGAAGGGCTTCCTGCAGTGCAAGTTTGGGTGAGAACAATGTCAATATCCAAACCATAAAGTAAACGGTTTCTCCTGTGTGTCCTCAAATATAAAGGTGAGCTGCACTGAGGAGGGGTGTAGAGTTCGCAGTGTGCTTTCTGTAAGTGCAGTTTGTGACCCTGTATGATCAGGGAAGTACTAATCTGACACGAATTGCTAAAACATTGCAGGTCTGCACTTCTGGATGAGAAACGGCGCCTGGAGACAAGAATATCACAAATGGAGGAAGACCTGGAAGAGGAGCAGGGTAACATGGAAACGCTGAATGATCGTCTCAGGAAGGTTATACAGCAGGTAAGAAACTCAAACCCACTTTCACCACACAGAGCCTTACAGCGGCTGGCAATGATCCCCTAAAGCCGTTACAATGTGCTGCTTGTAATCTGGGCAATGAGAAAGGTTTCAGGATCTCTACCTAAACTTAATATGCACAATGTAGCTAGCTGCTCATGAACTAAATGCTACAAACATCACACAGAAATATCCAGTAACAAGTTAGATCGAAATTAAAATGACAGTGTCCCTATCAGAGTAGTGGTGCTGGTAAATGGTAAAACATACTGTTATGGTTGATCTGTGATCACAAGTCTACAGTCCAGTCTGTACTGTCTCGTTAGGCAAAAGCTTTTAAGATGGCTACCTCTAGTGACGTGACTAGCACAAGGCAAGTGGCACATTATTACAAACTGTACTTCTATCCAAAACAACAACTCACAGTAATTCAGGCAGATCACCCTTTCATTAGGACAGCTAGTTGTAATGCAGTGTATTGTTCCTGTGCTTAGCTTGCCCATGAATCTGTAATGCTGCACTCTTTGGGTAAAGCAGTTTAATTGTTCAGATTTCTCATTCTGAGTGCAGTATGCATCCAGGCCAGTATTTATTGCCCATCCCTAATTGCCCAGAGGGCAGTTAAAAACCAACCAACTTGCATGTCTCAAGTCACATGTAGACCAGACCAGGTAAGGATGGCAGATCCCTTCGTGAAAGGGCATTGTGAGACAGTTTTTCTGACAATTGACAACAATTTTGTGGCTATTATTAGACTTTTAATTCCTGATTTTTAAAAAAATTGCATTTAAAACTGTTGTGGCGGAATCGAACCTAGGTCCCCAGAGCATTACCTGGGTTGCTAGATTAACAGTCCCATGACAGTACCACTAGGTCACCACATCCCCTTCATCCCTCAGAAAACTGCCAGGTTCAAGTGTCAGTGGCTTCCAGCCCCAGAGGATGTTCACTCTCAACAGCAGCAGCTAGAGACTTCTGACAGTGGCCACCAGATGGCACACTAGCACAGGCTAGAAGCAGAAAGCAGCTGCCTGACCACTGAATGTAGAGCTGCATTTACATAACGACACAATCTTCCCAGCCAGCAATAATACGTACTGACAAATAAAATCACCTTTCTTCCACTCTTTACTGCAACACACAGGTATAGTAAGGTAAGACCATCACAGCCGCAGGGGACCATGGGACTGCTCTTTCATCACAGAGAGATGATTGGTGGGGCATTAACCTGAGAGTATCCATGCCCCAGGTGCGGGGACAAGTTGACAAGGAGAGTCCTCCCTGGTCACCTATAACAATCCTATTCATTTAAGTGCCTCTTGGATAGGCATATAGTAGATAGTACAATGTAGGGTATGGAGATTGTCTGATCTTAGAAGAGGATAAAAGGCTGGCACAACATCAAGGACCGAAGGGCCTGTACTGTGCTGTAATGTTCTATGTTCTTTTCATAACTCACAAGGCAGAGAGTTTCCCCTGGATGAAAGAGGCTGGAGGTAGGTTCGTAATCTCCTGAAATAAACTGGAAATGAAAGATTGGGTGAAGATTGAATCTTTTCCACCATTTAGTTCATTCAAACACCAAACATTCTGGTATACTTTGGGGGAGGTGACAACCTTGTGTTATTATCACTGGGCCATTGACCCAGAGACCCCGGGGACCTGTGTTTGAATCCTGCCACGGCAGATGATGGAATTTGAACTCATTAAAAATCAGTAATTAAGAGTCTAATGATAACCATTATTGATTGTTGGGGAAAACCCCACTGATGTCCTTTAGAGAAGGAAATCTGCCATCCTTACCCTGTCTGACCTGTATGTGACTCCAGACTCACAGCAATATAGTTGACTCTTAAATGACCTCTGGGTAATTGGGGATGGGCAATAAATGGATCTAACCACTGACACCTGCATCCCATGAATGAATTTTTTTTTAAATTGCAAGACACAGTCCTCACTGCCTAGTGCTGAGACCACCCTTTTCAATTGGATTCCCAGAGCTAAGGCCTTACCAATTAAATTTTGGGTGTACAACCTCAGCACATTGTCTGCTAAGTTCTCCTTTAAGATAAACACCTGCACCCCTGGGGAAAGATGTGCAAAACTCACACTGCAATTCCACATGCTGGGGAGTTAAACAAACAGCAGCAAGTTTCTGAGGCAGGTGTAAACGAAGTTTGAGAAAGTTGGAAGAGCTCTGATCAGATCTGTGAATTCTGACGATGTTTCTTTCTGGTTGTTAGTCGGAGCAGCTATCGAACGAGCTGGCCGCTGAGCGCAGCGCCAACCAGAAGAACGAGAGTTCCCGTCAGCAACTCGAGAGGCAGAACAAGGAGCTTAAGGCCAAGCTGCAAGAAATGGAAGGGACAGTCAAGTCCAAGTTCAAATCGACCATCACTGCCCTGGAGTCGAAGATTGCCCAGTTAGAAGAACAACTGGAGGCTGAAGTAAAGTAAGAACGATGATCATTTCCCTCGTCCAATTGCCTTTACTTGCAGGTGCTAAACTGCCTTTCGTGTACGTTGTAGCAATGATCAGAAATGATCAATCTAAAATGATGCAGCATGTTGATACTGAAGTTTTCAGGTATCCCAGATTACCCTTCAATTTGTTAAGACAAGCATTAGAGCTTTCACAATGATTAGCATCAGGACAGTTACCCACCCCAGCTCATTCAATTACTGGGTTTCTTCTTTCTCAATGAGAATACTCCCCTGGGACTGTGGTAGCCTTGCAATCTGTGGGGTAGTGGTAATGTCCTAACCTCTGGTCAAAGAGGCCAGGGTTCAGGTCCCACTTCTCCCAGAAGAATGTAAAAATGCCTCTGGCCAGGTTGATTAGAAAATAGCCACATTTGGGTACATTAGTTACCATGTTAGCTGCCACTTGGGGAGATGGTGGCCCAGTGTCATTGTTACTGGACTATCAACCCAGAGACTGAGACAATGTCCTGGGGACCTGGGTTCAGATCCTGCCATGGCAGATGGTAAATTTGAATTCAATTTTAAAAAAGATAACCATGAAACCATTGTCAGAAAACCCTATCTGGTTCACTAATGCCCTTTAGGGGAAGGAAACTGCCATCCTTACCTGGTCTGGCCTACAAGTGACTCCTGACCCAGAGCAATGTGGTTGACGCTTAACTGCCCTCTGGGTAATTAGGGATGGACAATAAATGCTGGCCCAGCCAGTGATGTCCTCATCCTGTGAATAAAGAAGAGACTGTTATGAGGCACCGTTTCACGTAGGTCTTTCTGGTCTCTCTCTTACCTGCAAAGAAGGATTACAAATTCAACTCAGTATTACAGGTGGACTATGAATATCAAATACAGGAAGAGTTCACTGACTGACTCTGCTTTGGCAACTGTGAGCATGTCTACAAACTATTTTGGCTCTGGTTTTATGGTTTGTGTGTTTAAGCCAGTCTGGGATTAAGTCGTCTACCTCCCTGAGTACACACTGGTTTATTTTTCTACAGATCTCTATCTCTACGGATTGTCCACATGAATAGCCTGCTTTTAATAAGATACTCAGTTGGTATTAAAACTAAGTAGCAGGTTATGTTTGGGAATCCTGATGGAATTAATGTAGATACTGGTCTGTCAAAGGCCAGACCGACTGATCCACTGAAACTGGTTTGGGATTTAGACTCAGCGAAACTTTTGGCTAGGATAATGTCTGAGTGATCGTCTGCACGTGTTACTTTTTAGGGAGAAACAAGGAACCACCAAGGCAGCTCGGCGGACAGAGAAGAAACTGAAGGAGACCCTGTTGCAGGTGGAAGATGAGAGAAGACATGGAGAGCAATATAAAGAACAGGTAGACCTTCAAACTCTCCGAGATAGACAGAGAGAGCAGACTCACAGATATACCACCCAAACCCTGGCCTTTGTACACCCCTGACACAGGGAGAACATTGTCTTTCTTGTGAGGGAACTAAAGATTGATATCAGAACTGGATTACCGAATTTACAAATCATGAAACGAGCTTCATTTGTATTGAAGTTCAGAACATTTCCAAAAACAGAAAGCATTGATAGGGTAAATAGACAAAGTCTTTTCCCTGGGGTCGGGGAGTCCAGAACTAGAGGGCATAGGTTTAGGGTGAGAGGGGAAAGATATAAAAGAGACCTAAGGGGCAACTTATCCACACAGAGGGTGGTACGTGTATGGAATGAGCTGCCAGAGGAAGTGGTGGAGGCTGGTACAATTGCAACATTGAAGAGGCATTTGGATGGGTACATGAATAGGAAGGGTTTGGAGGGATATGGGCCGGGTGCTGGTAGGTGGGACTAAATTGGGTTGGGATATCTGGTTGGCATGGACGGGTTGGACTGACGGGTCTGTTTTGTACATCTCTATGACTCTATGACACTATTACAGTGATCAATTTTATTAACTATATTTCCTGACCTTTCTTGGACAATACTTAACAATATTATTTATAACCAGCCATTGATAACCAGTGCTTAGAACATTCTGATAAAGAAGGTTCACTGGGATGATCCTTGGTATGGAAGGATTATGAGCAAAGGTTAAACTGATTGGGGTTGTTCTCCCTAAGTTTCTGATACTGTACCGTATCAGATTCTTAAGGGACAAAAAACAGAAATTACTGAAAAGGCTCAGCAGATTTGGCAGAACACCCATCATTTGCTCCTTACCTCCCCCACCCCAAGCTTCTGCAGAAAAACCAACCTTTTCCTGAAGAAGGGTCACTGGACCCAAAATGTTAACTCTGATTCCTCTCCACAGATGCTGCCAGACCTGCTGAGCTTTTCCAGCAACTTCTGTTTATCTGTCTGATTTCCAGCATCTGGCAATTCTTTCAGTTTTTATTTAGGATTCTTAAGGGGCTTGACAGGGTCAATGCTAAGAGGATGTTTCCCCTCAGAGAGCCTAGGACCAGAGGGCACAGTCTCAGAGTAAAGGGACAACAATTTCAGACTGAGATGGGGAGGAACGTTTGTCTCTCAGAGGGTTGTGAGTTTTTGGAACCCCTTACCACAGAAAGCTGTGGGAGCAGAGTCCTTGACTATATTTAAAGCTGAGATAGATTCTTGATTAATCGGGGAATCAAGGGTTACAGGAAAAGGGCAGGAAAGTGGACATGAGGAATGTCGGATCAGCCATCATCCTATCGAATGGCAGGGCAGCCTCAAGGGGCCGAATGGCCTACTCTTATTCTTATGGTGTTATAGTCATAACTTTGTGTACCTGTGCAATACTCTGTGAATACTATGGGCTAATATTGCAACGTAGTGGAGGTATTGAGAGGCAGAGCTGCGATCCCACTGATTGAAAAGCCAGGACCCCCACACAGAGCACGAGCAGGTTCTCAAAGATGTTGTAACAAGAGCTGCTCATCATCAGGCAGCTGTTCTATCCGAAACCGGGTCAAATTGGCACCGTAAGCAGAGATCTCAGTGTCTCATCTTAACTCTGTCTCCTTTCTTATACTGGTAGCTGCTTCTTTTCTCTGTTTGTTTGGTTTCCTACTACAATTTCAGGTATGGAGGCTTCTTAGGTTTAATAACATGGGGAAGTTTAACAGGCAGTTAGCCTTAAATACAACCAACAACTGCAGAGGCTGGAAATCTGAAACAGAACCAGAGACTGACGGAGAAACTCAGCAGGTCTGGCAACATCCGTGGGAAGAAAGCACAGTCAATGTTTGGAGCACAGTGACCCTTCATCACAATGAGTGGTGCCTGGGTAAAGGTGGTATCCCGCACATTCAACTTTCTCTTCACAGAAACATACAGACCTGATGAGTTTCTCCAGCAATTTCCGTTTTGAGGCAGTCACTTTTACAGGGGATGATTCACATTTTGTTAGCTCGACCATAAGACCATAAGACATAGGAGTGGAAGTAAGGCCATTCGGCCCATCGAGTCCACTCCGCCATTCAATCATGGCTGATGCGCATTTCAGCTCCACTTACCAGCGTTCTCCCCGTAGCCCTTAATTCCTCTAGACAACAAGAATCTATCAATCTCGGACCCAAGGACTGGTCCACAGCAGCCCCTCACATTGTCAATGTGCCTTTTGAATAAATACTTGTTTCACGGAGTGGAGAAGATGTTTCCTCTTGTGGAAGTATCTAGAATTGGGGCATCACCGTTTAAAAATAACGGTTTTCCCATTTAAAGCAGAGATGGGGACAAATTGTTTCCCTCAAGAGTCTTTGGAAATCTCTTTTTTTCCAAAAGGTGGTGGAGTTGTGTCTTTGTATCATCTGGACGTCATCTCTGCTTGTGCTGCTAGGATGACCTTTTCTTTGTTGAATAGCTACTTCCTCAGGAAAGGATTATGGTACTCCGAGACCTCACATAACTGGATCTCCAACCCCCAACTCTGTCTCAGCCACATACTGGCCAGGATCTTGTTGGGGAAATGCCATTGAGACTAACAGCACTCCTCAGCGTTAAAGTGTGAACAATACAGCAAGCTCTCACACCTGAACACTAGCAAGGTGTAAATGTGAGGATCAGGACGTTGCTGGCTGGGTTGTACCTCACTGAGCAACACAGATCTTACACACACAGAACACATTAAGTTCATAAAATCCCACAGTACATGAGAGGACCTTTAGCCTCTCTGTTCTGTCCTGTTGAGGTTGCTGTGTTTGTATAATACAAACACACTAAACAAATTTACACTTGTCCAATCTACTACAAGTACATTCTTAATGATAGGACAAGTCTTAATTACTGCCAAAAAGCCTCTCTGGAACTGAAAATGAACCCATAAAAATGTTTCATTCCTTGAGGTTTTAATTATTATTGAATTTTTGTTTTAAATCTCAAATTATACTTTTCCTTACTTAATCTTTTTGTCTTTTATTTTTCTCTTAATCCCATCTTTCCTTGCCTTTACTTCCCCTTCTGTACTCATAGAGACATAGAGTCATACAGCACAGAAACAGACTTCCAGTCCAACCAGTACATGCCGTGTTCCCGAACTAATCCCACCTGCATGCGCTTGGCCCATATCCTTCTAAACCTTTCCTATTCAGGTACTGATGTCAATGTCTTTTAAATGTTGTAACTGTACCCACATCCACCACTTCCTCTGGAAATTCATTTCACACATGAACCACTCTCTTGTGTAGACAAAGTTGTCCTTCATTCCTTTTTAAAATCTTTCTCCTCTTACCTTAAAAAATACGTCCTCAAGTTTGGAACTCCCCCGTCCCAGGGAAAAGTCCCTTTGCTAATCACCTTATGATTTTATAAACCTTGGTAAGGTCACGTCTCAACCCGCTATGCTCCAGTGATAAAGGTCCTAGCCTATCCTGCCTCTCCCCATAACTCAAACCATCCAGTCCCAGTAACATCCCTTGATTTCAGATAAGGTTCAATATTCCAACCTACACTTTCTGGTTCAGACTCTCTGCTGCTCATTAATAATTCTGATTGGTTAAAGAGATAATTCCTGACGAAGAGGATATGCTCGAAACATCAATTCTCCTGCTGCTTGGATGCTGCCTGACCAGCTGTGCTTTTCCAAGCCATTGTGCTTTTTGATTCTGATCTCCGGCATCAGCAGTTACTTCACCCAGTGGAGATCTCCTGTGGAGGATGAGGTGTCATTTTTGCTTTCCAAATCTGAATGCAGCACTCCCACAGTCGGTGGGAAAATCATGCAAGTGTAACTGTTCACTTGCCTCATGGAGTCAAATCTGACCCATACATATCTCTGACAAAGAGACCACCCTTTGCCTGCTTTAAGTTACCCACCCATCCTGAAAGGGACCAACACAACTTTTAAAGAAATATTTCAATGATCACTTGAAGTGCCAGATATAAAGACCAAGTGCTGGAAAATGACGATTCAAATAGATGGGTTCTTGATGACCAGCACAAATACGATGGGCCAAAGAGCTTCTTGCCATGCTGTAAAATGCTATGACTCTCCTTTGAATTATGTTTTCCCAAGTGTGTCATTGTGTGAGAAAGATAGGCTTTCACAAGGTTACTGTGGCAATGTTCAGAATATCTTAACACATGCGTTGTTCTTTGACCCAAAGGCCGAGAAGACTAACACACGGATGAAGCAACTGAAGCGGCAGCTGGAAGAGTCCGAGGAGGAATCTCAGCGGATTAATGCAGCCCGCCGCAAACTCCAGCGGGAACTGGAAGAGGCCACGGAGATGAACGAAGCCATGACCCGTGAATGTAACACTCTGAAGAACAAACTCAGGTAAATGCAATGGTCCCAGCCCGTCTCCTGATGTGGGAATCCAGTTTACCACCTGCTCCACAGTGCGGGAATTTCCCCGTGTCGCCGAGACGTTATCTTTGATGGGATGTGGGCGTTACTGGCTGGGGCAGGGCTTGTGGGTCATCCCTAACCTCCCTGGAACTGAGTGGCTTGGTATGGGCTATTTCCAGGGTCACTTAAGATCAATCCCATTGCTGTGTTTCTCTCTGGTTGCTTTTGGCGGGGACAGAGAAACAGAAAGCAATTTTCCCGGGTGCCCCAGTCCTCGATATTATCCCATCATCCCTGATGCAAATTCCAGGATTAGGCTATTGACAGATCAGCAGGAAAAAAAATGACGTTGTTCTTAAGGTGTCCACATATCAGTACGGCATCAGTAAATGCCCAGCCCTAGTTGCCCCTGTGTAGGGTGATGGTCAGTCTTATTACTGACCCAATTGAGCAACTTGTGAGGACACTTCAGATGGGATCAGGATCAACCTGACAGTGTAGACACTAATTACATGTAGACCCAGTAAAAGGGTAAGTCCCATTCCCAGGAACATCGGTGACCTGGTTACGTTGTTATGACAATTCATTGGCTTTAATGACCTGTTTGTTGGCTTTTACATGAATTATTTTTACTGCACCATTTCCAAATCTCAATAGATTTGTTGTGTTGGATTTCATAACTAGCTACCCTGGATTTGAACCCTTTGGATCTTTCACACTAGTTACAGAACCATCACACCCTTAGACACTCAAAACTTGTTGGCCAGGAGATAACCTCAAAGCCTAGAGTAATACAGGCATAAACTCTGCATGATCTCATTATAACATTTAAAACACTTTTGGACAGGGACATGAGTAGGAGAGGTTTAGCGGGAAATGGGCCACACACAGACAAATGGGACTGATTTAGTTTGGGAAACCAAGTTGGAATGGACGAGTTGGACCAAACGGTCTGTTTCCGTGCGGTGTGACTCTATGACTGTGTAACATTTCAGACCAACCTCATTAAACATCGCTTCGTGTCTATTATTGATAGCTAAAGAACTGTTCCCGAATATAGAACGGATTTTCCAGTCATTTTCTTCGATAGATTGAAACCTGCAAGATTTCCCTTAGTAAGATTCACAGAGAGTTCTGTACATAGACGTCTGTTCAATATATGCTCGCTGT
This sequence comes from Chiloscyllium punctatum, assembly GCF_047496795.1. Taxonomy (NCBI): domain Eukaryota; kingdom Metazoa; phylum Chordata; class Chondrichthyes; order Orectolobiformes; family Hemiscylliidae; genus Chiloscyllium; species Chiloscyllium punctatum. The sequence goes on along the minus strand of NC_092778.1, from coordinate 65,200,165 downwards.
GATTCTTTTTTGTGTTGAGAGTTATTTATCATAGGAATGATTTGTAACCGTGAGAGGAATCTTGTCTCTATTACAGAAGTGCACATGAACCTGCTCAATGAATGCTCAGGTACTTCCCAATCCTCAGCTACGCAACTTTTAGTATTGCTCAAACCTCCATCTCTTTTCCTCCTTAAATACTGACATAAAGTTTCTGAAAACTCTGAAGGCTAAAGATAAATGTCAGAATTAAAAGCAAAAGAAACAAGAGATGTAAAGACAGAAGAGCCACAGGATGTGATTTATATGCAACTTAGTAGATAGTGAGGGCTCAGGGTGATATAAATCTTATCTCATGGCTCTTCATCCTACATTCCCTTTATACCACATGTTAGATAAAACAGGAATCAAATTGTAACAATTCCTGGACAGGTGGGACTGAATTTCAAATTGTGCCTGGCATGTTCACTCTTAAATATATTTTCTCTGACTCTGTGAAATATATTCTACGGAAATGATATTACATGTGGTATAAGTAAATGGAACAGAAGTTCTATTAGATACAGAATAAAGAGCTTAACACTTAATATTGCTGTGCACAGAAAGTGCAATTGCTGTATGAACTCAAGGCTGTCACTAACAACTTGTGCTTCATTTGACGAGATCCTGACGCTGCCGAATCCTCAAAACTATTTATGAGCCTAACTGTACCTTGGTTATGACTGTTTCCTCTTGCCACTCCTTCCTCAGACCTCAGCTGCATTTTGTTCACAGCTCACCTGTAACGGAGAGCTGGGAGCAAGCCCAGCTGCAGGCAGAGTGGCAGTTTCAGAAGTGCCCATTTTCGACTCCTATATTTCATCAAATACAGGGTTTGGGAAACTTGGCCACCATCTCCCACCCATCCCATAGCACACTAAGCCACAAACCATTGTTGGAGATACATTTCATTGGTAAAGCACAGTCTATGATCTCTTACTACATTAGCAGTCACTAAGGCATTTCTTAAAGCAAAACTCTGCAGCAGTTAAGGAGTCAACCTAGCCTGCTTTATTAATTCCATGTTATAGAGCTGTTTTACTTTCTGAAGCCCTTTGAGGATAACATAAATAATCAACGTTGCAGTTTCCACCAAACTACTTTTTTTTTAAAAAGTATATTTTTTTATTCTGCATATATTCAATAAAAATGAGACATTAACTTAAAAAGTTGGTCGAGATGGACATTTTACTTATTCACATCATTTAGTCCTCAAAGGGTTAACAAAACAGATCTGTAATGGGAAGCATGGCTCCTGCATATTTACAAAAGATATTGTTATTTAAGGGTTACACAGTGGATGCAAACAAAGTTATGGAGTTTGCTTAAACTGAAATAACAGAATTTTGAGATTACTGGTATATTTTATGCCTGTTTTAAGCTATGAACTGTTCACATCAAATCATCATGAAGTAATTATTGCCCAGATTAGTTTCACACCTGAGCACAATCGAGGCACACTCACTGATGCTGTTTTATCTAACTCCATTTATTTTGTAGAAGTAAGTTGCTTGAACAGACCTATAGGTGATGCATTTGTTAGATTTTAAAAATATACAGGAAAGGCCCTACCTAGCTATTGGTATCCCATGCATGTGTCGTCTGAAAGCACATCCATTTGCATGTTTTGAAGCCACGATCGTAATTTGCCGCAGGGTAGAGTAATCACTGCAATCCTCCCTTGTTTTGGCTGACAATCTGACTCATCAAGGTTCCCACACTGACGCCAAAGGCTAGGGACTTATTGTTGTGGTTCTGTTCGCCGAGCTGGGAATTTGTCTTGCAAACGTTTCGTCCCCTGTCTAGGTGACATCCTCAGTGCTTGGGAGCCTCCTGTGAAGCGCTTCTGTGCTGTTTCCTCCAGCATTTATAGTGGCTTGTCTCTGCCGCTTCCAGTTGTCAGTTCGAGCTGTCCGCTGTAGTGGCCGGTATATTGGGTCCAGGTCGATGTGTTTGTTGATTGAATCTGTGGATGAGTGCCATGCCTCTAGGAATTCCCTGGCTGTTCTGTTTGGCTTGCCCTATAATGGTAGTGTTGTCCCAGTCGAATTCATGTTGCTTGTCATCTGTGTGTGTGGCTACTAAGGATAGCTGGTCGTGTCGTTTTGTGGCTAGTTGGTGTTCGTGTATACGGATCGTTAACTGTCTTCCTGTTTGTCCGATGTAGTGTTTTGTGCAGTCCTTGCATGGGATTTTGTACACTACATTGGTTTTGCTCATGTTGGGTATCGGGTCCTTCGTTCTGGTGAGTTGTTGTCTGAGCGTGGCTGTTGGTTTGTGTGCTGTTATGAGTCCTAGTGGTCGCAGTAGTCTGGCTGTCAGTTCAGAAATGCTCCTGATGTATGGTAGTGTGGCTAGTCCTTTGGGTTGCGGCATGTCCTCGTTCCGTTGTCTCTCCCTTAAGCATCTGTTGATGAAATTGCGAGGGTATCCGTTTTTGGTGAATACCTTGTATAGGTGTTCCTCTTCCTCTTTTTGTAGTTCTGGTGGGACAACACTACCATTTATAGGGCAAGCCAAACAGAACAGCCAGGGAATTCCTAGAGGCATGGCACTCATCCACAGACTCTATCAACAAACACATCGACCTGGACCCAATATACCGGCCACTACAGCGGACAGCTGGAACTGACAACCGGAAGCGGCAGAGACAGGCCACTATAAATGCCGGAGGAAACAGCACAGAAGCGCTTCACAGGAGGCTCCCAAGCACTGAGGATGTCACCTAGACAGGGGACGAAACGTTTGCAAGACAAATTCCCAGCTCAGCGAACAGAACCACAACAACGAGCACCCGAGCTACAAATCTTCTCCCAAACTTTGAGCTAGGGACTTAAATCAAAAACAGAATGTCTCTGTCACCCAGCATCGGCGTGTTGGACATGCAACACAAAACTAGCAGCTGGTTTCATGGAGGGATCACTAAGATTGACATTGCTACAGTCAAGGCCTGACTTCTAGAACTATAATCCTTTATTACAGGTGTTTTTTTTTAAATACAAGAAATGTTGTATCTTTTAAACATAATTCACACAAATTTCATGATCTGTGTACCTAAGTTTTTCAAGCGTCCACAGGCACCTTTTTAGTTGTGGAAGGTAGCTATTCCGAAATCAGTCTTTGTTGCTGTCATTTAAACCAGAAGACAGCTTCCTCATAGTTGACGTTCTCAAATAAATGGTGGGAGGCGTACATCCATCTAGATTAGAATTGGGTGTTTATGTATTGTGTATTTCTTTACATTAAACATTGACAGAGAGTTGTTTGAAGGGGTTTGACTTTTGCTGCCCTTGCTAACATGCTGCATCTCCTGATGTAGACGGGGAAACGAGCCAGTATTGAGTGGATCACGGAGATCTGGTGGCAGACGTGGAGTAATTGATAACACTTCACTGGAGAACTCCGATGAAGATGCTGGGGGACGAGATATGGACTTCAATGGTACAAAATCTAATGAGTAACGACAGAATAATTACGGTATAGGAAGTGGGGGGGGGGGGTAAGAGGAGATTCAAAAGACTGTTAAAAAAGTCACACTCTTATGTTATTAACAGGGCACTTTTATTTCCATTTATAAAACTATTCCTTTACACTTAAAAAAAAACTTTCACATGCATGTAGACAAAACTATTTTAGTTTGCTAAATATTTTACATGTATCAGAGTTTCAAATAATATGCTAGCATTTAAAACTTACTGTAAAATTGAAATGTTAAAGTATGTAATCCTTACGTGCACTGCCTGGATGGGTTAGAATTTTAAAATGGTATTTTGTTGCTAAACCATAAATGAAATAGCACCAGAAGTATAAAAGTTCACTCTTCCCTTCCCAAAAGGATTTGGTCGTATTCAGTAGGACCATGTTGTCAGAGGTATGTGGTGTACTTTGTGCCTTCATAGGAAGAGTCAAATACATTTCTGTACGATTTACAACACATTCACAACACATTCACAATACACCAGACCACCACAACACAGGTCACATCATTCTATACAACTGCTTTATTCAGCCACCTGAACTACTGGATTTGAAAGTAAACTATTATTTGCAGTAATATATTCATGCTAAACTTAATCTGCAAAGAGTTTTTGAAATTGTTTATGACCCACTATCACAAATAAAGGAATTTGTATCACAATTTCAAATGTTTGATTTTATGTTTACAAGTGTACATCTGTATCTGCAGGTCTTCTTCAAAGAGCTGTCACCTGCACAGAGTAATCATTCAGAATAGAAGTTGAGAGGAACTTGGTATCTCAACTCAAACAGTTCTTGCAACACAAGAAAGCACATTGCCTGCATGACACTCTAGAGTCGAACTTAGCTGAATCCAGTCAAGTGTTTGTCCCTTTCTGCCAACTGCGAGTTTACAATCCAGCCAGTCTCACTCAGAACGTAGACAGCTAAAGGCAAAAAGTGCTGAAGGTCACAGCGGTTCAGGCAGCATCCAGGAAAAGAGAGCAAGCTAATGTTTCGAGTCTAGACCCACCGTGATTTCCAGCACTTTTTGTCTTCAGTATCACATTCCAGCATCTGCAGTAAATTGCACCTACCCAGAGAGAGCAAAAAGCTGCCCAGAAATTTCATACTAAATTGGAACTTGGATAATCTCATGTGGGTCATAACACAAGCAATGTAGTCAGTGTAAATGTCACAGTGATGTCCCAGGGTGCATGGGAAGCTGGACTTTCTGGATTTCCTCACATTGTACAGAATAAAGACTGGGACAGCTATTCACAGCTAGAAAGGTTTTAAAACAACTTGCTCAGATGCATTGTGTCTGGGACTTGAACCTGGACCTTTAATCCCAGGGGCATGGACACTGCCACTGCTCCACAAGAGCTGCACAGAAATACATGTAATCAACCACAGACATGTTACAGTAGACCTCGGAAGCAGGTGGGACTTGTACTTCTAGACCAGAGGCAGGAATACTAACACAAGAAGCCAATTCCACAGTTTTAGAGTTGGATAGAATGCTACAAGGCACCAATAATTGTTGGTGTAGGTGCTTTGAAACATTTATACATGGATATATAAAAAATACATGTACAGGGACAACTCAGTTGGCCAGATGGCTTACAATGCAGAATGATGCTAACAGTGTGGGTTCAATTTCTGCACCAGCTGGAGTTACCATGAAACTCTCCTTCTCAACCTCTCCATCCCCCCACCCCGACCCCTGAGGTGTGGTGACCTTCAGGTTAAACACACCAACAAACATCTGTCTGTCTCTCTCTAATGAGAGAGCAGCCCCATGGTCTGGTAGGACGATGGCAATTTCACTTCTTTTACATGAATATAATTGTGTTAACTTGCACTTGTAACATTTCTGCAGTCACTCTAGGAACGTTATTGCTCGGACTATTGCAAAAGAACAGAAAAGATAAATGCTCCTGCTGTTCTCCCAGTCTGAATATTTCAGAGCCCACTGTGTCCAGGTGGTTATCAAACATCCAACCACCAGCACTTGGCCCATAGCCTTCCATGTAATGGCATTTTACATGTTTATCTAAATAATTCTTAAACGTTTAAGAAATTCCACCTCTACCCCACTTTCAAGCAGCAATACTTTAAATCTTCTGGGTGAAAAAAATCCTTCCTTAAATTCCCTCTAAAACCCCTGCTCCTTATCTTCAAACTGTGTCCTCCTGGGTTAGTGACCCCTTTACAGTTTTTCCTGTCTCTGCCCCTCAGTACACCTCAATCAGGTCCCCCCTCACCCCACCCTCAGCCTTCTCTGCTCTAGAAAAAATTCCATAATGTGTAGATTCATACAGCACGGAAACAGACCCTTCGATCCAACTGGTCCACGCTGACCCCAATCCCAAACTAAACTAATCCCACCTGCCTGCGCTTGGCCCATATCCCTCCAAACATTTCATATTCATGTACTTACACTCCTGAAATGTAATAATTGTAAGAATCTTGAAATGAGCCTGAATCATAGGAGCAGCTGCAAGATCCACTCTACTCCCAGTCCAGCAGTTTAGAATTTGTCTAAAAGAAATAGGGTGTTCTCATCCATTAGGGACAGAGACAAGAAGGGAAAACGAAATGACAATCCACAAAATATCTCACCAAAAAACAACTTACACTTGGATATTATCAACAAAACAGCTGCTACTTCTATAAACATGGTCACTTCTCAGAACATTTCCAGTGTTATCCCCAGGATAGTGAATCGGGAATTACCAAGTCTACACATCCCAGTTGAGGAATGTTCTTTTTTCCTTTTGTTGTCTTATCATCAATGTATATTCTGCTTTCCTTCCCATTAAACATCAACATACATGATGTTCGATGAGTATGTGCCTCCAGTCGGTTCAGAAAAACTAAAGTAGCTGATTATGTTAAAAAAAAACTGGAAAATGCTAGAGACTGAAAAATTGAGGATGGTGGGTGAAATTTACTGGGATGGGCAGTGCCCACTGACCGTAGGCTGAATGCAAATTCCTCCCTGAAACTGATTCAGCTCCGAAACCAACTTTGTGGAAGTCCAAAGAGAATTAATTGTCAGATGGGAAAAGACAAAGTTAGTCCACCTAGCTATCTGACATAGTCACGGCTCTGAATGAATTGTAAGACAAGCATATTGCACCAATCCAGATTTGCGCCATCTCCTGGAAGATGGGAAAACAATGAAAAACGTCCCAAGCTGGTCAGGGAGCAGAAAGAAATAGAAAATTCCTCCGCAGCTCCTTCAAAGCGATTGAACATCCTGCAGACCATGTTGAGATTTGTCCTTTACGGAGTACACACTCCTTGTGATTATGTAGTGCAGTGGGTAGTGTCCCTGCCTCTCAGCCAGAAGCTTTGGGTTAAGCTCCACTTCAGGACTTGACAACCAAGGAAGGTGTGTTCATAATGCAGCCATATTACAAATCCTTCCAACACACGCCAATGGCAGGGAGAGGTTCCAACTCAGTCTTATGATTCAGGGAGCCTGTACCATCTCTCTCTCTCTCATGATAGCTCCAGACTATAACATGAAGGGAAAAGTACCTGTTACCACAGCAGCTCAGACAATCTCTCCCAGACTACACCCAGCACCCACCCCCTGACAGGGTGGTCTCCATGCTAACCAATAACAGGTTCCACTCTTGCGTGTAGGTGTACCACCAGTCAACACATACCATCAGAGTCAAAAACCTGTTTCGGACATGCGCAGGGGGTCCAGCAGCATCTGGGTGAGCTAACCTCTGCCTGGCTTCACCTATCCCCACCCCACTACCCTCTTTATCTGCAGCTCCCCCTACACCCACCACCAGTCCTAAACAACGGTTATACCCAAAGTGTTGACTTTCCACCTCCTCATGCTGCCTGGCTTGCTGTTTTCTCCCAGGCTCCTGCCCGCCTACTCTATACCACCAGAGCAGGCAAGGTGACAGATGCTGAGGGAGTAGGGGGATGGGTTGGGGGGGGGGGGGGCAGTCTTCCAGGGAGGGGGTGAGGACACTAGGAAGAAGGGACCTCTCCTTGTCCAGAGCTGAGCTGTGTCGGGCACTACCATCTGCCTCAGGTGGAAGAGAGCTGGATGGGGCAAATCACTGTAGAGTGTTAAATGGTTGTTGGCAACGATGGTGTTCTGAAGGAGACTCGAAACGTTAACTCAGTTTCTCTTTCTACAGAGGCTGCCAGGGCCACTGAGTTTCTCCGGCAATTTGTTTTAATTTCAGATTTCCAGCCTGGGTGGCATTTTGCTTTAGATGGGATGAAGCTATGGACAGATAAACCATAGGGCCTAGTGGTTAAACAGTGGCCATGATAGCTCTGTGCCCTGGACCTTCATGGCTGCAGTGCCAACACACTGGCATTGCCCCCCACCAGCAGATTGCCAACATTCAGCTGGATCAGAGACCTTTGAAAGATGAGGCAGACACGAAGGACACTGGCCTTTTGGAAGATGTGCAAGAACATTGAGCAGTTGGATAGAGCTTGAATGAGGGCCAGGGTAGGTAGTTAATAAGGTGGGTTTGGTCAGGCACGGTGAGAGATCTTGCTGTGAGAAACCTCCCATAAAACTTCACAAAACTGATACTTGGCCAATAAGAATGTTGGGGGGTGGGGGGAGGGGGTGGGGGTGGGGAAATGGGGTAGAGAATCAAGCTGACGTCTCTGGGCCTGAGCAGCATTTCAGGTTGTCAATCTTCTTTCTAGAAACGATCAGCCATCCTGAGGGAGGGCACTCCAACTGGCCAATGTCCTGCTTGCCATCCTCCACCAATTTCAGCTCATCCAAACCTCTCTGTATAAATGCAGTAGACAGACAGGCCATTCAATCCAACACATCTGAAACTGGCTGACTGAGCAGTTTAACAATGTTAACCTCCTGCCTTTTTCCTGCAAGTCTGCACATTATTTAAATGGGAACAATCAGCCAATGCCTTACTGCTGCCCGAGATAACTCTTCCAAACTTTCCAAATAAGAGCTTGGAAAAGCCTGTAATCTGAATTTGATCCTCGTGCCCCTACGTCTGTGACTCACCTCTTGCCATCTCCATGGTCTGCTCTACCTATCAACGCACCTGCCTCTCACATTCCCCTGGTTCCAATTATTCCACAACAGACAGCCAGAGCTTCAGTACAGGTCATAATCAAAAAGGTCAACAAACCCTTCAACCCATCGAGTCCACACTGACCATTAAAAAAAAACACCAAACTACTCCAACCTTAATTTGGCCCATAGCTTTGCATGCCTTGGCATCAAAATGCCCCATCTCCTTCCCTTTAAACCTACATTTCTCATCAGTAACATCTCGTGAGACTCCGTATGGAACTTGCTGAATAATATTTCTAGGGCAGTTGTGGCTCACCTTGTGAACATGGTAAACCACACCATCCAAACCCAATGTGCTGCTGCTGGGGGTATGATCACTGCTGTTTAAATCACTGGCATTAAGAGCAGCTTTTGTGTCAGGTACACTCAAGTGCAGTGGCGGAGGAGGTATGAAAAGGCAAGACTTTGGTCATTATACTTAGAGTATGACAGCAGATAGCAGAATATAAACCCTAACTAACTAAATGATCTGTAACTGATCATAACTCAAAAATTGTGATGGTTACTAGTAAAACTGACCAAGCTCAGATTCCCCGCTCTGTACCAACTCTATAGCAGCTCATTGATCACTCAAACACAGCCAGCAGTAAAATACATTTAATATCCCAATATCCCACTAGTACAAGAATTGGTTAGGTGTCACAGTCAACAATCACTCCCCAAATCTTCAAAGGTGTTTGCTTATGTGAACAGAGGACAGGAACCAGGAAGACTAGGTTCAGGGAGAAAATGAAAGGGAACGGGGCAGGCCAGGGGAGGGGGGTTAGAGGAAGCAATGGTGAGAGAATGCCATTGGGAATATCCATATCTACAGGACCCCATTTCAGAAGCAGGAGCTTCCCTTTGCAGATTAAAAATGAGGAAATTCTCCTCAGTAGCTTTGTAACACTCTCTCACGAAGAAGTGGAAACCAAATCACTGGAATTTATTCAAGGGGGAGGCGCACGAGATTCCTCTAAACCCTTCCTGTTCATATACCCATTCAGGTGCCTTTGAAATCTTGTACCTACCCCAACCACTTCCTGTGGCAGCTCATTCCATACACACACACCACCCTCTGCATGAAAAGGTTGCCCCTTAGGTCTCTTTTATATCTTTACCCTCTCACTTTACACCTATGCACTTTAGTTTAGGATTCCCCTATCCTGGGGAAAAGACTTGGCTTTTTACCCTGTCTATCCCCCTCGTGATTTTATAAATCTCTACAAAAGGTCACTGCTCAGCCTCTGACACTCCAGGGAAAATATCCCCAGCCTATTCAAACTCTCCCAATAGCTCTAACCCTACACAACCTGGCAACATCCTTGTAAATCTTTTCTGAACCCTTCCAAGTTTCACAACATCCTTCCTATGACAGGGAAACCAGAATTGCACACGGTATTCCAAAAGTGGTCTAACCAATGTCCTGTACAGCCACAGCATGACTTCCCAACTCCTATACTCAATGCACTGACCAGTAAAGGCAAACATACCAAATGCCTTCTTCACTATCCTATCTATCAGAGACTCATGATTTGGAGATGCCGGTGTTGGACTGGGGTGTACAAAGTTAAAAATCACGCAACAACAGGTTATAGCTCAACAGGTTTAATTGGAAGCACTAGCTTTTGGAGTGCCGCTCCTTCATCAGGTGGTTGTGGAGTACACAATTGTAAGACAGAATTTGTAGTAAGTTTACAGGGTGATGTAACTGAAATTATACATTGAAAAATACCTTGATTGTTTGTTAGGTCTCCCATCTGTTAGAATGACCACGTTAGTTTCACTACTTTCATACGTAAATCACAAAACATTTTTTAAAAGTTAATTCGAGAATGTAACTTTAACAACTGGTGTCAGCCCAGATAATGTGTTGAAAGTGTTAGCTCCCAGTGTGCTGCTGTCTGTGCCAAAATGTTCAGATTGATTCTAATCTAAAAAATGAATTAACAGAACCTTATATGGATTCATGCAGTTTTTGAGCAAAGTACAAGTTCACCCCACAAACGTATATGTGTATACATACATGTGGGAGTGTGTGTGTGGGGTGGGGTGGGGGGTGTTGTGAGTGTCTGTGAGAGTGTGTGTGTGTGTGAGAGAGAGTGTAAAGGGATCTAAGTATGTGAGAGGATGAGTGAGGGAGTGAGTGGGCGAGCGAGTATAGGAGTGTCCGTGTGTTTGCATAGTGCAACGGTGGTCACCTGTAGTGTGACATAAACCCAAGGTCCCGGTTGAGGCCCTCCCATTGGTTATGGAACTTAGCTATCAGGCTCTGCTCAGCCACTTTGGGACAGGCAGCAGCGAGAAGTCCACCTTGGAGGATGGTCACCCAAAGGTCCAAGGTTGAATGTCCTGGACTGCTGAAGTGTTCTCCAACTAGGAGGGAACCCTCCTGCCTGTTGATTGCTCTGTGGTGCCTATTCATCTGTTGCTGGAGCCTCTGCTTGGTTTCACCAATGTACCATGCCTCAGGGCATCCAGGACATTCAACCTCGGACCTTCAGGTGACCATCCTCCAAGAAGGACTCTGGGACAGGCAGTAGCAAACAGTGGCCGAGGAGAGACTGATAGTAAGTTCGGTACCCATAGGGAGAGCCTCAACCAGGACCTTGTTTCATGTCACACTACAGGTGACCACCATTGCACTATATACATAAACACACACACACACAGACACACGTGCACACACACTCCTACACACACACACACACACACACACACACACACGTACACAAACGTTTGTGGGGTGAACTTGTACTTTGCTCAAAAACTGCATGAATCCATGTAAGACTCAATTCATTTTTTAAGATTAGAATCAGTCTAAACATTATGGCACAGACAGCAGCACACAGGGGGCTAACACTTTCAACACATTATCGTGGCTGATACCAATTGTTAAAGTTAGCCTGAGAGTGTAACTTTTAAAAAAAGTTGAGATTTACATATGAAAGAAGTGAAATTAACAGTCATTCTCACAGATGAGACTTAACAAACAATTAAGGTATTTTCTATGCTAATTTCAGTTACATCATTTTGCGACAAACTGTGTCTTACAATTGTGGATTCCACAACCACCTGAAGGAGCAGCGCTCTGAAAGCTAGTGCTTCCAATTAAACCTGTTGAGCTACAACCTGGTGTTGTGTGATTTTTACCAGAGACTCCACTTTCAAGGAACTATGAACCTGCACTCCAAGGTCACTTTGTTCAGCAACACTCCCCAGGACCTTACCATTAAGTGCATAAGGTAAAAACAATGACTGCAGATGCTGGAAACCAGATTCTGGATTAGTGGTGCTGGAAGAGCACAGCAGTTCAGGCAGCATCCAACGAGCAGCGAAATCGACGTTTCGGGCAAAAGCCCTTCATCAGGAATAAAGGCAGTGAGCCTGAAGCGTGGAGAGATAAGCTAGAGGAGGGTGGGGGTGGGAAGAAAGTAGCATAGAGTACAATGGGTGAGTGAGGGAGGAGATGAAGGTGATAGGTCAAGGAGGAGAGGGTGGAGTGGATAGGTGGAAAAGGAGATAGGCAGGTAGGACAAGTCCGGACAAGTCATGGGGACAGTTACTGAGCTGGAAGTTTGGAACTAGGGTGAGGTGGGGGAAGGGGAAATGAGGAAACTGTTGAAGTCCACATTGATGCCCTGGGGTTGAAGTGTTTCGAGGCGGAAGATGAGGCGTTCTTCCTCCAGGCGTCTGGTGGTGAGGGAGCGACGGTGAAGGAGGCCCAGGACCTCCATGTCCTCGGCAGAGTGGGAGGGGGAGTTGAAATGTTGGGCCACGGGGCGGTGTGGTTGATTGGTGCGGGTGTTCCGGAGATGTTCCCTAAAGCGCTCTGCTAGGAAGTGCCCAGTCTCCCCAATGTAGAGGGGACTGCATCGGGAGCAACGGATACAATAAATGATATTAGTGGATGTGCAGGTAAAACTTTGATGGATGTGGAAGGCTCCTTTAGGGCCTTGGATAGAGGTGAGGGAGGAGGTGTGGGCGCAGGTTTTACAGTTCCTGCGGTGGCAGGGGAAAGTGCCAGGCTCTGACACCTCCCTCCCCTTCCTGGACCTCTCCATCTCCATTAATGATGACCGACTTGACACTGACATTTTTTTTTATACAAACCCACCGACTCCCACAGCTACCTGGATTACACCTCTTCCCACGCTATCTCTTGCGAAAATGCCATCCCATATTCCCAATTCCTCCGCCTCCACCGGATCTGCTCCCAGGAGGACCAGTTCCACCACAGAACACACCAGATGGCCTCCTTCTTTAGAGACCGCAATTTCCCTTCCCACGTGGTTAAAGATGCCCTCCAACGCATCTTGTCTACATCCCGCACCTCCGCCCTCAGACCCCACCCCTCCAACCATAACAAGGACAGAACGCCCCTGGTGCTCACCTTCCACCCTACCAACCTTCGCATAACCCAAATCATCCGTCGACATTTCCGCCACCTCCAAACAGACCCCACTACCAGGTATATATTTCCCTCCCCACCTCTTTCCGCCTTCCGCAAAGACCGTTCCCTCCGCGACTACCTGGTCTGGTCCACGCCCCCAAACAACCCACCCTCCCATTCTGGCACTTTCCCCTGCCACCGCAGGAATTGCAAAACCTGCACCCACACCTCCTCCCTCACCTCTATCCAAGGCCCTAAAGGAGCCTTCCACATCCATCAAAGTTTTACTTGCACATCCACTAATATCATTTATTGTATCCGTTACTCCCGATGCGGTCTCCTCTACATTGAGGAGACTGGGCGCCTCCTAGCAGAGCGCTTTAGGGAACATCTCCAGGACACCCGCACCAATCAACCACACCACCCTGTGGCCCAACATTTCAACTCCCCCTCCCACTCTGCCGAGGATATGGAGGTCCTGGGCCTCCTTCACCGCCGCTCCCTCACCACCAGACGCCTGGAGGAAGAACGCCTCATCTTCCGCCTCAGAACACTTCAACCCCAGGGCATCAATGTGGACTTCAACAGTTTCCTCATTTCCCCTTCCCCCACCTCACCCTAGTTCTAAACTTCCAGCTCAGTAACTGTTCCCATGACTTGTCCGGACTTGTCCTACCTGCCTATCTCCTTTTCCACCTATCCACTCCACCCTCTCCTCCCTGACCTATCACGTTCATCTCCTCCCCCACTCACCCATTGTACACTATGCTACTTTCTCCCCACCCCCACCCCCCACCCTCCTCTAGCTTATCTCTCCATGCTTCAGGCTCACAGCCTTTATTCCTGATGAAGGGCTTTTGCCCGAAATGTCGATTTTGAAACTACTTGGATGCTGCCTGAACTGCTGCGCTCTTCCAGCACCACTAATCCATTAAGTGTATAAGTCCTGCCCTGATTTACCCTCCCAAAATGCTTTTATCCATGGCCCATCCCGTTGTACAGAGATAATTCTCTTGGCTCACTAATGAGTCATCTGGAAATTTACTAACCACATCTCCTTTATTTATATCAACGAGTTGAATGTCAATAACAAAAAGCATGATCTTTTTCAATGACAGAGCAGGTTTAAGAGCTGTAATACCGATTCCTGCCATTTCACAGACCGCATGAAGATATTGAACTCAATCCAAGGCTAAAGCTTGCACACAAGTGTAAATATTCCAACAAATTGTCAAACTGATGAGGATTAAAGATTTTAAAGTCCAATTAGGCTGTAATGAGAGAAAACTAAATCATACACTCACTCACATAGGAACCTTCCCTGGCTAAAAGATGCGAAGAGGATTGATGTCGACTAGAATATAACGAAGTTCATGAGAAAATACGGGCCAGGAAACAAGAAGAAATTTTTAAAAGTCAAAGCTCAACAGGATTAATGACATTAGATAAGTTTATCCGTGAGAGGGGAATTTCTAGCCTCCCAAATCCTGGGAGGATACATCATAGAATCCTGAAGTTCTGATGGAGGAAATGGAGACTGCAGAGATTCTACATTTCGTTGACAGATTATGTAGGGGCCAAAGGACTGAAGGGTTCAGAGTTTGGCAGTCAGATTTTTAAAAAAATGATAATCACAGTACAAAGTTTTAAGGATGAAATTACAACAGATTTTAAACAAGTTGGAAGCAGGCAGTACAGATTGCAAAAGGAACGAGCAACGATTCTCAACTCTAATGAAGAGCAGAACTGACAGATGAGAAAAAAAGGACAGCGCCCATAAGCTTTATGAAAGCTCTTTACTAATCCCATGTGATACATTATATAGAAGATCAAAAGGGTGGCAAGCTGGGATAATTCATAAGAAGGGAGAAAAAGTTTGGGTGTTCTTTCTTCCCCTCAGTTAGAAGTGGATTATAGATGAGCTCCAGGATCCAGTTCCTGGACACATCTCAAAATCAATACAAATCGATGGAAAGTAATCTAATCTAATCTAATCTTGTTGTGATAAGGAGCTATGAAATCAAAACCGGTTTTGATATTTGTAGATGGTAATGTGGTGGTGGCATGCTGGAGTAGTGTGATATAGTCAGTAAGAAGACGAGAACTGCTACAAATTACAGGGAGACAGTTACAAACATTCAGAATGAACAATGGCTGTGGTAGAGTGGGAATGTCAGTTACTGGTCAACCAGAGGACCAGACACAGGCCCTGGGGGTGCAAGTTCAAATCCAACTACTGGGAATACTGTGAAAAAATTCAATTAAGAAAGTCTGGAATTAAAACCACCATTGATCATACATACAACCCCATATGGTTCAATAAGTGCCTTAGGGCATTAATGCCATCCTTACCAAAGCAATGAGGTTGACTTTTAACTGCCCTCTGAGATGGCCAAGGAAGTCACCTGTTTCAGGGACAATCAATACTTTCACCCACATCTCATGAAATAATAAAATGTTTAAGGTTTAGAAGAGGAGCTGAGGAATTAAATTCTGTCGCTGAAATTCACTTCTGGGGCAGGTAATAGATGTAGAATTTACAACAGCAGTCAGCCATTGAATTGGTGGATGAAGCAAAAAAGGAGTCCTGTGGAATATAGTGCATTGGGTAATTGTTGTGGTTCTGTTCACCGAGCTGGGAATTTGTGTGGCAGACGTTTCGTCCCTGTCTAGGTGACATCCTCAGTGCTTGGAAGCCTCCTGTGAAGCGCTTCTGTGATGTTTCCTCCAGCATTTATAGTGGTTTGAATCTGCCGCTTCTGGTTGTCAGTACCAGCTGTCCTGCTGCAGTGGCTGGTATATTGGGTCCAGGTCGATGTGTTTGTTGATTGAATCTGTGGATGAGTGCCATGCCTCTAGGAATTCCTGGCTGTTCTCTGTTTGGCTTGTCCTATAATAGTAGTGTTGCCCCAGTCAAATTCATGTTGCTTGTCATGTCGTTCCTACATAGACTACATAGGACAAACAGGAAGACAGCTAACGATCCGTATCCATGAACACCAACTAGCCACGAAATGACACGACCAGCTATCCTTAGTAGCCACACACGTGTCTGACAAGCAACATGATTTCGACTGGGACAACACTACTATTATAGGACAAGCCAAACAGAGAACAGCCAGGGATGGCCCTAGAGGCATGGCCCTCATCCACAGATTTAAACAACAAACACATCGACCTGGACCCAATATACCGGTCACTGCAGCGGACAGCTCGAACTGACAACCGGAAGCGGCAGAGACAAACCACTAAAAATGCCAGAGGAAAGATCACAGAAGCGCTTCACAGGAGGCTCCCAAGCACTGAGGATGTCACCTAGAGATGGGACAAAACGTCTGCAACACAAATTCCCAGCTCAGCGAACAGAACCACAACAACGAGCACCCGAGCTACAAATCTTCTCACAAACTTTGAGCATTGGGTAATAATGGATCAAGTTTGGTACAAAACTCTCTACATGAATAAAGCCCGCTTACACAAGAGCTTCACTCCATCTTGAGCACTGCAACTCAATCAGTCCTCATTTGGAACAGTGAAGCACCATTTATCCTGCTTCATCTCTGAACACCGAGATCATTCTGAGCCCAAAGGACAGAGTTCAGTATGACAGAAAATGGCTACGTTATGTGTAGTCACTGTAAAACAAATCCAAAGCACAATGCTTGATGTTAAAACATAGAAAATCTTTGAATGTTAGTGTTGTCTGTTCCTCAAATTTCCTGTTTACCTACAGAAAAATTATTGTATTTGCATCTTGCAAGATGATAATATCCCTCTGGCTGAATATGCATTTCTTGGCAATATTCTCCTAACTGTCTTTTTAAAAACTGATTAATGTTTGTTTGATATGGATCAAACATGGCCATTCTTTGGACTGAAATCAAAGGGGGTAAATTAGGTGACCATGACAAAAATTACAGTACAGCCTGATCCTATCCAACCACCGTAACACTTCCAGAAAATGACATCTTTTATTCACCCACAAGATGTGGGTGCTGCTGGCTAGGCCAGCACTGAGTACACATCCCTAATTGCCCTCAAGGTGGTGGTGAGCTGCCTTTTTGAACTGCTGTAGTCCACAGCTCTCAATGCCATTGGGAACACAGCCCCAGGTTTTGATCCACTATACTGCAAGAACAGCAATATATTTCCAAGTTGATCGGGAGTGGTTTGGAGGGGAACTTGCAGGGGGTGGTGTTCCCCATGTGTCTGCTACCCTTGTCCTTCTAGATGGAAGTGGTCATGGGTTTAAAAGGTGTTGTTTTCAGAGCCTTGATGAATTTAGACTAAGGATATGAAACTCATTTGTACCTGCCCCCCGCATAGAGCCAAGTCGCCAAAAATTAGAGTCTGGTTGAGACCAGAAATTGAATCTGAAACTTAATCTTTTAGGTTTAGTGTCTTCATACACAAGATCAAGAGAGTTGAAATGTCCAAGTTATGTTGAGATATGAACATTAGATCACAGCTGTAAATTATTGAAGAAACCCAAATAACATTGTATCAGAACTGGAATGATGCAAACGTCAAATAAACAGGGAATGATCATTTTATTTCAGTTCAGAGAAACACACAGAATACAGAGATTATATTTCTGGATATGGCAACATTTTGTAGAAGCAGAGACCCAAATCTGGAATAGTACACAGTAAGTTAATTCCTACCTGCAATTTCACAATGTATGAAATGTGATACTCCAGGCAGGGTTATGATGGGTAAATCACAGACTGTCATTAAAAGGCATGAAAACATTTGTACTTCCCCTTCTTTATCTCCCAGCAACCATATTCACTTCTGCTTCCTGTTGCCAAGTCAAATAATATGTATATTTGAAGCATGTCTACACCTTTGTTTATTGCAAACAAAAAACTCCATTGCCACCAAACAACCCTTATAATTACCCTGCAGCATGTCACCTTGTGATGCTTTAGTATGTGTCAAATGAGGAGCATCAATCACAAGATCTGGCCTGGAAAATGGAAACATTCTAGCAGCGATGGATGCTGGGATTAAGGCACCATGCAGCAGTGCGGAGTCGTCAAAACACAGACACTAGGCACAAAACAAGAACTGGAAATGCTCCATTCTCCAACATGGAGATTTATCAATAAAAAGTGTAAATAAACAACAGAATCCATAACGGAGACAAAATATTAGTACATTCTGCATGGAGTCAAAATAAAATTAACAGAGGTACCATCAATCTCGTCACTTGTTCAAAGGAAGCACAGCCCAACCTCCAAGTCCCTACAAGAGACAGTGTCTGGCCCTTTCAGAATGGGTGGTCTTATGTAAACCAGCTTGCAGTGGGCAAATATACAAAGAGCACTATTTGGGGAAGAGAACTGCCTGGCGGATTTCCTCCAATTATTATGCAATTCCAGATTATAACATGGTGATCCTAAATGCACCCTTGTTATTTGGTTAATCAACTTATCTGACCAGAAAAAAAAACTGCCTCTTTCTATCAGGCAGTGTCTTTATCCCAGTAATGGATGCAAACAGACTTTCCCAGGGTTACACCCTTGATTGTGCTGCGAGATAATGTGCACCAGCTATTTACTTGTTCACCGGTGCTAAGATTACACTGAATGGCTCTTTCATTACCCAGAGAATAAACCAGACAAATTAATGTCCATCAGCAGCTAGTTTGATTACTCTTCTTGAGGATTAAGTTCTTAAATTAACCAGTTTCTCAGGGATCACACCTAGTTCCACCACAGAATCCAAACAGGCTCTGCCATAATCAAAAGGCACTAATGATCTTTAAGGCACTATTCAGTCATTCTTTTCTTCATCTACTTAACACTTCTACAAAATCATTCTCAGCTCAAATATACCAAAGAACTTCATAACTATCCCATGTGACAAATTAAACTGGTACTCAAAGTGCTCTTACCAGTTCTAAACCTTACCTACTCCAACTGACTGAAGTCAACTGATCTGCTGCACTCTCTTATGCATTACTTTTTAGAAAACATAAAACAAGATGAGTTTCTCTTGGCATCCACATGAAAATTCTTCAGTGAATTCTACTTTCAATTTTTGAACCAATGTCTCCAGTTATAAGCAGTAACAGATGTACCAGAACAGAACAATGCACTGATAAGTATCAGTGCAGAGTTGCATTATACCTCACTTATGAAAGTGTTCGCACAATGTTCATCAATCATGGCATCTCAGCTGCAAGCTGGACCTAGTAATGTAGCAATCACTTCATTATCCTTCTATTCCAAGGGATTTTTGTTTGGTTCACAAAGTCCTTTTGCGAAACAAAAAAGTACTCTTGTTCAGCTTATATCATAAAAGGATTGCATTTAAATGTTGTAACATTTAAGAGTACATATAAAAGCGGTTTTTACATAAAGCAGCATTAAACATAGGAATAATTTTGGAAACAGTTAGGCATTTAAAGCAATGGAACAAACTTGGACTTTAAGATGTGACAAAATGGATGAACATATAACAGAGTAAATATTTACAAAGGTAAAAACAGAAGTATTGACTATTACGCTTCCAAAAGCATGCAGAAAATAATTCAAATTGTTATAGAAAGGCATGTGGACTATACTACATATACAGAAGTAAAAAAGTAGCATATGTGAAACATGCAACTTCTCAAATTATAAACATAATTTGAACCCTCAGCCAAAAAGGGCCCAAAACAAGACAGAACAGGTACATTATTGTATCCAAAGGTTCTTGATACACAATTCTAGTCATATGGTGCTTGGGAAAAGTAAACTGGCTAAATGTTACACACTATCAAGGTCACCAATTCAAGGCTGACAATGATTAAATAATAAAACGCAACAGAACTTTCAGTAGCTACAAATTGATGTGGAGCTACCTATACTTTACCCCACCATTTTACAATGTCCCAGTAGGGGCTACAATGGTGGATCAAACATGAATTAATGAACTCAATAATTTCAATAGAAAACAAAATACCAAGAGGCCAAATCTCATGACCAATTAATAAAAAGCCAACTAAGTGAGCTCTAATTGGGCAAAGTTCAATTTTCAAGAAAATCATTTTCTTAAAATGGTTATTCTTCCCAATTAACCAGTTTCCCTGTGACTCTGCTAAAATTGTAATTATGAAACACAGCTCAAAACTCTAAATGTGCAAAACGGAGGCCAAAAGCTCCATTGTTAATTACCAATTTCCAATGATCTGATTACAAGTTCCCCCTCTTAATGAGCTCTCCATCCCACTTCTCTAGCGGAATGGTGCTTCTAAATATAGTTTACAATGTGGGCCAAGTACCTTCAATATGAAAGAAAAATCTACTTTTAGCTTTCATTAGAAAAACTAATCTTCAACTTGCACTAGCAAAAAAAAAATACAGAAAAAAAAATCAAACTTTTCACTAACATGACCGCTGAATGTTAAAGAGCTTGGTTTAAAAAAATATCCATTTAAAAACATTTCTTTTAAAAATTACCATGGCTCAAAGCAAGATTTTGACTACACCCTATGGTGATGCGCTTGCTTGTGAACAGACCTTTGAGGCAAGTGTCCCAAACTCCAGCCTTTTGGCTAACCTGGAAATACAACAAAAATCAAAAACAAATTTGGAAGAGATAGTGTGTCATTTGAGACAGTGCATATACCGCTTACACGTATTTTATGCTTGAGGTGAACAGACGACCTTGGACCTACAGTTCCCAAAACTGTCTGCCAGAGAAGATTTCCTCGCCTTATGTTGGGATCTGTTGATTGAGAAATTAATCAGTATAATTAGTCAACAACTCCATTCTTGGTCACACCTTGGTAAAACTGGACTGTTCTTGATTTTTTTCAGCCTAATAATTCCTATGCTGCATTCGTGTTGTGAACACATTAAAACACATCCAGAATTTAACATCACGGTTGAACGGTATTATTGGGATATTTCACACTGAGTAGATATTCATTTTTTAAAAAAAATCATCCTTATTCCTCCACACACTTGCATTGCTAATTCCTCTTGTGCTATTCAGCCTTGATGACTCAATCCTGAACACATACCACGTAGTAAAAGGCACCTAGGACCCAATCTCTGGATTTATATCAGACGTGAAACTTAGACCCAAATAACCTTTCGCAGACTCCTTATTTGATAATCATCTTTTCTTTGTACCTCTGAAGACACTAATTAATTCAAATTGTTAGCGAGTTTTAAGAAGATTTGTAGCTCAGGTTGAGATCTGGGTGTAGGTTTGCTCGCTGAGCTGGAAGGTTCATGTTCAGACGTTTCGTCACCATACTAGGTAACATCTTCAGTAAGCCTCCGGACGAAGCTGATATTTCCTGCTTTCTATTTATGTCTGGGTTTCTTTGGGTTGGTGGTATCATTTCCTGTGGTGATATCATTTTCTATGGTGATGTCATTTCCTGTTTTTTTTCTCAGAGGATGGTAAATGGGGTCCAAGCTAATATGCTTGTTGATAGAGTTCCGGTTGGAATACCATGCTTCTAGGAATTCTCGTGTGTGTCTTTGTTTGGCTTGTCCTAGGATGGATGTGTTGTCCCAATCGAAGTGATGTCCTTCCTCATCTGTACCCACAAACGACATGACCCTGTCTCACTACATACATTTGAGGAAGGACACTACATTGACAAGGACAACACACCCATCCTAGGACAAGCCAAACAAAGACACGCACGAGAATTCCAAGAAGCATGGCATTCCAACTGGAACTCTATCAACATATGGACTTGGACCCAATTTACCACCCCCTGAGAAAAAGAACAAGAAATGACATCACCACAGGAAATGACATTACCGACTCCAAGAAACCCAAACATATAAATAGAAAGCAGTTATCATCAGCAATGCTTTGCCCGGAGACTCTGAAGATGGTACCTAGTATGGTGATGTAACATATGAACATGAACCTTCCAGCTCAACAAGCAAGCCTACATCCAGAATACAAATTGTTTTTGTTTTATATGAGGGATTGGGCATCTTACAAATACCTTTTAAACATGGGATGGAGCACTAATTCATTCAAGCTACAAATCAATATATTCAACTTTAACAGGATACAAACGCAGTTCAGTTATGGTAATTGCATTTCAAAATATTTCAAGTCTGTTTAATCATCATGTTACTAACCCTTTGTCATATTGGGGTAGATTGGCATTGGACACCCTGTTATCATTGCTGTCTTTTATTGCACAGTTTCCATTCGGAGTGGATGGCAAAGTTGCACGATTTGGAGATTGATCCCAAACAAAATTCCTACAAGATGCAAGCTTGGACTCCAGAGCCTGTAAAGATACAAAGTGCAAAATGTATTAACGTTTACCCCATAAACAGTTCCGCACTCCAAATACGATACAAGCAACATCGAGCTAAGCACTCTACTCATGCCATTGCTGTTCCACATATACATCCTACAAATCAAGCATTGGCTTTGTTTATAATTGTAACTAGGAGCAGCTCATTCTGCCTCTACCGTCAACTCCACCACTTGACAAATTCATGGCTGATCTGATACCCCTCCTGCCTACCACTACAAACTCTCCCTCTTGTCAATCAAGAATCTAACTCCCACTTCAAAATATTTACTGACCCCATCTCCTCCATATGAGGACAATGTCTCACAGACCAAAAAAATCCGAAGGAAAAAATTCTCAACTTCATCTCAAGTGGGAAACATCAGATTTTTAAACAGTTTCCAGTCTCTCCCTCAAAGGAAAACATCCCTCAGCATCCACACTGTCAACTTCCTTTAGGGATTTTAAAAAGAATACCTTGCATTTCTCGAAACTCCAACGGACACAGGTCCAAACTTCTTGCACAATAAATCATTTCCACTCAATAATAGTCAAGTGAACTTTCTGAACTTATTATATCCTTTCAACTGTACAAGTGTAGCAAAGCATTCTGACTTTCATATTCCAAGCCCCTTGTAATAAATGATAACATTCCACTTGACTTCCTAAGCACTTGCTGCACCTACATAATAACTTAATTCCTTATTTAATTCTTGGAAGGTGGGTGTCTCTGACTAGTCCAGCATTTATTGCCGATCTCTAATTGCCCAGAGGGCGGTTAAGAGTCAAACTCATTGCTGTGGGTCTGGAGTCACATGTAGGCCAGACCAGGCCAGGATGGCAGTTTCCTTTCCTGAAGGACAGCAATGAACCAGATGGGTTATTTTATTAAAATCTGTAACTTTTCTCGTTCCAGATTTTATTGAATTCACAATTGCACCATCTGCCACTGGTAGGATTTGAACCCAGGCCCCAGAACAACAGCCTCAGGCTCTGGTTTACTAGCCCAACAACACTAACAGTATGCCGCAGTTTTGCAATCTCTCCCTATCTGAATAACATATAGCTTCCCTGTTCTTTCTGCCATGTTCACATTTTTCTCGGTTGTACTCCAGCTGCCAATTTTTTGCCCACTCACTTCATCTATGTCCTTTGTAGCCTCTTTGTCCTCTTCACTTTTCTATTTTCTATTTTGCGGTGCCAAATTTAGCAATTCGAAAATTTGGTTCCTTCATTCAAGGCATTTATATAGATAATGACTAGTTGAGGCCCCAGCATGAAGAGAGACATCTCATTGGTTAAAGGTTACCACTCTGAAAATCATCCATTTCTCCTTGTGTTCTATCCATGACAACACCCTTTCCCTACTCCACTTCATGAGCTAATTCATGTTATAATCCTTGGTAAGGCACCTTGCCAAATGCCTTCTCGAAATCCAAGTACATTATGTCTACAGGATACTCTTTATCCATGAACTCTAGTCAAACACAATTTCCCTTTCACACACTATATTGACTCTTCCTAACTGCATCAAGACTTTCTAAAATGCTCTGCTACAACCTACTGAATAGGACATCCAAGCAAGCTTCAGACTCAACATTGGAATTCATACTACAGCATGAAGCTCTGTACTCACCCACTGAACAGTCGAGAAAAAAAAAAATCACTGCATTGAAGAGGGAGCGATTTTTTAAAAATAGCACCGGTCATTATTCCTACCAAACAAGCTCAGAGGGATCAAGGCTGAAGGTGCAATCTTGTTTCTTAAGAGTTAATGTGGATATGTATTATTAAAAAACGATGAGTCTCTATCACATCTTTCTTTTCCCCTCAAACATACTTTTTGCACATGATTTAAATCTAAATTTATACTCTTGGTAATAGATTCTTGGATCGGATTGGTTGAAGAGCCATGCTTTTGTGCGTGTGCTGCAGTTTCTCTGCAGAGGGAGCAGTTTTGGATCTGACATCAACCACAAGTACCTGCTGAATAAACAGACTGCGCTGTCTCCGGCCAGCTGTAAACATCACGATGAGACAGCACTGCTCCTTCGTCACTCATCACAATCTGAGCCACAGAGTCAGACGTAATAATGACTCGTGACAAGTCATCTTCTCAAATAATACCACAGGTTGTCCAATACTGGGAAAAGAGAGAGTTTTTCCAACGTTCACATTATCAAATTTAAAACCAAAGAGACTCAGTTCCTGAGTCGTATCACTGCAAACGTGTCTGATTTTAAACTGTGGCTTTCTGTCATTTTGTTGTTTTTTTTCTGCAGAGATTACAGCCTAATGTGGCGCCGGTAAAAGCTTAACTGGTCATGATAGCTACTGTACATTAGCACAGAGTCCTAGAGGCCTACAGCACAGAAACAGACTCTTCAGACCAACTTGTCGAGGCCGACCAGATATCCTAAATTAATCAAGCCCCATTTGCTGGCATTAGGCCCATATCCCTCTAAACGTTTCCTATTCATATACCCATCCAAATGCTTTTTAAACGTTGTTATTGTACCAGTCTCCACCACTTCCCCTGGCAGCTCATACCAAATACGCACCACCCTCTGCATGAAAACATTGTCACTCAGATCGTTTTTGAATCTTTGCCCTCTCACCTTAAACCTACGCCCTCTAGTTTTAGACTCCCCCCACCTAGGGGAAATGACCTTGTCTATTTACCCTATCCATGCCCTTCATGATTTCATAAACCTCTGTAAGGTCACCCCATAGTCTCTAACGCTCCAAGGAAAACAACCCCAGCCTCTTTAGTCTCTCCCCATAGTTCAAGCCCTCCAACCCCGGCAACATCCTTGTAATCCTTTCTGAATCTCTCAAGTTTAATAATTTTTTTCCTATGGGACGGAGACCAGAATTGAATGCAGTATTCCAAAAGAGGTCTAACCAATACCCTCTGCAGCCTCAACATGATGTCACAACTCCTGTACTCAATGCACTGACCAATAAAGGAAAGTATACCAAACGCCTTCTTCACTATCCTATCTACCTGCAACTCCACTTTCAGGGAGCTATGAACCTGCACTCCAAGGTCTCTTTGTTCAGCAACACTCCCTAGGACTTTACCATTAAGTGTGTAAGTGCTGCCCTGACTTGCCTTTTCAAAATGCACCTCACATTTATTTAACTCAAACTCCATCTGCCACTCTTCGGCCTATTGGCCCATCTGATATGCGTACCCTTGTAAGCAGAGATAACCACCTTCGCTGTCCACTACATCTCCAATTTTGGCATCATCTGCTAACTCGCCACCCCATACCTCCTACCAAAACAACAGCACTTTAAAACAAGAGGGACAGCAGGTACCACAAGGGAGGTAAACAAACCAAAGAGCAGCAACTGATTGCCTGCTCTGTTCAGCTACAAGTATCTCTGGACATCGAAGCTCAATCTAATAAGCACATCTGAAAATGAGTGAGAATAGCCAAGCCCAGTTAAGTGTAACAGCCAAGTATATCACTACCCATCCATAGATACATAGCAATAAAAATTAAATAAGTAACATCCGACATCAAAAGTGTTACATGGAGAACAAAATGAAATGTATTTTATCTCAAATTGAAGTGATTGCAATACTGAGGATTAAAATAATTTCAACCAAATGATATGGCCCATCAGCACTTTCAAAGCAACAAGAGATGTGTAATGAATACATTCAGATGGGTCAGTTAAACAACGTGCCTAAAATAAGAAGAAATTCCATCCAAACTTCAACCACAACGACCAGTAAAATTAAGAGAAAATACATACGAGTATTTAGGGAAATTCTTCACTTCAGCTCAGGTTCAAACATAAACTAAAAAGGACTGAGGAGGTCCAGTTCTTATAGAGAACAGAGTGAAATCCAGTCTCATTTCATTCGGAGCACTAGCTGGAGGATACACCAAAACAACAGCAAATCGCTCAGAAACAGGAATGATCACTGTCCATCTGGTGAGATCGCTGCCAGAAATCTGGTGGCTGCCAGAAAAGTGACCACTTATACCAGTCTCTGAAAATCTATCGCCAACAGATCCAGACCCAAGGAGACCCTGAGTGCAGAGCTCCAAGAACATCAGACAGTAATCATACTGTATCTGCTTAAACTGAACACAATTGTGATTGCCATTCTCCATTCATTTGCCAGGGCGATGCCTTGGCCAGTCAAGTCAACCTGCCTGGTTTCAAACATAAAACGTGGCAGTTAACAGCCATTGTTAACTGCTGCTTTCTCTGTAACAAAGCCCCCAGAGTCCACCTTGCCAACCAACCAGTGCTTGGTTCACATATGGTATTCTTCCCAAATCTTGCAAATTGTTCTATTGAGTGCAAGATAAGAAACAAAACTATTCTGTTTATGGCAAACCTACCTTCACTGGTCAATATACACACTGGCATACCTGCCACAATTTCGCACTGTAAGACTGGCCATATCAGCAATTTCAATTACAGCCTGAGCCATTTGGATGCTGGGCAAATTTAACACGAAAATCGGGTACATTAAAGTCAACCTGCAGGATAACAGCAACCCCAATGACAGCATGTCTTGCTAGATCACACAAACCCATGAACATCTTAAGGCGGCCCCTTTGGATTCCAATTACCATTCTACTTCAGACGGTCTTCCAATGGTTTGAACAAAGTATGAAGTTACTGTCTCTCACTGCGACTATGCAGGAGCAACACAAGTGGCAAACACCACAAACAGATTGCTGCAATCAAGCCGAAAAGGCATGTGCCCATCACAAAGGGTCTGAATTTCAGTGCTGGGGTAATGGCAGGTATAGAGGCCACACATTGTTCTGCCAGTCTTTGCTTAGCGTACAGCAGATCCTTTGGGGTGTTGGTACATGCATGATATGACCACACCCAAGCTGCGTACACTCAAGGCTTATACCAGTGTGCAAAAGTTGTTGTGATTTCATAACTGGACAACAACTGCTGGATAATGCTGTGTGCGTGACAAATTACTCCAATAATCAATTTATCATGGTCAGCTGAGCTTGCAGTGCAGTGTACTTATGAGCACTAGAAGCTTTATACTTTCATACACAGGTCCTAATTCTTTGCAGACAGAAAGAACATGTACATGAACTGTATCTGTTTTAATTCCACAATCTACTGGCTCATGCTTCAGAACAATGCCCTGAGCAGAACTGATCTCTCGGATTAAAATTTTCAACCTTGGCAGTTAACTGTCAATCATCTTTTAACTACTGCATTATCCATGCCAATGCCTCTACCAACTTGCTAACTGATCAGCACACTACTCAAAATAATGTTGTTTTTTCCCTTTAAATTAGTACTTTTACAAATGATCCTGATGACAGCAAAATGAAAAGCTACGCTGAAATGCATTAGATAATTTGAGTGCTGGAAAAAGATGCAAGTTAAACATATCTCCATATTAACACTCTGCTGCATTCTGTCCATCCGGAAAGTCATGAAAGTGCTAACACTTGCAAACTGAGCATTTGTCTTTCACTTGATACACGTGTTATGGCTTGATGTAGCTAATGTCCCAGGGACAGCCAAAAGGATTACCCTACATATGCTTTGAAGCAGGAAAAGCATCAAGGGTCTGCAGTCAGAGTTTCAAGAACTTGATTAAGTTCGAGAGCTGGACCTTGAAGGTACTGAGAGGAATCCAGAAATCAGGCACTAGTGAGGAACCCGACTTAACATTGCTGCTGTCATCATGCGACTGTGGGAAACCTGAAGAAAGGATGAAGAAGGATTCTAAATGTTGGAGGCTGGACGGACTGGGACAAGATGTACAGCTACACCTTAGCAGCTGGTATCAATGTCCTTAAGGGGAGGTTTTAAACTAATTTAGCAACTAGAGGAGCGCCCAATAATTAGGAGGAACAGAGAAACAAACCACACTGAAATCCTAAAATCACCCAGAAATGGCAAAAAATACAACACAAGCTGTGCATGTGCTCCAATATACAGAAAGCACAGAGACACTGCCACAAGGGGTTATAACGGAATGGCAATAACTAAGTTGAGAATTTAACATCCCCCACTACACATTGTCTTCAGGAAAGATGAGGGCAGGGCCATACAGAACAGAACAGAAAGAGGGAGGAACAATTACTTTAGGGTTGCGGGCAGGAGCTATGTAGTTGAAATTAAGAGATCAATTACATCTCAGGTGAATATCAAAGACCAAATACTAGTAAGGCTAGAAGAAGTAACCACATCAAACAGGAGTGGGGTGGGGGCAACAGGGAGCGGGAACATTCTTAAAATCAGTATAATTTCAGCTTCTGGTTAGTGAAGTAAGAGGTGTTCTACACTTTTTTTTCAGCATGGAGTGCACGTGAGAAATAAAGGGATCACATCATCAGATCGGGAGTGAAATAAAATGCAAGGAATAATAAAGTGCCAAACACTCTACTGGATGAGAGCTGATTGATTTTGGAAGAGCAATTGTGTTCAGGAAACCAACAGGAAGAGAGGGAATAGTTCAGGAATAGACTTAACACATTCTCAAAACAAAAGGTAAAGGTAAAACTTCAGTTCCTGATGACTAAAAAGTATCAGATTATAATAATATTAAAAAGGCTGTTGATAATGTTGATTAATAACTGTGCAGAAGAAAACTGAATACTAAAGCACAGAAGAAGAAAATAAGACAAGGAAAAAGCAAGAATACATTGAGCTGAGGTACCAAATGAGAAGTTAGCATTTGCTTTCACAATGTTAGAAGCTGTTGTTTTAGAGGGAGGAGGTAGTAAATAGAATGGTAGGGTAAAACAATAAAGGGTCTGCAGATTCAAAGTGGATAAGCGATCATCCAGTCAAGTTGGGATGTATCCGAGTTGACCACCCTCACCCCCATCCTCCTCCCCCAACCCCATCCACACCATGGAGGGACTTGAGAACTGAAGAAAATGAGAGAGATAAATCTGTCAACTGCTCAGTGCTGGGAAAACTATGAAATTAATCTCGGACAAAAGTAATTAGCACCTGAAAATACCATTAGTAAATAAATGACAACACATTTATTACAAGGGAAATCTTGTTTGACCGAGTTCTTTACAATGGAATAAAGGAGGGCATGGGATGCACATATGGACTTAGAAAGGTACTTAATAAAACATACCACATTAAACTAGTTAGTATAATTGAATCCTATTTGATTGGAAAGGGCAGTGATAATGAAATTCACAGAATCATTAAAAAGGTAAAGTCGCCACAGTCCCAGAGGGGGAAAATCAGATTTGTACTGAAATTAAATCAGAACAGAGCTGCTAGAATCATGTAAACTCTCATTATAAAAGCTGGTCTAAAACACAGGGCGCAAATTGTCTACTCAAAACGAAAACCAATCTTCAAATATGAATATTTACTGTCATCCAGGCACATTACTGGAGGAGGAAACAATTAATTTGCATACAAAGACCTTAATTTCAATCACATTACTGACAACACAAAGCAACAAGTCAAAGACTTAATTCTGCTCTGAGCAATGTCAGAACACTAAAATAATGGAAGCTTTATCGTTAAGCTACTTTCAAAGAACAAACTAACGAAAAAAAGAGAAATAGTTGCACATTAAATTGCCTGGGTTTATGGTCCCACTGCCTGAATTCCAAAATAGACCAATGTTACTGGTACCTGCATGTTGAAACAGTAGATGTAATGTTGTGGAGGTGAAAACTCCCAAAGGCTATGGAAAGATGGCAAGTGGGACAGGAAAACAGTTGAGGTAGGAGTAGCACATGGGTTTTATTTGGGGGTGGGGGGGGGGGGGGGGGGAGTGGAAGGGAGGAGATTATTCCTGTAGTTAGTTAACTAGCCAGAAACAAGAAGGATAAAAACCTGCTCCAACTTTTCTTGGATACCTATTCAGGCAAATTGATCAGACCCTGAGGAAAACTTAAACTCTGACACAGAGGTGGGTATTTCCTTGAAAATTTCCACGCGTAGCATAATTATCAATGAGAAGTTTAGGCTTCCCAGGCAGTTGGTGTATCCAGCTGCGAAGTGAAGAGATCCCACAGCACATCTTTCCACGTACAAACTGGGCCAATGAGGAAGAATGCTCAGTCTTGCTCTCTGATCTCTTGCATTCTTGTGGTTTATTGACGCTAATTTTATGGGCCATTAGGGTACGGTTACTTAAGAAAGAAACAGCTCGTGACAAGACTCTTGTGGCACAGTGGTAGTGTGCCTACCTCTGGAACAGAAGACTTGCATTCAAGCCTCACCTGCTCAGACAGTGCCTAATAATATTTCCAGGTTGATTAGAAAATATCCAGCAACCAGTGATGACTGGAGCAGTGAAATAAGCCAATTAATAAAAGCAAGATCAATAAGTCTTTGTCAAGTAGCAGAATATTCGCAGAAAAACAATATTAGCAAGTTGTCACAGAACATTGGCATACAAATTATTACATGATAACAATTTATTAAATTTTAAAAATACTGTACACAAGTTCTATAAATTTACAACTTACCCAAAAAATACTTTCATAATTTACAAAACACCCACAAAAAGAAAACCACAATCAGAAAAGCAATGAATCAAAGCTGAATATAAACATTGTACTTGTGACAAGATACAAGTCCAGCCTATCACAAAATGCAGAGTGAAGCCTTTGAGCTGTTGTGTGGTTACTACTTTGCTTCAAGATAAACATCAAATATCATTTGAATTTCAGGTAAGTTTTTATAGAAGGATAAAGCAAGTCCTTTTCAGACAACATAAAATATCAAAACTTCAAGCAAGGATATTGCAATTTATCAAGATATCATATTTGATTATCAAAACCATAACTGTTTAATGGGATATTCTCATCTTAATATAACAATCAGTACTTAGTATTTGGATCAGGTGGTGAAATAAATCTAGACTAGTATACACAGCAATTTTTCAAGAGTCTACACTCAGGTAAGGCGAGATCCTCCAGTCTGAACTAATCAGTTCCAGTGATTATCCACTTACTTTGAGAACACAATTGTCCCCTTTGAAATTGCAGTGCCAAGAAGAGGGATAAAAAAAACAAAACGAGTGACTTTTTTTCATGGGATAATACAAGGTGACAATGTGCTTGGCCATGACAAAGAGTGTTCGGTCAATAGAAAGGCCAAACAACATGTGTGGATATTATACTAGGGGGGAAAACAGAAACTGCATTCTTCAGGGGAAAAAAGCATTGCAAATAATACAAACAGCCCAAATGGTATCTGCAGGAAACTATAGGGTAAGACCCACTGAGGCAGCTGTGCAACTTAGGTCACTCAGCCTTTGTCCATTCACACAGTTGCCCTATAGGAGTGGCTGAAAAATCTTCACTTGAAACAAATTGCATGGAGTAGAGCGACAACAGGAAAAACAAAATAAGTGGAAGTATGCACACACAGTTTTTTGTCTCCAGTTTAAAAAAAAAGTGCCCCAAAGAACAACCCTAACGATAGTCCTGATCTCAATTGCTACCAAACCCTGACACTAAATAACCCACAAGCAACTTGACATAGACTTCAGTCAGTGCCTGGAAAATAAGAAATGCCTCCTGAATTTCACATGAATCAAACACATTAAAAACAAAGGTAAAGCATTAACCCCTTTGTAAGTATCAAGTTTACTGAATTGGGTCAGCCAATTCTCTCAAAACGTTCCTGGCTAATCCAGCTAGATTGAGGTAAGTTTTCCTTATCATTTACCACATTATAAAAAAGGGAGAAATAAGTGATAAGCAAGTAATGGACCTTACAGCAATAAAAGCACTGCAGGAAAATGCTGAATTCTGGTGATAAGATTGTGATGTGAAACTAGTAGGCACTTGATAATTTTTTTTAAACCTAAAAAAGGTGCTTTCCTCTGGTCAGTTCCCAAGCAAATATAAAACAACTTGCAAACATGCCTCAGTGCTTCAGATTTCAGGAATAATTTAAACAGTAGTGAAAGTCTGATTTTATTCAGTGTAGAATTCTCTGAAAGAGCTAATTTCTGTGCAATTCAACGATAAAACTTGTTGAGGCCAGGAATGAGCATGAGGGGGCTTAGAAACTCACAGAACACTGCACTCAAAAATGCTGCAATCCTTACCCCAACTTTCCTAAGCAAGTCTCCCACTATGTTAAGTGCAGATATCCTGGCTGATGGAGTCAGAGGGCTGCCAGTGTAACCATCTGGAAACAAACAAAATTGAAAAATAATTAATTCCACTCAAGACCAGCTAATATTTGCATCCAAGTAAAACAAAACATTGGAGTGAAAAAAATCAGTCACAGAGCAATGCAATGTGCTTGGAAACAGGTCAATATGTTCACATTGAAGAAGTAGGCCATTTGACCAATTAAGCACATCCTTCCATCATACCCCACATTTCCCCATTAATGCAGTGATCTCCAGCATTGAGAAATCACACCTCAGTCAGAATCAGGTCAGGTGACAGTGGGGAGTGATGTTTGAATATCTTCTTCACGAGTAGTTCTTGTGGTGCAGTGGTAGTGCCCATTCCTTTGCGCCAGGAGATCTGGGCTCAAGTCCCACCTACTCAAAGGATGTGCAATAATATCTCTGAACAGCTTGATTTTTCTTGGTGCTGACAGACCCAACAAGGTAAAAACAATAATGGGGTAAAAACAATAACGGGGCAAAAACAATGACTGCAGATGCTGGAAACCAGATTCTGGATTAGTGGTGCTGGAAGAGCACAGCATTTCAGGCAGCATCCAAGGAGCAGCAAAATCGACGTTTCGGGCAAAAGCCCTTCATCAGGAATAAAGGCAGTGAGCCTGAAGCGTGGAGAGATAAGCTAGAGGAGGGTGGGGGTGGGGAGAGAGTAGCATAGAGTACAATGGGTGAGTGGGGGTGGGGATGAAGGTGATAGGTCAGGGAGGAGAGGGTGGAGTGGATAGGTGGAAAAGGAGATAGGCAGGTAGGACAAGTCCGGACAAGTCATGGGGACAGTGCTGAGCTGGAAGTTTGAAACTAGGATGAGGTGGGGGAAAGGGGAAATGAGGAAGCTGTTGAAGTCCACATTGATTCCCTGGGGTTGAAGTGTTCCAAGGTGGAAGATGAGGCATTCTTCCTCCA
Organism: Chiloscyllium punctatum; assembly: GCF_047496795.1. Lineage (NCBI taxonomy): Eukaryota > Metazoa > Chordata > Chondrichthyes > Orectolobiformes > Hemiscylliidae > Chiloscyllium > Chiloscyllium punctatum. Next base: position 65,166,897 of record NC_092778.1, on the reverse strand, counting down.
GGCGTCTGGTGGTGAGGGAGCGGCGGTGAAGGAGGCCCAGGACCTCCATGTCCTCGGCAGAGTGGGAGGGGGAGTTGAAACGTTGGGCCACGGGGCGGTTTGGTTGATTGGTGCGGGTGTCTCTGAGATGTTCCCTAAAGCACTCTGCTAGGAGGCGCCCAGTTTCCCCAATGTAGAGGAGACCACATCGGGAGCAACGGATACAATAAATGATATTAGTGGATGTGCAGGTAAAACTTTGATGGATGTGGAAGGCTCCTTTAGGGCCTTGGATAGAGGTGAGGGAGGGGGTGTGGGCGCAGGTTTTACAGTTCCTGCGGTGATGTAATTACGGAAGATCAACTGTTCTACGTAGCCAACAAAGAGACAGGCATAGCTGGGGCCCATACGTGTGCCCATGGCTACCCCTTTGGTCTGGAGGAAGTGGGAGGATTCAAAGGAGAAATTGTTAAGGGTGAGGACCAGCTCGGCCAAACGAAAGAGTGTCGGTGGAAGGGTACTGTTGGGGACGTCTGGAGAGGAAAAAAAACGGAGGGCTTGGAGGCCCTGGTCATGGCGGATGGAGGTGTAGAGGGATTAGATATCCATGGTGAAGATGAGGCATTGGGGGCCGGGGAAACTGAAGTCTTGGAGGAGGTGGAGGGCATGGGTGGTATCTCGAACGTATGTAGGGAGTTTCTGGACTAGGGGGGATAGACCCCACCACCAGGGATATATTTCCCTCCCCACCTTCCGCAAAGACCGTTCCCTCCATGACTACCTGGTCAGGTCCACACACCCCTACGACCCACCCTCCCATCCTGGCACTTTCCCCTGCCACTTTCCCCTGCCACCACAGGAACTGTAAAACCTGCGCCCACACCTCCTCCCTCACCTCTATCCAAGGCCCTAAAGGAGCCTTCCACATCCATCAAAGTTTTACCTGCACATCCACTAATATCATTTATTGTATCCGTTGCTCCCGATGTGGTCTCCTCTACATTGGGGAGACTGGGCGCCTCCGAGCAGAGCGCTTTAGGGAACATTGCAACTCCCCCTCCCACTCTGCTGAGGACATGGAGGTCCTGGGCCTCCTTCACCGCTGCTCCCTCACCACCAGACGCCTGGAGGAAGAACGTCTCATCTTCCGCCTCGGAACACTTCAACCCCAGGGCATCAATGTGGACTTCAACAGCTTCCTCATTTTCCCTTCCCCCACCTCATCCTAATTTCAAACTTCCAGCTCAGCACTGTCCCCTTGACTTGTCCAACCTGCCCAGCTCCTTTTCCACCTATCCACTCCACCCTCTCCTCCCTGACCTATCACCTTCATCTCCTCCCCCACCCATTGTACTCTATGCTACTCTCTCCCTACCCCCACCCTCCTCTAGCTTATCTCTCCACGCTTCAGACTCACTGCCTTTTGCCCTGATGAAGGGCTTTTGCCCGAAACGTCGATTTTGCTGCTCCTTGGATGCTGCCTGAAATGCTGTGCTCTTCCAGCACCACTAATCCAGACCCAACAACAATTGCAATCAGAAACTAGGCAATAAAGTTAAAAAAAACATGGATTCTTATCTTACTTTTCGCAAATTATGTTCTTCCCTGAATTGCTTACTTTTTAAAAATAGTTCAGGTCCATTTTTTTTTAATCCTAACTTAATCATTTTAAAATCTGCCTTAAGTCGCACTGCCGAGGAAAACAGGATGAAAGCTCACTTCATCCTGGTCATAACTGTTACTGATTGACCTAAACATCCTTGGTCCCTAAAGATCCCAACACTCTATATTATGGGTTTTCAGCTTCCAACTATGCAGCATGTTTAACAGAATCAAAAAGCAAATTTTCTCCCTGTGCACAATCACTAATTCCATTGCCTCAATTCAAGTTATTGTGCACTATTGGGTTGATCAGGGTCACTCAGTGCTACAGTAATTGTATATACAAATTGGTCTTTCTCATGAGCAACTACCCTTCAAAAGGTTTGTCCTTCTGCTTGTTAATCAAGGCTAGTTCTGTTGTGAATGTGAGGGATTTTCACACTGAGAAATGAAACACTTCCCAGTGTAGGTACCTGGGTTCAGTATTAAGCACAGACAACTTTGGTTTAAAGATGATTCTTCTTAGCCCACTGTGCCTTATCCCCAAGCTGCCAAGCACTTGCCCATCTCCCTCTCATTGCTCCTTCCACTGCACCAACCCACAGCCCAACTACACTCAGCTTGTGCTCCTCTGAACAATTGCAAATTGGTGCCAAATTAGTGGCACTTTATAATTTGGGTCCGTGGTAATGGCTCATTGGTCTAGGGGTGTGATTCTCGCTCAGGGTCTTATATGTTGTAGACATGCAAGAGGTCCTGGGACCAAATCCCAGACGTCTTTTCAAAGCAAAAGAGGGGCTCTCTTGCGGTACAATGATAATGCCCCTGCCCCTGGACTGAGAGGCCTAGGTTAAAGTCCCACCTGCTCTAAGGGTGTGCAATAATATCTCTGAACAGGTTGATTTGAAAAATAAGTATAATACAGGCCCAACAGCTCTTGTGGCATAGAGGTAATGTCTCTATCTCTGAGCCAGGAGGCCTAGACTCAAGTCCCACCTGCTCCAGAGTTGTGTAATAACATGACTAACAGGTTTATTAAAAAGTTCTTTCATACAGACTCATTCCTATCAAAAGGTGCAATGCCCTTCAGAGGATCAGTATAGACTAGATGGGCCTGAATAGGCTCTGCCTGCTCTGTAGAGATTCTGTAAAACCCTGTGGGATTGGAATTCAGGTTTGAAAAGCCAGTATCTGCCTTCTGTGCGATCCAGTTCAGCTGCCCCAACCCACTAAATCAATCTTCGAGTGATCAGATTTGCATCCCTCAAATGAATTTATTCCCATTTCTAGGGTCAGTCATGTTTCTGTAGACTGATTTTGCATGAAGTTTCCACAAAGGCAGACAATATCGGAAAACTCCAAAACACTTTAAAATATAATTGTAGACACTGTTTGATAACATGGTACCTTACCTTTGGTAAACATGGCAGGTGTGGAGAACCCACTGCTGGGTCCTTTACAGATCAGTGGGGTCAAAGGCATTGGCGTGGATGTTGGGGCTGTTGCATTTTCAGAATCTGAAGAATTGCTTGTGGGTTTCCTGATTGAATCTGGCTTTTGCTGTACAGCCAACTCTTGTCTCAGATCTGAAAGCAAACGTCAATTTTTTTGGGGTATTAATGATTGAAAAAAAATAAACTTTGCAAACATTTAACTGTACATCCACAGCAGCTTTTCTAAAAAAAAAATGCAATGCTAACCTCTTGCTTCATCTTTCAGTCTCTGTACAGACACCAAAAGATTTTCTTTCTCATCAAGTTCACTCTCTAAGAAGGCATTCCTCTCAATTGCCTGGTTCAGTCGCTGCTCAAAATCCTCCAGGGACATAATAGTTGCTCTGTGCAAGAAACCAAAATCGCAGAGTAGAATCAAAAAGGGAGTAAGATACACATCACTGCAAGCAGAGATTTTTACTACAACACTCTAAAGAAGAAACGCTGTTTTGTTATAAATTTCCAATCTGAAGCTGTCCTTCACCAAAATGCCCTAGATTTATTTTTTTCAAAAATGCTTTGAAAATGTCAATTGCCACATTCATATTTCAAAAGGTGTGGATTATAAAATTAAGCTTCTAAAAGTTGCCAAGTATTGTAAACATGTGCGGCTGTGGCCAATACTCTCTAACCCAATGCCACTCTTCATCACTAAATGTAAACCAATTTAAAATTGAACTGCATGTTGAAAATTTGTAAACACTTTCATGAAAGTAGCAGTCAATATTTCATGACCGAAATATAGCCAGTTTGCAACAGACCACCATTGCTCAGTGCTTAAAAGCATGACAATTAAGTGTGGATCTTAACCAGCCAAGATCAGAACCAGAAACCAACTGAGTCACACATTCCATGATTCAAAAGTATTAAGCAAAGATTTTTGGCTCTTCGTCGTAACTTTCAAAACCAAGCGAGTCAGTTGCCAGATCTTTATTTTACAGCAAATATTAATACTGGTGTTTATTCTGTAGGAGTTCATGATGTAGGGGTAACAGGAACATGGATAGAAAACAGTACAAAGGAACCTCAATTATCTGATTGTCAATTATCCGAACAAGATCACACAGTCCCGATACTTGGCTAAACTGTGTTATCCGAAAATTCGATTATCTAAACAAAATACCCCCTTGCCTGTGTTGTTTGGATAATCGAGGTTCCTCTGTGTATATAGCAGGATGTGATGACTCAGCCACAACCGTCAAGTCTATATCCTTCCAACATACCCCACCAGCAGACAGAGTGTGGTGGGAAGGAAGTTGGATCCTCTACTAGCACTATCCATAGTTCCAGGCTACATGTATATCACAGCAACTCTGACTCAATATGAAATGTCACACCAACAGTAGGTATGTTTGACCCAGTTTGTTCATAACACTTATGTTGTGTAATGACATAACCTTTGCTTTTAGGGGCATTGGAACAGTAGGCCATTCAGGCAACCATTCTAAACAACCATGGTACAAACTGCTTCATACAAAAAAGCCCAAATTTATGTTTATCCATTACCCATAAAGTCCAAATCTCCTTCAAAAGTTTACTCCATTAAATTTAAACATTTTGATTGCTTGCTCTCTCTTCTCAATCATATTGAGGTCACGGTTTGCAAAATATTTCATCATGATCAGAACGTTAATCAATTCTAATTCTTTTCTCATTCACCAGCACTATAACAAGTACGGTCTGCTCCCTTGCCAGTTTTAAAACAGACAATTCCAGGAAGTTGTCCTGAATCAAGTAGAAAAATCATGGCTTTACTACTTGAGCTTTTTTTGCATCCGTGAAAATCACCCAACGTAGCTGGGTTATGTTACAAACTTCCTTAAACTCACCAGCCCCCACACAATTACATCACTACTGTCAAGAGACCAGCAAAAGAACTCCAGCCACACAGTCTTGTATCTCTTCCTGTTCCTTAGCTCGACTCACAATGTTTCCAGTGTCTAAGCATTCTTGTCATTCCTCCAGCTGTATATCATATCAACAGTTATCCATCCCTTTCATAGTCCTCTATGAAGTGATGTGGCTTGGAATGTTTAGCTCGCAATCTTGCCTAACATGAGACCAAGTCTCTTCTGGTTACACAGCATCTTTGAAGCAAAGCTGATGCCTCAATTCATTCATTGCCTGTGTGTGCATTTCTGTATGTACTACTTATTGGGTACATGGAATGGGCATTGTACATAAACATTTTATACAATGAACTAATAAAACAAAACTTTGTCATCTGACAAAGGAGTAGTGCTCCAAAGGCTTGTGATTTCAAATAAATCTGTTGGACTAGAACCTGGGGTCATGTAACTTCTGACCTTACATGCATTACAGGGTTAGTATGAGATGCTGGATCAGTTTAAGAGATCAGTTATGATCTTATGATCTAGCAGAAGAGGGCTCATGGGGCTGGTTGACCTGCTGCATTCCTCTCACAGCTGCTTGCTTTTGCTCACTGCATTGTACTGTACTATTGAAATTTCTAAGTAATACTATACCTTTTAGCACGTTCCAAGTCGTCATTTGCTTGTTCTAGTTCTCTGATATATTTCTGCAGCTGGTCTTTAATCGCTGTGGTCTCGGCAAGCTCATCCTGCAGCATAGTAATCCGTTTATAATTCTCGGAATGGTGCTCCTCTAACTTCTCCTGAAAATTCAATGTCACAATCAGGTTGAATTAGGAGTTGAACTGAAGATGGGTTTCACAGTATAGGCAGAGAGCAGATCCACTTCCAGCCTAAACATACAATTTCCACCGTCTTCCCTTTTGCAGAGATAGCAAGGATGCCGCAGGAAAACGTCACCAATATTCACCACCCAACCAAAAGGTAATCATTTGGATCAAGGTTCAGATAACTGCTTCCATGGGATCACACCCACAAACTAAGTGATGCAGCAACACAGTAACAATACTTAGTGCCATAAATCCACTGGATTGGAGCGAGAGTTGTACATTTTACAAACTTACAATATTTGCACGGGCACATTTGTGACATAATGGTGGCACCCCTACCTTGGGTTCAAGTTCCACCTGGTCCAGACAGAGATCATAACATCCCAAACAAACTAATTAAAATTAAATTAATATAACTGGCAAAAAGAAAGAGCAGTTACGAGGAGATAGTGAGGACTTTAGTTGATAAAGTGTGGCGCTAGCAAAAGCGCATCAGGTCAGGCAGCATCCGAGGAGCAGGAGAGTCAACGTATTGGGCAGGGTCCTGATGACTCTCCTGCTCCTCGGATGTTGCCTGACCTGCTGTGCTTTTTCCAGCGCCACACTTTTAAATAAAAGAGCAGTTGCTTGATCAAGCCTACCCCCACAGTGATGGCTGGAAAAGGGGGATGATCTTGCTTCAAACCTCATGATTTACCCAGCAGTTCATTAAGGACAGAGAAAAAACCTCAGAATCAACTTCTTCCTTCAATGATGAAGAGGTGACTTAACTTCAACCTGGTTTGCAAAACTTCTCTTTGTTATTTAATCCAAATGATGGAGGCTGGTACAATTACAACATTTAAAAGGCATCTGAATGGGTATACAAGTAGGAAGGGTTTAGAGGGATATGGGCCAAGTGCTAGCAAATGAGACTAGATTAATTTAGGATATCTGGTCAGCATGGATGAGTTGGACTGAAGGGTCTGTTTCCGTGCTGTGCATCTCGATGACTCTATGACAATTGTTGGAAAGGGTGCAGAAAAGATTTACGAGGATGTTACTGTAACTGGGGGGTTTGAGTTATAAGGAGAGGCTGGGATTTTTTTCCCCTGGAGCACAGGAGGTTAATGAAGTCACCTTAGACGTTTATAAAATCATGAGGCATTGATAAGGTAAATAGCAAAGGTATTTTCCCTCAGATAGGGGAGTTCAAAACTAGATGGCACAGTTTTAAGGTGAGGGAAAAGATTTTAAAGGCACTCGAGGGGCACCTTTTTCACGTAGAAAATGGTCCACATGTGGAATGAGCTGCCAGAGGAAATAGTAAAGGCATGCGCAGTTACAACATTTAAAAGACATTTGGACAGGTAAATGGGTAGGCAAAACTAAAGGGAGCCAACACAGGCAAACAGACTTGCTCAGTTTAGGACAGCTGGTTGGCTTGAATAATATGGGCTGGGTCTGTATGTGCTCCGTGACTATGACATTTTAACATTGTTGTCTTAGGCAGTATATAGAAGACTAATATGTACTGAAGTGAAGAGAGTTCAAACCATTGGAATCACAGCAAACAATGCTCACCAATAATTCTGAAAGCTAAGCCCTTCAACCATCAATCCCCAGGACATCCAAAAGGCAAGCAAAAATTCCTCATTTACATGGAGTATTGTGCAGCTTACCTTCCCTAAAGCTGTTTAAATAGGAACAATCTTGGCCAACTGCTGTGAACAACAAATGTAAACAATTTGCATCGGTCAGGTGGACAAGAAAGTGGTAAACTGAAGCCAACCCGGAGAAGCATAAGATGCATTTGGGAAGACCCAACAAGTCAAAGGCATACACCACAATTGGGAGGATCCAGAGGATAGAGAGAGGAAGTGAGGGACTTGGGTTGCTAAGACAAATGGAATATATTCCTTGATTAACAGGTATTGAATATAAAAGAGCAGGAAAGTTACTCAAGCTGTTAACAGAGTAGGTTAGGCCACAACACAAGTATTGTTTGCAACTCTGGTCATCCCAATTCAGAAAGGGTAAAAAGGCACCCAAATCAGTACAAAAAACCATTTCCGAGGACTTTGGCAGCACTGGAAACTCACAGCTTGCCAAAAGGGAAGATTAGGTAGTCAGGGCTGTCCTATTGAGAACTGAGGAAACGGGGGGGGAAGATTCGATTCAGGTTCACAAGATTGTGAGGGCCTGGAGACAATGGATTGGGGAGGATTTATTTTCATTATCAGAGGGGTCAATAACTAAGAGAGAGTATTGGTAGAATGATTGAAGGGGACATATTTTAACTGAAGGATAGTGAAAAACATTGCCTGAAATTTTAAAAAAGGGGTAAATAGAGAAAGCCTCAACTGATTATCTATCTGAAAAGGTGTCTGCAGCACGTAGACTCCAGGGATACAGACTAAGTGTTAGAAAACGAGATTAGACTGATTAGCTCTTCCTAAACTGAACTCTAGAGGTGAGTAGAGAGCGACAGTTTTGATCATCAAGGCAGCAGGTAACAGACATCCAGAATCAATGGAAATCAGGAGGGTTCTCTCCAAGCATTGTGTCATACAAAAGGAAGCTGAGTCTGTTTGTTGGAAGCCATTCCTCTCAATCCAAGGACATCACTATGGGAATTCCTCAGGGCAGTGTCCTTGGCCCAACCACCTTCAGATGCTTCAATGATTCTATTTCTGTCACCAGGTTAGAAGTGGGATATTCGCTGATGTTCATTTACAGCTCCTTAAATACTGAAGCAAACCCAGTCCAAATGCAACAAAATCTGGACTACGCCCAGGCTCAGGCTGACAAGTGGCAAATATTATACCACAAAAGTGCCAGGCAATGACCTTCTCCAACAAGAGAATCTAACCATCCCCTCATAACATTCAACGGTATTACCATCAATGAATACCCACTGGCAATATCACAGAAGGTGCACTGTGCAGAAACTGATCAGCAGATCAGAAGCTGGGAGTTCTACAGTAACTCATTTCTTGTCAAAGCCTATCCACCATCTACAAGTCACAGCCATTCTTTATTTTTCATTCTCAGGATGAAGATGTCGCTGGCTAGGCCAGCATTTTTTTCACCATCCCAGGGAGCAGTTAAGCGTCAACCCCATTGCCATGGGTCTGGAGTCACATGTGGGCCAGACAACGTAAGGATGGCAGTTTCTTTCCCTAAAAGGACATTAGTGAACCAGATGGGTTTTTCCAACAATCAACAATGAATTCATGGTCATCATTAGACCTTTAAATCCAGATTTTTTTTCTATTCTACCATTTTTAATGATGGTATCAAAGCCAGGTCCCCAGAACATTATGTGAATTTCTGGATTAACAGTCCAGTGATAATACCACTAGACCACCATCTCCTCAGGAGGTTAATTCAAGAGTCTGATAGAATACTCTCCACTTGCCTGATGAGCGAAGGTAAACTGCATAATACTCATTTACGTTGAGTTTCAGCTCATTGCTGTTCAACACTTCTTGCTGAAAGTTATGCTTCAATTAATTAAATTCCTTACCCACAACAGCACTCCCCTCCCCCTCTGTTCCTGCTGGGAATGAGAATTCCCTGCAGTCAGACAGAGAACCATGGCCTAGTTCCCCATGCCTTCACCCAGCAGGTACCAATTAGCACAGCATGGTCAGGACAAGAGGATTTTACAATACTCAGTTGATTACATTTAGAATAGATTTTTTGAAAAACTTATTTTCTTAAAGCACCCTAAAGCTGATAACAAAACAGAACTTAGTGAGAGCAGTTACTGAAAGCAGTTCGTCTCAAACTAGCTGTCAAAAAGTACATCATCTGCCCAGAAAAAGACTCTTAACTTATGCAACTATTTCAAACATTGTCACATCCAAGCCTCCCTCTCTCAAAAGCTTGCAATTCCACATCCCATCCTGCCACCAGCCCCATTCCCACTAGTGCAGATCTTCCGGATGCTCTTCTGTAACTGGTTCCGAAATAGCACACAGAAAACCAGGTCAAGGCTACAGCCACCACAGTGTAATTTTGTGGCTTCCTCTTAATGCTGCAGCTGAGCTCAAACACAGAACCCATAGAGAGGATCCGAAAAAGAGCAGAAGTTACATTTTCAACAACCACTGTTGGATGCATTTATTTCAAAACACTCAAGGTAAGATCCTAGTGAATAAGGGCACTGAAGGAGGGTTCACCTGGTCAGACATTTGATGACAGCCTTTCCAGAAAAATTGAAGGATGCAGAAGACAGCAGCTACATGGGAAAACCACCCCCTGCAAGTCCCCCTCCAAGTCACTCACCATCCTTCTTGGAAATATATCACAATTCCTTCACTGTCACTGGGTCAGAATCCTGGAATTCCTTCCCTCAGTGCATTGTGGGTCAATCCATGTCACATGGACCACTCTGGCTCATGAAGGCAGCTCACCATCACCTTGTGGAACAATTACAGGATGGACAACACATGGTCTTTCACTTCTGGTGAAAGAATAAAAAATATTGAACCCGCTTTCTACACTTCCAGAAATAAGATACCTTGTACCCAGTAATCTTACAAATTACATTAGATAACTCATGAAATATTACGTCAGTCATGGGATTACTCATGGTTACTTTGAAATTTTGAGAGGTGTTCAAATATTCTGAGGTGAATACACTGAGGTAGGAAGAGAAGTAATGATATGCTGTACTTAAAGAAAGAATGTTCATGTTAAAATTACTCTAATCCTGACAGGGATGTACTTTTGGATTTCTTTTCCACTTGCCCACTTCCCAATATTTCCAATGTCAGTTAATCACAGGACTGTCCCACCACCTACAGAAGGTTTACCAGATATGTTCCAGATGCTTTCTCAACATGATGCATGAGAACCAGCCACTGGTGACTTGATGTTAGGGTGAACCAGCCCTCCAATAATCGCCTACGGTTAACTGGGTAATTGTACTAAATGCAAGAGGGTGATTACAGTGGAAGGCAGACCACAAGTATGTCCAGCAGAAGAGGCTCCTGTCTTAGATAACAATACTCAGTTTATTACACCACAATAACTTGTTTGTCATTACATTAACTCAGGCAGATTAATTACTGTGAACCAGACAAGTAGAGTAGACATGTGCCCCAATCAGGACAATTCCAGAGTCCGACTTGCCTAATGACAACTGCCAGAAGTCCAGAACATTCTGTCACAACCTGACTCAATCTCCATCATAAAATGGCCATTGTGTCCCATCTCAATCAATTCTCTTGATAGCACCCTCTGAAGGGAAACACACAGTTTAATCTTCAATTGGCTGCAAACAAACAGACAGCCCAACTGAGGCCTCAAACTAAAAACCAGAAAAACCGCAGATGCTGTAAATCAGAGACAAAAATAGAAATTGTTGGGAAAAACTCAGCAGGTCTGGCAGCATCTGTGGAGAGAAATCAATTAACTTTTCAGGTCTGAGGGAGGGTTATTCGACCTGAAACATTAACTGGTTTCTCTCCACAGATACTGCCAGACCTGCTGACCTTTTCCTGTAATTTCTATATTCAAGGCCTCAAACTATCCTTGTTCCCTTCAGTATTAATCCCACAGTGAGTTTGGACTCTAAATAATGGCATTAACAATGCTTCCCTGCTCGATTGCTGAAATATTCACTGATTCATCATTTCCTCGAAGGCAGTGGGGTTATTACAGACTGGAATCAGGGCAGTTTCAGAGCTTCGTTACCCTTTAGCACTAACAGACTGTAATGCACCACCGTAACTCGCAGCCTGGCCTTGTACAAGGTTCGTTCACTGGTCCCTTTACACCTTCCAAAATTCTGTTTCCAAGCCATTACTATTTTGGTATTATAAATCTTTCTTTTATATTCCACTGGCTGAGACAGATATATAGTGTTACACTGGAGACAGCTCCTCTTGCCTTCAACCACAGCACTTTCAGCTCAATCATCAGACATCTCACTTACCATCCCACTTGCAGGTTTAACTTCAATAACTTGTACAAACATTCTTATTTCAACAGTGGTGCTCACAAATGTTATTCCACTACATGAAACATCAAAAGACAAATTAGTTGGCATCTTCCCCATCCCATCCAGAAATTAAATGACCTGTGCAGGGTTGTTATAAGAAGGTAGACTGACGGATATTGTATACTGGCAAAAGGATGTGCTTCAAGGTTGCGAAACTGAAGAGAGGTTTCACACACGAGGAGCTCATTACTGCAACCTCACCCCCTTCCCTTAGCTCTAACCTTCTTAGCACACCAAAGCCACCAATCTGTCAATGCAAAATACAGACTCCAATAGTTAACAAAAATATCAAGACTGCAATTCACCCAATATCTCCACAATTATAACGCATCTTAGTTTTTTATTGACATCCAATTTTAAGGATAGCATTCCATTTATTGAGGATCTTGCTTTTTCAGGTGGGCAGGGTGAGGTGGTAGCTGGTTATGAAAGACAGAACACCAACTTGCACTTTGATAGATTAAATTTTCAAAGTTCACAGGAAAGGGATATTAGGACAGGTGGCTTTCAAGCCCATCTCACAGTAGCAGTGCCTCTGAAGTAAACACCACCCAGCACACCAAAGTCAAATATTGGCATGCTGAGAAACTGAAATGTTCCTGACGACCTTTACAGAAACAAACTCATTTTAATACAGCTGGCTCATATGGGATTTTCCCAGGCAGTTGAAATTTAGTAGCACAAAGGTAAATGGTTGCAAATCGCAATGCACCATTGTTTTATGGTCATTATGTCAGCTATAAGATCACCATACAATACAAACAAGGCAATGTCTATGCTGGGACTGCAAGTAACCAGCAGAGAAGCATTTCAAAAAATAAGCCTAGAATTTTAAACTTTTTGAGGGGTGGGAAGTGGGTGGGATTTGCTGCTGTTTACATGTCATAACAGACATGGAATCCAAAGCATAAATTCCATTTTTTTTAAAACACAATCTCAAATCTACCTACTCTGGGTCATTCCTATTTTCCCCATTAAATGGCGAAAATAATCAAACTCAGCGAAGAATATTTTTAAACTTGGTTTGCCACATCAGAGGATGCACATTCCCACGAATGCATACCCCAGACATGCCCACTGAAGCAAGCGATGTTTAAATTAGACAAAGATTTAAAAAGGTCAGGGAATCAGTACGGCATTGGCTAAAAGAAAATTTTTAAAAACTAATTTTCCATCAAGTATGGTAGACTATAATCAGAAAGCTGCTCCATCATAGTCTATTTCCTCTCTTATGCTGGTTCAACACAGACACCCGAATCCCTTCATTCAAATGGTCATGCCACCACAAAGCATATGTAACACATCGCCAAAATGCAACAGGAAGAAAACAAGTATTATGCAACACACCACGCAGAAATTTTCTCAAATTGTATCAACTCTCACTGCTCCATTACTATCACACAAATTACTACTTGTAATGCATCACGGAGATAAATACTGTTCAAAGTAACCCCTCCAACCCCCAGATGTTAGCCAGAGAGGCATTATACTGTAGTAATGGAATGTGTTTCTCACAGTTCAATTAAACAAATGAAAGTATCAGACAGCCTACTTGCAATACAGTTAGTTACAGTATACAGCTTCCAGATGTTAAATGCAATTTAGACTTTTTGCCGTTCTCACGGAAAATTTGTTTAATTCCAACAAAGAAAAATTGGTCCCAATCACTCTGACTTGGAAATTGAGTGCCCCTGAAGAGCACAAACATGCTCCCAGCTGACAGCTCAGCAGCAGATTCAAACAATGGATTGCCTGTTTCCTCAGACACTTGTTTGCACTCAGTCTTCATAAAGAAAGCAAGCCTACGTGGCCTGCTTTAGAAAAGGATACTCTTTTAAGCTGATTAATTAATTTAGCAAAAGTTTGCAAGGTTACCACAAAGTGTCTTTCAGCAGAGATAGGATTTGAGATAAAGCATACCTCAGAAAGGGTCTACAAATTAAAACAAGAAACTAAGCAGGCTCACCATTGAAATAGGTACATTTAACATTCCAAGTTAACACTTAGAACAGTGAAATCAGAAATTATATTCATATTATAATTTAATATTCTAATTTATAAGTGATTGGATACACTTCAACCCATCGACAGTAACAAAATAATTCAAAGTATCATTAAAACCTGAACTTGTGCCAAAACAGCATTGCCACAAAATAAACCCACTGCAGAGGTGGATGTTATGCCAGTGTGAATGGGCAGCTAGCCCGTATAAACTGGGTACAGTCCCACCAAGCTAAATTGAATGCATTACTGTTGCTATGATCTCTTTTCCTGGCCAGACAATGCTACCACTGTGCAGTGTTTAGAAGATAAAACTGAAGGATGAGGAGGGAGGAAAAAAATCTAAGCATTTAACGTCTTCAATTGTGCGCACATTTTCTACAAACATAAAAAAGGGCCCAATGCCTGGGTAACTGCCCCAGTACAAAACAGAATATTGGCACAGAGGGTCACCAAACCTTTCAGAAGCAAATAATAAGGGTTCTCCCCATCAGCAGTTTATAAACCGTTCTGAAGTAAACAGACAAAATCACCATTCCAATGTGGTTCCAGTTTGTAATGACTTAGGCACACTCTAGCAGTAGAGATACATTGCCCATTAGTGTAGGCATGGCAACTCATCATCCACTACTTGCATGATCAAGTGTAAAATACTTGGACATTTTGAGTGAAACACTGGGGCGAGCTACATCTAACTAAGGGAGTGGCATTGTCGTAATATCCCTGGAATAGTAACCAACACAACCAGGCTGCTGTCCCACAGAAACAGCCTCAAACCCCACAAGCTCATGGAATTTAAATGTAATTAACAAAAGATAGAATATAAAGCTTGTCTTGCTCACTAACGTATAGCTTCCTATCAAACTACATCCTTTAGGAAAAAGGAACCTGCCCCTCTTAACTGGTCTGACCTACATGCAAGTCAAGAGTATATTGCTGGAAAAGCACAGCAGGCCAGGCAGAATCCAAGGAGTAGGAGAATTGACATTTTTGGCAAAAGCCCTTCGTCTCCTGCTCCTCAGATGCTGCCTGATCTGCTGCGCTTTTCCAGCGCCACACACTCCACTCTAATCTCAAGCATCTGCTGTCCTCACTTTTGCCTAGTTGCTCTACATATGACTCTAGATCTACAATAAGGTGGCTCACTCTGAACTGGTCTGGCTAGTCATCTAGTTCAAGGGCAATTGGGAATGGGCACATGCTAACTTCGCCTCAGGCATCATAATCCATTAAAGAACCAAGAACAACACTTTTTAAGAAAGGTGGAAGAGAGAAAGCAGGAAATTATAGACCAGTTAGTCTGACCTCAGTGGTGGGAAAGATGCTGGAGTCTATTATAAAGGATGAAATCACGACACATCTGGATAGTAGTAACAGGATAGGTCAGAGTCAGCATGGATTTATGAAAGGGAAATCATGCTTGACTAATCTTCTGGAATTTTTTGAGGATGTAACTCTGAAGATGGACAAGGGAGATCCAGTGGATGTAGTGTACCAGGACTTTCAGAAAGCTTTTGATAAAGTCCCACATAGGAGGTTAGTGAGCAAAATTAGGGCACGTGGTATTGGGGGCAAAGTACTAACTTGGATTGAAAGTTGGTTGGCTGACAACCAACAAAGAGTAGGAAACAAAGAGTAGTGATAAACGGCTCCATTTCGGAATGGCAGGCAGTGACCAGTGGGGTACCGCAGGGATCAGTGCTGGGACCGCAGCTTTTTACAATATATGTTAATGACATAGAAGATGGTATTAGTAATAACATTAGCAAATTTGCTGATGATAATAAGCTGGGTGGCAGGGTGAAATGTGAGGAGGATGTTAGGAGATTACAGGGTGACCTGGACAGGTTAGGTGAGTGGTCAGATGCATGGCAGATGCAGTTTAATGTGGATAAATGTGTGGTTATCCACTTTGGTGGCAAGAACGGGAAGGCAGATTACTACCTAAATGGAATCAATTTAGGTAAAGGGGCAGTACAAAGAGATCTGGGTGTTCTCGTACACCAGTCAATTAAGGTAAGCATGCAGGTACAGCAGGTAGTGAAGAAGGCTAATAGCATGCTGGCCTTCATAACAAGAGGGATTGAGTATAGAAGCAAAGAGGTTCTTCTGCAGGACCCTGGTGAGACCACACCTGGAGTATGGTGTGCAGTTCTGGTCTCCAAATTTGAGGAAAGACATTCTGGTTATTGAGGGAGTGCAGCGTCGTTCACGAGGTCAATTCCTGGAATGGCGGGACTACCTTACACTGAAAGACTGGAGCGACTGGGCTTATATACCCTTGAGTTTAGAAGACTGAGAGGGGATCTGATTGAGACGTATAAGATTATTAAAGGATTGGACACTCTGGAGGCAGGAAACATGTTTCCGCTGATGGGTGAGTGCCGAACCACAGGACACAGCTTAAAAATACGGGGTAGACCATTTAGGACAGAGATGAGGAGAAACTTCTTCACCCAGAGAGTGGTGGCTGTGTGGAATGCTCTGCCCCAGAAGGCAGTGGAGGCCGAGTCTCTGGATTAATTTAAGAAAGAGTTAGATAGGGCTCTCAAGGATAGTGGAATCAAGGGTTATGGAGATAAGGCAGGAACAGGATACTGATTAAGGATGATCAGCCATGATCATATCGAATGGTGGCGCAGGCTGGAAGGGCAGAATGGCCTACTCCTGCACCTATAGTCTATAACACAGGCACCAAGCCTCTAAGATGCTCCATTCATCAAAACAGAGAAGCCTCCCTTCCTGTTGGAATAAGTACTGCCACAAAGTAAATAATGCAGCTACTTCAATAACACATTGCAGTGTCCATTTCCCACTGATGTACCTTAAATAAATCCAGTTCCACGCGGAGACGATTGTTGTCTGACAGCAAGTCTCGATTTCTGCTTTCAGCGTGCTCAAGCTGAGTCTCCAATTCCGCTTCTAGTTCACGGCTCCCTTCCTGGAACTCGATTAGCTCTTCCCGAGTAGTCTGTGCACTAATGATGGGGTCAACAAAATAATATCTAGCATACTATCTTGATTTTATAAAATTTGGTTCATGATGCCACCACGTGGGGAAAATTCAAAACTAGGGTCTGAAAATACCAGGTAGCCACTAATATTCCAATAAAGAAATCAGGAGAAACTGTAATACCCAGAGAGTGTAATGTGAAACCACAGGGAGAAATGGAAATAAATTACAGAGATCTCCTTTTCAAAGGAATCAATATGGAAGAGAGAGTGACAGAGAGTGAGAGAGAAAGAGAGTGAGAGTGAGAGAGAGAGTGAGAGAGGAGAACAGAATGGAAAGAAGATGGGGTTGGATGAAGAAGTGTGGTGCAGAAGGTTAATCTGGAGTATAAGTACCAGCACACACTATTTAAGTTGAACGGCCTCTTCACACTCTGATAAATTATGTTAAATAATTTCAATTGCAAAGTCAGTACCTTAACCATTTATGAAATAAATTAAAGTGATGATTAGTTATAGGAAGCAAATATGGAGGGGAATTACATTTGTGCTAAAGTGATCAGAATTTGCACAGAGACACACCAGCTTATAGCTTTACATATTCAAAATGTTCCATTAGCAGATATTCACAGTAAATGCTACTGATCTGAGCCACACATGGTTCTGATCAGTATATCCTTGTTTGGTACTACCAGTGTTGGTATTTTAGAGCAAGATCTTTCCAATACGCAGTTTCGTCCTCAACAGACTTGAAAGCCATTGTTTCCAAATCATCCATTGCAACAATTGCAAATTTGCTGTCTACATTCAAACAGAAAGTAATATATATCATTCGCTATTCGAACTCAGTAAAAACATTTGCCTAAAAAGGTACAAGCAGTCATGTGAAAAGCTAATATATTTTCGCGTTCTCAGGCCAGCTTAGCAGAGTCAGTCCTTCAAACATCATGTGGTGTACGGCTATTATGTAGCTGGCATTAAACACCAGGGACAATCTCAAACAGCTCTAAACATGCTGTAGCGTGTTACCTTTCCTTTTAAACTTGAAGACTGAAGACTATGAACACAACTTCAGTAATTTGATCACTAGCAAGCTCCCAAAAATAAAACCCTCTTTTGTCACACTCTTGTTGCAAACAAAGGCATAATGCATTGAAGGATCAGGTGACAGCTATGCTGGTGTGGCTTAAGTAACGTATAAAATCATTTTCATAATCACACTCTGGCATTTTCTTCATTTAAAAAATATTTTATTTGCTTTGAAAGAAAGAACGTTTCTAGCTATTCTACTGGATCACTTTCGGTATGATCAATGCACAATGGGAATAAGTCTTTCTGACAGAGCCTGTGGCAGTGGTGCACTGATAAATTCATCACTTTAGCCGATACAAGAGTAAAAAAGGGTCCTTTAATAATTGATACTTTTCAGAATAGGTACAGAATTCTTACGCAATTGATAGGCAGAGCACGAGCCATCTCAGCAGAGAAATCACTGACTCTCACACTCAGTCCATAGAAACATCAACGTCTTCTGGTGTAGGCTTCCTTGTTCACATTCAATGATGGCATCTTGGGCCTTATTTTTTTTACACATCGAGAAAAGGCGAATAATGATGCACAGTACAAGGTAAACTAAATGTGATCTTGAGCTAAAGTAATGAGCAAGGGAAGGGTAACTCTCCCACCTCATTGGCCAGAGCTGCTCAAATAAGTGATTGATATAAAGCAAACAACCAGCTCCAAGAAATAAAAATATATTAATGCTCACTTGGACCAGGGGGAAGAGTTCTCATTAGGCCACTGCCTTCTTCAGATAATCAGAAAGATCAGGGAAGAGTTTCCTAATACTTTAGCTGCTTAGTCTAATGGTCCTGTCACAGCTACAGGTAAACAAAACTCTGCACCATCCATCCATCGGCCCTCCAGGATCAGTAAGCCACACCCACCTGGAACAGGTTATATGCTTCTATCTATTTAGCCTTTGCATTCTATCTACGCTGTTGTTCGTTAATTAACCATCTTTAAATCACTCAAGGTTTTGATCACTCTTTTGGGGTAATCTATCAATTCTGAACCTTAAAAAGGTTGCAAATGGTACAAAGCTAATGGAAAGATTGAACTGAAATTGTGCTGACCCAGTCATGATAACCTGCAGGGCATCATTCCTCAAAAGTACTAACTTTGTGGGTGGGGCCTTTGGACAATTGGCAGGATTGAGTCGATATTTAGGTTTAAGATTTTAATGCACAACTTTCTAAAGGAGGAATAAGAGTCACCCTCCAAATACAATTCTACCTTTCTGAGGAACTCAAAAATCAATTTGCATCACATATAGATTGGTGATAAGATGGTGTTTGGCATGCTTCCTTCATTGCTCTGACCATTGAGTATAGGTGTTGGGATGTTATGTTAAGGTCGTACAGGACATTGGTGAGGCCTCTTCTGGAACACTGTGTCCAGTTCTAGTCACCCAGTTACAGGAAGGATGTTATTATGCTGGAGAGGGTTCAAAACAGATTTACCAGGATGTTGCTGGAAATGAAGGATTTGAGTTATAAGGAGAGGTTGGATAAGCTGGGACTTTTTTCACTGAAGTTTAGGATGTTAACAGGTGACCTTATAGAGGTTTATAAAAGCATGAGGGGTATAGATAAGGTGGACAGCAGGTGTCTTTTCCCTAGGGTGGGGGATTTCAAGACTGGGAACATATTTTTAAGATGAGAGGAGAAAGATTGAAAAAAAGACATGAGGGGCAACTTTGTTCACACGGTTTGTGTATGGAGTGAACTTCCTGAGGAAGTGATGGACGTGGATGCAGTTACAACGTTTAAAAGACATTTGGATAAGTACATGAATAGGAAAGGGTTTGGAGTGATATGGGCCAAGAGCAGGCAGGTGGTTTAGTTTGAGATTATCATCGGTATGGACTGGTTGGACAAAAGGGTCTGTTTCTGTGCTGTATGAATCTATGATACTATAAAACACTCACGGCTTTAGACATGAATAAGTAACACACTTTGTGGGACACTAATGTACTGGTGCATTAATTGCGCTCCTTGAATATTCCAAAGTAAAAAATACCTTTCTTGTCCTCAAGTAAACAGTATTTCACATGATGCTGTCCCCTATTAATAAGTTTTGTTTGCTTTCCGTTTTCTTATTCTAGTAAGTTTCTAAATATACCACAGCCAAACGGGTGAAAGAATGCGGAAACCAGACAGTAAGCACCATTCAACTATTCAATAGACAGGGCATCAGAGTCAAGTTCAGTCCAATTTATCCAGACTTCCCAGCAAGATCTTACATTAGCAATCACGAGCAACAGCTTTAGCCAGGCAGCACCTAGGTCAAAGCAGCTCAGCAAGAACACATCAGAGACCGGGAATTTAATCTAGCACATTATGTCCTTTAGGCTCTGCATTATACCATCACTATTCTAACTGTACAAACTTTGAGAATACACATTAATAAAAAAAACTTTGAAGTGATACTCTCAGGCATGAATACATAAAAGACCTGAAGAAATTGCACACTTCAAAAAAAAACTGCAGTTTTGTCGAATGTTCCCAGAATTTAGAAAACCGAATGCTGACTAAACAGCTGACTAAACTCAAGACCGACTCACCACGAGGTCAGGCTGAGGATGATGTCAAAATGAAAGGGAGATAAAGCTATTTTTAAATGCTGCAATGGGGGTGGAGAATCTCTTGAAATTTTTCAAAAACATGAAGAGAAGCTGATGGGGCAAACTTTTATCTGAAAAGTCTCAAATATGAAAAAATTCAAACATTCATACATTACCCGAGCTACAGAAAGCTTCAATCAGATTTCTATTCCAGCAGGGAGGAGAAACAGAGAGGAAAGGAGGGACAATAAAGAAGAAAACAAATTAAAAGGCAGACAAAGAGAATATAGGAACATATGACGCATGATGTAATAGTCCCAAGATATGACTGAAATCTGGTTAAAGAGTTTAGGCAGCCAAGGATTCTTGGCAAAGCTTGGGATGGAGATGAATAATATAAAAATGGAACATAGGATACAGGAAACAAGGCTGGCTGTATCAAAGACCAGGAAGGAGAGAATTTTAAAAAGCATCAACAAGCAAGAGGCACAAAACACAAGCAACTGAGTCTTGAGCAAATTGACACACACATAGATTAGAGGATATTGGTAGAAGTGAGAGTCAAGGTGGATAAGGATTTCAGGAACCATTTACAGTGTTATAGGAGTACAAATAATCTAGGTTAAGGTGCACTTATCTCAGTCTAACCAGGATTTTTCAGCTTGCTTCAGTTTGAACAAGTGAGTGGGGAAAGCAATGCCATTAATAACAAGGGAACAAAGTTTATTTTTAACCTGCTCCATCAAATTACATTTTCCCAACATTTAGCCAACGAGGTGTGACATTCATCAATTGCTGTTAAACAGTGTTGTTTGCAAGATACACTTGGAGATTACCATCACACACATGGAAGCTGCACCCTTGCGTAGATGCAGGAGAGGAAGGTCCAATGACTGATCTTGGGGCAGGGGGGCAAGGTGAGAAACAATTGCCAAGGTGCACCAGCTACATTAATGCGGGGGCAGTTACATCCCCTCCTGTCTCTGTTATTCATTCAACAGCTTGGTGGTGAAGTAGTTCAATACTGTCAAAGCTGAAAGTACCAAAATAGATGAATGCAGTCAGAGATGCTACAAAGAGTTTGGATGAACTTGTGAAAGAGTTGAGATATACAATTTGGCCAAGTGGATGGTGAATTTCGATTGAGTTCGGCCTGTGTGAGAGAGATGATTGAGTGCAGGAAATACCTTGCCTCTGTTGCATTTGAGGTGGTAATGCCAAAACAGAACATTGAAACAGGTTTTGAGTAGACTAACAAATTACACAAAATATTACAATAGACAATAGGTGCAGGAGTAGGCCATTCGGCCCTTCGAACCAGCACCACCATTCATTATGATCATGGCTGATCATCCACAATCAGTATCCTGCTCCTGCCTTATCCCCATAAGCCTTGATTCCACTATCTTTAAGAGCTCTATCCATCTCTTTCTTGAAAGTATCCAGAGACTTGGCTTCCACAGCCTTCTGGGGCAGAGCATTCCATACACCCACCACTCTCTGGGTGAAGAGGTTTCTCCTCAACTCTGTTCTAAATAGCCTACCCCTTATTTTTAAACTGTGTCCTCTGATTCCATTCTCACCTATCAGCAGAAACATGCTTCCTGCCTCCAGAGTGTCCAATCCTTTAACAATCTCAATCATATCCCCTCTCATCCTTCTAATCTCAAGTGTATACAAGCCCAGTGGCTCCAATCTTTCAAGATATGATAGTCCCACCATTCCGGGAATTGACCACGTGAACCTACCCTGCACTCCCTCAATAGCCAGAATATCCTTCCTCAGATTTGGAGACCAAAACTGCACACAATATTCCAGGTGTGGTCTCGCCAGGGCCCTGTATAGCTGCAGAAGGACCTCTTTGTTTCTATACTCAATTCCTCTTGTTATGAAGGCCAGCATGATCTTAGCCTTCTTCACTACCCGCTGTACCTGCATGCTTGCTTTCATTGACTGATGTACAAGAACACCTAGATCTCGTTGTACTTTACCTTTACCTAACTTGACTCCATTTAGATAGTAATCTGCCTTCCTATTCTTGCCACCAAAGTGGAAAACAACACATTTATCCACATTAAACTACATCTGCCATGCATCCGTCCACTCACCGAGCCTGTCCAAGTCACAAGACCATTAACTGAGTCAACCCAATTTCCATCTATACATCCATGCCATCTTTATGTCCATACTAGTATCAAGAAAGTGTAACTCAAATGATCCCGAATCAACTTCAGTTAACCCAACCAGGGAGGTAGAGCAGAATCCACTCACAAACATGAGGAACACATGTTCTTTTCCCACTTAGCAATTTGAAACAAAACCTGTCAGTTCATAGGCAGCCTGTTTATCCTCAGACCTAGGATCTTTTATAACTGTTTGTAGGGCCCTGCATCTCTCATTGGCCAACTTCTAGAATAGTCCCTTCTTCAGGACAAGTTTGATCCTTTGGCACAACTTTATTTCACAAAGACGTGCAGCAATTTGTCCCAATTACTGGATCAGATTGGAAAGTCTGAGTAACAGTATAAGTACATTTATTCATTCCACATAATCGAGCCAGTAAATGCCAAAATGAAGCTTGCATTGCAAGCTACAGTTGCTGATAAACAACAAACCATATGAAACAACATTGTCACAATAATAAACACGGAACAATGTGCTCTTTCAAAAGAAATTTAAAAAGCTTCATATTTTAAGGCATTTCTAAGGGTCTCACAATATGTACAAATTCCATTCCATTGAACAGTTCAATCCATCGATAATATCATAAAGAGAGAGGTCCATAAGTAACAGGAGATTGTGGTGTGGTGGTAATGTCACTGGACAAAGTAATTCAGGCTCAGGTTTTGGGGAATGGGGATTCAAACTCTCCCACAACAGATGACTGGATATTAATTTTTAAAAAATGAAACAGAATGTGAAAGCTAAACTAGTGGTGACCATCAAACTATTGCTGCAAAAATCCACCTGGCTCACTGATGGCCGAGGGAAGGAAATTTACTGCCCTTACCCAATCTGGCCGCCATGGAAGTCCAGACCAACCAACAAAACAGTTGACTCCAAACTGTTGACTGAAATGGTCGTTTTACCAGTATTATACAATAGAGTGCTACAAAGTCTAAAGAAAGGACTGAAGTAGGACATACCACCCAGCAACCTAGTCAACAGAAATAACAATGACAAACGCAGCCCTGACAATCTGGCAAAATCCTCTTTACTAACAACTGGAGGCTTGCTCCAAGATTGGGAGAGTGCTTCCATAGGCTAGTCTAACAGCCTGACTCAGTCTTACACTTGACATTACAGGCAGCGTTTGAGACACCATGAGGATCTTCTCTGCAATCATTAATCAGACCAACCCAGTGGTGACTGCACAGTCACATACATGGGAAGGGGCCTGCCCTGGGACGACTCCACCTTTGATTCTGGTCCTCATGAAATTTCACAGCATCAAGTCAAACATCCCACTAACTCCACTCACCTCAGCCGATGAATCAGTGCTCCTCCATGTCGAACACCACTTGAAGAAAGGACTGAGAGTGACAAGGTTGTCTTTTAGGGAGGGTGTGGTGGTGGTTGACTGCAGGGGAGGGTCCTTCAATATCCATTCCCAAGTCTGCCGTCTGCCTCAGTGGCATCACTATGTGATGAGCTGGCCAATTCCTAAAGGACACATTTCCTAGTCTGGACATGCAGCAGGGAATGGGGTCCCAACAAGAGGGGGATAAAAAAAGTTGATGCCCTCCTCAGCAATCTATCCAACACAAATGCCAGTCCCTGACAATACAGGTATGAGATACCACCAGATAGCTCATGTAGACAAAGTGCCATCTTCGCAGAGGATGCCCACCATGGTGTTGTGTGGCACTATCACCATGCTAAATGATGTAGACTTCAAACAGATCAAGCAACTCCAACTGGTTACCCAAGAGGCACTGTGGGCCAGCAGCAGCAGAAGAATTGCACTCCTGCACAACCTGCAACCTCCTGGTCCAGTACATCTCCATGATTCTATAACCCTCACTCTATTACTATGTCAAGCCAGGGGACAGAGCTCAATTTAATGAAGACAGGCATGTGAGTTGTAGACCCAAACACACCTGAAAATGAGCCGTCAACCCAAAAGCACAACCATGCAATCAGATCAGAGGTCTACAGAGCAGCACATCCAGCCAGTGAACTAACTTCAGCTGCTGCAATGACCGTTCCTCCATTATAAGATCAGACGTATTTCAAATAATTGAGCAACATTCAGCACTATTTGCTTCTTCCTTGCTGTTAACAGACTTCTAAGTGGATCTCTGATATACAGTTGATCTTGTTCTGCATTTTCTTTGTAGCTGTAACACTATATTCTGCATTCTGTTCTACTACTCTTATATATGTATTCACGTTAAGGTATAATTTGTCTGGAAAGCACACAAAACAATACTTTTCACTGTATCTTATGACAATAATAAATCAAAATCAGGTACTGAAGCAGACCATTTCCACATGCAGCAAGACCTAGACATCACCCAGGCCTGTGATAAGTTTCTCCAGTGAACTAGAATCCAAACATTTCACCCTCACATTCAGTGGCATTACCAGCTTTAGATTCCCCCACCAACACCCGGGGGATTACCACTGACTTGAAACTGAACAAGACCAGTCATATAAATACTGCAACTGCAACAGCAGCTCAGGGCCTGGGAACTCTGTACCAAGTAACTCACTTCCTGACTCCCAAAAGCCTGTCCACCATCTTTAAGGCACATATCAAGAGGTCAATGGAAAACTCTCCAAACAGCCTGGATTGGAAAAGCTCCAGGAAGATTCGAAAAGCTCAACACCATCAAGCCCACGAACTGGCACCCTTCAGCATTCACTCCCTCCATTAATAACGCAGTTATAACAGTGAGTATCATGTACAAGATACACTGCTGTAAATTGCCAAGCTGCCTTTGACAGCATCTTCAAAGCCAGTGAACTCCCATGCCAGATGATCTTGGCAATACCAACACTTGCAAGTTCCCTTCAAAGTTCCACAGCACGTCAGCATTCCTTCATTGTCACAGGGTCACGATCTTGCAACCTTCCTACCTGGATTACCTACACCCAAGGATGGCAGTTGCCCACTGCTACCTGTTCAAGGGCAATTAGGGACAGACAATAAATTGTGGCCTAGTTAGCAACACCCACACCCCCAAATTTCAACAAGACCATTCACATCAACCCACCCGCCCCCACCAACCTTGCTCTGTCATTCACTAAAGGTCATTGCTGACCAACCCTACTTTCCACCCTGCCCCTTGCCCCAGTGACCCTTGACTGCCTCAACGATCAAATATCTATTAACCCAGCCTTTAATACATTGAAGATCCAGCCATGGTGGTTGAATGTTACGGTATTTCAAGCGCTCATCCAAATGCTTTCTCAAGTTTGTGAGGTTACCATCTCAACTACTCTCCCAGGCAGTGCATTCAGACCTCTGGGTGAAGAAGGTTTACCTCAAATCCCCTTTAAACCCATCAACAAAAGGGGTAAAGTTGCTTCCTATCCACCCTCCAGCTCTAGGCTTTCCCATCAGCAAGCTAGCCCTGTGGGTGTGTGTTCGGCAGTAAGGACTGGAGTGATTCATTCGTTTCCATGTCCATTTCTCAGATGGAAGCTGCCTCTTGTGAGATTGCTGCTGCTGCTGTAGTGTGCGAACACAGCACAGAGACAGGCTGGAAATCAGAGCTTACACGTGGCACATTGTCAGACTGGGTTTCCTGAGAGATCCAGGAACCTGGGGAGACAGACTCCCAGCCTGAGGGGGTGGCGGGGGGAAGACAGACAGACAGACTCCCAGGGCATTTGTGGGTGGGGTGTTTGTGTGTGTGGGGGGGGGGGGGGGGGTGGAGGTGGGTGTGTGTGTGTAGGGGGGTGGGTGTGTGTGCGTGTGTAGGGGGGTGGGTGTGTGTGTGTAGGGGTGTGTGTGTGTGTGTGTAGGGGGGTGGGTGGGTGTGTGTGAGGGGTGGGAGTGGGGGTGTGTGTGAGGGGGGGGAGTGGGGGGGGAGTGGGGATGTGTGGGGGGGGGAGTGGGGATGTGTGGGGGGTGGGTGGGTGTGTAGGGGTGTGTGTGTGTGTGTAGGGGTGTGTGTGTGTGTGTGTGTGTGTAGGGGGGTGGGTGGGTGTGTGTGGGGGGTGGGTGGGTGTGTGTGGGGGGGAGTGGGGGGGGAGTGGGGATGTGTGGGGGGTGGGAGTGGGGGTGGGTGTGTGTGTGGGGGGGCGAGTGGGGGTGTGGGGGGGCGAGTGGGGGGGTGTGGGGGGGGAGGGGGAGTGGGGATGTGTGTATGGGGGTATTTATGGGTGGGGGTGGGTGGTTGGGGGGGGGGGGGGGTGGTGGTGGTTGTCGGGGTGTGCCCTGTCCCGTGTCCCCGGGACTCCCGCTTCCTCTCGGCCCCGGGGCCCAGGCTCCAGGCGGCGGCTCCTGCTCCTTACCTTCCGTCGGCCCGTGCCCTCGGCCCGCTCCGCTCCTCTCGGTCACTCAGCTCCTGGTCCCCGCGGGGAGGGGAAGACAGTCGGTGCCCAGGCCTCAGGCCCCTCTCTCCGGGAGGGAGGGGAGCTGTCCGTGTACACACACCCTCACACAGAGACACCACTCTCTGTTCCCCTGCTCCGGGACACTCTCTCTCTCTCTCTCTCTGTCCCAGGAAACCGCCGTTTCTCTGCTCCCGGTCCGCTCACTCTCTCCTCCCCCAGACCGCCCTCTCTCTCTCTCTCTGTGTCTATCCCTGTACAAAGTGCCTGTCAGTCCCTGCCTGTGTACACACCCTCCTCTTAATCTGTCTCTCTGAGCCTCCCTCAGTCTCTCTCTCTCTCACTCAGTTTATCCCTCTTTCTACCCTCTCTGACCTTCTTTCCTCTGTGTGACCTTCTTACACACTCTGTGTCTCACTCTTATTCTGTGTCTGACCGTCTGTCTCTGTCTCTGTGCCCCAGTTTCTGTGTGTGTGTCTCAGCTTCTCTCTGACTGAGTGAATCTGAATCTCTGTCTCTGGGTGTGCGTCTCAGTCTGTGTCTGTGAGTGTGTGTCTCTGTCTCTCTGGGTCTGTGCGTGCCTCTCTCTCGGTCTGGGTGTGTGTGTCTGTGTCTGTGTCTGTCTCTCTCTCGGAGTCTGGGTGTGTGTGTGTCTCTTTCTCTCTGGGTCTGGATGCGTGTGTGTGTGTGTGTGTGTGTGTCTCTCTCTCTGGGTGTGTGTGTGTGTGAGTGAGAGAGACCCTTTCTTTCTGGGTCTCAATCAGAGTCTGGGTGTGTGTGTGTCTGTCTGTCTCTCTCTCTCTCTGGGTATATGTGTATGTCTATGTCTGTCTGTCTGTCTCTCTCTCTCTCTCTCTCTGGGTGTGTGTGTGTCTCTCTCTCTGTCTGTCTGGGGGCGTGTGTGTGTCTGTCTGTCTCTCTCTCTCTCTCTGGGTGTGTGTGTGTATGTATGTATGTCTATGTCTCTCTCTCTCTCTCTGGGGGTGAGTGTGGGTGTGCGTCTCTCTCTCTCTCTGGGGGTGAGTGTGGGTGTGCGTCTCTCTCTCTGGGTGTGTGTATGTCTATGTTTGTCTCTCTCTCTGGGTGTGTGTGTATGTATGTCTATGTCTCTCTCTCTCTGGGTGTGTGTATGTCTATGTCTGTCTCTCTCTCTGGGTGTGTATGTGTATATGTCTATGTCTCTCTCTCTCTCTCTCTCTCTCTCTGGGTGTGTGTGTGTATGTATGTCTATGTCTCTCTCTCTCTCTCTCTCTCTCTCTCTGGGTGTGTGTGTGTATGTATGTCTATGTCTCTCTCTCTCTGGGTGTGTGTATGTCTATGTCTGTCTCTCTCTCTGGGTGTGTATATGTCTATGTCTATGTCTCTCTCTCTCTCTCTCTCTCTCTCTGGGTGTGTGTGTCTCTCTCTCTCTCTCTGGGTGTGTGTGTGTGTGTGTATGTATGTCTCTGTCTGTGTCTGTCTCTCTCTCTCTGGGTGTGTATATGTCTCTCTCTCTGGGTGTGTATATGTTAATAAGCCTCGCTCTCGGGCGGCTCTTTAAATCCAAACCATCACAACCTGGAGATTCTACACTGCTATTGGTCAGCGCCTCACGGGCGGCCCAGCGGATTGGCTAGACCGCAGCCAATCACAGTGCCTTAGAGCGCCGGGCTTTGTCTCAGCGACTCGAGCCGCTGTTGGAGATTCTCCCAAATAAATATACCCCAGAAATAAAAATACCCAAATAAATATAACCTAGAAATAAAAATACCCAAATAAATATACCCCAGAAATAAATATACCCAAATAAATATACCCCAGAAATAAATATGACCTAGAAATAAAAATACCCAAATAAATATACCCCAGAAATAAATATACCCAAATAAATATACCCCAGAAATAAATATAACCCAGAAATAAAAATACCCAAATAAATATACCCCAGAAATAAATATAACCCAGAAGTAAAAATACCCAAATAAATATACCCCAGAAACAAATATAACCCAGAAATAAATATACCCCAGAAATAAAAATACCCAAATTAATATAGCCCAGAAATAAATATACCCCAAAAATAAATATACCCAAATAAATTACCCCAGAAATAAAAATATCCAAATAAATATACCCCAGAAATAAATATACCCCAGAAATAAATATAACCCAGAAGTAAAAATACCCAAATAAATATAGCCCAGAAATAAATATACCCCAGAAATAAATATAACCCAGAAATAAAAATACCCAAATAAATATAACCCAGAAATAAATATACCCAGAAATAAAAATACCCAAATAAATATACCCCAGAAATAAATATAACCCAGAAATAAATATACCCAAATAAATACAACACAGAAATAAATATAACCCAGAAATAAAAATATCCAATTAAATATACCCCAGAAATAAATATACCCAAATAAATATAACCCAGAAATAAATATAACCCAGAAGTAAAAATACCCAAATAAATATAGCCCAGAAATAAATATAACCCAGAAATAAATATACCCCAGAAATAAAAATACCCAAATTAATATAGCCCAGAAATAAATATACCCCAAAAATAAATATACCCAAATAAATTACCCCAGAAATAAAAATACCCAAATAAATATAGCCCAGAAATAAATATACCCCAGAAATAAAAATACCCAAATAAATATAGCCCAGAAATAAATATACCCCAGAAATAAATATACCCAAATAAATAAAGCCAGAAATAAATATACCCCAGAAATAAATATACCCAAATAATTATACCCCAGAATTAAATCTACCCCAGAAATAAAAATACCGAAATAAATATACCCCAGAAATAAATATGCCCAAATAAATATAACCCAGAAATAAATATACCCCAGAAATAAATATACCTAAATAAATATAACCCAGACATAAATATACGCCAAGTATACCCTCAGTATATATACAGCCCCCAGAAATAGTGGCAAGAAACATTTATACCACACAAATTTTAGGTAATGGCCATCTCTAAGAAAAAAAATCCTTCACTACTCCTTGACATTCAATGGTGGTATCATTTCTGAATTTCCCTACTGTCAACATCTTGGGGGTTACCATTGACCAGAAACTCAACTGAACTTGCCACATAAGCACAATGGCTACAAAGGCAAGTCTGAGATTCGAAATATGTAATGAATAACTCACCTCCTAACTCCCTAAAGCCTGTTGACCATCTACAAGGCACAAGTGAGGAGTGTGATGGAATACATGCCTGGATGAGTGCAGTTCCAACAACACTCAAGAACATGACACCATCCAAAACCAAGAAGCCTGCTTGATTGACACCACATGCGCAAGCATCCACGCCCTCCACCACTGACATTCAGTAGCAGCAATGTGTACCATATACAAGACACACTGCAGAAATTCACTAAAAATCTTTTGACAGCACCTTCCAAACCCACAACCACTTCCATCTAGAAGGACAAAAGCAGCAGATACATGGGAACACCACCCTCAACAAGTTCCCCTCAAAGCCACTCACCATCCTGACTTGGAAATACATCATCATTCCTTCAGTGTCTGTGAGTCAAAATCTTAGAATTCACTCTCGAAGGGCAGTGTGGGTCTACTTTGAGCACATGGACTGCAACTGTTCCAAAAGGCAGCTCACCCCCACCTTCTCAAGGGCAACTAGGGACAAGCAATAAATGCTGGCCCTGCCTGCAATGCCCACATCCCACAAATGAGTAAAAAAAAACTCATAAATAAATTCGCCGAAATATAGCCATAAATAACCACATGAATACATATGCCTCAATCTACCACCAGAAATAAATATATACGTATTCCTGGGGATTATGTTTACCCTGAGGGTATTTTTATTTGGGGTATATTTATTTTTGGGGGCTATATTTATTAGGTATAATTATTTCTGGGAGTATATTTATTTGGGATATAATTATTCCTGGGGAGCATATCCTTATATTGCCCCCAAAATACCCCATAAATGTATAAATAAATATACACCAATATACAGCCCAGAAATAAATATGCCCCTAATATACCCACAAAAGGGAAGATTAGTAAACTGGGCCAAAGCCAATTATATCAAAATTAAGCAGGAGCTGGGAAATGTGGATTGGACACACTATTTGAAGGGAAGTCCACATTTGATATGTAGGAGGCTTTCAAAGAAAGGTTAAAGATCGTGCAGGATAGGCATGTCCAGCTGAAAGCAAAGGATAGGAAAGGCAAGATTTGTGAACCATGGATGACAGAAGAAATTGTACAACTAGCCAAGAGGAAAAGGGAAGCGTACATAAGGTCCTGGCAGCTTAGAACAGAACAGGCCCTGGAGGAATATTGAGAGAGTAGGACCAGTCTTTAACAAGGAATCAAGTGGGCTAGAAGGGGTCATGAAATAGCTTTAGCGAGCAGACTTAAGGAGAATCCCAAAGCCTTTTATTTTTATATAAGAAGGTAACAACAATGACTGCAGATGCTGGAAACCAGATTCTGGATTAGTGGTGCTGGAAAAGCACAGCAGTTAAGGCAGCGTACGAGGAGCAGTAAAATCAACGTTTTGGGCAAAAGCCCTTCATCAGGAATACAGGCAGAGTGCTTGAAGGGTGGAGAGATAAATGAGAGGAGTGTGGGGGTGGGGAGAAAGTAGCATAGAGTACAATAGGTGAGTGGGGGTGGGGATGAAGGTGATAGGTTAGGGAGGAGGGTGGGAGAAGGTAGCAAAGAATACAATGGGTGAATGGGGGTGGGGATGAAGGTGATAGGTCAGAGAGGAGGGTGGAGTGGATAGGTGGAAAAGAAGATAGGCAGATAGGACAAGTCATGGGGACAGTGCTGAGCTGGAAATTTGGAACTGGGGTGAGGTGGGGGAAGGGGAAATGAGGAAACTGTTGAAGTCCACATTGATGCCCTGGGGTTGAAGTGTTCCAAGGCAGAAGATGAGGTGTTCTTCCTCCAGGCGTCAGGTGGTGAGGGAGCAGCGGTGAAGGAGGCCCAGGACCTCCATGTCCTCGGCTGAGTGGGAAGGGGAGTTGAAATGTTGAGCTACAGGGCGGTGTGTTTGATTGATGCAGGTATCCCAGAGATGTTCCCTAAAGCGCTCTGCTAGGAGGCGCCAGTCTCCCCAATGTAGAGACTGCATCGGGAGCAATGGATACAATAAATGATATCGGTGGATGTGCAGGTAAAACTTTGATGGATGTGGAAGGCTCCTTTAGGGCCTTGGATGGAGATGAGGGAGGAGGTGTGGGCACAGGTTTTGCAATTCCTGCGGTGGCAGGGGAAAGTGCCAGGATGGGAGGGTGGGTCGTAGGGGGGGTGTGGACCTGACCAGGTAGTAACGGAGGGAACGGTCTTTGCGGAAGGCGGAAAGGGTTGGGGAGGAAAACATATCCCTGGTGGTGGGGTCCGTTTGGAGGTGGCGGAAATGTCGGCGGACGATTTGGTTTATGCGAAGGTTGGTAGGGTGGAAGGTGAGCACCAGGGGCGTTCTGTCCTTGTGACAGTTGAAGGGGTGGGGTCTGAGGGCGGAGGTGCGGGATGTGGACGAGATGTGTTGGAGGGCATCTTTAACCACGTGGGAAGGGACATTGCAGTCTCTAAAGAAGGAGGCCATCTGGTGTGTTCTGTGGTGGAACTGGTCCTCCTGGGAGCAGATACGGCGGAGGCAGAGAAATTGGGAATACGGGATGGCATTTTTTCAGGAGGTAGGGTGGGAAGAGGTGGGTTTGTAAAAAATATCGATGTCAAGTTGGTCGTCATTAATGGAAATGGAGAGGTCCAGGAAGGGGAGGGAGGTGTCAGAGATGGTCCAGGTAAATATAAGGTCAGGATGGAATGTGTTGATGAAATTGATGAATTGCTCAACCTCCTCGCAGGAGCATAAGGTGGCGCCAATGCAGTCATCAATGTAGCGGAGGAAGAAGTGGGGAGTGGTGCTGGTGTAATTATGGAAAATGGACTGTTCTACGTAGCCAACAAAGAGACAGGCATAGCTGGGGCCCATACAGATGTCCATGGCTACCCCTTTGGTCTGGAGGAAGTGGGAGGATTCAAAGGAGAAATTGTTAAGGGTGAGGACTAGTTCGGCCAAACGAATAAGAGTGTCAGTGGAAGGGTAGTGTTGGGGATGTCGAGAGAGGAAGAAACGGAAGACTTGGAGGCCCTGATCATGGCGGATGGAGGTGTAGAGGGACTGGATATTCATGGTGAAGATGAGGCGTTGGGGGCCGGGGAAACGGAAGTCTTGGAGGAGGTGGAGGGCGTGGGTGGTATCTCTAACGTATGTGGGGAGTCCCTGGACAAGGGGGGATAGGACAGTGTCGAGGTAGGTAGAAATGAGTTCAGTGGGGCAGGAGCATGCTGAGACAATGGGTCGGCCAGGGTGGTCAGGCTTGTGGATCTTGGGAAGGAGGTAGAACCGGGCAGTGCGGGGTTCCTGGACTATGAGGTTGGAAGCTGTGGGTGGGAGATCTCCTGAGGTGATGAGGTTCTGTATGGTCTGGGAGATGATGGTTTGGTGATGGGGGTGGGGTCATGGTCAAGGGGGTGGTAGGAGGAGATGTCCTCGAGTTGGCATCTGGCTTCAGCAGTGCAGAGGTCAGTGTGCCAGACTACCACTGCGTCCCCTTTATCTGCTGGCTTGATGGTGAGGTTGGGATTGGAGCAGAGGGAGCGGAGGGCAGCACGTTGTGAGGGTGACAGGTTGGAGTGGGGGCAGGGGGGGGGGGGGAATGGGGGTAGACAGGTTGAGGTCGTTAATGTCCCGACGGCAGTTGGAAATGAAGAGGTCAAGAGCTTTTGCCCGAAATGTTGATTTTACCTCTCCTCGGATGCTGCCTGAACTGCTGTGCTTTTCCAGCACCACTAATCCAGAATTCTTATATAAGAAGCAAGTGGGTAACTAGAGAAAGGATTAATCCACTAAAGGTTAAGGAAGGAAGGTTGTGTGTTGAACCTGAGAGAATGGCTGAGATTCTGAATGATTACTTTGCATCAGTGTCGTCACTGAGGAGAGGGACATGATGAATGTTGAGATTAGAGATAGAAGTTTGATAACTCTGGATCATGTTGACATAAGTAGGGAAGATGTGTTGGTAGGCTAGAGGTTATTAAGGTGGACACATCCCCAGGATGGGATCTATCCCAGGTTGCTGAGGGAGGTGAGAGTGGAAATAGCTGGGGCCCTGACTGATATCTTTGTCGCATCCTTAAATACAGGTGAGGTGTCGGAGGGCTGGAGAGTTGCTCATGTTGTCCCCCTGTACAAGAAGGGTAGTAGGGATATTCCGGGTAACTACAGACCAGTGAGCCTGATGTCAGTGGTGGGAAAGTTGCTGGAGAAGGTACTGAGGGATAAAATCTATTTATATTTGGGAAAGAATGGGCTTATCAGTGATAGGCAACATGGTTTTGTGCGGGAGAGATCGTGCCTTACCAACTTAATGGAGTTCTTTGAGGAAATGACCAAGTTGATAGATGAAGGAAGGGCTGTAGATGTCATATGCATGGACTTTAGTAAAGTGTTCAATAAGGTTCCCCATGGAAAACTATTCGAGAAAGTGAAGTCACATAGTGTGCAGGGTGTTCTAGCTAGGTGGATAAAGAACTGCTTGAGCAACAGGAGACAGAGAGTAGTAGTTGACGGGAGTTTCTCGAAATGGAGAAAGGTGACCAGTGGTGTTCCACAGGGGTCAGTGCTGGGGCCACTGTTGTTTGTGATATACGTAAATGATCTGGAAGAGGGCACTGTGGGTATGATCAGCAAGTTTGCAGATGACACAAAGATTGGTGGAGTAGCAGAAAGCATAAGGGACTGTCAGAGAATACAGGAGAATATAGATAGACTGGAGAGTTGAGAAGTGGCAGATGGAGTTCAATCCAGGCAAATATGAGGAGATGTATTTTGGGAAATCTAATTCTAGAGTGAATTATACACTAAATGGAAGAGCCTTGGGAAAAGTTGATGAGCAGAGAGATCTGGGAGTGCAGATCCATTGTACCATGAAGGTTGCTGCACAGGTGGATAGAGTGGTCAAGAAGGCATAAGGTATGCTTGCCTTCATAGGACGGGGTATTGAGTATAAGAGCTGGCAGGTCATGTTAAAATTGTACAAGACTTTGGTTAAGCCGCATTTAGAATACTGTGGACAGTTCTGGTCGCCACATTACCAAAAGGATGTGGACGCTTTGGAGAGGGTGCAGAGAAGGTTTACGAGGTTGTTGCCCGGTATGGAAGGTGCTAGCTATGAAGAGAGGTTGAATAGGTTGGGATTGTTTTCATTAGAAAAAAGGAGATTGGGGGGGGACCTGATTGAAGTTTACAAAATCATGAAGGGTGGATAGAGACAAGCTTTTTCCCAGGGTGAAGGATTCAATAACGAGAGGTCACACTTTCAAGGTGAGAGGTGAAATGTTTAAGGGGGATACACGCAGCAAGTACTTTACACAGAGGGTGGTAGGTGCCTGGAATGCGTTGCCAGCAGAGGTAGTAGAGGCAGGTACATTAGATTCATTTAAGATGCATTTGGACAGTTGCATGAATAGGTGGGGAGCAGAGGGATACAGATGCTTAGGAATTGGGCAACAGGTTTAGACAGTGGATTTAGATCGGCTCAGGCTTGGAGGGTCAAAGCGCCTGTTCCTGGGCTGTAAATTTTCTTTGTTCTTTGTTCCTTCTAAAAATAAATAAATAGCCCCCGGAAATAAATTATCCCTTAACATACCCTTAAATAACCACTGGGAAAAGACCTATCCTCTAATATACCATAGAAATAAATAAATATCTGGAAAAAAAAAAATAGAACATTACAGTGCAATACAGGCCCTTCAGCCCTCGATGTTGCGCCATCCTGTGAAAGCAATCTGAAGCCCATCTATCCTACACTATTCCATTATCATCCATGTGTTTATTCAATGACCATTTAAATGCCCTTAAAGCTGGCGAGTCTACTATTTTCGCAGGCAGGGCCTTCCACACCGTATGACTCTCAGTGTAAAGAAACTACCTCTGACCACTGTCCTATGTCTATCACCACTCAATTTAAAGTTATGAGCTCTCCTGCTAGCCATCACCATCCAAGGAAAAGGACTCTCACTGTCCACCCAATCCAATCCTCTGATCATCTTGTATGTCTATTAAATAACTTCTCAACCTTCTTCTTTCTAACAAAAAACAACCTCAAGTCTCTCAGCCTTTCCTCATAAGACCTTCCCTCAATACCAAGCAATATCCTGGTAAATCTCCTCTGAACCCTTTCCAAAGCTTTACATCCTCCCTATAATGCGGTGACCAGAACCATACGCAATACTCCAAGTGCAGCCGCATCAGAGTTTTGTACAGCTGCAACATGGCCTCATGGCTCCAAAACTCAATCCCTTTACCAATAAAAGCTAATACACCATATGCCTTCTTAACAACCCTATTAAACCTGGGTGGCAACTTTCAGGAATCTATGTACATGAACACCGAGATCTCTCTGCTCATCCGCACTACCAAGAATCTTACTATTAGCCCAGTACTCTTTATTCCTGTTCGTCCTTCCAAAGTGAATTACTTAACAATTTTCCACATTAAACGCCATTTGCCACCTCTCAGCCCAGCTCTGCAGGTTATCTATGTCCCTCTGTAACCTGCAACATCCTTCGGCACTATCCACAACTCCACTGATCTTCGTGTCATCTGCAGATTTACAAACCCATCCTTCTATGCCCTACCTAAGTCATTTATAAAAATGACAAACAGCAGTGGACCCAAAAAAGATCCTTGTGGCACATCACTAGGAACTGAACTCCAGGATGAACATTTCCCATCAACCACCACTCTCTGTCTTCTTTCAGCTAGCCAATTCCTGATTCAAACTGCTAAATCTGCTCGGAGGAACATCCATATTTTTTTCAATAGCCTACTTTGGGGAACTTTACTGAAATCCATATTCAACAGCTTTACCATCATCCACCTGTTTGGTGACCTTGTAAATATCCCAATATATCCTTTAAAAATATATATCCACATACCCCCAGAAATATATACATCCATAATATTCTCCCCATTATACCCTTAAATGCCCTCAAAATAAATACCTCCAATATACCCCCAAACATCTACCTATATATCCCCTTAAATAAATATACTCCAATCTACCCTTAAATGCTCCCAGAAATAAATATATTCCTCAGAAATAAATTTACCCACAGAAAATACCTGAATATACCCCATGAATATACACCCTGCAAATATATCTTTGATTATCCCCAGAAATAAATTTACTCTTTATATCCTTAAATAACTCCAGAAATAAAAATACCCCAATCTACTCCAAGTATTCCTTTAAAGTATTCATCTCCTCAAAAAACCCAAATATACCCCAAACTCTCAAAAACATACCCCCAAAAAGTACCTCTCATATACCACGAGATACTCCTGATCACCCCTAACTACCTTATCATCCTCAATTTCTCCCTAAAAAAAACCCCAAAATATCCCAAAGTACACCCAAATATTTTCTGGGTCTGTAGATTGTGAAGGAGCAAAAATGGCCTTTGCAGTGATATATACTTCTTGTCAGATGTGGGAGTTTAAAGAGAGGTTAAGGGTTACTGCGGATTATATCTGCCATAAATGATGGTGGATGCGAATCTTATCAGATGTTGTGGATCGGTTGGAGAGACAGATAGAAGCGATGAGGAATTTGCAACAGCAACAGTATGTGATGGATGGCAGTTATGGAAGGGAGGAAAGTCTCAGATACAGTCATATGGTTTAACTCCAGGAAGGGTCAGAGAGGTTGGCACCTAGGGCAGAAGTCTTTTGTGGATAACCCATTTCAAACAGGTATGCTGTTTTGGAAAATGTAGAGGGTGAAGGATTCTCAGGAGAACGTAGCACGAACAGCCAAGTTTCTGGTATTGAGACTGGCTCTAATGCAACGAGGGGTACGTCGGCTTCCAAGAAATCAATTGTGTTAGGGGATTCTGTAGTCAGAGGTACAGATAGAGATTTCTGTGGCCAGCAGAGAAAAAGCAGAATGATGTGTTGTTTCCCTGGTGCCAGGATCAAGGATGTCTCAGAGAGGGTGCAGAATGTTCTCACGGGGGAGAGGGGCCGGCAAGAGGTCATTGTCCACATCGGAACCAACGACATTGGAAGGGAAAAGGTTGAGACTCCGAAGGGAGATTACAGAGAGTTAGGCAGAAATTTAAAAAGGAGGTCCTCAAGGGTAGTAATATCTGGATTACTCCCAGTGCTACGAGCTAGTGAGGGCAGGAATAGGAGGATAGAGCAGATGAATGCATGGCTGAGGAGCTGGTGTATGGGAGAAGGATTCACATTTTTGGATCATTGGAATCTCTTTTGGGGTAGAAGTGACCTGTACAAGAAGGACGGATTGCACTTAAATTGGAAGGGGACTTTGCTAGAACTGCTTGGGAGGATTTAAACTAGTAAGGTGGGGGGGGGGGGGGGGGGGTGGGGGGGTGGGACCCAGGGAGATAGTGAGGAAAGAGAGCAATCTGAGACTGGTACAGCCGAGAACAGAAGTGAGTCAAACAGTCAGGGCAGGCAGGGACAAAGTAGGACTGATAAATTAAACTGCATTTATTTCAATGCAAGGGGCCTAACAGGGAAGGCAGATGAACTCAGGGCATGGTTAGGACCATGGGACTGGGATATCATAGCAATTACAGAAACATGGCTCAGGGGTGGGCAGGACTGGCAGCTTAATGTTCCAGGATACAAATGCTACAGGAAGGATAGAAAGGGAGGCAAGAGAGGACGGGGAGGGGGTGTGGCATTTTTGATAAGGGATAGCATTACAGCTGTGCTGAGGGAGGATATTCCCGAAAATACATCCAGGGAAGTTATTTGGATGGAACTGAGAAATAAGAAAGGGATGATCACCTTATTGGGATTGTATTATAGACCCCCAATAGTCAGAGGGAAATTGAGAAACAAACTTGCAAGGAGATCTCAGCTATCTGTAAGAATAATAGGGTAGTTATGGTAGGGGATTTTAACTTTCCAAACATCGACTGGGACTGCCATAGTGTTAAAGGTTTAGATGGAGAGGAATTTCTTATGTGTGTACAAGACAATTTTCTGATTCAGTATGTGGATGTACCTACTAGAGAAGGTGCAAAACTTGACCTACTCTTGGGAAATAAGGCAGGGCAGGTGACTGAGGTGTCAGTGGGGGAGCACTTTCGGGCCAGCGACCATAATTCTATTCGTTTTAAAATAGTGATGGAAAAGGATAGACCAGATCTAAAAGTTGAAGTTCTAAATTGGAGAAAGGCCAATTTTGACGGTATTAGGCAAGAACCTTCGAAAGCTGATTGGAGGCAGAATGTTCGCAGGTAAAGGGATGGCTGGAAAATGGGAAGCCTTCAGAAATGAGATAACAAGAATCCAGAGAAAGTATATTCCTGTCAGGGTGAAAGGGAAGGCTGGTAGGTACAGGGAATGCTGGATGACTAAAGAAGTTGAGGGTTTGGTTAAGAAGGAAGCATTTGTCAAGTATAGACAGGACAAATTGAGTGAATCCCTAGAAGAGTATAAAGGCAGTAGGAGTATACTTAAGAGGGAAATCAGGAGGTCAAAACGGGGACATGAGATAGCTTTGACAAAGAGAATTAAGGAGAAAAAGGGTTTTTACAAATATATTAAGGACAAAAGGGTAACGAGGGAGAGAATAGGGCCCCTCAAAGATCAGCAAGGCGGCCTTTGTGTGGAGCCACAGAAAATGGGGGAGATACTAAATGAATATTTTGCATCAGTATTTACTGTGGAAAAGGATATGGAAGATATAGACTGTAGGGAAATAGATGGTGACATCTTGCAAAATGTCCAGATTACAGACGAGGAAGTGCTGGATGTCTTGAAACAGTGAAAAGTGGATAAATCCCCAGGACCTGATCAGGTGTACCCGAGAACTCTGTGGGAAGCTAGAGAAGTGATTGCTGGGCCTCTTGCTGAGATACTTGTATTATCGATAGTCACAGGTGAGGTGCCAGAAGACTGAAGGTTGGCAAAAGTGGTGCCACTGTTTAAGAAGGGCGGTAAGGACAAGCCAGGAATCTATAGACCAGTGAGCCTGACCTCAGTGGTGGGCAAGTTGTTGGAGGGAATCCTGAGGGACAGGATGTACATGTATTTGGAAAGGCAAGGACTGATTTGGGGTAGTCAACATGGCTTTGTGTGTGGGAAATCATGTCTCACAAACTTGATTGAGTTTTTTGAAGAAGGAACAAAGAAGATTGATGAGGGCAGAGCGGTAGATGTGACCTATATGGACATCAGGAAGGCGTTCGACAAGGTTCCCCATGGGAAACTGATTAGCAAGGTTAGATCTCATGGAATACAGGGAGAACTAGCCATTTGGATACTCCCTCCACGACTCCCTAGTCAGATCCACACTCCCCACCAACCCAACCTCCACTCCCGGCACCTTCCCCTGCAACCACAAGAAATGCAAAACTTGCGCCCACAGCTCCCTCCTCACTTCCCTCCAAGGCCCCAAGGGATTCTTCCATATCCATCACAAATTCACCTGCACCTCCACACACATCATTTACTGCATCCGCTGCACCCGATGTGGCCTCCTATACCTTGGGGAGATAGGCCACCTACTTGCGGAACGTTTCAGAGAACACCTCTGTGACACCCGCACCAACCAACCCAACCGCCCCGTGGCTGAACACTTTAACTCCCCCTCCAACTCCACCAAGGACATGCAGGTTCTTGACCTCCTCCATCGCCAGACCATGGCAACACGACGCCTGGAGGAAGAGCGCCTCATCGTTCGCTTAGGAACCCTCCAACCACAAGGGATGAATGCAGATTTCTCCAGCTTTCTCATTTCCCCTCCCCCCCCACTTTTTCTCAGTCCCAACCCTCAGACTCAGCACCGCCTTCTTGACCTGCAATCTTCTTCCTGACCTCTCCGCCCCCACCCCATCTCCGGCCTATCACCCTCACCTTAACCTCCTTCCACCTATCATATTCCCAACATCCCTCCCCCAAGCCCCTCCTCCCTACCTTTTATCTTAGCCTGCTTGGCATACCCTCCTCATTCCTGAAGAAGGGCTTATGCCCGAAACATCGATTCTCCTGCTCCTCGGATGCTGCCTGACCTGCTGCGCTTTTCCAGCAAAACATTTTTAGCTCTGATCTCCAGCATCTGCAGTCCTCACTTTCTCCTATTTGGATACAGAACTGGCTCAAAGGTAGAAGACAGAGGATGGTGGTGGAGGGTTGTTTTTCACACTGGAGGCTTGTGACCAGTGGAGTGCAACAAGGATCGGTGCTGGGCCCTCTACCTTTTGTCATTCACATAGATGATTTGGATGTGAGCATAAGAGGTACAGTTAATAAGTTTGCAGATGACACCAAAATTGGAGGTGTAGTGGACAGTGAAGAAGGTTACCTCAGATTACAACGGGATCTGGACCAGATGGGCCAATGGGCTGAGGCTGAGCAGATGGAGTTTAATTCAGATAAATGCGAGGTGCTGCATGTTGGGAAAGCAAATCTTAGCAGGACTTATACACTTAATGGTAAAGTCCTAAGGAGTGTTGCTGAACAAAGAGACTGTGGAGTGCAGGTCCATAGCTCCTTGAAAGTAGAGTCGCAGGTAGACAGGATAGTGAAGAAGGCGTTTGGTATGCTTTCCTTTATTGGTCAGAGTATTGAATACAGGAGTTGGGAGGTCATGTTGCGGCTGTGCAGGACATTGGTTAGGCCACTGTTGGAATATTGCGTGCAATTCTGGTTTCCTTCCTATCGGAAAGATGTTGTGAAACTTGAAAGGGTTCAGAAAAGATTTACAAGAATGTTGCCAGGGTTGGAGGATTTGAGCTACAGGGAGAGGGTGAACAGGCTGGGGCTGTTTTCCCTGGAGTGTCGGAGGCTGAGGGGTGACCTTATAGAGGTTTACATAATTATGAGGGGCATGGATAGGGTAAATAGACAAAGTCTTTTCCCTGGGGTCAGGGAGTCCACAACTAGAGGGCATAGGTTTAGGGTGAGAGGGGAAAGATATAAAAGAGACCTCAGGGGCAATCTTTTCATGCAGAGGGTGGTACATGTGTGGAATGAGCTGCCCTAGTAAGTGGTGGAGGCTGGTACAATTGCAACATTTAAGAGGCATTTGGATGGGTATATGAATAGGAAGGGTTTGGAGGGATATGGGCCGGGTGCTGGCAGGTGGGACTAGATTGGGTTGGGATATCTGGTCGGCATGGACCGTAGGGTCTGTTTCCATGCTGTACATCTCTATAACTCTATGACTCTATATCCCCAAAAACACCATTATTCCCAAATATACATTTACCCTCTAAAAATCCACATTTCCCCATCAATATCCTTCACCTCGAATACAGCCAAATAAAGCCCAATTGTCTGCCACTACCCCAATGAGCCATTATCACCCCAATAACCTCAAGGTCAATCATCCAAATTACTCTAAATGCCCTCCTATTGTCCCATTACCACAATCTCACAAAATCCAAACCAACTCCCACCAAAATACTACGTTATTCCCCCAAGTATCTCACACTCAACCTAATACCCTCAACCCCAAATATTTGATCATGGCAGATATGTTTCTCAACCCCATTCTCCTGCCTTCAACCTTTGATATCTATTTCTTACATAATGACTTGGCCTCCACAGCCCTCTGCGCCAATGAGTTCCACAGATTCATCACCCTCTGGTTGAAGAAATCCCGACTCATTTAAGTTCTAAATGGTTGTTCCTTCACTCTGAGGCTGTGCCCTCATGTCTTAGTGTCTCCTACTCGTGGAAACATCTTCTCCACATCCCGTCTATCCAGGCCTCTCTGTTTTCTATAAATATCAATCAGATCCCCCTTATCCTTCTAAATTCCCTCGAATACAGACTCAGAGTCTACAACCACTCCTCATATGACAAGCCCTTCATTCCCGGAATTTTCCTTAGATATAGCTCCCAAAGCTGGTCACAATATTCTAAATGTGGCCTCACCAGAGCCTTATACAGCCTCAGTTGTACATCACTGTTCTTGCATACTAGTGCTCTTGGAATGAATGCTAACATTGCACTTGCCTTCTAACTGCTAACTAGGCAGAAGTGGGTACTGCAGATGCTGGAGATTAGAGTCAAGGTTAGAGTATTGCTGGAAAAACACAGCAGGTCAGGCAGCTTTCAAGGAAGGGCTTTGCCCGAAACATTGATTTTCCTGCTCCTCGGATGCTGCCTGATCTGATGTGCTTTTCCAGCAATATTCTAACTGCTAACTGCCAGCTGAACCTGCATGTTAACCTTAACTAGGACTCCCAAGTCCCTTTGCGCTTCAGATTTCTGATGTTTTTCTCTATTTAGAAAATAGTCTGTGCTTCTATTCTTCCTACCATAGTACTTAAGCTCACACTTATCCATATTGAACTCCATCTGCCACTTTTTTGCTCATTCTCCTATCCTGTCTAGAACTATCTGCAGCCTCCCCTCGTCCTCAACACCACCTGTCCCTCCACCTATCTTTGTGTCATCAGCAAACTTAGCAACAATGCCCTCAGTTTCTTTGTTGTAATCATTAATGCATAATGTGAACAGTTGCGATTCCAACATGGGGCGGCATGGTAGCTCAGTGGTCAACACTGCTGCCTCACAGTGCCAGGGACCCAGGTTCGATTCCAACTTTAGGCGA
Source organism: Chiloscyllium punctatum (assembly GCF_047496795.1). Lineage (NCBI taxonomy): Eukaryota > Metazoa > Chordata > Chondrichthyes > Orectolobiformes > Hemiscylliidae > Chiloscyllium > Chiloscyllium punctatum. The sequence goes on along the minus strand of NC_092778.1, from coordinate 65,123,426 downwards.
CTGTCTGTGTGGAGTTTGCACATTCTCCCTGTGTCTGCGTGGGTTTCCTCTGAGTGCTCTGGTTTCCTCCCATAGTTCAAAGATGTGCAGGTCAGATGAATTGGCCATGCTAAATTGCCCATAATGTTTAGGGATGTGTAGATTATTCAGGGGTAAGTGTAGAGTAATGGGGAATGGATGCTCTTTGGAGAGTCGGTGTGGACTTCTTGGGCCTTCCACACTGTAAGGATTCTAAGACATAGACCCCTGCAGATCTCCACCAGTCATTGGGTGCCATTCTGAAAAGGACCCCTTTATTGTCAGTCTTTGCCTTCTGCCAGTCAGCCAATCCTCTATCCATGCCAGTACCTTGTCCCTAACACCATGGTGCTCTGATCATATTTAGCAGCCTCCTATGCGGCACCTTGTCAAAGACCTTCTGGAACTCCAAATAGATCACATCACTGGCTCTCCTTTGTCTAACTTGCTCATTACCTCCTCAAAGAATTCTAACGGATTTGTCAAGCATGACCTTCTCCTGATGAAGCCGTGCTGACTTAGCCCTATTTTACCCTGCACTTCCAAATACTACACAATCTCATCCTTAATAATGGACTCAGAAATTTACCATCGACCGAGGTCAGGCTAACTGGCCTATAGTTTCCTGTCTCCTGCTTCCCTCCCTTCTTAAACAGTAATGCCACATTTGCTATTTTCCAATCCTATGGGACTCTCCCTGACTCCAGTGATGCCTGAATGATCACCACCAATGGCTCTACAATCTCCTGAGCTACCTCCTTCAGAACTCTGGGGTGCAGTCCATCTTGTCCCGTTGGTTTATCCACCTTCAGACCTTTTCAGTTCCCCAACACCTCCTTAGTGATGGCCAGGATGGAATGACAGAGCAGACATGATGGCCTTTCTCTGCCCCTTTATCTTATGGGTTTATGGTCAGCCTATTCCTTTCATCATTTCATTACCTTAGCCTCTTCCGTTTACCCACAGGATGCTCTCACAATAGTTCACCCTGAGCTCAGAGCAATAACTTCCTCTTTGAATAGCTTTCATCCCAACACTTTCTCAATCTTCTTTTATAGGTGGTGGGCATCACTAGCCTGGCAAGCATTTATTGTCCATCTCCAAATGTCCTCAGGAAGGTGATGATCTTCTTCAATCATTACAGTTCACATGGCCCCAAGGAACAGTGATATATTTCCAAGACAGGCCCATGGAGATCCTTGAAGTGATGTTGTTTCCATGTTTTCACTGCCTTGTTCTTCTAGGCTGCCCAATTTCAAGAAAGTAGACAATATTCCATCATATTCCTGACTCGTGCCTGGTGGACTGGTATCTGGAGTCAGGAAGTGAGTAACTCACCACAGAATTCACAGCTCTGACCTGTTCTTGTAGCCACTGTATTTATATAGCTGGTTCAGTTTACATTCTGCTCAATGGTAACCCCCAGGATGTTGATAATGGGGGATCAAGTGATGGTACTAGCATTGGAAAGGTGATGGCTTAGATTCTGTGTTGTTGAAACGATTGGCTGGACTTGTGTGGTGCAAATATCCCTTGCCACTTATTTGTGCAAGCTTGTTGTCCAGGTCTTCATGTATACAGACAAAGACTGCTTCAGTAACCGAGGAGTTACATTTTATGCTGAACATTGTGCAGTCATCAACAAACATCTCCATCTCTGACCGTATGATAGAGGGAATGCTCTGATGACACAGCTGAGGATGCTTGGGCATGGGCACTACCCTGAGGAACTCCTTCAGAAATGTTCTAGAACTAAGATGATTGACCTTCAACATCTGTCTTCCTTTGTGCAAGGGGATGACTCTAACTGAAGCAAGTGTTTTTCCCAATTCCCAATATTGTATTTGTGAATATAATGAATAAGGTACTGCATTTGATGATACTAATTTAGTTTTGCACCTAGTGTAATGTCAACTACCAACGATTTTTTTCATTTAATCATTGGATATGGGTGTGGTTGACTGGACCAGCATTTATTGCATATCCCTCGTTGCCCTTGAGAAAATGGCAGTCAACTGCCTTCTTGAACCACTGCAGTACATGTGCTGTAGGATGACCCATGATGCTCGTGGGGAGGGAATTCCAGGATTTTGACCCAGTGATGCTGAAGGAATGGCACTATATTTCCAAGTCAGGATAGTCAGTGGCTTGGAGGGGAACGTGCAGGGGGTAGTATTCCCGTGTATCTGCTGCTGTTGTCCTTCTAGACAGAAGTGAGTTTCAAATGTTCTTACATGTATAACATTTTTAAAATTTTATGAATAAAATTTATTTCAGGAAAAAACAATGAGAGAGATCTGTGTTGTGAAATATTTGATGAACAATCCTGAAATATTGACTTTTTAAAATTTTCAGAGGCAATGTATTTCTAATAATATTTTATTCTGAAGAAAAGTTGTTTTCTTTTTCTTACTTCAGAGTGCTGCACCTGCAAGCATTTCAATTAATGCTGTAAATTCACAAAGTCTCCTCCTCATCCACAGTATCTTAATGGTTCGCCATACAATGCTTACGTTATTTTCACAGTGCCACTTGATCATTACATGTCAATCGATTTCCGTGCATTGCTGCCAACCTCATTTGATCAAAACATGTCAGTGTTTTTCCAGTCACTGCAATGCTACTTAAAGGTTCTCAATGCATTTTCTACACAGTGCATTCAGAGCCTTTCAGTGTTTCCTCCAATCATTTCTGTACTATGCAGTTAATGCCACCTAGCATTTTCATGGAATTCAAGATCATCTACTCAAGATACACTTCTGTGAGTAGCAAGAGAGATAGGGATGAAGAAGGCCATTCAGTTCAATTTAACTCATCCATCCACAATGCCCTATGACCCTACTATCACAGCATCCAACTGTTTCCTCAGCCATTATAAACTTCTACTTCAAGCAGAAGTTAGTCCAAAATTTGCTTTTCACTATTTTGAACCTGTGGCCCATGTTGTGATCAAATTAGACGCAAGCTTCAAATTTTCCCTTCAGTACATCGCCACCCAGTTTGAATATCATATCGCAAATAAGTTCATCTCCACTTGAATCACTCAGTGCATTCAATCCTCTGGGAAACACACTTTGTAAGTTAATAATCATTCCCACTGGTACCTTAAGTAATTAGCACAAGTATTTATTTCATTGTTGTTCACTTTGTGTTTAAAAAAAGAAATTATATAATTTACATTAAAGAATACCAGACAAAAAGAAGCCATACTAATGGCTCATGTTAACAATGTAATCAAAAGAGATCATCATAACAGAATAAAATTTTAAAATTTCATTAAAATTCAGATGTTTTGTGTTCTGCTATTTGTGCTAATTCTGCAGGTGAACATGATATATTCAGAAGAACCATTGCTTTTTAGAGCTGATAACAAAAGGCCATGATCGGAAAATTAGAGATTTTTGGGTTTTTCACCTCAATGCAATGGGCACTTGAAATGATTGGGTATCGTTTGACAATGTGCATTGGGTTTTGCTGTTATTATGGCATATGTCTGGCATGGCTGACTCCCATTCACATTTGTGAATTGATGGTTGTGTTACTATTATTGATGCAGTTTCCTTGGTTGAAGTACAATGATGTAACATTCTTTACACAAATAGTTTCTACATCAGGGATGTACATGAAAAATTTATGTTGAAGACACAGATGAATTGCATATGAATCACTAATAGAGATAAGAAATTGCAATTAACCAGTGTACTGGGAAGGCCTACAAATACCAATTTAATACAATAGACATGGAAGAATACAATAAAAAATTGCATTCAGTTGTCATTTTTAATGTAGGAAAACACCACTAGCTCCTTTACCCAATCAATGGCTGTTAACCGAAAGGTTGGTGGTTCGGGCCCACCCAGGGACGCTCCCATATGTCTATTTTTAACAAGCACGGTAGCTCAGTGGTTAGGTCTGCTGCTTCACAGCGTGAGGGACATGGGTTCAATTCCCATCTCAGGCAACTGTCTGTGTGAAACTTGCACATTCTCCCAGTGTCTGCGTGGGTTTCCTCCGGGTGCTCCAGTTTCCTCCCACAGTCCAAAGATGTGCAGGTTAGGTGAATTGGCCATGCTAAATTGCCCGTAATGTTAGGTGTATTAGTTAGGGGTAAATGGGTCTGGGTGTGTTGCTCTTCGGCGGGTCGGTGTGGACTTGTTGGGGCGAAGGGCCTGTTTCCACACTGTAGGGAATCTAATCTAATCTAAAATATGTGAAACAGATCAGCAAAAATAAATACCTCACCAAAGACAGACATATTTGGAAAGAGACTAAAAGCTTATTCGAAGAGATGCGCTATAAGGAGGAGCAAGCTGGACTGACAGAGGGAGTCAGGCATGGAATTCTAGAGCATAGGGCTTCAGACATTTTACAGCATAACTGTCAAAACTGGGTTGAAGACAAGGAGGAAACCCAAGAGGTCAGGCAAACAACCATAGAGCTGTATGGCTGGAGGAAAGCACGTGGATAAGGAGGAATGAGACCATGAAAAGATTTAAATAAGAATTAACATTTTAAATGTTTTCCACAGGGAGAGCCAGGATGTGAATTAGAACAGGAGGGGACAGAAAAGCAGGGTGTGTTAGAGGATAAGCAATGGGCTGCAAAGTTTAGAATGGAGAGATGTTTTAGCTCAGTGGGGAATCTGAGACAATTTGGAAGAGAATTGGAATAGATAGGTCTGGAGATGGCAAAGGTATGATTTCAGGAGCAGATGTGCACACATTTGTAATATTATGAGATAAAAATAGTCCTTCTTCATAATCTAGTGCCATGGTCTCAAGGACATACATCACAATTGACTGGTTCATTAGAGTTGATGACAATTGATCTCACATCGCACATACCAATCATCGTGCCATTGTTCAATACGTGGAAGCGGTGCCGTTGGAGAAAAGTGCAAGATCTTAACACACTTTGCTAGCTTGTTGCATTGTGATCAGATGTACTGTCTTTGCAGGGTAAATTAAATTTTGTGGTGACGATGCAAAGAAATAAATAACGAATCCATCAACATGACCAACACAGCCCAACTATTTATTTGCACATGATTTTTAAGGACATAACACTTAAAAAAGCATCTTCTCACCCTTTGGACTCTAAAGGAGAGGATATCTATGAGGTCAAAAAGAGCATGCTTGAGAGAATTATTCCAAACAATAAACTGATTTTCACAAGTGATGGATCATCAGCCATGCTTAACACAAACATGGTTTTAGTTGCTTTTTGCTGAAATAATCCTGATGTCTCCTCTTTTGTTAATTACCACTATCAAGTCCACCAGCAAATAAAGTTCTGGATTTTTCTCATGTAGTGAAAGTCATTGTTAAGATGGTAAATTCAATTTCAGCAACAGCCAATCAGCATCAATTGTTTACTTTCTTACTCAATGAACTTCATGCTACCTATGGTGAACTAATCTATGCTGATGTGAAGTGGTTACGTTGAGGGAAGGTCCTGCAATGATTTTTAGGTCAGATGCCTGAAATTGTCACTTTTTTAAAATCAAGGAATGACGTGTGTAGTGAGCTATCAGATACTACACGGTTGCTCGATATTTGGTTCCTTACAGACATTCATGTCAAATCTAAATGATCTGAACTGTAAACTGCAGTGAAAGACATATGATAAGTGCTGTCAATCCATTTAGATTGAAACTGGATCTGTGATCCTCCCAATAAAACACTGCAACACTTCTCAAAGAAATACGAGGAATTTTTTTCCCCTGCAGTGTCAGAAGCTGAGGGTTTACTTTATAAAGGTTTATAAAACGGTGAGGAACATGGATAGAGTAAATAGCCATGGTCTTTTTCAAAGGATAGGGGATTCCAAAACTAGAGGGCATAGGTTTAGGGTGAGAGGGAGAAACTGAGGACTGAAGATGCTGGAGATTAGAGTAAAATAATGTGGTGCTTTAAAAGCAGCATCTGAGGAGCAGGAGAGTTGACATTTTAAGCATAAAGGAGGTAAAAACAATGACTGCAGATGCTGGAAACCAGATTCTGGATTAGTGGTGCTGGAAGAGCACAACAGTTCAGGCAGCATCCAAGTAGCTTCAAAATCGACGTTTCGGGCAAAAGCCCTTCATCAGGAATAAAGGCAGTGAGCCTGAAGCGTGGAGAGATAAGCTAGAGGAGGGTGGGGGTGGGGAGAAAGTAGCATAGAGTACAATGGGTGAGTGAGGGAGGAGATGAAGGTGATAGGTCAGGGAGGAGAGGGTGGAGTGGATAGTTGGAAAAGGAGATAGGCAGGTAGGACAAGTCCGGACAAATCATGGGGACAGTTACTGAGCTGGAAGTTTAGAACTCGGGTGAGGTGGGGGAAGGGGAAATTCCACATTGATGCCCTGGGGTTGATGTGTTCCGACGCGGAAGATGAGGCGTTCTTCCTCCAGGCGTCTGGTGGTGAGGGAGCGGCGGTGAAGGAGGCCCAGGACCTCCATGTTCTTGGCAGAGTGGGAGGGGGAGTTGAAATGTTGGACCACGGGGCGGTGTGGTTGAGTGGTGCGGGTGTCCCAGAGATGTTCCCTAAAGCGCTCTGCTAGGAGGCGCCCAGTCTCCCCAATGTAGAGGAGACCGCATCGGGAGCAACGGATACAATAAATGATATTAGTGGATGTGCAAGTAAAACTTTGATGGATGTGGAAGGCTCCTTTAGGGCCTTGGATAGAGGTGAGGGAGGAGGTGTGGGCGCAGGTTTTACAGTTCCTGCGGTGGCAGGGGAAAGTGCCAGGATTGGAGGGTGGGTTGTTTGGGGGCGTGGACCTGACCAGGTAGTCGCGGAGGGAACGGTCTTTGTGGAAGGCGGAAAGAGGTGGGGAGGGAAATAAATCCCTATTAATGGGGTCTGTTTGGAGGTGGCGGAAATGTCGGCGGATGATTTGGTTTGTGCGAAGGTTGGTAGGGTGGAAGGTGAGCACCAGGGGCGTTCTGTCCTTGTTACGGTTGGAGGGGTGGGGTCTGAGGGCGGAGGTGTGGGATGTAGATGAGATGCGTTGGAGGGCATCTTTAACCACGTGGGAAGGGAAATTGCGGTCTCTAAAGAAGGAGGCCATCTGGTGTGTTCTGTGGTGGAACTGGTCCTCCTGGTAGCAGATCCGGCGGAGGCGGAGGAATTGGGAATACAGGATGGCATTTTTGCAAGAGGTAGGGTGGGAAGAGGTGTAATCCAGGTAGCTGTGGGAGTCGGTGGGTTTGTAAAATATGTCAGTGTCAAGTCCGTCGTCATTAATGGAGATGGAGAGGTCCAGGAAGGGGAGGGAGGTGTCAGAGATGGTCAGGTAAATTTAAGGTCAGGGTGGAATATATTGGTGAAGTTGATGAATTGCTCAACCTCCTCGCGGGAGCACGAGATGGCGCCAATGCAGTCATCAATGTAGCGGAGGAAGAGGTGGGGAGTGGTGCCGGTGTAATTACGGAAGATCAAGTGCTCTACGTAGCCAACAAAGAAACAGGCATAGCTGGGGCCCATACGTGTGCCCATGGCTACCCCTTTGGTCTGGAGGAAGTGGGAGGATTCAAAGGAGAAATTGTTAAGGGTGAGGACCAGTTCGGCCAAACGAATGAGAGTGTCGGTGGAAGGGTACTGTTGGGGACGTCTGGAGAGGAAAAAACAATGGCTTGGAGGCCCTGGTCATGGCGGATGGAGATGTAGAGGGATTGGATATCCATGGTGAAGATGAGGCTTTGGGGGCCAGGGAAACGGAAGTCTTGGAGGAGGTGGAGGGTGTGGGTGGTGTCTCGAACGTATGTGGGGAGTTCCTGGACTAGGGGGGATAGGATAGTGTCGAGGTAGGTAGAGATGAGTTCAGTGGGGCAGGAGCATGCTGAGACAATGGGTCGGCCAGGGTGGTCAGGCTTGTGGATCTTGGGAAGGAGGTAGAACCGGGCAGTGCGGGGTTCCCAGACTATGAGGTTGGAAGCTGTGGGTGGGAGATCTCCTGAGGTGATGAGGTTCTGTATGGTCTGGGAGATGATGGTTTGGTGATGGGGGGGTGGGGTTATGGTCGAGGGGGCAGTAGGAAGAGATGTCCTCGAGTTGACGTTTGGCTTCAGCGGTGTAGAGGTCAGTGCGCCAGACTACCACTACGCCCCCTTTATCTGCTGGCTTGATGGTGAGGTGGGATTGGAGCAGAGGGATTGGAGGGCTGCGCATTGTGAGGGTGAGAGGTTGGAGTCGGGGAGGGGGGACGACAGGTTGAGGCGGTTAATGTTCCGGCGGCAGTTGGAAATGAAGAGGTCGAGGGCAGGTAATAGGCCAGCGCGGGGTGTCCAGGTGGATGCAGTGTGTTGGAGGTGGGCGAAGGGGTCCTCGGAAGGTGGGCGGGAATCCTGATTGTGAAAGTAAGCTCGGGGGCATAAGCCCTTTATTAAGAATTTAAGAGGGAAAACATATAAAAGGGATGTGAGGGTCAACCTTTTCATGCAGAGGGTAGTGCATGTATGGAACAAGCTGCCACAGGTGAAGATGGGTACAATTACAAAATTTAAAAGGCATCTGGCCTTTACAAAATGCTGACAAATGGGACCAGATGTTTTTAGAATATCTGGTCAGCATGGACATGTTAGGCTAAAGGGTCTGATACCTTGCTATATAATTCTATGACAAAGAAAATCAGTTCCACCCAAAAGAAAATCCATCAGCTGTTTAACTTACAAAGCAGCAGTGTTGATATGAAGATAATTACTATGAAAAGTGATATTGAGGTGAACGTCAGATCAAGGCGGAGTGATTTTTGGAGACCCGTAAACAGAGAAAAATTCCCGCTTCTATCATCCTGTGGTTTTAAAGTGAAAGCTAACATTAACTCCGTGTACTTCTGAGACAGCGTTTTCCCAAATGAACACAATCAAATCAGAGTATGACACCTGCCTCACAGATAGGCACTGGATGGTACACAACTAACAGACTCAAACTAAAATCCAGACCTCAGTGCAGATCATGTTCATCACAGGTGCCACACTGAGACTTGGTAAGTAAAGAACTAAATGAAAAAATATATACACTCGGTTTTAGAATTATATAATATTAACAATAAAATTTTTATTCTATATTCTCGATAGGATAGATCCTGTGTTACACTTTGAATTTAAAAAATGCTCTGCTTACAAAGATTGGAGGCCACTAACTTAATTGGTGCAAAATCAATTTTCTTCAATCCAGAGCCAAATAATTTATAGAGATTGTGAACAGTCCCAGGACATTACTGTGAAAATGTCAAAGTGTCTTGGACCCAATTATCTTCAGCAATTTTATCAATGACACTCCCTTCATGCAAAAGGTCAGGTGTGGGATGGTTCCGTTGTATTCATAATTTCTCAGACAATGAAGCAGTTCATGTCTATGTGCAGCAAGACCTCAACAACATCTAGACTTAGGCTAATAATCGGCAAATAACATTTAATTCACACAAGTGGCATTCATTGACAATCTTCAAGAAGAGAAAGCTAAACCAACTCCCTAACATTCAATAGCATTCCCAAACTCCACATCAACATCTTGCGAGTCACCTTGAGCAAGAACTCAGATGGATCAGTAACATAAATGTTGCACTAAGTGTTACATATTTTGTGGAAAATGGCTTACATATAACCCAAATCAAAGATCCTACCTGGAATCATCTCAGTATATATGGTTCAAATAGGCAAACATTTGAAGAGTCAAAGGAGGTCCACTCCAGGTTAGGATAACACACAAATCAAAAACATTATACTGCAAAATAAATACATTAATTTTATTTCATTTACATTTTTAATATATTGTATTTTTAGTCACATTAGAAGGTATCAGAGTGGTTTGCTACTTTGCCACAGAGGAAGTAATGCGGTGAAATAGACTGCTTGCTCATTCTCAAACTTGTCCCACTGAAAGATGAAAACTGAATAAGTGTAATGGGCAGCAGATCTAACTAGCACGCTACTGTCCAGAAAGCAAAACTGAAAAATTGCCCTCCTATCAGAGGAATTTCGACTTTCATTGTTATTTCTAATATACCAATCAAATCAGTTCCATCACATTATAAAGATTTACATACACAATGATTTCCGATTGCAATTAGCTGTCATCTGGAACAAGAAAATTATTAAACAAGCAGATTTTTAAATATGTCTATGGGCCCTGAGTACACTTTGAATTTGGAAGTTTACAAAGATGTGAAACATTTGAATGTTATTTTTAAATTAACCGTAGGGAAGAGTTACATTTAAAAATGTTTGAGCATTCAAATAGTGTTCACTTTCAAGTTTCTGCAAGCCTGAATTAATCTTTATTATACTGGTTCACAAGTCACATTCTTTCTCTTGGTTTGAGCTAGTCAGCATAAATGTCTACATTTCTTAAATTACAGCAAGTTTTCCTTTAATGTATGCTCAGCTCTCTCAGAGCCCCACTGTGTCCGTGAGAAATTGTTACTGGATTCAGGCAAAGAAATGTTTCAGCGTCTTCTGCAAACAACTCCTTTCTCACCACCCAGTTATAATAGGCTCATTTTACAAAGGAATCAATTGATCAGCAAAAATAACAAATTCAAATGCAAATGGAGTTCACACCAATCTCCTTGTTTTTATAGAGTCTAGTGGGATTTAATTCAGATCCTAAGTTCCCTTCACCATGCAAGAGAATAGTGTATATTAAAATATTCATTTTGGCACAATGTTAAAAAAATTAGGAAAAGATGCATCAGTAAATTAAAGCTCATTCTCTACCAGGAGATGATGTCATGTTAGTAGCAAATTTGAAAGTTTAACGTTTGAGTCACTTTTATCAACTTTAAAGATCTAGAAAATAAATTTAACACAAATGGAGAGATGTACAACTGGAGTTCAACTGTATAAAGACAAACAGCAAAGATTCGGCATCATTTTTCTTCAGTTCATGACAACATGTTGCACTTTAAACTGCCTTTCATCTCTCATATGTATTCATTCTCCGCTAAAGGTGGAAAAGCTTTTACATTAATAAGCTGCCACGAGGAAAGATACCACACAATGTCATGTGTATGTTTTTGATGTGAGAGTTGTACGCAAAGCATGGCTAGACCCATTTAAGCAATCTTGCATAAATCAAGCCCATTCTTTGAAAGTCACTACATCATCTATTTCACTCTTGCAATGAAAAATCAGTTCACAGCAGGAGAAACAAAACACGAGTTAACATAATGAATTTGTTGATGACAATAGTATTACATGGAAAAGCTCAGAACTGAGTCTCAATGTGGAATTAAAATCTTCATTATATAAAAATCTAGTCTACCTCAGATGACCTTGAAAGACTAAGTTCTCTCAAACGTTTGAGCAGCAGGTGAAACTGGCTGTTACACACTGCTACTAAGTAGCAACAACATAGAACAGTACAGAAACAGGCTCTTTGGCCCATCATGTCTGTGCATGGTGCTCACCATTAACAGAATGGAGCAGACAAGCCAAAAAGACTTGTCTTTGTTGCAGAAATTAGTAGGTAGCATGCAAGTTTCAGTGTTGATGTGATGCTAGGTATGTAAGGCCATACATCCCAAAGACTGGCAGATTGTCTCAAACAGTGCGTTCCTTTGGCTATTCACAAAATGCAATGTATAGACCATGTTCAAAATGCTTACACTTGCAAAGCTCGTAAGTGTATAACATTGCCTCTGGACAATATTTACCATATACTCTTAACCATGCAAACAATTATGCTGACAACCAATTTAAGACTGTTTGTCAAGTTCTAAGTTTGCTCACTGAGCTGTTAGGTTTGTTCTCAGATGTTTTGTCACCGTGTTAGGTAACATCATCACTGAGCCACTTCTGAAGCACTGGTGTTCTATCCCACTTACTATTCGTGTGTCTTGGTCTGTCAAGGTGGGTGATATCATTTCCAATACTTTTTCTCAGAGGTTGTAAATGGAGTCCAAATCAACCTGTTTATTGATGCAGTTCCAGTTTGAATGCAAGACCTCTAGGAATTCCTGTGTGTCTGTTTAGCCTAGGATGGATGTGCTGTCTCAGTGGAAGTGGTGTCCTTCTTCGCCTGCGTGGAAGGATACTAGTGATAGTGGGTCATGTCTTTTGGTGGCTAGTTGGTGTTTATGTATCCTGGTGGCTAGTTTCCTGCCTGTCCATCTGATGTAGCGTTTGTTACAGTCCTTGCAGGATATTTTGTAAATGACATTCGTTTTGCTCGTTGTTGGTACAGGGTCCTTTAGGTTCATCAGTAGCCGATTCAGTGTGTTGGTAGGTTTGTGGGCTACCATGATACCAAGGGGTCGGAGTGGTCTGGTAGTCATCTCAGAGTCATCAGTCATCTCTGATGTATGGTAGTGTGGCTAGAGTCTCTGGGCGTGTTGTGCCTTCTTGTTTGGGTTTGTTGTTTAATAATCGGCAGACTATGTTTATCAGGCACCCATTGTTCTTGAATATGCTGTACAGGTATTTTTCTTCTGCTGCTTGTAGTTCCTGGGTGCTGCACTGTATAAGTAATGTCCTGATGCAGCTCTATTTATGGGTGTTGGGATGATTGCTCCTGTAGTTAAGTATCTGGTCTGTGTGTGTTGCTTTGCTGTAGATGCTGCTCTGCAGTTCTTCATTGACTGTTTGTTCCACTGTGACATCTAAGAAGGGGAGTCTGTTATTGCTCTCTTCCTCTTTGGTGAAATTTATTCTAGTAAGGATGTTGTTAATGATATTGTAGGTTTCCTCTTATTTGTTCCATTTCATGATGACAAGGGCATCATCCACATAGCGGACCCAAAGTTTGGGTTGGATCCTGGGGAGGGCTGTTTGTTCTAGCCTCTGCATCACTCTTTCTGCTAAGAATCCTGATATTGGTGATCCCATAGGCATCCCATTGATTTGTTTGTAGGTTTTGTCATTGAAGGTGAAGTGGGCAGAGGCACAGGTCTACTAGCTTAAGGATGCTGTCCTTGCTAATGGAGTTGGTGCTGTCTGGTATTTGTGTCCTTGGTTCATCTTGTAGTGCGGGTAGTGTTTCTTTGGGCAAGCTGATGTTAATGGATGGGAATAGGGCCATTATGTTGAAGGAGACAATGACTTCATCTTTTTCTGTCTTGGTGCCTTTGATGATGTTCAGGAATTCTTGGGTGGAGTGGACGGAGTGGCATGAGCTCTCATGAACCTCAACCTGAGCTACAAATCTTCTCAATAATCTCAATCATTAGTGAAGCTTGCAGCATGAGATTGACATGTCCTGAAGGCTACATATATTATTTCACACAGCCTTATTGTTTTCAGACAAAAATAACATGTATACACCACCTTTTTCAAATGTAGTACAAGTAACAGCATTTGCTGGTTTAGGGTGTAGGTTTGCTTGCTGAGCTATAGGTTTGATACCCAGACATTTCATTAGCTGGCTAGGTAACATCATCAGTGGTGACCTCCAAGTGAAGCGAAGCTGTTGTCTCCTGTTTTCTATTTATATGCTTGTCCTGGATGGGGTTCCTGGGGTTTGTGGTGATGTCATTTCCTGTTCATTTTCTGAGGAGTTGATAGATGGTATCTAGATCTATGTGTTTGTTTATGGCGTTGTGGTTGGAGTGCCAGGCCTCTAGGAATTCTCTGGCATGTCTTTGCTTAGCCTGTCCCAGGATAGATGTGTTGTCCCAGTCGAAATGGTGGTTTTTTTCATCTGTGTATAGGGCTAAAAGGGAGAGAGGGTCGTGTCTTTTTGTGGCTAGCTGGTGTTCGTGTATCTTGGTGGCAAACTTTCTTCCTGCTTGTCCTACATAGTGTTTGTGGCAGCCCTTGCATGGAATTTTGTAGATGCCGTTGGTTTTGTCCATGGGTTGTACTGGGTCTTTTAAGTTTGTTAGTTTTTGTTTGAGTGTTGGTGGGTTTGTGTGCTACTAGGATTCCGAGGGGTCTTAGTAGTCTGGCTGTCATTTCTAAAACTTCTTTGTTGTATGGTAAGGTGGTTAGGGTTACTGGCTGTGTTAGGTCTGCTTGTAGTAGTTTGTTCTTGAGGAACCTACGGACTGTATTTTTTGAGTATCCGTTCTTCTTGAATACGTTGTATAGGTAGTTCTCCTCTGTTTTCCGCAGTTCGTCAGCGCTGCAGTGTATGGTGGCTCGTTGGAATAGTGTTCTAATGCAGCTTCGTTTGTGTGTGTTGGGATGGTTGCTGGTGTAGTTAAGTATTTGGTCAGTGTTTGTCGGTTTTCTGGTTCTTTTCTCAGGATATTGCCTTGAAATATCAGTCATGATTCGGAGATGCCGGTGTTGGATTGGGGTATACAAAGTTAAAAATCACACAACACCAGGTTATATAGTCCAACAGGTTTAATTGGAAGCACACTAGCTTTCGGAACGACACTCCTTCATCAGGTGATAGTGCAGGGCTCAATCGTAACACAGGGTTACATTGTACTTTGCTCAAAAACTGCATGCATTCATGTAGAACGCTGAGCTCAAAAACTGCATGAATTTATGTAAAACTCCGTTATCTCACTTTTTAGATTAGAATCGATCTAAGCATCATGGCATAGACAGCGAACACAGGGGGCCAACACCTTCAACATATTGTCTAGCTATCAACACTGTTAACAGCTAACCCGAGAATGCAACTTCTTAAAAAAATAGTTTTGTGATTTACACATGAAAGAAGTGAAACTATCACTATATTCTAACAGATGAAAGGCTTAACAGACAATCAATTTTTCAATGTATAATTTCAGTTACATCACACTGTAAATTTTTGCTATAAACTCTGCGTTACAATTAAGCAGTAGCGCAAAATGTAAAAGGAAATGTAATGTATTTAAATGATATCATAACTTCCTAAGTTACTCCTTAAAAACAGTTAAACATACAAACTTACTCTGGCACAGCATGTTATTCTCTGATAATATCAACCCAACTCATATTGCTTAAGGATGATTGAAATGACACGTTTGTTTACAATCTTACTTTTCATATCAGTTCAAGTCTTAAAATTACAAAATTATAAACTGCTTAAGTGTAAGTTTTACAGAGTTGCAAATGTCAAAGTTACAGATGCCAATCAACAGCTACAGAGCGGGTGGGAATGAAAGAAAATGACAAATTTAATAATCTTTCCATGTACTAACAACCTCTGAAAAGGAGAAAGTAGGAATTGTATCAGGATAATTCAGTCATTGTCCTAATCACAAGGCACAGAGCCACTCATTAAATAACTAATTCCCTGAACACAGCTCCTACTCAGTTAGTGACTAAACAAATGCCAAGGCTGGTTCTTCATAGACTCATCAAACCTGGTCTCCATCTTCCCTTTACACTCACCCCTGAACTCCAGACCCACTCCTGCTGCCTCCTGGATACTACCATTGGATGCGAGCAATTCTGGGTGCAGCATTACTTCCACAATCCAGCCTATCTTTCCTCCAGTCCCTCCAATCTCAGTGACCTTCAGACTTACTGCCCGACACACAACTCCAAACTGCCCAACCTGCAGATATCCCCACTAACCACAACCACCAACCCCCCCCCTCCTCCAAACCACCAGCACTAGGCTCCCCTATCCACCAGCCAGACATCTCTTTTCCCTCAGCAGTGACCTCAGGACTTGATTGCCCAACTGCGCTACATCTAAAACCTCTACTCACCATGCCCCTCTGCAACCAATACACAGACCCCAGGACACCCAACCCCATGCTGGCCTAAGGATGACAACCCACACACATCCCCCAACAATGCTGACTCTCTCTCTCTCTCTCCCCCTCCCCATCCTCTCTCTCCCCCTCCCCATATCTCTCTCCCCATTTCTCTCGACCCAACATTTCTCTCTCTCCCCCCTCCCCATCATTTCTCTCTCACCCTCCCCTCTCTCCCTCCCATTCCGTCTCTCTCCCTCCCATCCCCCCTCTCTGTCTGCCCCAATCCCCTCCCTCTCTGCCCCAATCCCCTCCCGCTCTGCCCCAATCCCCTCCCTCTCTCCCCCAACCCCCTCTCTCTCTCACCTATCCCCTCTCTCTGCCCCAATCCTCTCTCGCCCCCATCCCCTCTCTCGCACCCATCCCCACTCTCTCTTCCCCTTCCCCTCTCTCTTACCTCATCCCCCTTCCCTCTCACCCCATCCCCCCTCCCGCTCGCCTGATCCCCCCTTCCCTCTCGCCCCCATCACCCCCCTCTCACCCCCATCCTCCCTCTCACCCCCTCATTCACCCTCTCTCCCCCATCCTCTCCCTCTCTCCTCCCCCATCCCCCTCCCTCTCTCCTCCCCCATCCCCTCCCTCTCCCCCATCCCCCTCCCTCTCTCCCCATCCCCCTCCCTCTCTCCCCCATCCCCCTCTCTCTCTCCCCCATCCGCCCTCTCTCTTTCCCCATCCCCCTCTCTCTCCTCCCCATCCCCTCTCTCTCCCCCCATCCCCTCTCTCTCCACCCATCCCCCACTCTCTCCCCCCCATCCCCATCCCCCACTCTCTCTCCCCCATCCCTCTCTCTCCCCGTCCCCCCCTCTCTCTCTCCCCGTCCCCCTCTCCCTCCCCATCCCCCCCTCTCTCTCCCCCATCCCTCTCTCTCTCCCCGTCCCCCCCTCTCTCTCCCCGTCCCCCCCCTCTCTCTCCCCGTCCCCCCCCCCTCTCTCCCCGTCCCCCCCTCTCCCTCCCCAATCCCCCCCTCTCTCCCCCCGCCTCTCTCGCCCCCATCCCCCCCCTCTCTCTCCCCAATCCCCCACCTCTCTCTCCCCCCATCCCCCTCTCTCTCTCCGCCCATTCCACCTCTCTCGCCCCCATCCCCCCCCTCTCTCTCCCCAATCCCCCACCTCTCTCTCCCCCCATCCCTCCTCTCTCTCTCCGCCCCAAGCCCCCCGCTCTCTCCCCATCCCCCCTCTCTCTCCCCCCAACCCCCCTCTCTCCCCCCATCCCCCCCTCTCTCCCCCCATCCCCCTCTCTCTCCCACCATCCCCCCCTCTCTCCCCATCCCCCCCTCTCTCCCCATCCCCCCCTCTCTCCCCATCCCCCCCTCTCTCCCCATCTCCCCCCTCTCTCTCCACCCCCATCCCCCCCTCTCCCCATCCCCCCCTCTCTCCCCCATCCCCCCTCTCTCTCCCCATCCCCCCCTCTCTCTCTCCCCATCCCCCCCCTCTCTCTCTCTCCCATCCTCCCCCCTCTCTCTCTCCCGACTCTCCCTCTCCTCCCATCCCCCCTCTCTCTCCCCCATCCCCCCCACCTATCTCTCCCCCATCCCCCCCCTCTCTCTCTCCCCCACCCCCTTCTCTCTCCCTCTCCCCCATCCCCCCTCTCTCTCTCCCCATCCCCCCTCTCTCCCCCCATCCACCCTTTCTCTCTCTCTCCAACCCCTCTCTCTCTCCATCGGGTCTCTCCTCATCCATCCCCCTCTCTTTCCCCATCTCCCCCATCCACCCCCCTCTCTTTCCCCATCCCCCCCCTCCTCTTTCCCCATCCCCCCCTCCTCTTTCCCCATCGCCCCCCTCCTCTCTCCCCATCCCCTCTCACCCCATCTTCCTCCCCCATCCGCTCCCTCTCTCCCCCTACTCACTCCCCCCATCCCCCCTCTCTCCCCCCATCTCCCTCCCTCTCTCCCATCCCCCCTCTCTCTCTCCCCCATCCCCCTCTTCCTCCCCCTCTCTCTCCCCATCCCCCTCTCTCTCCTCCCCATCCCCTCTCTCTCCACCCATCCCCCACTCTCTCCCCCCCATCCCCATCCCCACTCTCTCTCCCCCATCCCCCCCTCTCTCTCCCCGTCCCCCCCTCTCTCTCTCCCCGTCCCCCCCCTCTCTCCCCAATCCCCCCCACTCTCCACCCGCCTCTCTCGCCCCCATCCCCCCTCTCTCTCTCCCCATTCCCCCACCTCTCTCTCCCCCCATCCTCCCCTCTCTCTCCCCCCCCATCCCTCCTCTCTCTCTCCGCCCCCAAGCCCCCCGCTCTCTCCACATCCCCCTCTCTCTCCCCCCCATCCCCCCCTCTCTCCCCATACCCCCCCCTCCCCATCCCCCCTCTCTCTCCCCATCCCCCTCTCTCTCCCCATCTCCCCCCTCTCTCTCCCCATCCCCCCTCTCTCTCTCCCCATCCCCCCCCTCTCCCCCATCCCCCCCTCTTTCCCCATCCCCCCCTCTCCCCGTCCCCCCTCTCTCCCTGTCCCCCCCCTCTCTCTCCCCGTCCCCCTCCCTCTCTCTCCCCATCACCCCCTCTCTCTCCCCGTCCCCCTCTATCTCCCCCCCATCCCCCCCTCTCTCCCCATACCCCCTCTCTCTCCCCATCCCCCCCTCTCTCTCTCCCCATCCCCCCCCTCTTTCCCCATCCCCCCCCTCTCCCCCGTCCCCCCCTCTCTCCCTGTCCCCCCTCTCCCTCCCCGTCCCCCTCCCTCTCTCTCCCCATCAACCCCTCTCTCTCCCGTCCCCCCCCTCTCTCCCCATCCCCCCTCTCTCCCCCATCCCCCTCTCTCCCCATCCCCCCCTCTCTCTCCCCATCCCCCCCTCTCTCTCTCCCCATCCCCCCCCTCTCTCCCCATCCCCCCCCTCTCTCTCCCCATCCCCCCCTCTCTCTCTCCCCATCCTCCCCTCTCTCTCCCCATCCCCCCTCTCTCCCATCCTCCCTCTCACTCTCCCCCCCATCCCCCCCCCACTCTCCTCCCATCCCCACTCTCACTCTCCTCCCATCCCCCTCTCTCTCTCCTCTCACCCCCCCTCTCTCTCCTCCCATCCCCCCTCTCTCTCCTCCCATCCCCCCGACTCTCCCTCTCCTCCCATCCCCCCCTCTCTCTCCCCCATCCCCCCCTCTCTCTCTCCCCCACCCCCCTCTCTCTCCCTCTCTCCCCCATCCCCCCTCTCTCTGTCCCCATCCCTCCTCTCTCTCCCCATCCCCCCCTCTCTCCCCCATCCACCCTTTCTCTCTCTCTCCAACCCCTCTCTCTCCATCGGGTCTCTCCCCATCCATCCCCCTCTCTTTCCCCATCTCCCCCTCTCTTTCCCCATCCACCCCCCTCTCTTTCCCCATTCCCCCCCCTCTCCTCTCTCCCCATCCCCTCTCACTCCCATCTTCCTCCCCCATCCGCTCCCTCTCTCCCCATCCTCTCTATCTCATCCCCCCTCACTCCCTATCCCCTTTCTCCCCCATCCCCCTCTCTCTCTCCCCCTACTCACTCCCCCCATCCCCCCTCTCTCTCTCGCCATCCCACACTCTCTTCCCCCCCCATTCTCTCACCCATCCCCCATCTCTCTCCCCCCCATCCCCCCTCTCTCTCCGCCCCAAGTCCCCCTCTCTCTCCGCCCCAAGTCCCCCTCTCTCTCTGCCCATCCCCCCCTCTCTCTCTCCCATTCCCCCCCCTCTCTCTCCCCATCCCCCCTCTCTCTCCCATTCCCTTCTCTCTCTCCCATTCCCCCCTCTCTCTCCCCCATCCCCCTCTCTCTCCCCCCATCCCCCTCTCTCTCACCCTATCCCCCCTCTCTCTGCCCCGATCCCCCCTCTCTCTCTCCCCTCATCCCCTCTCTTTCCCCCCCATCCCCCCCTCTCTCTCCCCCCCATCCCTTCTCTCTCTCTCCCCCATCCCCTCTCTCTCTCCCCCCCATCCCTGCTCTCTTTGCTCCAATCCTCTCTCTCCGCCATCCCCCCTCTCTCTCCCCCCCCATCCCTGCTCTCTTTGCTCCAATCCTCTCTCTCCCCCATCCCCCCTCTCTCCCCATCCCCCCCCACTCTCCTCCCATCCCCACTCTCACTCTCCTCCCATCCCCCCTCTCACTCTCCTCCCATTCCCCTCTCTCTCTCCTCCCATCCCCCCCGACTCTCCCTCTCCTCCCATCCCCCCTCTCTCTCCCCCATCCCCCCTCTCCTCCATCCCCCCACCTCTCTCTCCCCCACCCCCCTCTCTCTCCCTCTCTCCCCCATCCCCCCCCCTCTCTCTCCCCATCCCTCCTCTCTCTCCCCATCCCCCCTCTCTCCCCCTCTCCAACCCCTCTCTCTCTCCATCGGGTCTCTCCCCATCCATCCCCCTCTTTCCCCATCTCCCCCTCTCTTTCCCCATCCACCCCCCCTCTATTTCCCCATCCCCCCTCCTCTTTCCCCATCCCCCCCCTCTCCTCTCTCCCCATCCCCTCTCACTCCCCTCTCCCCATCCCCTCTCACTCCCCTCTCCCCATCCCCTCTCACTCCCATCTTCCTCCCCCATCCTCTCTATCTCATCCCCCCTCACTCTCTCCCTATCCCCTTTCTCCCCCATCCCCCCTCTCTCCCCCTACTCACTCCCCCATCCCCCCCATCCCCTCTCTCTCTCTCGCCATCCCCCACTCTCTTCCCCCCCACTCTCTCCCCCATCCCCCCTCTCTCTCCACCCCAAGTCCCCCTCTCTCTCTGCCCATCCCCCCCTCTCCCCCTTCCCCCCCTCTCTCTCCCATTCCCCCCTCTCTCTCCCCATCCCCCCTCTCTCTCACCCTATCCCCCCTCTCTCTGCCCCGATCCCCCCTCTCTCTCTCCCCTCATCCCCTCTCTTTCCCCCACATCCCCCCCCTCTCTCCCCCCCATCCCTTCTCTCTCTCTGCTCCAATCCTCTCTCTCCCCCATCGTCCCTCTCTCCCCCCATCCCCTCTCTCTCCCCCAATCCCCCCTCTCCCCCATCCCCTCTCTCTCTCCCCCCCATCCCTGCTCTCTTTGCTCCAATCCTCTCTCTCCCCCTTCCCCCCTCTCTCTCCTCCCATCGCCCCCCTCTCTCTCCCCTTCCCATCTCTCTCTGCCCCCATCCCATCTCTCTCCCCCCATCCCCTCTCTCTCCCCCTATCCCCCCCTCACCCTATCCCCCCTCTCTCTGCCCCCATCCCCCCTCGCCCCCATATCCCCTGTCTCTCTCTCCCCCATCCCTTCTCTCTCTCTCTGCTCCAATCCTCTCTCTCCCCCATCCCCTCTCTCTCGCTCCATCCCCTCTCTCTTCCCCCATCCCCCCCTCTCTCTCTCTCCCTTCCCCTGTCTCTCTCCCCCTCCCCCCCTCTCTGTCCCACATCCCCTCTCTCCCCCCATCCCCCCTCTCTCTTTCCCACTTCCACTCTCTCTCTCCCCCATCCTCTCTCTCTCCCCCACATCCCCTCTCTTGCCCCCATTCCTCCTCTCCTGCCCCATCCCCCCTCTCTGCCCCAATCCCCTCTCTCCCTCACATCCCCTCTCTCTCCTCCCCATCCGCCTCTCTCTCTCTGCCCCAATTCCCCTCTCTCTCCCCTACATCCCCTCTCTCTGCCCCATCCCTTCTCTCTCTCTGCTCCAATACTCTCTCTCCCCATCCCGTCTCGCCCCCATCCCCCCCTCTCTCCCCCCCATCCCCCCTCTCCCCCCATCCCTTCTCTCTCTCCCCCTTCCCCTCTCCCCCCCTATCCCCCCCTCTCTGCCCCACTCCCCTCTCTTCCCCACATCCCCCCTCTCTCTCGGCCCAATGCCCTCTCTTTCCCTGCTATCCCCTCTCTCTCCCCCACATCCCCTCCCTCTCCCCCACATCCCCCCCTCTCTCCCCCATCCCCGTCTCTCTCCCCCCCATCCGCTCTCTCTCCCCCTGATCCCCCCCCTCCCCTCTCACTCCCCCATCCTCTCTCTCCCTCTCCCCATTCCCCCCTCTCTCTCCTCCCTCTCCCCTCATCTCCCCCCCTCTCTTCCCCCATCCCACCTCTCTCTCCCCCACATCCCCTCTCTCTCGCCCCCATCACCCCCTCTCCCCCCCATCCCCCCTCTCTCACCCTATCCCCCCTCTCTCTCACCCTATCCCACCTCTCTCCCCCACAACCCCCCTCTCTCCCCCACATCCCCCCACTCTCTCTGCCCCAATCCCTCTTTCCCTGCCATCCCCTCTCTCCCCCCCCATTCCCTCTCTCTCCCCCCATCCCCTCTCTCGCCCCCATCCCACCACTCGCTCTGCCCCAATCCCCTCTCTCTCCCCCAACCCCTTTTTCCCCCATCCCCTCTCCCTCTCTCCATCCCCCCTCTCTCTCCCCATCCCCTCCTCTCTCTCCCCATCCCCTCTCTCACTCCCCCATCCTCTCTCTCCCCATCCCCCTCTCTCCCCCCATCCCCCGTCTCTCTCTGCCTCAATCCCCTCTCTCTCGCCCCCATCCCCTCTCTCTCGCCCCCTTCCCCTCTCTCTCTCGCCCCCATCCCCTCTCTCTCGCCCCCTTCCCCTCTCTCTCGCCCCCCCCTCCCTCCCCCCATCCCCTCAGCCCCCCTTTCTCCCCCAACCCCCCTCTCTCTCTCTTCCATCCCCCCTCTATCCCCCCTCCCCCATCTCCCCTCTCCCCCATCTCTCCCCACCATCCCCTCTCTCTCCCCCCATCCCCCCTCACTCTTCCCCTTCCTACCTCTCTCTCTCCCCACATCCCCTCTCTCTCGCCCTCCCATCTCCCCCTCTCTTTCTCCCCCCATCCCCCTCTCTTTCTCCCCCCCATCCCCCTCTCTCTCACCCTATCCCCCCTCTCTCTCACCCTATCCCCCCACTCTCTCCCCCACAACCCCTCTCTCTCCCCCACATCCCCTCTCTCTCTCTGCCCCAATCCCCTCTCTTTCCCTGCCATCCCCTCTCTCTCCCCCCATTCCCTCTCTCTCTACCCCATTCTCTCTCTCTCTCCCCCATTCCCTCTCTCTTTGCCCATCCCCCCTCTCTCGCCCCCATCCCCCCACTCGCTCTGCCCCAATCCCCTCTCTCTCCCCCCACCCCCTCTTTCCCCCATCCCCTCTCTCTCCCCATCCCCTCTCTCTCCCCATCCCCCCCCTCTCTCTCTCCATCCCCCCTCTCTCCCCATCCCCCCTCTCTCTCCCCATCCTCTCTCTCTCTCACTATCCCCTCTATCCCCATCCCCCCCAATCTCTCCCCATCCCCCTTCCCTCTCCCCCCCCATATCCCCCCTCTCTCTCTGCCTCAATCCCCTTTCTCTCCCCCCTTCCCCCTGCTCTCTCCCCCATTCCCCCCCTCACTCTCCCCCGATACCCCCTCTCTTTCTCCCCCAATCCCCCCTCTCTCTCTTCCCCCATCCCCCCTCTATCCCCCCAACACCCCCTCCCCCATCTCTCTCCCCCATCCCCCCAACCCCCCCTCCCCCATCTCTCTCCCCCATCCCCTCTCCCCCACATTCCCCCTCTCTCTCCCCCCATCCCCTCTCTCTCCCCTATCCCCCCTCTCCCCATTCCCTCTCACTCCCCCATCCTCTCTCTCCCTCTCCCCATCCCCCCCCCTCTCTCCCCTCCCCTCTCTCTCTCCTCCCATCCCCTCTCTCTCCCCTCATTCCCCCCTCTCTCTCCCCCTATCCCCCCTCACTCTTCCCCTTCCCACCTCTCTCTCTCCCCTCATTCCCCCCTCTCTCCCCCCATCCCCCCTCACTCTTCCCCTTCCCCCCTCACTCTTCCCCTTCCCACCTCTCTCTCCCCACATCCCCTCTCTCGCCACCCCCCATCCCCCCTCTCTCGCCCTATCCCCCCCCTCACCCTATCCCCCCACTCTCTCCCCCACATCCCCCTCTCTCCCCCCCACATCCCCCTCTCCCCCCATCCCTTCTCTCTCTCTGCTCCAATCCTCTCTCGCCCCCATCCCCTCTCTCGCCCCCATTCCCCCTCTCTCTCGTCCCCATCCCTTCTCTCTCTCCTCCCATCCCCTCTCCCCCCCATTCCCCCCTCTCTCCCCCCCATTCCCCCCTCTCCCCTCCATCTCCCCCTCTCTCCCCCATCCTCTCTCTCTCCCCCCTTTCCCCCCTCTCTCTCTCCCCCGTCTCCTCTCTCTCCCCCCTTCCCCTCTCTCTCCCCCATTCCCCCTCTCTGCCCCAATCCCCTCTCTCTCCCTCACATCCCCTCTCTCATCCCCATCCCTCTCTCTCTGCCCCAATCCCCTCTCTCCCCCACATCCCCTCTCTCTCCCCCACATCCCCCCCCCCTCTCTCTGCCCCGTCCCCCGTCTCTCTCTCTCCCCCCCATCCCCTCTCTCGCCCCCATCCTCCTTCTCTCTCTCTGCCTCAATCCCCTCTCTCCCCCCATCCCACCTCTCACCCCCCATCTCTCTCTCTCTCCCACCCATCCGCCCCCTCTCTTTGCCCCCATCCCCTCTCTCTTCCCCATTCCCCCACTCTCTCTGCCCCAATCCCCTCTCTCTCCGCCCCAATGCCTTCTCTCTCTCTCCCCCATCCCCTCTCTCTCTCTCCCCATCCCCCCCTCTCTCTCTCCCCCCATCCCCTCACACCCCCCAACCCTTCTCTCCACCCATTCCTTCTCTCCCCCATCCTCTCTCTCCCCCCATCCCCTCTCTCCCCCCTCCCCTCTCTCCCCCCATCCCCTCTCTCCCCCCCATCCCCTCTATCCCCCCATCCCCTCTCTCTCCCCCCATCCCCCCTCTCTCCTCCATCCCCCCTCTCTCCACCCCCCATCCCCTCTCTCCCCCCCATCCCCTCTCTCTCCCCCCCATCCCCTCTCTCTTCCCCCCATCCACTCTCTCCCCACCATCCCTTCTCTCTCCATCATCCCCTCCCTTCCCCCCCATCATCCCTTCTCTTCCCCCCCATCATCCCATTTCTCCCCCCATCATCCCCTCTCTCTTCCCCCCCATCATCCCCTCTCTCTCTGTGTCCCCTCCATCATCCCCTCTTTCTCACCCACTGTCATTCCCTCTCCCTGCCCCGTCATCCCCTCTCTCTCCCCACCCGTCATCCCCTCTCTTCCCCCCTGTCATCCTCTCTCCTCCCCCATCATCCCCTCTCTTTCCTCCCTGTCATCCCCTCACTCCCCCCCATCACCTCCTCTCCCCCACCCCCGTCATCCCCTCTCTCTCCTCCCCCGTCATCCCCTCTCGCTCCTCCCCCATCACCCCCTCTCTCCCCACCCTGTCATCCCGTCTCTCTCCACAGCCCCGTCATCCCGTTCCCCCCACCGTCATCCCCTCTCCTCTCCCAACCCCGTCATCACCTCTCCCAACCCTGTCATCCGCTCCCTCTCCTCCCCCGTCATCCCCTCTCTCCCCCCGTCATCCACACTCCCCCCCCCCCCCGTCATCCCCTCTCCTCCCACCCCCGTCATCATCTCTCCCAACCCCGTCATCCGCTCCCTCCCACACCCCCGGCATCCCCTCTCCCTCACCCTTGTCATCCCCTCTCCCCCCACCCCGTCATCCCCTCTCCCTCCCCCCGTCATTCCCTCTCCCCCCAGGTATCCCCTCTCTACCCCCCCCCCCCATCATCCCCTCTCTCCCCACCCCGTCATCCCCTCTCTCCCCACCCCGTCATCCCCTCTCTCCCCCTCCATCATCCCCTCTTCCCCCCCCCCGTCTCTCCCCCCCACCCCTTCCCCACGTCTCTCTCCCCCCATCTCACCCATCATCTCCTCTCCCCCCCCCCCGTCAACCCCTCTCTCTCCCCACCCCTGTCATCCCCTGTCCCCCCCCCGTCATCCCCTCTCCTTCCCCCCCACCCCATCATCATCTCTCCCAACCCCGTCATCCTCTCCCTCCACCCCCGTCATCCTCTCCCTCCACCCCCGTCATCCCCTCCCTCCACCCCCTCTCCCCCCACCCGTCATCCCCTCTCCCCCCACCCCGTCATCCCCTCCCTCCACCCCCGTCATCCCCTCTCCCCCACCCCCGTCATCCTCTCCCTCCACCCCCGTCATCCCCTCTCCCCCCACCCGTCATCCTCTCCCTCCACCCCCGTCATCCTCTCCCTCCACCCCCGTCATCCCCTCTCCCCCCCTCCGTCATCCCCTCTCCCCCCCCCCCGTCATCCCCTCTCCCTCCACCCCCGTCATCCCCTCTCCCCCCCCCCGTCATCCCCTCTCCCCCCCCCCCGTCATCCCCTCTCCCCCCACCGTCATCCCCTCTCCCTCCACCCCCGTCATCCCCTCTCCCCCCACCCCCGTCATCCCCTCTCCCCCCACCCCGTCATCCCCCCTCCCCCCACCCCGTCATCCCCCCTCCCCCCCGTCTCTCCCCCTCCCCCCACCCCGTCATCCCCCCTCCCCCCCGTCTCTCCCCCCTCCCCCCCGTCTCTCCCCCTCCCCCCACCCCGTCATCCCCCCACCCCGTCATCCCCCCTCCCCCCCGTCTCTCCCCCCTCCCCCCCGTCTCTCCCCCCTCCCCCCCGTCTCTCCCCCCTCCCCCCCGTCTCTCCCCCCTCCCCCCCGTCTCTCCCCATCATCTCCTCTCTCTCCTCCCCTCTCCCCCCCACCCCGTCATCCTCTCTCTCCCCCTCGTCACTACCCCCCACCTCACCCCCTCCCCACGTCTCTCTCCCCCCCTCCCCCACGTCTCTCTCCCCCCATCTCACCCCCCATCATCCCCTCTCCCCATTATCCCCTCTCCCTCCCCCCTCATCTCTCCCCTCCCCTCCACTCCACTCCACTCCGTCTCTCTCCCCCGTTTCCCCCCATCGTCTCCTCTCTCTCTCCCCCCCCCCCCCGTCATCCCTTGTCTCGGTCCGGGTGGGATGAGGCTGTTCGCTCCCCGTCTCGCGCTCGCACCAACTGCCCCCCCTGGGTCCCTGAGACTCAGTCTGGGAAACCCCACCGTCCGTCTTTGCGACAGTCGTTCCGCTTTGCGGCAGACGGTTGGGAGGCGGTGGCGGCGGTCGCGGGACGGAGAGCGCCGTGAGGAAGGGGATGTCCGGCGGCTGAGGCAGGTAAGGACCCCCACCCCCCCCCCCACCTCAGCGGGAGAATCTTTACCACAGTGACGGGACCCTTCCCCAGGATTGGGAGGGGGGTGGGGGTGTAGAGGGGGAGTTAACAGAATGTTCCTGCGTCAAAGGTTTTGCTTTCGCTTGTCGTCGGTGAAGGTGCATTTTAAAACCCACTGTCCCCGGTAATTAACTTTAATAAGGCAGCTTTGTCCTATTGCTGAAGGTGCCCACGCCCACAGGGATTGTTGTGGATCACCGCTCCATGTTGCTTTGTTTATTTCACCCACCGAAATCATGTTGTTTATTTTCAAACGACACCTTTCTTTCATTGGCTGAGGTTTACTCTCTCCCAGCAGCAAATGTTGGCCAGCTTACACCTTCCTTTCTGTCCTCCTTGTTAAAGGGATTTGCTTTCTCTCTGGGCGTGTTAAAATCCTGCATAAGTCCACCTGTTCATAGAATTTCCCCAGAGCGTGCAAACAGGCCATTTGGCCCAACAAGTCCCCACGAACCCTCCAAAGAGTATCCCACCCAGACCCATTCCCCATAGTCATACCCTTTACATGTATCGTTTATTGAGGATCATCACTGATTTATATTCACCGTAATCACTTACCAAAAGAGTCAGTAGTTTTTCATAGGTGTCTTCGATCTGTCAACCACTGAGTTGCCAGGCCGCAGATTGAGAACCTTCTGGGTTTGATCAAAAATCTTTGTTGAATTTGTGGATTTTCCTTGTTATTACAGAAGGAAAATTGATTAGGTTGCATCTTCTGATCATTGCATGGTGATCTGTGCTGCATGTGGAACTCTGATCAAGACAGGATTAGGCTCGTTGGTCCTGTGTTATGTGGTTGCATAGCTAGTCAGCACCAGTATCAAGGCTTATCAATGAATAATGGCCAAAGACCTTCTTTTCAACCTTCCCCCAAGAGCTAAAATTCTCACATACCAGTGACATCCTGGTAAACCTTTTCTGTACCCTCTCCAAAGCATCCACATTCTTCTGGTACTGTGATGACCGCAACACTAAGCGATATTCCAAGTGTTTAGATGGAGAGGAATTTGTTAAATGTGTACAAGAAATTTTCTGATTCAGTATGTGGATGTACCAACTAGAGAAGGTACAAAACTTGACCTACTCTTGGGAAATAAGGCAGGGCAGGTGACTGAGTAGTAATACTCAGTGGGTCTCAGTGGGGGAGCACTTTGGGGCCAGCGATCATATTTCTATTAGTTTTAAAATAGTGATGGAAAGGGATAGACCAGATCTAAAAGTTGAAGTTCTAAATTGGAGGAGGACCAATTTTGACAATATTAGGCAAGAACTTTCAAAAACTGATTGGGTGCAGATACTCACGGGTAAAGGGACGGCTGGAAAATGGGAAGCCTTCAGAAATGAGATCACGCGAGTCCAGAGAAAGTATATTCCTTTTAGGTTGAAAGGAAAAACTGGTAGGTATAGGGAATGCTGGGTGACTAGAGAAATTGAAGTTTTGGTTCAGAAAAAGAAGGAAGCATATGTCAGTAAAGACAGGAGAGATCGAGTGAATCCTTAGAAGAGTATAAAGGCAGTAGGAGTATTCTTAAGAGAGAAATCAGGAGGGAAAAAAGGGGACATGAGGTAGCTTTGGCAAATAGAGTTAAGGAGAATCCAGAGGGTTTCTACAAATATATTAAGGACAAAAGGGTAACTAGGGAGAGAATTGGGCCCCTCAAAGATCAGCAAGGCGGCCTTTTTGTGGAGCCGCAGGAGATGGGGGACCCATTAGATGACTATTTTGCATCAGTATTTACTGTGGGAAAGGACATGGAAGATGTCGAATGTAGAGAAACAGATGGTGACATCATGAAAAATGACCATATTACAGAGCAGAAAGTGCTGGATGTCTTGAAACACATTAAAGTGGATAAATCCCCAGGACCTGATCAGGTATACCCTAGAACTCTGTGGGAAGCTAGGGAAGTGATTGCTGGGCCTCTTGCTGAGATATTTGTATCATCGATAGTCACAGGTGAGGTGCCGGAAGACTGGAGGTTAGCTAACGTGACCCCTTGGCATCATGGTAGTCCACAAACTCACCAACACACTGAAACAGCAGCTAATAAATTTGACAAACCCTATGCAGACAACAAGCAAAAGTCATGTCATTTACAAAATACCGTGCAAGGACTGTAACGGACAATACGTTGGACAAACAGGCAGAAAACTAGCCACCAGGATACATGAACACCAACTAGCCACAAAAAGTCATAACCCTCACTCACTAGTATCCTTACATACGGATGAGGAAGGACACCACTTCGACTGGGACAACAATCCATCCTCGGACAAGCCAAACCAAGACAGGGACGAGAATTCCTGGGAGCATGGCATTCCAACTGGAACTCTTATCAACAAACACATCGAGTTAGACCCCATCTACCACCCTCTGAGAAAAAGAACAGGAAGTGACTTCACCACAGGAAATGACATCATCAACCCAAAGAAACCCAAACATATAAATAGAAAGCAGGACTTATCAGCAGTGCTTTGCCTGAGGCCCACTGAAGATGTTACCTAGTAGGGTTACGAAACAGCTGGAAATGAACCTTCCAGCTCAGCGAGCAAACCTACATCCAGAACCTCAACCTGAGCTACAAATCTTCTCAAAACTCACTTAAAGCAATGTCCCCTCATGTTAGCCATCACCATCCGAGGAAAAGGGCTCTCGCTGTCCACCCTGTGTAACCCTCTGATTATCTTGTATGTCTCAATTAAGTCACCTCTCAACCTTCTTCTCTGTAACAAAAACAGCCTCAAGTGCCTCAGCCTTTCCTTGTAAGACCTTCCCTCCATACCTGGCAAATCTCCTCTGCACCCTTTCCAAAGCTTCCACATTCTTCCAATAATGTGGTGACCAGAATTGTACACAATGCTCCCAAGTCTGGCTGCATCAGAGTTTTGTACAGCTGCAGCATGACCTCGTGACTTCGAAACTCAATCCCTCTATCAATAAAAGCTAACACACCGTATGCCTTCTTAACAACCCTAGATTATTGTGGTGCTGGAAAAGCACAGCTGGTCAGGCAGCATCCGAGGAGCAGGAAAAACTTAAATTCTTAACAACCCTGTCAACCTGGGTGGCAATTTTCAGGGATCTATATACATGGACACTGAGATTTCTCTGCTCATCTACGCTACCAAGAATCTTACCGTTAGCCCAGTACTCTTTATTCCTGTTGCTCCTTCTAAAGTGAATCGCTTCACATTTCTCCGCATTAAACTCCATTTGCCATCTCTCAGGCCAGCTCTGCAGCTTATCTGTGTCCCTCTGTAACCTGCAACATCCTTCAGCATTGTCCACAACTCCACTGATCTTGGTGTCATCCACAAATTTACTAACCCATCCTTCTACGCCCTCATTTAGGTCATTTATAAAAATGACAAACACCAGCGGCCTCAAAACAGATTCTTCTGGTATACCACTAGTAACTGAACTCCACGAAGCACATTTCCCATCAACCACCGCCCTCTGTCTTCTTTCAGCTAGCCAATTTCTGATCCAAACCGCTAAATCATACTCAATCCTATGCCGCCGTATTTTGTACAAGAGCCTGCCGTGAGGAACTTTATCAAACACCTGACTGAAAATCATATACACCACACCACTTTACACTCATTCACCTGTTCGGTCACTATCTCAAAGAACGCAGTAATGTTTGTGAGACACGACCTACCCTTCACAAAACCGTGTTGACTATCCTTAATCAACTTATTCCTCTCTAGATGATTATAAATCCTATCTCTTATAATCTTTTCCAACACTACCCACAACCGAAGTAAGACTCACTGGTCTGTAATTACCGGGGTTGTCTCTATCAGAGGTCTATTTCACTTGGAGAGGAGGCTTTTAATGATATGACATGAGAATTGTTGAATTCTGAAGTTGAACCTACAATTTTATTTCTGATATCTGATTCTGATCCTTAATTATCCCACATAAAATATGATATTAAACAGATCCAGCCAGTTTGAATATCGATAAGAATGCAATTTTGTTGAAATACCATTCCGTCTTGAGGCTACCTTATAAACATTGAGGACAGGAAGACATAATTTGGCATTTTAGTAACTGCTTTCTTTTCAAATTTCTTTTTAAATTTCTTTATAGTTAATGATAATACAACTGGAAACAAATTCCAAATTTATTACAAATTGGATTCTGAATTAGAACTGCACAATGCTATTTGATTTCTATTTACTGTAGTATGACCCAGTTTCATCATAAAATATCACAGCCTATGAAGTTCACCCTGCATCAGTAACAATCAGTTTCAAAGATTATTGTACAGGTAGTCAGTTTGTAATTTATATTGCAATATAGTAGACCTTAATCATTTGTTGTCCTTGTCTTCAAATTGATTGATGTGAGTGAAAATGCACATGATATTTTGATTATACAGAGGTTCAGCTGATCTGTCGAAATAATTTACTCAACCTTCATGGTATGCTCATTATTTCCTAAATTGCAACTTTGGTGAAACAACTTGTGGTTTATTAAGTGTCTCCTAATAATATCATCCACATATTTTCTTATGCTTGTCTGAAATCTCATTCTTCCCACCTCTTGCCTGGCTGCATTAATTTGCCTCGAAAGCAAATTAATATTAAATAATCTGAACAAATAGATATCGAATAGTCTGGACAAATGATCACTCGGCTGATTGGTTAAAATTTAAATTTAAACCACATGGAAGTTTTATTTGTACAATATAATTTATTCCTGTACATGCATCATATTCGCTGCTAATTAAAAGCTTGGAGCATTATTTTGAAAAGTTAACTAACAATCTTGTTACATCTACTTGTTACTGATAGCAGGGATAAATATGTTTGAATAATTGAATCTTTTGCTTACTGGTATCTATGTAAGGGTTGATAATTATAGTTTAGATCAGAATTGTGCTGAAAAAGCACAGCAGGTCAGGCAGCATCCGAGGAGCAGGAAAATCGACATTTCGGGCAAAAGCCCTTCATCAGGAATGATAATTGTAGTCACAACATACATTGTAACACACATCTGTAATGAATTTGTGTATAAAGTTTAGCAATAAATACAATTTTGTATTCAGTTCAAGCAATCTTTAGTTTCAAGTAAAGCATTAAAAAATTTAAAACCGAAAAATCCATAGATATTAGTCTGATAAGACCTTAACTGCCAAATGTGATGTCAGTGATGAGATTTGAATAACTCCATGGAGATTGGCATCCTGTCACCAAGTAACCCTTCATCTGCACGTGCATAGTACTGGACACTGGTCCAACATCTTCAGAGCTGGCCCTCAGAGTCAGCAGAACCTCTGATGCTCCTGTTTATATTTATTTTTGCTGGGGTATCCCATCACCGAGTCATCCACACTCCTGTTTATATCTGACAGCCGGGGCTCCCTGATTGGACCAGGGTTAAGAACCCCAATCAGGGAACTCATGTTCTGTGAAGTCCACTTGGCTGACCTCATTACAATCACTACAGAGATAACTGAGACAAAGAATGTGTTTGTTTGAATTAGTGCCCTTTGGACAGAGATATATTTGTTAGTTTTACTTTTGCCTTGTACAGAATTTCATCCAATGATTTGATCGAGCTGGGATCAAATGTGGCATTGCTGATATAGGTATATTTTTAACCAACCTATTCAAACATGTTATAACACACCTCTGGATTAGGTGGGACTTGAATCCAAGTTTTCTGATCTGTGGTAGTTTCATTACCACTGCACTACAATTCTTGTAATTTTAGTGCTTTTAGTCCTACAAGCATTTCCAGTGTATGTGAGTTTTAATTGATTCATGTTGGAAACTACTGGTGTCTCTCAGGCTAAGTAATGTATGATCTTCTTGTACCTTTCAAATAAAGTTCACAGAAAGACCATGTATTGTACTTTGCAGAATCTCAAATCTAATATTAATTATACCCTGAATGTGTCCAGCTTTTTAAAAAATCCAACAGCCTTACAGATACACACCAGTAAGTTTAGTTATCTCACTAATTTTATTTACTACTTCACCTCTACGTCAAAAATTGTGCCTTGTTGGTTGACAGAACCATCTGAATATCCCAAAATTATTGACTGCATTGAAGAAAATCTGATTTGTCCCACAGCTCCTTTGTGTGAGGTCAGGTAGCATTCAGCGAGCAACTTGCTTTATGGTAATATTAATGTAAAAGGTTAGTCAATATTAAGTTGACTTGCTGTTGCAGGTTTTAAACTGGGGCAGGCTTGGGAAAGCCAAATGCAAGCTAGAAACTTAGTGAAGCTGTTTCTTTATTTCCTTCCAACAAAATTTGCTTTTTTTTAAGTGCAGGAAGGAAGAATGAAAGGAAGGACGGATGAGAGGATGCTGAGGAAGTATCTAAGATTATATAATGGATGGAAACAGAAAGGAGAATTCCTTCTGTGGTAGGCCTGTTGGATGGCTGAATCAACCAGACGATGATGGCAGTGTTTCAAAACCTTGGCTCTGGAAAATCTCCAATTGCTTTTCAACAGTTGAACAGATATTGCCAACCAGTAGCAAAACGGTAACTTCTCTTTGCAGCTTATATCTACTATTGTGCCATAAATTATAACAGCTAATACAATTACTTGACCCCTCTAATAGGAATATAGCATCCTGCAAAATGGAGTACTATCAATTTCATTTCGTTTCACTGAATTTTTCTAGAAAATAAAGATATAGAATTTAATTTTAATTTTGCATAAACTGAACATATTTCATTCGCGTAATTTAAAAAAAACAATACGTTGGCAGAGGTATAAACAAAGTTTTGTCATAGTAAGTGTTCTCCTCCACGTAAGAAGAGATATTGTCCATTATCATCGGTGCTCATTACCGTGTAACAAATTTTCTTTTTTCACAAACACAGTTGAATCTTTCACCCTAAAAAATCAATTTCAAAGCAGTTGGAAACCTTGAATTATTTGTTGTTGTCACTGAATTCTGTATAATACTGGTAGTTGTTGCATTAGAAATTTTCAGTGTAAATTGTCGCATTGCATTACCTACTTGCTGGTACAATAACTGAAATTTGAAACTGGTATTTTTGTTAAAATATATTCTTGTACAAGTTATTGAGTAACAACACTGCCATTCAAGGATAGATGCGTGTATAGGAGATGATTTGTTTAATAATTTTGATGAAAGTAATTATTCCACATCATCAGGATTGCACAGTATGGGTGAATAATCAAGAATTTGGGATTGCTTACAGATGGGGCATCATAGCTGTAATATTTCTGTGGCTAGAAATGGGGGAACATATTCTACATCAAAATACTTTAATTGGTGAATTGATTAATGTTTTTCATTGTATATGGATCTATAAAGTAAGACACATTACAATGAATATCTACATAATTTCCATGATATTATAAACGTTAATGCTGTACTAATGTTGAACAAGTTTAGCTTATTTACACTGGTGTTCAGAAGAATGAGGGTGAAGTTCATAAGATCATCAATGATTTTGGCATAGAAAAGATTTTTCTATTTTCAATGAGTCCAGAGCCAGGGATCACTGTTTAAAAAAGGGGTTCTCCCTTTTAGGACAGGTGAGAAAAAAATATTCAGAAGATTTTGCAACTTTGGAACTCTTTTCCTCATAATTGTGGAAGTAAAACCATTAATACTTTTAAGCTGAAGGCAGATAGATTCTTGTCAGGTAGAGGAATCAAAGGTAGAGGATTTTGAAACACAAACAGATAAGCCATGATTATACTGAAAGACAGAGAAAGCTAAAAGAGCCGAATGGCCTGCTTTTCTCCTAATTTGTATGTTTGTTTATATGTACCATAAAATTCCCTACTAATCCTGAGTATTTTGTCTTTCTTTCCCTAGAAAAATTGCATGGAGAACAACAAACCCAAGTTAGAATTGAAGGACTTTCCACCTCCCTCCCAACATGCTATTCCTACTTTCATTGCAAGTGCTCCACCTTCTGACATTCAGGCCTTTCATGAGCAGCAGTCAACTGGCACGAAAGTAAGCTGCTGTCCTCATTGTGGCAATGAGGCTTCTTGCTCCCCCCCCACTTCCAATGGTGGTGGTTGCATTCACTCTGTAAATGGTGGAGCTTTAGAACACACAAATGCTGGAACAGTCACATGTCAGATAGGCTCAAGGCCTACTTTCCACTCATCCAAATCTTGTAAAGTGGCTGTAAGTAATGATGGTTTAGCTGGCCCCTATTTAGAGAATGCTGTCTCTGGTTGTCAGCTTCAGCCACCTCAATCCCAGCACCTGTCCTGTTGTGGAAATCTCTTCAAACAGCTGCAACCTTTCCATAGCAATGTCCACAAGCAGCATCAAACTCCATTGCAACAAAACTACAGTGCATCCAGTTTTTTTTCCTGCATGGAACTCACAGGTGGGGTTAGTGGGCACTTGGAAGATCGTATGAGTCAAGCTGAGCTACCTAGACGTGTTTGCACTCACTCTTTACAGTTACACATGGCACCTATGTTTCTGAAGGGTTCACATTGTTGTGATGATTGTTTAAATAAGGTTAGTATAATTTCATTAACTTCATTTTATTTCATTTAACATTAAAATGATAAGTAAACTTTTAGAAACCGTTTACCTTCTTAAGCTTTGAAGCTTGAGTTCAGTTTTTAAAAGCTGGCAAGTTTCCACATGAGCAAATAGTTCACCTTACAAGAGATGTATTAATCTTTATAGCATATGAATTATTTATGCAATATGTAATGGATGTTTTTATGTTGTAATGACATTCAGCAGACTAGATCTTGAAAATGTGAAAAAAATATACAGTAATGGCACATAAATAGCTCTTGGCATAGGCACACCAATAACGCTGTTACATAAAGAAAACATCAATACCAATAAAATTCTGATTTTTTTTTGCTGTTCTGCATAACCTTACCTCCATTCTCCATCTTTAATTGTAACTGAGAAAGTATTTACACCGTTTGTTCTTCTAATAGAACAAATTCACTGTCTGCATTTTGAGTGTGGATCACAACACAAACCTTGTATATCTGTAAATATTAATAATTAAAATCATAATATTGTAAAAATGAACTACTTTTTTATAAAGCCGTACAATCCCTACAGTTCATTCGGCCCATCTGGTCCGCACAGACTCTCAGATGAGCATTCACCCAGATGCACCCCAGCTCTGTAATGCGACATTTCCCATGGCAAATCCACCCAACCTGCACACCCTGAACACAATGGGCAATTTAACATTTCCTGTCCACCTAATCTTCAGGCTGCAGGAGGAAACCAGAGCACACAGACATGCGGAGAATGTACAAACTCCACATGGTCATCTGAGGATGGAATTGAACCCAAGTACCCAGCACTTTGAGGCAGCAGTGCTAACCATTGAGCTACTGAAGT
Source organism: Chiloscyllium punctatum (assembly GCF_047496795.1). Classification (NCBI taxonomy): domain Eukaryota; kingdom Metazoa; phylum Chordata; class Chondrichthyes; order Orectolobiformes; family Hemiscylliidae; genus Chiloscyllium; species Chiloscyllium punctatum. Next base: position 65,087,461 of record NC_092778.1, on the reverse strand, counting down.
GGAGAATTTGTTTTCTCATCTTATTCAAAATGTATACTGCATTACGTAAAACCCTATTCCACCCACTCCTTACTCCATGTTATTCTCCTTTATTCTAAAATGGACATCAGTTTATGGTTCTACTGACGTATGTGCAATAATTAAACCAGTTGAGTATTAATAGCATGCTGTTTAACCACTCAAGGGTCGTTATGTTGTGAGCTTGATCCTATCTTTCTTATGATGTCAGTATATATGCACTTTAGAGAGCAGAAATTGCAGATTGGAATCCAGAATGATTTTGCTTTAAGCCACATAGTGTAGGAATTCAAAGATTAATTTTTGGGACTGTTGCTGGTGGTTTGAAATTAGTTATAACAGCCCTTTTATGTTTATTATATCAGACATTTTCCCACTGTAACCGTTATAGAGATTATTATTTCTTCTCTTTTGGAAACTGTTCACTGTGATCAGCTTGGCAATCCTTCCAAAATCACCTCACAAGTACTGCCACCAGCATTTGTGAGTTCCCTAACCACATCTCACCACAAATTGGGACCTGGGAACAAAAATTCCATCCCTGGTCTATTATCTTAAATATTCATCTATGTTCATGAAATTTTGTAGTGACACTAAAAAAAATGCATTTTAATACAGGACAGGACAAATTGAGGAAATAAAAATTATATAATTTCTGATTATTGTTTGCTACTTCAAACAAGAAGTTTCCAGTTGATATTCAAACATGAACTCTCTGTGAAAGTTTGACCAACTGACTTTATGGGTATTATAAAAGCAGACAATCTTTATTTTGTCTATGACATAAAAATTAACGTGTGCTTGATGTTCTGTTTGTAAGAATAATCATTTTATATACTTGTCTTGACAGTAGGTTGCTTTGCGTGCCATCTGAAGAGTTGCCCTTGTTTCCTTTCTTAAATCTATTTACAGCCACCCAGACGTCCTGCTATAGATGTTAAAAAGATTTGGCCACATATTGCTCCTCCTGCTCAGTCTGTTCCAGTCCCCGTGTCGTTGTGCAATGGTATTCAAACAGAAGGTCAAACTGCAGAGACATCGATGTTAACAACAGGAAACTTGGGTCGCCAGCCACCAAAGTTTGGTATGTGTGACTGTATTATCCTTGTTTCTGTTTTGTTACTGTTTCCCATTAAGGTCAACTTTTGCTTTAAAAATAAAGTAGGGAGTTCAATATCAATCATTATTTTCTACATTGAGAACCACCACTGACTCCTCAAAAAAATGGTGTATTTCTTAGGAAGGCTAGTCAGAGGAAGAATTCAGTTTTTTTGAGACCCTGCTACATTCCTTGTGATCAGCACTCCAAAATTACAAAGCTGAATGAACAACTGGGAAAAAAAAACACACAGATGGAGAGCACTTAAATTGTAAGTTACATCAAGGAAAGCAAACTCTTAAAAAAAAAAATGAGATTGCTAAGTGATGATTTTTCATGGGTAAGCAGTGATGCATATATGAAGGACACATCACAACCAATTTTAATATTCTCTGGACATGATTTTAGGGAGAATTAAAGGAAAGAAAAACAGTGACTGGTCTCTCCACCCATGATCCCAACCCTCTCTTCCATTCCCTTATTCTACCCCAGCAGTGAAATACATAGGGATGTTATAGCTTGCCTGTGCACAGCTTGCAGAGCACAGATCAGGATCAAAGTGGACCTTAAGTTCCACAGTGACAGGCAAACTTTGAGCAATAAGGGGAACAGGCTGTAGAAGACCATGGTGTGGCCTGTTGTTGTAATGTCCATGAATGGCAGTCAAGAAGTGTGCTTTCTCGGTTGTGTTGTCCCAGCCAATTTTTCAGATTCTATTTGTGCTCTTCCCTAGACTGATTGAGAATGATGATCATGTCTAACCAGACTAAGTTAGAACTTATGGAAGATTAGGCATTTGCTTTTCACTATTGATAATTTTGTATTGAATTTTCAATATGTACTCTCTTCCTTGAATTCCTTTAGTTCCATCCAAGTAAGCTTTTCAATTAATAACACATTCTGTTGAATTTTGTTAGGCAGCATTTTGATGATCGTTGTTTCGGTTATCAAATCATTGTTGTTTCTTTGATTTTTTTTGAATGAATTCCTTCAATAACTAAATCACTTCTTTTCATAATTTTGTTGACATCTATAAGTCAGCTTAATACCTAAATGACAACTTGTTGCTCACACATTTAAGGTCAAACCTCAATTGTTGTATTCAAATGTATATAAGTTAGTTTAATTCCAAGAGTCTGATGATTCAGCTGAAAGAATGAAAACTGACAACCTGCAAACAGTGAGATTCTTTTTATATTCATTTTAAATGAAAAGAATACCTCAAAGCCAGTTAAAAACTTCAGTTGTGCAAGTAAAGCTGTTGTCAAAATACCTTTTAGCAAGAAAACCATTTTGCTTCATTTATGTGCCCTTCCAGAATATTACTTATGTCAGTTTCATTTCTTAGCATATTGTACTAAAAGTGTTCTGATTGCCATTGAACGTTCATATGACAAAATGTGTTGGAAACCCTCATTAATAACAGTTAATTACAATTGAATACACAGTCTAATGTTTATAATATCTTTGAACTATTAATGAAATGATAGAGGAATGGTGTTTTAATTAGCAAGGAAGGTACACTTGAAAATATGGTTCTGATTGTGGGATTTTTGTTTGCAGGATCATCTGATGTTGGTACAGTAGGGCAGCAGGAGAATCTACCTCCCATTGGGGTATTTTGGGATATCGAAAATTGTTCTGTCCCCACAGGACGATCAGCTATGACGATAGTACAACGAATCCGGCAGCAGTTTTTTCAAGGCCATAGAGAGGCAGAATTCATGTGTGTATGCGATATTAGCAAAGAGAACAAGGAAGTTATCCAGGAACTTAACAACTGCCAGGTAATACAGCTATATAACCTGCTAATACCAAACAACTGTACTTCCTGAGTATTATAGTGTGCTGTAAGTTATACATATAAATCTTTTAAAGCATAAAATGATTAATTTTTCTCGTATTTTAAACTTTTAGAAGGTTGGTGAATGTATTGTAATGACTTTTGCATTCAGTTAAATATTGCCCAAATTTTAAATTTCATTGACTTGAAAAGTATATGGGTTGCAAAGTGAGTGTTCAGTCTGATTGTGTCAGGTTAGGTGAACTGTACTTCCCTTGTTCTTTATTCATCCCCCTAAGTTATCAATATGAGACAGAACTTGTATTTGTGATTAAAAGTTACTGTTTTATCACCTTTGTTGTAGGTGACAGTTGCACATATCAATGCAACAGCAAAAAATGCTGCAGATGACAAACTTCGACAAAGTTTAAGAAGGTTTGCTGACACTCATACGGCTCCGTCCACTGTTATTTTGGTGTCTTGTAAGTAATTTGTGTTGCAAAATTCTTATTTTTATTTGGAATATTTATCATGAGAGGAAAAGCTTTCAGAAAGCAGCTTGGTCGTGTTGTTTGTCTCAGTGAAATATACAAATATTGAATGAACACTGCTAAGCATCTAACCATTTTAAGTTTGGAGTTTCAGAATGGTTGGAATGATAAAAATAGTTTTATTTTGTAACATAGTAGCTCGTGTGTGTGATATCCTTTTATGATGAGGAGCCGGTGTTGGACTGGGGTGGACAAAATTAAAAATCACACAACATCAGGTTATAGTCTAACAGGTTTATTTGGAAGCACTAGCTTTCAGAGCACTGTCCTTCATCAGGTGGAGGTCGTGGCAAATTTTGCAAAGACGTAATTGTTTAACTGTTTAAATTTGTGTCACCCTTTACAAACATTTCTCAATAAATTTCTGAGCAAGAGTGAACATTGAGGAAACTGTGTCCAGGCTTTTGTAGTTCAAAATAGAAAGCTGAGTTTGATTTTGGTCAGAAGTTATTTGTTTTAATGATTATGACTTTTATCATTTTGCAGCTGATGTTAATTTTGCCCTCGAACTGAGTGACCTTCGACATCGACATGGTTTTCAGATTATTTTGGTACATAAGAATCAAGTTTCAGATACACTTTTACAACATGCACATAAGCATTTCAAATTTGAGGAATTTGTTTCTAATCTACCGCCAAGATTACCAGAAAAGACACCAGTAAGTGTTTTCTAAATTGTCCAATTTATAATTAACAAATGATTGAAATCTCGAGAATTAAAGTCAAATGAGACTTAAAAGCATTGGTTGTTAGGAAAGCCTGCCCAATCCACAACAGTTCATTTGTCTGATACAAGCTGGAGTTTTCTTTACCTTATTACAAAATTGTATTTAAAATGATATATCTGAAATAATTCCCTCAAAGGATTATATTTTGGTAGTAACAGAAACAAATTGCTGTAAAGACTTAGCAGGTCTGGCAGCATCTGTAGAGAGAAAGCAGGCCTAATGTTTTGTGTCTAGTGACCCTTCTTCAGAACTGATGATAATGAGGAAAAGGTTGATATTCATGCAGAAGATAGGGAAGGGGAGGACTAAACAATTAGTGGAGGTGGAGCTGAAAGAGAGAAAAACAATTGGACAGACAAAGGAGTGCATAAAGTTTTGCTGTGTAGAGATTGGGGTAGGGACATGGAGAAGATGCTCAAATCGTAAATACGTTCATCTCGAGTCCTAACCCCAATCCCCAAATACCAAGCCTTGTAATCACATGGACTGCTACCACACTCGACCCATCGTCAGCAACTTAAATTCCCATTAGTAGCTAGTAATTTTCCAAGCTAGTCTTTACACATTCCTTTGTCTGTCCAACTGTGTTTCATTCTCTAACATCTCTCTCTCAAACACACATGCACGCACACACCCTCCTCTCTGCAAATGGTGCCACACCTGAATCTTTCCAGCAATTTCTGTTTTCTTTCTGATTTCTTGCACATGCAGCATTTTGGTTTGTTGTTTTATATTTTGGTAGTTTTTAATGGGAATATCTCATAGGAATATGTTTGGGTGTAATCTGAGGGTTTGACTATCTGATCAGTAAGGCTGTCTTTTTCCTGTAACATTTATATCCAAACAACTTTGGTTTTTATATTGGTAATTCTGATGCTTGGAAGTCATGGTGTTTCAGTTAGAAGTAGTTGAGTTGCAACATCTGTCAGTTCTTTGAAAGATATATTCACAAACTAAGGTTGTTGTCCACTTTGCTTTTTAGTTAAGAATAAAAATTGATATCTCATTCACCTTGTTTCCTCATGCTGTTGCTGACTTATTCTTATTTATTACTCTTCAGCAATGTCATACTCTTCTGTATGTATACAATTTACCACTCAACAGAGACAGCAAACAAGTAAGCAACAGGCTGCGTCGTTTGTCTGACAATTGTGGTGGAAAGGTTTTAAGTATTACTGGTGGCAGTGCAATCCTTCGTTTTACAAGCCAAGAAAGTGCTGAACGTGCACAGAAACGTATGGAGAACGAAGATGTATTTGGCAACAAGATCCTGGTATCATTTACCCCAAAAAATAAAGATCTTTGTGAGAGCAAAAATAACTGCCTTATGGCTGAAAAAGCAAAATCTCCTAAAAAGGCAAACAAGATGACCAAGCTGTCTCAGCGGAACAAAGGCCTTGATGACCCATTACCGAACAGTAAAAATTCTACAGTGAAGAATTTGCAGGCACCCCAAGCATCAGCCATTAAAGACAACAATGTCAGAAGTTTACAGGTAAATGATTAGTTTAATGCAAGGCAAATTATATTTGGGCCATTAGGAAGGACAATAAGATATTGCTGTGACCAGTTTGTACAAATGGCAAGAGAATGGAAAATCCTCAGTGTAATAAGAATAGCAGTCTACATCAGCTTCCAGTGCAGTATAAATCATCAGGTGTGATTCATTTGGGGCTTGCAGTGATACAATATAATAAAACTGAGGTTGGAAATTGAGTCTGACCAAAAATGTTAACATGCTGAGTTGCAGACACGTGGAGAATAACAAGATGCCAGGGTTAATCCCCATTTTCTACTCTTTGTTGATGTCCAGAGATCCTGTTGAAAGTTTATACTTGTGGACCAATAAATGAAAAGAGCTGGGACTAGGCTGTGTTTTCCCCCCCCCACCCACCAACTCACATAGTCCGTCAATTCTCACTCTTAAATTTAATGAGCACTTGGGAAATGTCTTGGAGAGCAACCCTCATGAGTAGTCATTGTTGTCATGAAAGAAATAGACATGAAAGAAATGAAAGAAAGAAATGCAAAATGGAATGAAGAAAGTTTGTTTGTTCTTTCAGGTCTGACTTTTCACAAACATTTGTAATCCAAACTATTTTCTGTCAAAATATGTCTGTTTATGTCTCGATGTTCTTGCAATATTCTTGCACCAAATAGTGCCAAACAAAACAGATTAAATTAAACTTTGCAAGACTTCACTGTGTTTAAATCAGTGCCACATTTGTCTACATGACTTCAGCCCAAAACAATTAATTGTGTATGAAGATATCTTAATTAATATGGTTCATAAGTGCATTTTCTTTATTTACAAATACCATTTCTTCTGTACTGTTTGTTAGGATATACAGATCAGAAACAAAAGACACCATTTGGCCCCACGAGTTGGCTCTAATTAATTGGCTGATCTAATTTCTAAATACTCTCACCTAGCCTGAAAACTTTTTAAACTGCTTGTTTATCAGGACTCTATCTACCTCTGCCTTAAAAATATTCAAAGTGTACTGCTACCAGCTTTTGAAGAAGAGAATTCCATCGAATCACAGCCCTCTGGAAAAAAAAACAATTTTTCTCTTTTTATTTAAACAGTGATCCTTATTTTAAGATTTCTTATCCTTTCCACATCAATGCTGTCAGGACTCCTCAGTATTACATATGATTCAATAAAGTCTAAAATCATCTCTTACTCTTCTAAACTCTAGCTGAGACAAGTCTAACCTATCCATCCTTCTTTTGTAAGGCATCCTCTTCATTACAAATACTAGTAAACCTTCAGCAAACTACTTTCAAAGCATTTACATCTTTTGTTAAATCTTGTATACAGTACTTTGGATGTGGTCTCAGTAGTGCCCGATATAACCGAAGCATCACTTTACTACTGCTGAATTCAATTTCCCTTGCAAAGTTGTTTTCCTAATTAATTGCTGTAACTAATGTGTACTACATGCTTGAGGACACTCCGATCACTCTGCATCTCAAAGCTCCGCAATTTCTCATTATCGAGATAATATGCTTTTTATTCTGTGAAAATGGACAATTCCACAACTCCAAATTATTCTCCATTTGCTGAATCTTGACCCACTGACTTAACATATCTATTTTCATCACGTCCGAATGATTTCTTCACAACTTACTTTGTGACCGATCTTTGTGTCATCAAATTAAGCAACCATATTTTGGGTCCCTTCAGCTCATTAATCTAAGTTGTAAAATGTTTAGATCCCAATACTGATCCCTGTGATATCACCTGGCAACTAGAAACAGATACATTTATGTCTACTCTGTTACCTAGCCAATCTTCTGTCCCTACATTATGGCATTTTTTTTGCAATAACCTTTTGATATGGCACCTTATCAAATGCCACCTGCAACTCTAAGTATAATACAACAACACTGGTTAATGTTTATCCACAGTACCTCGCCTCTTCAGAGAATTTCAGTAAATTAGTTAAATATGACTTCAGTCCATGAACCTCTTCCTCATCACACTTTGGATGTTATGCAAATTAAAAAGCTTATTGCTTAACTTGCCAGAAGGATATGATTTTCACTTTAAGCTACCTATAATTTCTTCATCATTTATTGGATTATTTAACTTTAAATTGGTTCATATGTATTAGCATAAATATGACATCATCGTTTATTTGCACATTACATTCTAACATGCATTATATTGGATTGCTGCCTTATGCTGTAGAGAAGTATGTTCAATTCTAAAATAATAGTTGAGATATCACGAGGTAGAAACCACCCAATGTGTAAGTGAGGAGTCACTGTGAAATAAGTTTGTTCTCTTCAGTTGGAAGGATGGATGAAATTATACAATTAATATGTTTTTCACAGTTAACTTCAAAATATTTTAGTTTTTCCCATTGGCTTTGTATTAGTGACTCAAAGGACTTCATTTCTGTAATTAGTTTCTTTATAACTTTCTAGATTTAATTTGACATCTAACTGTATCAGCACTTATTAAAATAGACCAGGATTGTTGGAAATAAGCAATGTAATCAACAGCTGAACATTACCTTCTTGACACCTGCATGTATTTTTGTATGTAAATTAACAAGCCAAGAACAGCAAATGAGAAGTGCAGTTCAATTAATCCTTAATCAGAGGAAACCATTTCCTAAATATAATGCTGCATGTAAATCAAATGTTGTTAATTTGTTAATGTGATGCAGGTGTACTACATCAAGAGGCAGGGGGGAAAAAAAAAGGAGAATGACTAGCGAGCTGGTCTTGGTACATATATTCCTTGCTGCTGAGCAACTAAGTTGGTGGTTGTTTGCCCATAGTGTGGAAGTTTAGGGTCCAATGTAGTGTTTGAGCTGTATGCTTAGCCATTTCATTTGGAAGCTTTTAGTCCTCTGGTAGACCTGCTATTATGTCAAATATAGGGGTTGCTGTTAAGTGGTTTTTCAGGATGTGAATACTGAATTTTATCAATGTTTCTATCAGGTTACTATAGTTTGGCAGGTTTCAGTAGCCACAAATGGAATTTTAGCAGGTAACTTTTCATTAATTTAATTTCCATTACTTTTGAATTAATAGTAGGTATTTGTCTGACACTAGAAGTGAGCCATATACTATGGGAAAATGGAAATGTTTGACTTCTGAAGTGATCTGCAGTTCACCAAGTGGGTTTTAAGTGTTTGGACCACATGTAGTGGTTTTATGATCTCCTCTGTTCCAAGGCTTGAGGGGAGAACCAACTTGGCTCATGGCGTTCAGTACACGGCTGGACTTAACATGGCTTTCGATAGCTGTAAGAGCCATCTGCTGTAAAGATCAAAATGATTAAAACAAAAAATGATTAAATGTCAAAAACTTTGAAAAGGATATCAACTGTTGGATGATTGAGTATGGCTTCCAATATTCTAGTACTTCTGTTGAGATGAGGGAAGGTTTGAGAATTAAATAAGAACTGTTAGCCACAGTGGCAGACCTGTGAGATTGCCATAGTTTTGCCAGAAATTCTGGTTGCTTTTAAAAAAAACCCTTTTGAGCACCGAAGTTATTTATGAACTGTGATTATCACTAAAGTTCTGGAAGAGGAGAATGAATGAATATTTCTGTACGTGACTTGACTGGGGCATCTAGCTGAATCTTGAAATTGACGACAGCAGAATGATTTGAACCAGGATAGGATTGAAGTAGGAACAAGAGTTTCTGCTCAGGGAAGAGAAGCTTCCTTTTGAGAAGCCATTGTGATATCCAGAAGCTCGGAGACTGTTAAATATCAGCTGGAGAATATTAATGGGAGAACTCTATACTAGCTGAGAAGCATTCTAGGTCTGCAGAAAGACCTACAGAATGTAAGTATTGGAGAACGAAGCGGTGCTCTAACTTGCAAGAAACTGAATCATAAGCTGGAAGGAAAGCAAGTAAGCTTATAAAAATAATTGCTGGAGAGGTGGGGGATGGAGATTTGGTTAGTTACCCTACCCCCTAGAGCCAGGTGGCACTGTGCAGTCTCAAGATAAAGTAGCTTGACTATTGGAATGATAATTGTAAAAGGACAACAACATGTTAATATCAAGTCAGATAAACATCAATTCTACATGCAGCGAAAACTTCACCATCACTTGTGAACTTGATCAAAATTGCAAAAATGTAGTTGTCGGATGTCAAGTTGATGGGATGATAATTGCCAGTAATATGTGCAAAGCTGAGACCCCAGTACAGGGAGAAGAAAGATTGACAGTTCCAAATGGTAGCTACTAAGCAAAATGCACTCCAATTCAGCTGAATTAAGTCAAAATCTTTTACTGGTATCCTTCCTTCATGTTTTGAGTTTTTCACACTACACACAGCAATTTGATTTCTGTACTTTAAGCTTTAGTACACTGATATGCTCTCCAGGACTGTACTTCCTCTTAAAGAGTTCCTGAATCCTGTGGAAGTAATTAATTTTGCAATATCGAGTCCAAGGCATAGTTTGATCTAATTCAATGCGTTGCAGGAAACTGAAAACCTTAACAGTCAGGGAGACGGCTATCATTAAGTGTAGAGTTGGTGATAACAAAGGAGTTTGTCATTATCTAGAAGGATGAGAGAATAGAGATACTGAGCTGCATCTTTGCAAGTAAGATCAAGGATCATGAGCTAATTGAGCTGAATAGCTGCTCATGAGTTGTCAAATACAGACCTTGACTGAAGTGTGGAGAAAATCTCCTCTTAACTGACTGCCTTGTCACTGTTAATTGCTACTTATGCTACTAGTATTGAGCAAGCATTCATCAATGACTCAGGGAAAACATCTTTTAATTTCACATGCTGTACCTGACAGACCTGATGAGCAGCAATGGTCCTTAGTTCTGGATTAGTGGTGCTGGAAGAGCACAGCAGTTCAGGCAGCAATGCTTCCGGCTCACTGCCTTTATTCCTGATGAAGGGCTTTTGCCCGAAACGCCGATTTCGCTGCTCGTTAGCTGCTGCCTGAACTGCTGTGCTCTTCCAGCACCACTAATCCAGTATTTGGTTTCCAGCATCTGCAGTCATTGTTTTTATCTCAATGGTCCTTAGTTCATGTGTAGAATTTGGATTCTTTATACTGCATTTCCAAAATAACACATCACGCTGTTGCCTCGGCCTTTCCATTTGTTGGAGGAAAATGAAATTGCTGACAAAATCATTAATGAAAGTCAGATATCTAGAACGAATCTGATATCTAGTCATTGTCAGCAATCACTTGCTAATGCGAGTGATTGTCCACCTATGCAATTGTGTCACTGGTCATGGACTCTGGATCTTTGTGACTTTTTGGCAGGTGTTTCTGGGAGGTGGAATTAGTCCTTGACCTTGAGATAATTGGCATTCCTTTCTCGGTTCCTTTTCTGTACTTCCCTTCACAGATGGATGTTCTTGAAGAATTGCGTCCCTTCATACAGAGTTTCCTTCGAGTCAGTTTCTTCTGAAGAAGGAACACCCACATGTTATCTCTTCAGGGAGGCTTTGAAATGCTTTCTTTATCCTCTCGTTCAAGTGTCTTCCTTGAATTGGGCAAAGGAGATTTACTTTGGCAGTCAGAACTTGGGTACCTTAAGCATGTAACTGGCCTAGTGGAGTTGATTTCAGATGATTCTGGCCTCTGGTGCTATTAGCTGCTTCAGGGATGCTGATGTTGGTATGCTTGCCCTCCCAGGTGAATCTAGCCAGTGTCTGCAATGCAGTCTGAATGGCTGAATGCACACTAAAGGCATGGAAGGTAGTCCAGTGACTCATGTCACACCATACTCTTCAGTAGTTTGTAATGGTGGAATTACCATTACAACTCCTGAATACGTTAAACATTGTATGTGGTGTGTATGTGAGGATAGACTAGAATGAACAGTATGCAGTTGTGATTTTCAATGTAAACCAAATGTGTGTAACTTGCAAATGATCAGTGCAGGTTTTGTTTGTTTGCCACAAACAGGAACAGGAGTAAGTTGTTCAGCCCTTGGAGCCTGCTCCACCATTCAGTGGAATTGTGGCTGATACGACATTCCTCAGGCCATAGGCTTGTCGCAGTCAATGACTTCTATGATCCTATGTATGTCAAGGCTTGGGAGCAGAAGCAATTACCTTCACGTGGAATGGTAGGGGTGTTATACTGAGTCTCATGAAAATTGAACAAAATCATTTGTTTCCTTTAACCTGTGTACAATTTTCTGAACTTGTTTACCCTTTTATGCCAAGCCCGAGGGATTTGTCTTCAGTCTGTCAAATAGTAAAATTCGGACTTTGCATCTTTGGATGTTAATAAAAAAAAAGTAAGCTTAATGGCTATCACAGTGTGAAATAGTTGCAGTAAACTTTGAAGTTCAAGGAGGAATGATATTGCTGTGTTTAGTGACTGGAAGCATGGTCTTAAACAGAAAATTAGTTTTTTGCCCAGCTGGGTTTTAGCACTGTTCTGAGCCTATGGATCAGAGCAAAGCTGGGTTCCTCCATTTTATTTTAAAACTCCTTTTCATTTTGAAAATTGGTTGCAGTTTAGCCATATCGAAGGCTGGCTTTTCCCTGTTTTGATTTGGGTAGTCAAACACACATTCTGCCTCTTAAATTGCATGGTTGTAAGTGGCTATTTATTTATTTTCTAAGGAGCTCTGTGGTATGGAATCCAAAGTAAAACAAAGTGTACGTACCCAGAAGATCAAAAAGCAAGGATCTGAATCTCCTCCAGTTGGCAACTGCACTTCCATTTATTCCCCAGTCACTGCTAAAAATGTAGGAAATGGTGATTCGTTCAGTGGAAACATAAAGTGAGTTTTGTTTAGCATCTATAATTTAGCTGATTTTTACTTTGATTAACTTGAATAAATTTCATTTTTGATTGCGTGATTTTTGAAATTGTTTAAGCATAACTATGCTGACTATTGAGGTGAGTAGACACCAATTGCTTCACATAATTTCATTTAAATGAAGTTTGGTTATGGACTGATTTGCCTATTAAGTCCTTTTCATGCTGAAGGACTTGATACCTTCAATGTTAGTAATATACGAAATAAAAACTTGGAAATTCATAGTTTTTCACTTGAAAGAAATGGGACAGAGGTCTCTACTGAAACACAAATGTCAAATGTTAGTGCTCAAGTCTAGCGAGTATCATTCAAGTAGCTTTTAAAGGAAGTAACCTTTAAAACATAATTTAAAACCTGCCTTTTTTTTTAAAAATAGGAGCGAAACTCCATCTTCTAGAAGTTCTTTGGAATCTCCCATTGATAAAATTGAGAAGAAAGCTGACTTCCGTGTCAGTTCTCCTTCTGCTTTTTCTAAGCTGTCAGTTTCAAGACATAACACACCACCTGTTGCAGGTCATGGTACCTGGTCAACCAGGTAACTTTATTCGAACTTTTGTCTACCTCCCTTACTTTAAACACAGTTTACTTCATCCAAGAGTTGAAAGCAAACCTTTTAAAATTAATCACTGGTTTTAAAAAAAAAGGAAACTGGAGATAGCTGATCCTGATTTGTAACATCAGGAGGACAAATTCAGTGTTGAAAGTTTTGCATGAGCTATGCTTTTGTATGTCTGGTAAAGGTTTAATGTTACAACGTTTGACTGTTGTGTAATTATCTTAGGAGTCCGTCCCCAAGCCTTTCAAACAGATCCTGTTCAGTAAATGCAAATCCAGCAAACCAAACACACTATTCTGACCCTGACACTGGCCCGTTTGGAAATGGTGCAGTTGTACAAGTCAGCAACTTGGATTACCGAATGTCCAGAAAGGACCTGCAACAAATACTACATGAAATTTTCTTAAGGCACGGCAAGGTAAACTGGCTCAATACTTATTTGATTTTGTTTTTAGCTGTAATAGTGTTTTGGATCTGAGCGCTAATCCAATCAAACTATAAAGTTCTAAATGTCAGCCCAATATTAGTTGAAAAGTTTATGCTATTTTATAAATCCTGCGATTCAAGCCAGACGTACTCTAAACGTTTTATTGTGTTAGGATTAAATTCAAAATGTAAATTTCTAAGTCTGTTAAGGTCTGCATTGGAAATAATGAGAACCGTGAAAAACTTTAACACGCTTGAGCATTTGTTGGACAAAATTGCTTTTGGAAAAGGAAATAACTATTGTCTTGAGGTCAGGTTTGAAAATTTGCATTTTATGCTCGTGCATCAATATTTTATCCAGTGTTTATTAAAATGTTCATATTTATAGTGTTTTCTTGTACAGTGAGAATGAGTCTGATAATTGACTTGTAATGACATTTTAGCTTTTTCAAAAGTGAACTCACTGGCAGCAGATATTTTGCAAGTTACATACATTGTGGCATTGTTTAATTGTGGCAAAATAGTTTGCTATTACTCACTTTGATATTTTGAATATGCTCATTTTAATTGTTTTGGTCAACATTTTAGGTGAATCTTTTGTGTAGCAATGGAATAGTAATTTTTTTTGGTCACATTTAATGTTTAGTTCTCTCCTGAAACAGGAGTGCATTTATTGAGGGTAACTAAGTAAATTGCATTTTGTTGTAGATCTTTATCGTGAGGAGCAATAAAAGGGTCTGTTTACATAGTTTTTAATCTTGTGTTCAGTAGACAGCTAATTGTTATGGTTTTCCATTAGATCATGGATTTAATTCTGGTTTGGTTAATCCAGCTCATCAAATTAGATAAATTAAAATACTTGACAAAACCTTTTGGCAATGATGTTGTTATTCAAAACACTCTTTTTTTGGATTGCTAAATGTCATAGTCCTAGAAGTACTACACCGAAACACACCGTTCAGTCCAACTCGTCCATGCTGACCAGATATCCTAAATTAATCTGGTTCCATATCCCCGCTCAACCCTTCTTATTCACATCCATTCAGATGCCTTTTTAAATGTGGTAATTGTACTTATCTCCACCACTTCCTGTGTTAGTTCATTCCATACACGGTACCACCCTTTGCATGAAAAAGTTGTCCCTTAGAGCCCTTTTAAATCTTTCCCCTCTCACTCTAAACCGATGCCCTCTAGTCCTGGACCCCCCCCTGAAAATACCTTGTCTATTTAACCTATCCATGCCCCTCATGATTTTATAAACCTCCTATATGGTTGTCCCTCAGCATCTGCCACACCAAGGAAAACAACCGCAGCCTATTCAGCCTCTCCCTATAGCTCAAACCCTAAAACCCTGGCAACAGCCTTGCAGATCTTTTCTGAATCCTTTCAAGTTTCACACTCCTTTCCTATAGGAGGGAGATCAGGATTGCACACAATATTCCAAAAGTGGCCTAACCAACGTCCTGTACAACTGCAACATGACCTCCCATCCCAACTCCTATACTCGGTGCTCTGACCAATAAAGGAAAGTGTACCAAATGTCACCTTCACTATCCTATCTACCTGCAACTCCGCGTTCAACAAACTGAGCCTGCAATCCAAGGTCTCTTCGTTCAGCAACGCTCCCCAGGACCTTACCATTAAGTGTATAAATCCTGCCCTGTATTGCCTTTCCAAAATGCAGCACCTCACATTTACCTCAATTAAATTCCATCAGCTCCTTGGCCCGTTGGCCATCTGATCAGATCTTGTGGTACTCTGAGGTAACCTCCTTCACTGTCCAATGCACCTCCAATTTTGGTGTCGTCTGCAAATTTACTAACTAAACCATGTTCACATCCAAATCACTTATATCAATGACAAAAAGCAGTGGACTCAGTAATGATCCTTCTGATACCACTAGTCACTGGCCTCCAGTCTGGAAAGCAACCCTCCACCACCATCTGTCTTCTACTTTTGAGCCAGTTCTGTAAGAGTTGGGTGAGTGGGAGCCTTTGCTTGAAAGATGACTAAAACATCAACTTTCTTTTTCCTTTGCTACCACACCAGTTCAGAGATGTTTCATTTGCATGTAATGGCAACTGAAACCAGGCCTGGCATGATCAAGATGACACAGTACCACACCTGGTGCTTTTGACTATTTTAAGCATTAATGGGGGTAGTCTTGACTTTTGAGTTTTTATAATGTTTAGTTTATTCATAGCCTATAATTTTTATGTTCTAATTAATGATCAGCAGGGTTCTTGCATGAATAATTTAAAACCAAGTAGTTTTGTAAAGCTTAAAGAAAGCAAAACTATTCACTCAATTGAACTATAACTAGAGCTTTGTCTCAACGATATATAGGTAAAGAATGTCGAACTAAGCCCTCATACTGATTATCAGCTTAAGGCAACAATTCAGATGGGAAGTCTGCAGGAAGCGATCTTGGCTGTTAATAATTTGCACAGATACAAAATTGGAAGCAAAAGAATCCAAGTATCACTAGCTACTGGAAGTGCCAATAAATCACTTGTTTTACTTGGGTAAGATTGTTTTGTCTGTCTGTCTGTCCGTCCGTGAACCATTTACCATACGGGCCATTTCTAGGGAGAGGGCGGAGTGAGCAAAAGCAAATCTGTTAAGCCAAGCAGTGACCTCATTGGCCAAGTTTTGAAGAGATTATCCTCCACAGTCTGCAGAGGGGACATTCCTTGATAATCTGTAGCATTATTTGCCTCACCAAGAAGTTTGTGCTGTGTTAAGGCTCCATTGGTGGACATTGGCTGCAGAGGATCTCTGTGTCTTTAATCTGTTTAGCAAGGATCATTCCCACAGTAGATCAGTGTGCTGTTTGGCAGATCAAGTTTGTCATAAGGAATTGAGTGACTGCTAATTGATTAACAACTGTTTCCCATTGCTTGCGTCAAAAGATGCTTGCTTGTAGAACTTGCTTTAATTTGGGGTGGCAGTCTGGCAGCAGGTGGCTTGTGCATATCATCATGGCATTGGTAAGCAAGGTGTAGCACAAATAACAACCAGCTTGTGGGTTTTGTCAGTCATTATATGTCTAATGGCATACTATTTGGGTGGAGGAGATAGTTGATACCATATTTGAAATGAAGAGAGTTAACTACTTGTTTGAAAAAAATCACTTAATCTCCAAGTTGCTAATGATTAGAGGAAAGAGCTAATTGTCAATACATTGTTTAAAAATTTCATTTACAACGGGAGATTAGAAAACTGAACTTTAATCGTGACTGGGGCAGGAGTAGGCCATTAATTCGTCCAAGCATGCTCTGCCATTCTCGATAATGGCAGCAATGTCATAATCCTGTGCTATACCTGTATCCCTTTGATTCATTAATTGATTTCTTGTTACTAATCTCTAGTTTGAATTCACTTAATTGCTGCAGTTCTTTACCTCCAAAGCTGAAGGTCAAAAGCTCATCTGAAGAAGTTCTAACTCATCTCAGTCCAAACTGACTTCCCATTTGGGTTTGGGACTCTGTTCATGAACACTAAATCCTACTTTCAAAGGAAACATCTTTTCTACATTGACTTTATCTATCCCTTCTAAGAATTATACATGCTGCTGTGAGATCACTTCATCCTCCTTTTAAACTCGAGAATGCAGGCCCAGTCCCCTCTATAGAACAGTCCAACCATCCCAGGAATCAGTTTGGTGAATTGCACTGCCTCTGTGGCAAGTAGATCATTTTTAGGGAAGAGTTCCAGAACTGTAGTATCCAGGTGTGGTTTTAGTATTGCTCTGTGTATTTGAGGCAAGATTACTTTTTTTGGAGCATTCGAGTAAAGGAACAATAAAAATTAAGTGTTTGCTTTCTGAACCAATTGGTGCACTTGCATACTAGCTTTCAATTCCTTATGAACAAGGATGATTATATCACACTATATCCCTTTGGACATAAACACACTCTCCATTATAAAAATACTTTGCACCTCATTCCTTCTACCAAATTGGCTAATCTCTCCCTCGCCATATTACATTTTAACTACAGTCCTTGCTGGCTCACTTAGTCTGTCGAAATCCCCTTAAAGCTTTGCTGCATCCTCCTCACAACTCCTGTTTCTGTCAAATGTTGCATCATCGGCTAACTTGTAAATAATACAGTCAATCCCCACATCATAATTGTAGATTGTGATCTGTCAGAGCACAAGTGCTGTTCCTCGTGGTAACCCACTGGTCACAGCCTGTTAGCCTAAGAGTGATTCATTTATTTCTACTCTCTGCTTTCTGCCTGTAACCAGTCCCCAGTCCACACAAGTATATTACCATGTACTTTAATTTTGATTACTAACCACCTCCTGAGTGAGACATTGACAAAAGCCTCCCAGCAATTCCAGCCCTACATCTAGTTCTTCCATACTGACTCTGCCAATAAGATCCTGTCTCAACTCTATCACATTTGTCAAACATGATTTCCCTATTCATAAATCCATGTTGACTTGTTGCATTTGATACAAATCTGCTATGTGTACAAGCCCGCCTTAAAATTGGAGATATTTTTGAGGAGTTAAAGTAGGTCTCAACATATAGAGACAGCACAAATGACCACTAAACAATCTGATCAAAATAGTTTGTTCTTCACCTTGGTGAACACACTTTCTGTGCAACTGTCATGGCTACATCTGCGTGCTAATGTTTCTCAACTGGTTTAAACCCATTCTCTTACTCTTTGCAATATTGACTTGCCTTAACAAAAGGAAGCATTGCAGTCTGTTGCAGTGAGCAGTCCACGTTTTAAAGATTAGCAAATAAGAATAACTTTTATTTCAACTTTGAGGAAAGAATTCTGGTATCATAACCAAAGCCCCAGTAATCTGTAGTGGGATTGCTTTTGCTGACCAAGTAGTCCAAACAAAATCTTGCCAAAGTACTTGATAACTTGCGTAACGTCCTAACTTGATATTGTGTGCTGATTTGTGTTTATTATTTGATTACAGCTCTGAAACCATATCCATTTTGCAGGACGCCCCTGCATGTTGCTTGCCACTGTTCAAATTTTCAGAGATTTATGAAAAAAGGTACATAATAGTTACATGTCAGTGAACTGTTAGAACATTCAACTTATTGACACAATGATTAGTTTACTGGGTTCACCTGTTTGGTTGAGAAATGTGAGGGATACAGGAATAAGTTTAAAAGTTGAGACTTGCTTTATCCCAATATTGATATGGGAGGTGCCCCTTTCTCCTTAGGAATTTCTTATGTGAAAGAATTAAATTTCATTCACCTCAAATTTTAACTGTACCATTGTTTCAGTTTTGGCTAAACTACAGAATTCAACCACTCTTAATGTTTGCACCTCTTCAGTTTTGTGAGGATGTTAAATAGAACTTGAATGAAGTCTTCAAATATATTTGTTTGAAAGTTGGGAGTTGGTTGTAATTTTTATACTATGACAATTTTTATATTTCATTGACACTGTTAAGTTGTTTGGCAGATTGGAAAGTTTGTTTTTTATTATTAGATATTGTCCAATTCGGAGCTTATGTTCCAAGTACCAAGTTCATTTTGTTTATACATAACTTTTTGTGGCACCGAAACTGATTGATATGCTTCAGAAAACTAAGTGTTGAAGTAACTTGAATCTACCACCCTCTAGATTTGGACACAAGTTGTTTGTGTCAGATTTGTACAAGTTAACAGACACAGTGGCTATCCGTGACCAAGTGAATGGAAGAATGGTTTGTCTCCTGCCCAGCAGTCAGACAAGGCAGAGCCTTCTAAGTTCTGTATTATCATACGATAGTTCATCATCCAACTGCAGCCCAGTTATATTTGAGGAGCTTGAATACCATGAACCAACCTGCAAACAGCACTGCTCCAATAATGGCTATAAGTAAGATTCACATTTTTATATTTTATTAACAAATGCTTACTCTTCAATGGAACATGTAATATCATCTTCCTCCTTTATAATTATCTTAGTATGTTTTGTAAGACATTGTGCTCCAAAAATAATGGAGATGTGCTATGAGACCAAATGTTTTTGTCTTCCACACTTGACTTTTTTGCATATCCTAAAGAAACTTTATTTTTTGTGGAATTTTGCTATTCTGAATCGCTACTTTTTAAAAAAAATAAGTTAATATAACTGCGTGCCATGGAATAACATTTTTTTTCTGGTTGCAGTGAAAATGAATTTGATCCTGATTCTTACAAAATACCATTTACAATATTGTCCCTGAAAACATTTGCGCCACAGGTACATAGCCTGTTACATACCCATGAGGGTACTGTGCCTCTCCTTAGGTGAGTAGTACATTCATTGTATGAGCAATGTTTGAATTAGAGAGAAGGGTGATTCCAAAATTTCAGTACTACCTTGTGACCTGCGTTAGCTCTTTAAAGTTCCTATTCTAATTGACTTTTGTACAAAAATTCAAAGGATGAAGTAAAAACCTTCTTTATCTTGGCTACATTGCCCACAGTTTCAAAAATGTCCACTAGCCTATTTATTTTGCCAGATGTATATTGTGACAATCGATCCTTTTTCAGCTGAGGGAGTGAATTGAAAAGACTACTTGATGTGAGCTAGTAAAATCCAGTCTTTCTGGGTTCTGGAGTTGCCAAATGTAAAGGCATTTCTGTAGGTTGATTATGTAATGTCCTGATCGTGCTATATCTGCAAATGTTAGATTAGTATGAGTCTATGACTATAAATCTTGGATTTTCCATTATGTTGAATATTTTTGATTGTAATTGTGGACCAGGATTTTGCATAAAAGTTCTGAATTGGGGAGGGGAAAGAGGGGAAACGGATTTATTGAAGAACGATTATCTTGGCTAAACCTGAAGGTGTTAGCAACTTTGATTCCACCAGTAACTAAATATGATTTGTTGAAAGTATATGAGTAATCTAATACTACTTGCGCCTGCAATACCTCTTTTAAGTAGCAGTTATCAATCAAAGCAAAGTAATGTGGATGCTGGAGCTCAGAAATACAAACAGTGCTAGAGAAAGCTAAGTCTGACAGCATCTGCATAAAGAGAAAATCTTAACTCTTCAAGTCCAGACTGACTCATTTTTGATCTATCTGCTTTCATTTCTCGGCTATGGGCTTCCATTGGATTGGACGACTCTTTTATAGTCAAAGTATTGCAGATGTTTGCTTTCTGTAGGTCGCTGACCATTCTATATTTAATGTTTACCATCAGGCCAGCAAGATTTTACTGGCTGATTATCAGTCTGTTTTGCTGAGAAAGCACTTTCCATAGCCAGCAAGTTCTGGCTTGGGAGTTGAACACTGAACTTCTTGCCCAACTTTGGGGATGCTGTCCACTGTATTAGAAGGCCTTCCTGATGATCTGGTCATAATTGGTGTAATATCCCAAAAAACTAAGTGATTCTGGAAGCCCATGAAGTTTTACTGCTTGGTGGCAGAAAGTCCTAGCTTACAGTCGGTACAGACCCTATATAATTTGTGTAATCACTAAGGAAAGCTGAGAAATTTTACTGAAAGAGGGTCAAATTCCACTCTTGCCTTTCTTAGTGATCAAGACACTAGGCATATGAGATCATATGGGTCTGCTTTACAACCGAAAATACATAGCTCCATAAAGTCAAGCAATACTCCCTCGGACCTTGCCATTAAGTGTATAAGTCCTGCTAAGATTTGCTTTCCCAAAATGCAGCACCTTGCAGTTATCTAAATTAAACTCCATCTGCCACTTCTCAGCCCATTGGCCCATCTGATCAAGATCCTCTTATAATCAGAGGTAACCTTATTAGCTGTCCACGACTCCTCCAATTTTGGTGTCATCTGCAAACTTACTAACTATATCATTCATGTTCACATCCAAATCCTTTATATAAATGATGAAAAGTAGTGGACCCAGCACTGATCCTTGTTGCACTCCACTGGTCACAGGCCTCCAGTCTGAAAAGCAACCCTCCACCATCACCCTCTGTCTTCTACCTTTGAGCCAGTTCTGTATCCAAATGGCTAGTTCTCCCTGTATTCCGTGAGATCTAACCTTGCTAATCAGTCTCCCTGGGGGAACCTTGTCGAACACCTTACTGAAGTCCATATAGGTCACATCTACCGCTCTGCCCTCATCAATCCTCTTTGTTATTTCTTTAAAAGCTCAATGCAGTTATTGGGATGCATAAACACTTTTTTGTTCCTTTTTAAGCTTTCTGGACTGTTATGCTGCAGAATTTGCTGTTTTGAAGATCGTGGAGGAGGGGCAGGGTGGTGTTCCTTTGGAGCACCTCATAACCTGTGTCCCTGGTGTTAACATTGTTACTGCACAAGATGGCATTAAAGTTGTGAAATGGGTGCAGAACAAGCCTCCACCACCCAATGCTGGTAAGTTGACACTTCCTCATTTCAAACAATGCATGTGTTACTGTAATATTGAAGAATGAATGTAATTATAGTGGTTATGCTGATTTTGTTTGAACTACAGTTAATTTTTTTAAGCCTGATGGTTTTTACAAGCTGTGGAACCATTCGTCCTTCTGTTGTTAAAGTGAATCTGAAGCATAACAAATTGTTTAATATCTAGTCATTCTGCAATGGCATTCCACACATTTGTTTTTTTATTAAAAAAAAGCCTTTTGGATCAGGCTGGGTTAGAGTAGAGGGGGTACAATTCAGTCTTTGGAATGACAAAATACATGACAATGTTTCAAGCCTCACCTTTCAAACAAACTAGCCAAGCTGCTGCATTGTAATTGTAGCAGCATGATTTGAAGACAGGTGCAATGTCCCAGGACACAGGTTGAGTTGAAGCAGTACATGTAAATGTGAATATAGGACTTAAGTGGTGCATAAAAAGGCTCAGGCATTTAGTAAATAGATAATTTTGAGTTCTACCTATTTTTAAGGAAACACTGAACATGTTAATCCTCATTGCAATCAGGCTACAAGCCTTTATTTTCTTGGGTTAGATGTTTGTGTGCAAGAACAATGCTTGTTTGCCATAGAACTACTTTTTATTTCTTGTGGATAATTATAGGTATTATCGCCTCCAGAAAGTGATCCTATTTGGCATGCAAACATCACATTGCAATCAAATTTGCTCCCTACCCTGATTTTCCAGCATACTTGAAAATGAAAATGAAACCTGAGTAATTAGATGGATCTGAAGTAACACCATAAGAACAGGAGTCTGGCCTTGATTTCCCCTAATGATCAAGAACCTGTCAGCTTTTAAAAGTAGACAAGAACTGTCTCTACATCTGTCTGTGGCAATTTCCAAACACAGACAATCCTCAGAAGACATTCTTCTTTATCTCAGTCCTAAATTAGCACCACTCTAATCTGAGACCATGCCTTCTGGTCCTAGACTGTTCCAGGCATTTACGCTGTCATGCCCCTTCAGAATCCTAATGTTTCAATGAGATTACACTTCAATTTCTGGAAGTTCCAATGAGTAGAGTCCTAACCCATTTAAGCGAAAGTGAGGACTGCAGTTTCTGGAGTTTGGAGATTAGAGTGGTGCTGGCAAAGCACAGCAGGTCAGGCAGCACCTGAGGAGCAGGAAAATTGATGTTTCGGGGAGGAGCCCTTCATCAGGAATGAGGCTGGAAGCCTCGGGGGTGGAGAGATAAATGGGAGGGGGTGGGGCTGGGGCTGGGGAGAAGGTAGTTGAGTGCAATAGGTGGATGGTGGAAGGGGAGGGAAGGTGATAGGGTGGGGTGGATGGGTGGGAAGGAAGATTGACAGGTGGGACAGGTCATGAGGATGGTGCTGAGCTGGAAGGCTGGAACTGGGGTAAGGTGGGAGGAGGGGAAATGAGGAAGTTGAAGTCCATATTGATGCCCTGGGGTTGAAGTGTTCCGAGACTGAAGATGAGGCATTCTTCCTCCAGGCGTCTGGTGGTGAGGGAGTGGCGGTGGAGGTGGCCCAGGACCTGCATGTCCTCTGGCAGAATGGGAGGGGGGAGTTGAAATGTTGGGCCACAAGGCGGTGGGGTTGATTGGTGTGGGTGTCTTGGCAATGTTCCCTGAAGCGCTCTGTGAGAAGGCATCCAGTCTCCCCAGTGTAAAGGGGACTGCACTGGGAATAACGGATGCAATAAATGACATTAGTGGAAGTGCAGGTGAAAATTTGATGGATGTGGAAAGCTCCTTTGGGGCTTTGGATGGCGGTTGGGGTGGTGGAGAGCCTTGGATGTTGCAGGGGGGGGATTAGAGCCTTGGATGGAGGTGAGACTTTACTCATTAAACTGTCCCTTACCATCCTACTGAGCTGTCTGATTTTAATATAAAATAAGTTGAGGTTCCATATCCTGTTGGTAAAAATAGGATATAAGATTGCAGTGCTAAAGTTGTAGAGCACCTCTGTCCCAGTCAGCAGCTAAAATGCTTCATTCAGACTCCTCTTCAAAAAACAAGGAAATTATCCCCTGCCCAAAAAAATGATCCAACAAAATTCGGTAACATTTGACCCCCTAGGTTAGGAAGAATGAATGATGTGGAAGTAAAGAAAAGCTCAGACTCGCAATCGAAGGGAAATGGAAGAGGGCCTTGTGAAAGGCACATACGATTTAAAAGGTGGTTAATCCAGCACACTTGTTGTTGTAAAAGCACAGAATCTAACAAACTCTGGGGGAAAGACTGAAGGTGATCTCTGGAAAATGTCAAGTTATGTTTAATGCCATGATTGATCATGCATTTTGCTTTTGCTCAAGTTTGGGCGGCACGGTGGCACAGTGGTTAGCACTGCTGCCTCACAGCGCCAGAGACCCGGGTTCAATTCCCGCCTTAGGCGACTGACTGTGTGGAGTTTGCACGTTCTCCCCGTGTCTGCGTGGGTTTCCTCCGGGTGCTCTGGTTTCCTCCCACAGTCCAAAGATGTGCAGGTCAGGTGAATTGACCATCCTAAATTGCCAGTATTGTAGGTAAGGGGTAGATGTAGGGGTATGGGTGGGTTGCGCTTGGCGGGGTGGTGTGGACTTGTTGGGCCGAAGGGCCTGTTTCCACACTGTAAGTAATCTAAAAATCTATCTAATCTTTATTTTGTTTTCGCTTGAGATGTGAGCATCTCTAGCTGACCAGCATTTTTTGCCTGTCCTTTGTTGCCCTTGAGAAAGTGATAGTGAGTTGCCTTGAACCACTGCAGTAGAACTAAGTGGTTTGCTAGGCCACATCAGAGGGCAGTTGAGAATCACCCACATTGCTTTGAGCCTGGAGTCACATGTAAGTCAGACTAGCTGAGGATGGCAGATTTCCAACCTGAACAACATGAATGGACCAGATGGGTTTTTCTTACAATTAACAATGGTATCATGATCATCAGACTCTTAATTCCAGATTTTGTTTATTCAGTTGAAGCTCATCCATCTACTGAGACAGGATTCTAATCCAGTGCATTGACCTCATGATCTAATTTCAGAAATTTAAGACATTAGGTTTTTTAATGGTGTTTTTGATTTAAAACTGCAGAATTTATTTGCATTTTATGCTGGGTTTATAGCACAGCTATCTGACTGGTTGAAGCTTGTCAGCTATCTGGTTTGGATCTAAATCTTTAGAGAAGCTGTAAGAACATTTAACTTCTCATTTTAGTCCTTCTCCTATTTAATCCATCCCTGGAATTGGAAAGTTCTAAGTAAAATACGAAGTGTCCCACTGGAAAGAATGTTTGTTAACACAGTCTGGATTAAATGATGCTGTTAGTAATTTTTGTGAAAACTAGTTGATTCTGGTAAAGCTTTGTAACTGAAATATTGAAGTATTGTTTGTGGAACACTTGATCAGAAATAGTAATGTGATGGTAGTGTTTCTTATGTGCAAACTTGAAATGCCAAATCCATTCTCTACTTTTTTCTATAGATCCCTGGTTGCTACGCTGTAAAAGTCCTGTGGGAAATCCTCAGCTTATTCAGTTTAGCAGAGAAGTAATCGATCTCCTAAAGAGCCAGGCTCATTGTTTAATATGTCAACACAAATTTATACCAACCTACCATCACCATTTTGGGAAGCAGTGCCGAGTTTCAGACTATGGCTTCTCAAAATTAGTGGAGTTGCTGGAAGCAGTGCCTCATGTTCTGCAGGTGAGTTTTATTGGATTATAAATCAGTTTTAAGCATAAACTGTGAGTTTAGGCTTTTATCACCAATGAGTAGTGTCTTGGAAGTGTCAATTAGATTGCATTTAAATTTTTTTCTCAACAATATTTGTGCATTTTAAGTATCATTACTTCCTGTTTCTGCATTTGCAATGAACCGTGTGTGTGTGTGTGTGTGTGTGTGTGTGTGTGTGTGTGTGTGTGACTATTGGCAGTAGCAGGTCATTGTAGCATCAGGGCAGTAGCTCATGGGAGAAATCAAGGCTAAGAAGAACCATTACAGCTAGCAGTAGTGAAAATGCTATAAAACATCAGGACAGGTGAATCACTGAAATAAAGACTGCAATGATTTTAACACGGAAAAGGCCAAACAAACATCTCAAGGCAGGTACAGGGAGAACACAAGTCCTACTACAACTCAATTTTGACACAGGACCTAAGAGTATTGTGAATACAATGCAGCAATTCACATCGATAGAAGCTCAATCCTAATTGAGAGACGTAGGTCTGGACTAATTTCACACCACAAAGCTCAAACTAACAATTTCACTTTTAGATACTGGTAATTTTCTCACCTTCCAAAATGCAAGCTTTTAAATCTCACTTGGAAGGTGAGAAAATTACCAGTATCTAAAAGTGAAATTGTTAGTTTGAGCTTTGTGGTGTGAAATTAGTCCAGACCTACGTCTCTCAATTAGGATTGAGCTTCTATCGATGTGAATTGCTGCATTGTATTCACAATACTCTTAGGTCCTGTGTCAAAATTGAGTTGTAGTAGGACTTGTGTTCTCCCTGTACCTGCCTTGAGATGTTTGTTTGGCCTTTTCCGTGTTAAAATCATTGCAGTCTTTATTTCAGTGATTCACCTGTCCTGATGTTTTATAGCATTTTCACTACTGCTAGCTGTAATGGTTCTTCTTAGCCTTGATTTCTCCCATGAGCTATTGCCCTGATGCTACAATGACCTGCTACTGCCAATAGTCTCATGAAATCTCACTGTAAAACTGAGAGTTTGCACTAACACTTGAATCAGTGTGCTGTCAGCTGAAATAAATCTCCACAATTGGTATTTCTGTCTCTCAATCTTCAGAAATATATTCAACAATCAAATAATTGAGTTTGTTGTTTGAAAGTGTCACTTTGAAGAAACTGCAAGTGCTTGGTAGTCTCCCAAGTCTGCATGTAATCATCTGACTTTAAAAGGAAGTAATTGCCGTATAATATCATAAGACTCCTTTTTTTTTTTGTTTGATCAAGTTATTCATTTTTGCTTATACAAAAGGCTTGTGAAAACCCCAATGTTTTACTCATTAGAATTTTACTCATAACTTGCCATTCAAAAGTCATGAGTTTTCAGATCTGTCTTGTGTACTGACAATTGCAATCTAAATGATTTACCCCTATCATTTCTTACAGATCCTTGGCTTGGGCACAAAACGCCTACTTACGTTAACACATCGAGCACAAGTAAAGCGTTTTACCCAAGATCTACTTAAACTTCTCAAATCTCAAGCCAGTAAACAGGTTTTTGTAAGAGAATTTGGACAAGCCTATCATTGGTAAGTGTGATCCTTAAATTCTGTTTAGCTCTTTAAAATTGGTTCCTTTAAGTAAGGAATGGACAATTTTTTTTTAATCTTGGCACCTGAAGTTAGCATCTAGCTGCATCGCTCTGCCCTAGCTTAGCCAGATAATTCTCTGCACAGTAGCAAATCATTCATTCCCATAGATGTGATCCCACCGGTTGGAGAATGCTGCACCTTTGCAGGTCAGTGTTCTGGGCCCATGCTGGTTTTCAGCTGGATAGCAACTACAAAAATTCTTGTCAACATTAAAAACCGTTGACTAGCACTGGTTGATAGAATTAGTCATCTTTTCCTGTACTTATACTTTGGAGATACAGAATTAATAAGCATCCTCTGTACTTTGTATGAAGGTTGACTGAAGCATTATTATAGACTCTAGAGGCTATTTGTAGGGATGGACATAAATTTTGAATTTACAGACTTAGCATGTGAAATAAGCAGTGAGTCTTCCGCCACTGTGATGCTGAGGCACTGGCCTGAGATGTATAATATTTGAGAGAAGCTAGCAATTCCAATGAGCATCCGCATGTATTGGTTCACACTACAAGTAATACTTGTGTGTAGAAGTTAGTAATTTGGAGCAATCCAGTTTCTGGTTATTGATAAATTATAGTGCATGATTAGAAACAGTGAGGTAAGGTTTGGACAGCAAAGCCATTTGGTTTCAATTTTTTTCTGCATTTTGATTCTGTTTAGGTGTTTTTCGAAGGACTGGAATGTCACAGACTATGGTGTATGTGAATTAGCCGATCTTCTTTCAGAAATACCAGACACTACAATTTGTGTTTCACAGCAGGATGATGATACTGTGATTTCTATCCCTAAGCGAGGTGCTCTTTCTTTTTAATTGTGTTGTGTTTTATTTATTCTTTTGGCATAGTTCTTCTAAATAAAACAGAATTCCTGTTAACTCAGCTGCTATGCTGCATGGTCATGCATGCAAAATGCATGGAGGAGCAAGTCTGTGGCCACCTTAGTGAGATTTATTTTTCTTGGTGACTGGGTAAATGAGTGGGGGGTGGAGGCGGTGGGGGGGGGGAATAATTGAGTTACAAAGTTATTTTTATGTGATGGAAAAGATAATCTACCCTAAGGGTAGCTCAGTGGTTAGTATGCTGCCTGTCAGCGCCAGGGACCTGGGTTTGATTCCACCCTCGGGCAATTGTGTGTGTACAGTTTGCACATTCTCCCCGTCTGCAGGCGTTTCCTCCCATAGTCCAAAGATGTGCAGGTTAGGTGGATTGGCTGTGCTAAATTACCCATAAAATCCAGGGAAGTGCAGGCTAGGTGTGATAACCATGGAAAATGCAGGGGTCCAGGGATTGGGTATAAGGTATGGGTCTGGTGCGATACTCTTTGGATGATCGGTGTGGATTTGTTGGTCCAAACAGCCTACTTCCACACTGTAGGGATTCTATTGTCAGCAGTCTATGCAATGTGCATATGCACACTCGCTATTATGATTTTAGGAAATGTTGGGATTTATCGTCATTCCCAGTTGCTGTAATGTTATGAATCAGCCATGTTTGATCTAGGCCAGACTGGATAGAGGTGATACTTTGTTTCTTGAAGAAAAGTTATAAATTTATTTAGGATTTATAACCATCTAGCAAGCTTCTCCATTTTATAGTGGCCTCGGGTTGACTAGTTCATTGAATTCAATTTCACAACAGGCTTGGGTGAAATTTCAATGTACAACCACTAATTTCCTAGTTCAGTACTATAAGTGCCCATTTATGCTCGTTGCAGCCACAAACGTGAAATGTGAACATTGAAATTGGAAATCTGTATGTCAACAGATGCTTTGTGGCTCAGGCCAAGCAATGGCATTGTCCAACAAATTTTGAAATTCTGTTACTTCACTGTTGTTTGTGATACTTTTTCTTACAAACCAAAGGTTTTTTTTAAATAATTGTTTCATCAACTAGCCATGGGTAAACCACAGGTAGTTCACCAATATTTCTAAACGTGATCTAGACTTAGATCTTCAATTTGTAATTTCACTAATATGCCACTGAACTTAACACTGAGTAACTTTGTATACTTTTGAAAATTGCATATTATGTTCAATCTTTAGAAAATTATTTGAATTTTATTCTAGAACGCACTCCAGAAGAAATAGAGAGGACAAAGCAGTTCGCTAAAGAGGTTGTGGATTTATTGCGGCATCAATCTCATTGCCGTATGCCCTTTAGTAAATTTATACCGGCTTATCACCATCACTTCGGGCGTCAATGCAAGCTCACTTACTATGGATTTAGCAAACTCCTAGATCTGTTTGAAGCTATACCGGAGGTGTTGCAGGTGAGTGTAAGCCCATGTGGATTTGGTTAACTGCAGGAAGCCAGGAGTATAGAGATATCCAAGCAAATAGTTTCTAGTAGCTCGAACTCCCTCACTGTTGTTTGACTTAGATCAGCTTTAATTCTGCTCTTTCTGGTTTATCATTTATCCATATCCAGTATTAGAAAATTAGTTTCTAAACTTGTCACTTTATTGAGCGCAGTATTCCTGAAAGGTGTATGTGGTGTTGAAATTTTAAGCAGATGGTGCAGAATTAAGCAGCGGATTAAATGTAATCAAAAGAGAAAATGCTGGAAAATCTCAGCAAGTCTGGCAACATCTGTAAGGAGGGAAAAGAGCTGACGTTTCGAGTCTAACTGACCCTTAGTTTACATATTACCTTTAATACTTTGATAAACTACAATTGGTATACACATTTTTGACCAATCAATAAAATGTGAAATGCAACATGTTTTCAATGTTCAGTTAATTTTTGGAAACATTTTGTATTTAATGCTCAAATATTCAGTTTTGACTCAATCCCACTCTGTTGAATTAGATATGCTCTGTCAACACTGAGACAACATGTATATGCTATTTTTGTGTTTTTAAATGTGTAAATCAGTGGTTAAATATGAAATGTGTGGATTTTAAACAGTCATTTAATTAGCTAGTTTATATGCTCTCTGATAGTCAAGGACGACATCAGGGTGTTGCTGAGAGACGATATAGGTTCTATGGAGAATAAAGTTGAATCCATTTGGGTGGAAATTAGAAATTCTAAGAACAAGTCACTGATCGGTGTAGACTATAGGCCACCAAATAATAACATCACATTGGGACAGGCATTAAACAAAGAAATACTAATGCCTGTAAAAGTAGTTTGCCAATTATTGTGGGGGATTTTTAATCTACATGTCGATTGGTCAAACCAGCTCAGTCAGGGTAGCCTTGAAGAGGAATTTGAGTTTTCTTGAACACTATGTAATGGAACTGACGAAAGGAAGCTTTCCTAAATATGGTCCTGTGTAATGAGACAGGAATAGTTAATAACCTCGTAATTAGGGATCCTCTTGGAAGGAGCGATCGTAGTATAGTTGAATTGAGAATACAGATGGAGAGTGTGAAGATAAAATCCACTAACTATATCCTGTGCTTAAACATGGGAGACTACAATGAGGGAGGATTTGGTTAAAGTAGACTGGAAACAAAGATTTTATGGTGGGACAGTTGACGAGCAATGGACTTTGAAAAATTAATTTGTAAGTGCTCAGCAAAAGAATACTCACAGTCCTTCCTTTTCACTGAAGAAAAGGAGTCTAAGAAAAATCTACCAGGGGTGCCTAAGGAAATAAGGGAGGCTATCAAATTCAAAAAGAAGGCATACAAAGTAGCCAAGAACAGCAGGAAGCCAGAAGTTTGGAAAAGCAGTCAACAATAGCTATAAAGAAAAGCAACATAGAACATGAAAAAAAACTAGCACAGAATATAAAGACATAGCGAAAATTTCTATTAAATATATAAAACAAAAAAAGTGGCTAAAGAAAA
The DNA here is from genome assembly GCF_047496795.1 of Chiloscyllium punctatum. Lineage (NCBI taxonomy): Eukaryota > Metazoa > Chordata > Chondrichthyes > Orectolobiformes > Hemiscylliidae > Chiloscyllium > Chiloscyllium punctatum. Next base: position 65,056,571 of record NC_092778.1, on the reverse strand, counting down.
CGTTCGTCCTTTAGAGGATGAGAAGGGGTATTTAGTTATGGGATATGAAGAAATGGCCGAGGCATTGAACATATTTTGTATCGTTCTTTATAGTGGAGGACACCAATAACCTACTGATCATTGACAGAGATGAAGGTAGATGAGGACCTGGAAACAATCATTATTACAGAAGAGCTAGTGTTGGGCAATGGAGCTAAGGATAGACTAGTCTCCTGGCCCTGATAGAATGCATCCCAGGATACTAAAAGGGATGGCAGAAGAAATAGCAAGTGCACTTGTGGTAATTTTCCAAAATTCGCTGGACTCTGAGTCAGTCCCAGCAGATTGGAAAACAGCAAATGTGATGTCACTATTTAAAAAGGGAGATGGACAAATAAAAAATTATATACTGCCTAACTTCTGCAATGGGAAGATTCTTGAGTGTATTGTCAAGGAAGAAATAACAAGGTATCTCGATAGAAATTGGACAGTTGGGCTGACGCAGCATGGGTTCATGAAGGGCAGGTCATGCTTAACAAATCTTTTGGAATTCTATAAAGACATTACGAGCAAGGTGGATAACGGGGAGCTAGTGGATGTGATGTGCCTAGATTTTCAAAAGGCCTTCGACAAGGGCTGCTACATTAAGATAAGGATGTGTGGTGTCACGGACAAAGTATTAGCATGGATAGAGGATTGGTTGACTAACAGGAAGCAAAGAGTGCTATTCTGGTTGGCGATTAGTAACTAGTGGTGTGCCTCAGGGATTGGTACTGGGACTACAGTTCACAATTTGTGTAGATGATTTGGAATTGGACCATGTGTGATGTAAGAGTTTGCAGATGACACTAAGGTGAGTGGCAGAGCCAAGTGTGCAGAGGACAGAGAAACTTTGCAGAGGAACATCGATACTTTTTAAGTGAGTGGGCAAAGGTCTGGCAGATCGAATAAAATGTTAACAAATGTGAAGTCATACATTTCGGTAGGAGTAACAACAAAATAAATTATTACTTGAATGGTAAAAAGTAGCAGCATGCTGCTATGCAGAGGGACCTTGATGTCCTTGTGCATGAATCACAAAAGATTGGTCTGCAGGTACAACAGGTAATTAGGAAGGCAAATGGAATTTTGTCCTTCATTGCGAAAGGGATTGAGTTTAAAAATAGGGAGGTTATGTTACAGCTGTACAGGGTGCTGAAGGTCACACCAGAGTACTGTGTGCGGTTTTGATCTCGTTATTTGAAAATTGATATACTGGCACTGGAGGGGGTGCAGAGGAGGTTCACTTGGTTGATTCTGGAGTTGAGGGGGTTGGCTTATGAGGAGAGACTGAGTAGACTGGGATTATCAAGGTAAAAACCTTCCACCCTACAAACCTTCGCATCAACCAAATCATCCACCGACATTTCCACCACCTCCAAAAAGACCCCACCACCAGGGATATATTTCCCTCGCCACCCCTTTCCGCCTTCCGCAAAGACCGTTCCCTCCGTGACTACCTGGTCAGGTCCACACCCCCCTACGACCCACCCTCCCATTCTGGCACTTACCCCTGCCACCGCAGGAACTGTAAAACCTGCGCCCACACCTCCTCCCTCACCTCTATCCAAGGCCCTAAAGGAGCCTTCCACATCCATCAAAGTTTTACCTGCACATCCACTAATATCATTTATTGTATCCGTTGCTCCCGATGCGGTCTCCTCTCCATTGGGGAGACTGGGCGCCTCCTAGCAGAGCGCTTTAGGGAACATCTCCGGGACACCCGCACCAATCAACCAAACCGCCCCGTGGCCCAACATTTCAACTCCCCCTCCCACTCTGCCGAGGACATGGAGGTCCTGGGCCTCCTTCACCGCCACTCCCTCACCACCAGACGCCTGGAGGAAGAACGCCTCATCTTCCGCCTCGGAACACTTCAACCCCAGGGCATCAATGTGGACTTCAACAGCTTCCTCATTTCCCCTTCCCCCACCTCATCCTAGTTTCAAACTTGCAGCTCAGTTACTGTCTCCTTGACTTGTCCGACCTGCCTATCTTCTTTTCCACCTATCCACTCCACCCTCTCCTCCTTGACCTATCACCTTCATCTCCTCCCCCACTCACCCATTGTACTCTATGCTACTCTCTCCCCACCCACACCCCCACCCTCCTCTAGCTTATCTCTCCATGCTTCAGGCTCACTGCCTTTATTCCTGATGAAGGGCTTTTGCCCGAAACATCGATTTCGCTGCTCGGATGCTGCCTGAACTGCTGTGCTCTTCCAGCACCACTAATCCAGTAGACTGGGATTATATTCATTGGAATTTAGAAGGATCAGGAGGTATCTTATAGAAACATATAAAATTATGAAGGGAACAGATTAAAAAAAAAGAGGATGGCAGGTGAAACTAGGACGTGATGGGCTTCAAAATTACAAAGAGCAGATGTTGGACTGAATTGAGAAGGAGCTTCCTTAACCAGAGGGTTGTGAATCTGTGGAATTCTCTGCCCAGTGAAGTAGTTGATATTACTTCAGTAAATGTTTTTAAAGCTAATATAGATTTTTTTGAACAATAAAGCAATTAAGAATTATAGAAAGAGGGCAGGTAAGTGGAGCTGAGGCCATAACAAGATCAGCCATGATCTTATCGAGTGGCAGAGCAGGCTCATAGGGCCGGACAGCCAACTCCTACTCCGCATTCTTATGTTCTTAATTTAGAGTTGTTGTCTCTTGCCAACATGAAGTGTTTGGAAAATTTCTACCCAGTATACTCAAAGTATTGATTTGGCAGAATTAGACTATAGTAAGTAGTTTTATTACTCAATATGATTCTTTGAGAAGACACATCACATTTATGAGCTTTCAGCTGTTTATAGAGCTGTAATGTAAATCATATGGTCCACAGGTCCTGGAGTGTGGAGAGGAGAAATTCCTTGTTTTAACTGAAAGTGAGCAAATTAAGGCACTGACAGCCCAGCTTGTTAAATTGCTAAGATCACAAAAGGACAATTGTATGACACTTTCTGATTTCCTTCTGGAGTATAACAATACATATGGATATACTCTGCGTCTACAAGATTATGATGTCAATACTGTTGCAGAACTTATGCAGAAACTCTGCCATGTTGCAAAGGTATGTTGCATAGTTATTTTGTACGGACTTCTCTAAAGCAACATTTATTCAGTCAACTCTCAATTAAGTATAATTTATTTTTATGCACACTTTCTCTCCTCCCAACCCTACAAGATTTCCAGCACACCAAAAGGTAAACAGCTCCAGCTGATAAATAGGAAGTCCCTTCGTACTGTAACTGCTCAACTTCTTGTGCTGTTGATGTCTCTGGATGATGTCTCGTGCCTCCCAGTTGATGATCTTAAAAAGCATTTTGATGCAACCTATGGAAGTCCTCTTGTTCCCTCTGAATATGGTTTCATGTCTTTGACAGAGTTGTTGAAGAGTTTGCCGTACTTGGTTGAGGTATGAATTCTGAAATTCTTTATTGTGCACGGTTTCTGAAGCTGCTTTTACAGCAGACTTTGTTTTAACCAGCACACTCGATAAACTGGCAAAAATTATAAATTGAAATACAGACATTTATCACAATGTCAGGTCAGGATAAGACTGAGAAAGCTGTTTGCCAGTAACTTTCCTTTAAGGCAAGGTTGCATCGTTATTTTTGATTTATGCTGTAAATAAAGTCTAACAGTGATGTGTCTGTCCCCTGCATTATATTTCTATTACTTAATGAATGTTTTTATACTTGGATTATGCAGATGTCTTGATCAACTGCATATTCTTGTTCCATAGGTGCTGGTTACTAAGACATTTGCTGTATTTCATTGTTGGGATTGTACAACTGTACCAGTAAAAATTGTTGCATATTTCTCTGACCTTTTTTTGAAATCTTCACATAATATCATCTAATTTCACCCCTCCTCTACCCTAAATTGCTTCTTATCTTGAATTGAAGCATGTGTATTATGACAATAGACATTAGGTGCAGGAGTAGGCCATTCTGCCCTTCAAGCCAGCACCATTATGATCATGGGTGATCATCCTCAATCAGTATCCTGTTCCTGCCATATCCCCATAACCCTTGATTCCACTATCCTGAAGAGGTCTATCCAACTCTTTCTTGAAAGTATCCAGAGACTTGGCCTCCACAGCCTTATGGAGCAGAGCATTCCACACACCCACCACTCTCTGGGTGAAGAAGTTTCTCCTCGACTCTGTTCTAAATGGCCTACCCCTTATTTTTAAACTGTCCTCTGGTTCTATATTCTTTTCCCATGTGCTAGAGAAGCTTCTAATAGAAATCTCATTTTCATATCTAGAGACGTTCTGCTTGATTTCACATGTTGGGATCCAAAGAGATTTGAAAACTTAGGGTATGGGAGAGATTTCTTCCATGCTTTAGCAATTTGTTTGGTTTGTTAATAAATACTTTAGTAAAGCATTCAGATATTATCTCTTAGGGTCCCTTTGGGTCTTGATTTGGTCTTTAGTTCAGAGGGGAACCTTTTCACGTTGGAAGGCCGCATTATGTTAGTTGTAATCTAATAAGGCTGCATCCAAGAAACTTCAATTATATATTCTTCAAAATTCACATTATCTTGTAAAAGTCTAGCTACTATGCACTAACTAACTAAAAAAAAGTTAACTAACCTTTTTAATGACTTTGACTGCTTTTTGTAGGAAAGCATTTGAATATTTGATTGCAGCATGGCGGTCTGCAGTTTTAGCTAATCCTCTAAATGGGTATCCATCATTTGTGACCTTAAGGGCGTCTTGATTTTGGTTAAGTAGGAGAATGTAGATTCACACCAATGTGATCGTAAAGCAAGAAAGCATTTTTCGTGCATGTTGCCGAAGGCATGGGTACTCTATTGTGTTTTTCCATATTTCAATCAGATCTTAGCGTCAAATAAAGACTTTAAAATGTCATCTTCTGAGAGCTCAATCAATTCTATCTGTAGTTCTTTAGGAGCCTTGGAGACATTAAGTAGGTGAGGTTGAAATGCTAATTTGTGTGATGTCATGATTCTCAAAGTCAGAGAACCTTTCATTGTATTTTCCAATTAATAAGTCTATAACAGCTGCGTATTCTTCAAATGATTTGCAAGAGTCTTGTTCATCAATGACCTTTGCTACCTGGGGAAAATGTTCATCCGAAATTTCCTTTTGACGAAAGTTTTGAGAAAAGATATTTTTTTGAAATCCTTGGATTTTTTGCCACATCATATATAGACTTAGCTTTACCTTGCAAAGAAATATTCAAGTAATTTTGCTTTGACACAATATCTCACAGGAATGCAGCATTTCTGTAGAAAACTTCCTTCACTAATTCGCATTGCTGACTGTTCTTCATGAAATTTAATTATCTGTTCTCACAAAGATGAAATTTGTGCTAACACCTGTCCCTGTGATAGCCAATGCACTTTAGAATGATACGGCAAATCCACACTGAATACCTTTATCATCCAACTTCAGCATGTTACGAAACTGACGATACCGTGTTGCATTTTCACAAATATAGTTAACAATACTTATAACTTGTTGCAAAGCATCATTTAAAATAGATTTAGCACAGAGATTTTGCTGATGTAAGGTACAATGAAAAGAAATAAGACCATCTGGATCTGATACTTTTTTAATCTATGCAATAAACCCTTCATGTTTTCCTGTCATGGAAGGTGCACCATCTGTACATACTCTCTAAATTAACCAAATTCACTTTTTAGATTCATGACATTTATCTTAAGTTTGTGAAGATATCTATTCCTTATCTTCTACCTGTAAGAGTGCCCAAAGCCAGTAACTCTTCAGAGCAAATAAAATCTTCTGTTATGGCTAGAATGAAGTATAAAATCTGCGCTGAGTCAGCAGTATCAGTTGATTCACCCAAAGCGATTGAATAACGTGTGTTTTCCTCTTGGAGTATTTGTTGGAGTTGTTCTGCTACGTCGAGGCCTAATTCATGCTGCCCATCAGTTATGGTTCTCCTTGAAAGAAGCAGTTCTTTGTACTTTGGAACATTATCGAGGTCTAAGCACCCTACAACTTCGACAATACGTTCTTTTATGATTTCCACGTCGCTGAAAGGCTTCCCCCTTTTCCCGAGTATATAAGCTACTTTATATGTTGCTTTAGTGGCATTTTTTCCTGGGTCTTAATACTGCTTGAAATAACTCTTTGCTTTTGCTTTTCATCTTAATTTCTGCAATGCAACTTTCCGCACCTCTCCCTATAATTTAAATATTTGTGGTCCTTATGAGTGGCATAATGCTGATAATCCTATTTCTTCAATGTTGATATTGCAGTATCACAAAGCAAGCAAATCATCCTATCTTTAGCAGACACAAAAATATCGCAGTTCCCAATCCTAATTAAAACCTGTTTTCTTCCTTTAGCGTTCTCTTGGTCTTTTTTGATATGGGCTGTTAGGTAACAAAATTAAAAAAATGTTGATACGGTTAGACTGTAACTATTCTCAAATTTCACTTCAAATGGAAAACCACGTGCACTGTTGTCATACTTTGATAAACACTGGTGTACTGGATACCCACAGGCTCTTGCCAACCAGCCTCTGGTGGTAGTGGCGCCAGTCAGGCGGGGAAGATAACGTACACTCGAGTCCCATTATAACTAAATCATAGCAGCTGTCGAAATAGCCCATAAGACCTACCAATTTTTTAATTGTGGCGGTCAGTCTGTGAGGATTATTTTGTTGAATTTTCTTTTACTCTCTCATTTTAAATACATTCATTTTAAGATTAAAATTTAAAAAATGAAAAAACATAAAAAATAAAAGATTTGTTCTGCAAAATTTGGATTCATTCAAAAGGCCACATACAATGGCCTAGAAGGCCACCGGTTCCCCACCCCTGGTTCACACCTTTTTTAAGGCGCTGAATGCTGATGTTTTATATTACAGGATAGGATCCTTCCTGTAGGGTTCCACGGAGACTTAACATTTTACTTTCACTTTGGCCCCTCATGATGTCTGTACCAAAACGTATTTGACCTTGAAGCACCAAACTTAATTCTTAGAATAATCCCTTGTTTCCATAGTATACTAACCTGTGCATGACCAGGAAGCCCCTATAACAGATGCAGCAAAGCCTTCCTATCCAGATCAAAGGGTTTGGGATATAATTTTTTTCTACTTTGATTATAGATTAAATGTACATCACAATCATTGCATTCTTTTATAGTGCAAATAGCATTTTATAGAGCCTGTACTTGCTTCCAAAATTGAAATATCAGGATGTGCCAGAGAAGTAATTCAACACATTCCATTAATCAACAGTTTTGTTGTTTTTGGGTTACCAGAGTTTCAGTTAATGGAATCCGTCTGGGAAATCCTGGTGCTAGTCCTGCCAGTTAGAATACCATGGTTACTTGTGCAATACTTTGTTTTGAAGAGCAGGAATATTCTGAGTGGGCTTGTTTTTCCAGCTTGAACAATTACGTTATGGTTTTATATGCAGCGTGCTATATCCTATTTTAATATGTAAAAATCATCATTTACTACAAATTGTGCGACACAATAAATTTTTAGCTTGTGTTGTGTGACAGGAATTCTTCACCTGAATTTAAAAATGGAAGTTTATTTATCGCAATGTTTCCAGACTCCAGGCATTATAAGAAATCTTATTTTGTTTTTAAGGTTTTACTTTATAGCAAGTTGCCATATTTTCATTTGTTTTGCTATAACTTGGACAGGATTTAAATGAGGAACAATGTTGGTTGTTAAAAGTTCCTTTTTGGGCCATTCATTTGTGACAGGTATTCACTGATGACACTGGCAAAGAATATGTGAAACTGACAAAAGTGTACCAGTTCGCTAAGAATGTGCGAGCCTTGCTACACACCTACCACTACCAGCAGATCTTTCTGACTGAATTTCCCTCCACTTACCACAAGTACACAGGTGAAGTACTGCAACCAAAAGTGTACGGGTATTCCAGCATAGAGGATCTTCTTATTGCTATACCACAGGTAAAGCTATCTGTTCAATACAAGTTATTTGGTGTTAAGTTATGCAATGTCTTCTCTCTAATTTTAGTTCTTTCCATAGATGGCAGTTGGTCATCTTGGGACAGCTGGGTTTTGCCATACTGCGATTGTGGAACAAACTTGCAGTGACAAAATTCCCATTGTCCCCTAAAAAATGACCCCTAAAGTCCATAGGCTTTTACAGTTTTAAATTCAGTCTCTTTTGAATGTTCTTCCCTTTACTTAATATAATCCCCACTCCCTTTTTTTTTTAAATTAGTTTTCTTACTTTTTACTCTCTTGGAAGGGAATGTTTATATTAGCTTTAGTCACTTGGAATCTCCTATTGATTGACCTAGAAAGTCCATCAAATTAGAAATGCTGTATTAATGAATTGTATTCAACTGCAGCTTTCAAAACTAGATCTTAACTGAGTAAAATCTCTGCCACAGTCAAGGTGGTTGATGAATATTAATACTGTTAAATACTTTTGCCTGGGACCCAATTGTTGTGTATTTACATCTGTAACATTTGTAATTGCCTGTTCTGGAGGATCTTTATTTACTAAATTTGCAAAACATAAGACAGAGATCAAAGTGTATCTTTGGTTTGCAATTAAGTGTAGAAATACAAAAGTTTTGCTATTTCTGCCCATGTTCCCCTTGGATTGCTCTGTTGCTGATGGATTCTGCACAGAGAGAAACTGTGGAGTGAACCACAGCTAATCGCCCAGCATTCTCCTTTAATCGGAAAGGCTAGAGTCTATTCACTCAGCCTTTTTACGTTTCAAAAGCTGAGTGTACACTGCTGAACAGGCCCTCGGCCCCTGAAGAAGAAATGATGATTTATTTTCAAAATTAATGTTGCAATTTTTTTAGAAGCTTTGTTTGATTGTGTGAATATTCCAGTCTTTATTTTTGCTTTGTGTAAAATTTGGAGTTTTATATTTCCTACTTTTCTCAAATGCCGTGAATCCTGAATGCAATCTACTCCCAGACTAATACATCTGAGACACCCAATCAGTCTATGAGCTAGTTTACATTTAGATGAATGGCGCAAGTCATTCTTTTCTCATCGCCTTAGATTCAGGCCACTGTGAAATGTCTGATACTGTAATTTGTGTTTTTAAAGAAAAACAAAAAATCTTGGCATGAGTTCAAAACAAGTTTATTTAATAACTGAAAATATTCCCCCTCATTATTCACTGCAGTGGCACTGTGCACTTATTGAGCTGAACTTTGCAGAGTGGTCGAGGATCCATTTCTTTGTCCCTGGAGTTAGATGTTTCAGTTTGAGGTTTAATTTTGGGCAGGTAGTTGCTGAAAACTGCCTGGTCACTTTGATATTTTGGCTGTTGGTAAGAGTGACCCCGTGTGGAAAATATAAACATGACATTGACAAACAGAAAATGGATTGCTACAAGGACTGAAATATCAACCGGTATTAGGACTTTTTAGAAAGCTCTTTATCATTGATTGTGGAGTTCTTAATTTAGTGTTTTCTTATTTTTGAACAGGTCATCTGGATAAAAGGACATGGACACAAAAGAATAGTCGTTTTAAAAAATGATATGAAAGGTGTGGTTTATTTTTAAAATCTGTAAGCTTTGCTGTTTTTTCTTGTCATTTTTGTGTATGTATACTATCTGAAGGGCTTTTGCCCGAAACGTCGATTTCGAAGCTCCTTGGATGCTGCCTGAACTGCTGTGCTCTTCCAGCACCACTAATCCAGAATCTGGTTTCCAGCATCTGCAGTCATTGTTTTGACCTCTACTATCACTGTAGCCAGGGATGAAACTATAATGAAAATTTTTGGTAAACATTTTTATCTGCCCCACATTTTTTTGACAAAACTGAATTTCCACAACACAACGCATTAATGAAACTGCATTTGGGGCTTTGTGTAGAATTTTGGTCCCCTCGAAGAGGCACGTTGTATTGGAGATAACTCAGAGGAGGTTCTCTCGATTTGATTGTAGAGATTAGAGATTTCACTCATGAAGAGAAATTAAGCAGTTTAGACCAAGACACTCTGGAGTTGAGAAGAATGAGAGGAGATCTAATTGTGGTATACAAGTTGCTAAAGGGGATTGATAAAGTAGACTTAGAGGGTGATTGCTCTTGTGGGGCAATCTAGAACAATTTTAGGGTAAGGGGCAGAAAATTTAAAACATGAGGACAAATTACTTCTGAGTCATGAACCTATGGAATTCACTACCCTAGATTAATGGATGCCAAATCACTGAGTAAATTTGGGGAGGCAGTCATGTTTTTAATTAGAGAGAGTTTGAAGAGTTATGTAAAATGGGTAGGAAAGTGCGGTGGAGATTGAATGATATATTTGTCTCTAATAGCAGAACAGGATAGAGCGGCTGAATAGCTACTTCTGCTCCTGGTTCTTGCATTCATAGTGGCATCAAGTCATTTTACGCAAATTGTACTTGCAATACTTTCTGCCTTAGACTAGTGAGGAAGAAATAATTTAATAAAACTGTTATTTTTCCTGCTACTTCACTCCTGAGGTTAGAGGTATTGAAATGACCTTTGTCCAGCTGATTCTTAACATCGAATGGTAATACCATGACCAAAACCCCTGCAATCAGCATCCTGGGGGTTACCAGAAACTGACCTGGACTAGCCATATTAATACTATGGCTACAAAAACAGGTTGGAGGTAAGGATCCTGCAGTGAGTGATTTTCCCCCCCCCCAAAAGTCTGGTCACCATCTGCAATGCAAGTCAGGGGTACAGTGCAATATTCCCCATTTGCATGGATGAGTGCAGCTCCAACAGTACTTGGGAACTCAGCACCATCCAGGTCATAGCAGCCTGCTTGATTGGCACCATATCCACAAACATATAATCCTCAGTGGTTCAACAAGATTGCCTAGCTCAGTGGCATCACCTAATCTCTCATCCTTTGTTTTCTCTCTCTTGCCTGTTTTCTCCTCCTCCTCTTCCCCTCCCAGTTCGTAACAGTTCTGCATGTTGTTCTCCTGCTTGCATGGTTGAAGAATGTGGACAAACACCAGAAGACCCAAAGCGACCAGTAACTTTGGCTATACAGAACCCCAGCAGCAATGAGAAAAAGGAGTTAGAAACTGACAGCTCCTGTAAGTAATACACCTCATAAAATACTTAGTCCTCTCCTGGCCTGCACTAAGACTTGCCATCCAAGCCTCTCTCCACTCTAATTTGCACATGTACCACTGTTTCTTCATTGTCATTGGGTCAATATCCTGCAGCACTCCACCTAACAGCACTTTTGGTAGCAAATTCACCAGGCAGACAACAGCAGTTCTAAGATGGTGTCTTGCCACCTTTAAATTAGAGCACCATGAGTCCAGTAAACACCAGCTTTGCCTGTATCAACGACACTCCGAAAATAAATATTTTCCTAAACAAACTGTTAAGCAGCCTGTGTATGCAAAGGAAAGGTTTAATTTGTTGTGTTCTCATAGCACTGATTCCAGTGTAAACAGATGTGGCAGCTATAATTTGTGAGCTGGATAATGCTTAAAAATAGCATTAGTTTTAAAATGCATGGTCCAGGCCAAGATTTTGGGAAGCTTTGGAGTAACTAGGATATTTGAATGTATACAAGCCTTCCATGCAAGTGACAGAATGAGGTACTTTGGTGACAAGAACATTGACTGTTTTGCTTTCTTGGAGGGTGTAGCCTCAAGCAAATCTTATACTACAGGCTGCACCTGAATCCTGCAAACTTGTCAGAATCTTCACATTTCAGCAGGGGCAGTGACTGAAATGTGAAAGGTTAAAACCATAAATATTTGTTTAATTTCATACTCCATAATGTTTAGTGGTATCTTGTTGTTCATCTCTTAAAGTAAGATGAATGCAAAATGTGTCTATGGTTCTAAATACATGTGCAGTATTTTGAATTAAAATATTATATGGCATCAGTGGTATTGACTGCTAAATATGTTCAGTAATGTGCATGCTGTAATATTTTATTGCCTTTTTTTCATAGGTTCAAATCAGACTGAAAAAGAGCTTCTCTGTCTTAATAACCAGTCGCCTGTTGACTTGCTGTGTGGACCCGTACCATCGTGCTTGCCATCCCCTCAGCTCAGACCAGACCCAGTTGTTCTTGAACATACTGATCTCATCCAGTTTGAAGAACAGTCACCCAATGTTGCAGGTTGAAAGCAAACTCTTTTATTCTCTCAAAATGTTGTCAAGAGTTTCTCCATATAGTGGATTAAAACTCTGCATTCACCCATTAAGTCTGTGTTAGGATGGGAAGAAGTCTAATTTTTAAACAAGTAGTTAAAAATCTACTTGCCTACCTTCATATGGCTTCTAACTGCCTGATGTAAGTCTACTGTAGAAAGGTTTGCATTTATAAAACACTTTCATGATCCTTGGGCATCCCTAAATGTTTTCATCCAGTGAAATATTGTTTGAAGTGTAGTAACTGTAATAATCCATTTGTAGGCAGTAATTATCCAAAAACTAAGAAATGAGACGTGTAATGGTTACTTATTGGTAGTTGAGAAGTAACTATTGGTTGGCATGCCAGTGGATATTACATTGAACTTTTTGTCAGCTTGAGGAGATATGACCATCGTTTAACATCTCCCCTTAAAGACAGTATCTTGGGGTAAAGCAGTGAGAGTAACTGCTTAGATTTTATGCTCCATTTTCTGAGCAAAGTATCTGTTAGCTTTCTTGCTGTTATCTTCCTTGCTCTCTTCCTTTCTGTCTCACTCTAAGCCTCCATTTACCTTGAATGCTGTTTATACTTTGCATGAGTATGCTTCCTTGTTATAATTCCTTCACTTGAAAACAATTTTCACTTGTTTTGGTTTATTTAGTCTCCTTTGTAATTTGCTTCGTAAAGTTCTGATTTCCCAGACCTAATGCATTCTATCCATTTGTGAGAAGGGAATTATGGGCCCAGTAATACATACTGGCAAAGGTAGGCTACTCAGCCCATCGAGCCTGTTCCACAATTCAACAAGATCGTGATTGATCTGATTTTAACCTCTTCCGATCTGCAAGTAGTTCTGCAATGAGGGGTGGAGGATTTAGGTTTAACAGAACAAAGAAACCAAGCAAGTGAGGTTCTAATTGTGTTGTGTGTAGCCACATTGTAGGTATTTGTCATGGGAATTCAAGAACAAAGTGAAAGTCGTAACTGTGGGATTGACTGCTTCATCTCAAATAACCATAGAGTCACCGATCAGCAATGCTAGCATAGCTCTGCTGTTAGCCCAAATCAAACATTTTCTTTTCTAATTACAAAGATTTATAAATGAAGCTCTTACCTAAGCTCTAGCTGAATGAGTTTTATTTGTCAGTGATGTTGGAAAGAACGTGTTACCCAATTTTTTTTTTTTTTCCAAAGCATCATTTTTAAAATACAATAAAAAATTGGTGAACAAGTTGTTGGATGAAAATTGAGCTGGTTTCAGTTGCAAGGAGGTGCTTTTTAATGTAATTGAAATGCAATTACATCTGTTAATTTTCAATGCCAGTTTAGCTTTAACATTGAATAATCAAGTCTTCAAATGTTGTAATGCTATATAACTTTCTAAACAGACATGTTGATCTTGACAGAGGAGGAAAAAACTGTCCTTCCTGCAGCTATGACTGAAGAGGCTTTTACCAGTGGCAGTATCACCAACCAGATTAAAGACAATCTACCTACCATGTGTCAACCTGAGGACATACAAGAAACCAAGTTGCCGCACCTGGAAGTGACTGCCAGCCCGGTCAGGAAGCCTAGAAGTAAAGTGAAGTTAGCAGCAAACTTCTCGTTGGCATCCCCCAATAATATTTGAAATAATCTAAAATAAAACTTGTGTGCATGTGTATTTTACTGTTTAAAGCACTTAAATGGATTCCAAAGTGCTAAATCCAAAGTGCTAAAATCCAAATACTTTTTTATCTCTGCCTTCTAATTCTCTCTCTCTAAAATATTTGACAAAGCTACCATCACATTGCAAGAAAACTGGGTCTTTGTCTGGAGCTAATTTGGTGTCGTCCATGAACTTTCTTGGCTGTGATTTGAGATTCCAAGATTTATGTAAGCTTGTTATAATTTAAAGTTTGTGTGACCAAGGTTTTTGTTTTTAAGAAAGTCAAAGAAAGCAGTGTTTTCTTGCACTAAAAGCCTGTTCATATTATCCCTCCAATTTAAGGTTTCTCTGTAAAATGCTTGATATCTGAGAATCTGAGTTGAGGTTTTGTTAATCCAATACCTACAGAACAGCAGTAAGTGTTTGTATAATCTAATTGTACAAGTGTACTTAATGTTCAGCATGTCACTTGAATGGCTTGTAACCATAATCTGTCTTCCAGTTTTGGTCAGCTGTCTGTAGAAAGAACAGATTGCATTCAGTGGTTGTGTTGTTTTATAAATGTCCTGTAGTTGAAGAACAGAACTAAGAGCCTCCTAATAATGCAAATTCTTTTGGGAAGGTGTTGGTTTCCCGTAAGGTTCAGGTTGGTTTTTACTGCTAAGTTGGTCTGATCAGTTATCTGCAATCTTGACTTCATGAATTATATCAATAAATTTGAATTCGCCATTGGCTTTAGCAATCTTTTACACTTATGGTGTGTCCCTCAGCTAAAGTGAGTAGCCCTCGTGCAGAAATGGGAGTTCATTGTGAAATATGCATGTATTGCATAAATCATAGATCATGGGTCAGATAAGGAAAACTATTTAAAAGCTATCATTTCCACTTGACAGTTAATGAAGCGGATTTTCCCTGTGTAAGTGTGGAAACCTCAAGGTTTTGTTATTAAACCTTGTTCTTTTTATAAGCCATATTTCATTGGGGAGCAGTGTGCATAAACTAACAGTCACAGAAGGTTGTCTTTTTTAATACTGACTGCTGCTTATTCCATTGTATGTTGAGTGGTTACTCTTGGAAAGTTTTAAGTATCAATTGGTGACTGGTGCCAGTGCGATGACCTTGGGTGAGGTTAGGATTTAATAGTGTGTGGCAGTCAGCCCATTAAGGCTTTCTGACTGGGACCTGACTTTTACAATGGGTTGTATTTGTCAGGGCACACACTTTCTAGATTACAATAACCTATTTTTTTTTGAAAAATAAGTTCTCCACTGGTCCCAGAGGTTTGAGTTTATTAGTCATAAAAGGTGTAATTGCTGAAATTTTCTTTCTCTACAGAGTTGCACCTGTGACTGTGCAGGTTTATAATGTGAGTAAACATTGAAATATTAGCTTCAGAAATGCTGGAAAGTAGCAAAACTGGGAAAAATTTAAGTTATATGGAAAGATCTGTTCCATGTTAAAACTGGAACTTGTGCTGAAGATTTGGACAGGGTGTTTAAGATTTGTACATCAGTACATGTGTAGATTTTTAAAGATCTTTACTAAATGGCAGCAATTTAGATGCTAAGCTAATGTGCAGTAACTATTGCCACATACCTTTTTTAAATGCTTGGAACATCAACAAAGAGGAACAAAAGTATTCTGATTTATTACAAGCCACTCAAGTTACAGTAGGTTTCTGGTTTTATCCAAAACCTGCAGTATGTTAGTAATTGTTCTGAAATGACACTTCATATATGCAGATCTGCATAAATTGTGTGTTGGTAATCTCTAGGCTGATTTAAATAAGACTTTGTATAACTGATGTAAACTGTGAGGGATGCATTCTTTGAGGTCTTTAAACATTATTATGTTGACCCAAATATTGGATATATCTGAAAATATGACAAGGGCTCTTATTCTGTTTCCTCTCTGAATTTTCAACAAAATTTAGCTTATCAAATGCTGGCTGCTTTTGTTTGGGACCAAAATTTATTTTGCCATGAATAAAATTTTACAGCAAGCATATTTCCTGTTTGGTCTTGATTTCATGTTTTGCATGCTATTCATGGAAGGGGTAGGTAGGAACATAGGAAGAGGATTAGCCTTTTGTGCCAAATTCTATCAAATGTGCAATTATTTAATGATTTGTGTCTGATGTATTTGTGCTGTATTCTCTAAAGCCAGTGTGCTTGATATAAAGAGACTTGTGTGTCCTGGTACACAAATCTCAACATTGATATGCAGGTGCAGCAAGTGGTTAGAAAGACAAATGATACATCAGAGTTTGTGTAATGGGGCATGGGAGAGTTTAGCTGTAGCTGTTATAGGATTTTGAAGTCACCTGGAATACTGTGCAGTCTATTATATACAGAAGAACCTCTATTATCCAAAGGAGATTGGCAGGCAGTATTTCATTTGGATAATTGATTTTTCACTTAATTGATTTCAGTGCCTCTCCTCTGGGGCTCAGTTCTCCTGAAGTTTCCTTTTTCCTCGCTCTGCCTGCCTTGCTCTATCTCCTGGGTTTGTTTCTGAGCAGACATACATTTTTTGAGTGTAAGGGATCTGCAGCATTGCTGAAGCTGCCTGCACCCCCAGTCAGTTCAATGGGATTGACACAGCGTGCACTAGTTACTTCTGCTGCCTTTGTGAGGTGAGTCTCAAAATACCAGACACACACGCACGCACATGACTTGTTACTGCAACATTTTGACAAGTTCCACCTTTGCCCTATACAGGACAATGTTGGCGAGATTAAGTGGGAAAGGGGGAGTTTAGGGTATACACCTGTGTAGAACTCCAGGGAAAGTGTGGCGAGAGGGGGCAGGTGCTCAGTCATTTGGAGACTATGCCCAGGCTCCCATCGATGTCCAGGACTGTTCTGTTCTCGGCAGCATTTCAGTCAGCCAAGTTCACTTTTAATCATTGTAAACAAAAGACGTGATCAGTGTTGGTTACCCTTCTTTGCATGTTTCATTCGGGATCTCGATTATCTTTCGGATAATCCGATTTGGATGTTTTGAGGTTCCTCTGTATTTACAAAATATAATTACATTGAAGAAATTAAAAATGTTTACCTGATTCCTGAGATGGAGGAATTATGAGCAGATTTGGCATTGGAGTAGAGGGTGAGGTGATTGAATTGAAAATGAGAAAAGTTATGATGACTTGGGTAAGTCATGATGTTTTTTAATTTCTGGATTAGTGGTGCTGGAAGAGCACAGCAGTTCAGGCAGCATCCAAGTAGCTTCGAAATCTATGTTTCAGGCAAAAGCCAAATTAATGGTGAAGCAGGCTGAAGGAACTGAATGGCCACCGCCTCCTGATTCTGGTGTTTGAGTATGTCTGTCTGGTTCAGTCTTGACCAATGTGGCTTGATTGGAAATTGCTGCCTTTATAGTATAACAAGGTCAAATTCCTGGAACTCCCTCCCAGACAGCACTATGGTACTGCCATGATTCAAGGAAGCTCACCATCGCCACCTTGAGGCAGAGGGGAATGGGCAATCAATGTAGGCAATGCCCTACTGAATGAATGAGTTATTTTAAAGTGAATCAGACTCAACTTTAATCTGTAGGTTTGAGGTGGAACTGAAGTTTTGGAATGCAAAAAGAGGGAAAGAACTACATAATTTATATTGGATTTTAAAGGGACATGGTTTAATTTTGAAATTGCAGAAATGGCAAAAATGCACATCTAAGAGTTTCTCTTGCTTTACGGAGAATGAAATAAGACTGGAGTCTTTTGATAAAATGGCAATTTTAATGTACCTTTCAAAAAGTAACTGAAGATTTTAATCTTGGAAATGTTATTAAAAGGTATTGGCTTTACAATTCATATTAAAGTGAATGAAAAATTAAAATTCCATTTTAAATACTTCATTCCACTTCAAAATAGCAATTACTACACTTTTTTTCCACATCTGCCATCATCTTGATGTCTGAAGAAGTCTGCCAGCACAGACCCAGTTAGATTGAGCTGTTTTTTATTTTATGGATTTACTGGATTGTCTTTTTTATTCCTGATGAAGGGCTTTTGCCCGAAACGTCGATTTCGAAGCTCCTTGGATGCTGCCTGAACTGCTGTGCTCTTCCAGCACCACTAATCCAGAATCTGGTTTCCAGCATCTGCAGTCATTGTTTTTACCTTTTTGTTAGAAATGTTTGCCAAGGTGGAATCACATTATCTGGCAGATAGCTCTCTGATGGCATGTGCCTTGACATATTGAGTTTTATTTTTCTAAACCATATGTTTAACTTTCTAATGTATGAATTAAAGCTATCTAAGTTTAACAACAGCCCATTTCTTATTAATCAATCAAATGTGGAGCTAAATCTAGAGGGATGCAAAATTAGTTGAGATAATTATGGATTAATCTAATGTCTTTGAGGTATGGGTTTGTTTTTACGGTCATCCATCACCTTTTTAATATTTTTCTCAGCTCCTTAGCATGCATCTGTCCTTCTCGCAACTAATACTTCTGGGCCCTAACATGTTCCTCCCACTCCATAAGTTTCCTGCACTTGCCTCCTCCAACTAGAGTATTCCCTTTCCTACATCTTTTATCTCGGTCTGATGTTTTATAAATAATTGGTATAAGCAAAGTATTTCTGCCTGATCTTGGCCAGATGCTTCTGCGTTTGTCTCCTCAAACAACCTAAATTTTTAGGAGTGACCATGTGGTGAGACTAGGCATGTTATAAATGGATTCTAACCTTCACAATGCAATTTTCTCATCAGTTTATCTTTTTACAATTACCACTTTGCATTAACTTTACAGCTTTGGGTCACCTTCCTTTTGTGCAATTTTCTCACCTCCCAAGTCATAGAATCCCTACACTGCAGAAGAAGGCCATTCAGCCCATCAAGTCTGCACCAACTCTCTCAAGAGCATCCCACCCAGCCCCCCTGAACCCCACATTTATCATGGCTAATCCACTGAGCCTGCATATCCCTCGACACTGCACAGCAATTTAGCACAGCCAATCCAACCCCTCCTGTTGTAATGTAGAGAGAGACTTTAGTCTTGGCCAGGACACTATGGAGAACTCCTCTGCTCTTTTGAAATAGTCATGGGACCTTTTATACCCCTTTTGTTCAGCTTGGGTGGCTGTTAATCTTAAATTAAAACCCAGCTGTTCAGGAGGGAATTCTGACAGGATTACTTAATGCAAATCCTGATAGAAGTATGGAAAACCCACATTAGAAACATTATATGCCAGTTCAATCAATTTTAAATCTGATCAATAGATTTGTGTGCCAAGGTTTTAAATCGATACCGAGACTATGTGGGGAGGATAAAAGGAACCAAGATTCAGCTAAGCTAAGACTTCATGGAATGCAGTAAAAATATGGCTGCCTGGCCTACTCGACTCCCATATTCCTGTCACAAACCACAAATCTCAATTTCAAAAATCCCCAACTGTAAATGAGCAACCCTTTTAGATAACCTGAATATTTATTCAATTTAAAATGCATCATTTTATGACCAGACCTATTTGAATAGAATATTTAAAGTTTATGGCAATTTCATTGTTTACTTTCAAAACATTTGAGATTTGAAAATTTAGTTTTAAAATATTTAACTGAGCACATACAAATTTGATATTAACAAATGGTTAGTACTTATTTAAAAATGATTTATTCACATGCTGTTTGCGGTTAAATGCAGTGTTTTCATTCCTATGCCACTGAGTTGTTGATTTTGATGAGATGCTGCAGGATAGTCTGTTCAAGGGGAGGCCAAGAACGTGAGATGAATTATATAGAGACCCACAGCAAGAGAGTTAATAGACCTCCTTCTCAAATCAAGTGACAGCTGACTGTGACACATTAGTCTCCACTCAAGCTATATAGCTAGTCATAAAAACATGTAAAAACACAGAACAAATGAGGTTTTTGTTTCAGCTTTGACCATTTGCCACATTGGGATTCAAACCCATGTCCCCAGAACATTAGCCTGGGGTTTGACGTTACTTGTCCTGTGACATGATTGCAGCACAACATCTCTTCATTCTGTTGGTGTACTCAGTTTCCTGAATTGTGGAAAAATTATACCCCAGTGTTTTGAAAAGTTGCTGTGCGGTATATCTTTTTAAACAAAAAAAAAACAAATCTTTCCCTAAACAAGGGGAAAGAAAGAGAAAACTCTCCTCTTCCAAAGAAAAGCAGAACCCAACGACAGCGGTAACACTGACTGAAGCATCAGCCAGCACAGAGTCCATGCTCTAAACTGAGGAGAAAGTTTCACTGATAACAAACACGGGAGGTTTAGTTCAAATCTCCATTCACCCCAGATGGGTCTTGAATCCATCGGCCCTGGCTTAGGAAGCCAAGTGCCTTATCCATTAGGTCACTGGGGCTACACTGTGCAGTCTATATTTGCAAATAAATCCTGCTATAATCAAGTCATAGCAGAATATCAAAAGTAAGTTCAAGTGCTTTTTTGAGACTTGCAATTAAAACATTCAAATCAGCCATTAGTTGCTCAATAGTTAGAAAAGGAGTGACCTTATTGAAAACTAAGGGTTTCAACATTGACTTCTACAAATTCTTACATAAAATCCTACACTGTGCATCTGAAGTGAAAACTAATACTGTTTTAAAAAAACATTTAATCTGAAGAATTGACTTTATTGTGTTCAAGACCTAAACATACAATTGTTTAGCAACATTTCAATAATTACACATTTAATTAAAATAGAGCTGCCAAATGGTTAAGATTTGACATTAAATGAGGCCAAAGTATTATGTTATTGAACAGGATCGTAAATATAGACTACAATGAGTCAGAAGACAAAGGTTTACTTTCTGGTTCATGTTCTATGGATGCATACAACTATGCTTTTAATTTCTACAGGGATTCATTTCAGCATTAACTAACTGGGTGTTCATCAGCTCTTACTAAGCTTAGACCATGTTGCATCACTGGGTTAGTTTCCATTTGATATTCTAAGAGTCATTCAGTGTGGAAAAGAGTGCCTAAAAGACAAAAATGAATGGAACAGCATATATCCACAACAAAGTTAATAAATAAGAACGTTAAGAATATTTATATGTGCTTTGGAGGTCTGGGCTGAAATTCAGCTTTGGCTGGGTGTAAAATGGTCTACTAATCCACAAGTGACAATATTTTAATCTTTCCAAAGTTGAATTTCATCCCTTTGAACTTTACAGAGGTGCCATTAGTGTCTGAAATCACTTACTAGATTCTACCAACATCTCTGTTCCACACAATATTACTGACAAACCTTGGTTTACTTTGATAGTACCACAGTAAGAATGACATATTCGTCAATAAGGAAACATTTATTTGCAACACAGCATTCAAATGTACTTTAAATACAGGACAAACATACATACATTTCAATATTTTAAGTCTGTACAATCTTTCTACACAAAAATTCCTGCTAAGTTGTTGAGTTTAAATTTGTGATGTTTGTTACCTGCCAGTTCTCTTGAACAGGAAAATGCTGCAATTGTCTATGAAGCCCCAGTTGAAATGCCCTGTCAATGTTGGAGTATCAGAACAGTTAACTCTAGGAAAGCTTTCTTGTAGGAAACCTTCCACAACCCTTACAAGTGTAATTAGGACATTTTGAAAATGGTATGCTCCGTTCTTCCATGTCCTCTGGAACAATTTCCTAAAGCTACGGCAATATCACACATGCCAGGTATAAAACTCTCCATTTGTACGAGTGGAAACAGGATGCATTTTCCTCTCAGCATGCGGAGTTTGTGATCCATGCATGAAGGACAGACTCACTTCAACAGTAGCAGTGTTTTATCATGACTCTGAATATGGTAGGTCATAGTCTGGTTGAGCATGATTACCATTCTGGTGACTTTCATCCATCTTGGGTACTGTTCTCTTCCACAAACACACTTTAGAGTTAAGAGTCAAACTTGGTTGGTGAAAACTACATGACACTGCACTGTGTAGTTCCACAGCAATCTCTTATCAATGCCATTCCTACTTTGGTAATGGACGGTTTGATCACTGGGGGTTCAGGAACCACGGGCTTCCCCCTTGGAGACTCTGTAACAATGAAGTGACGATATCTGATCAGTGGCATGTTACTTCAGGTATGCAATTGTGTAGAGTGCACAATAACATATGTGCCAAAATCCAAATTTGTCACATTCCTGCAATAGCTTTGGTGGGAATGGAGTAGAAAGCTCACACATTGTGAAGCTCTGATCCAGACATTTACAATACACAAGGCCATTTAGCCCATCGAAACATCTGCCCACACTAATTCCCATCTTCCAACCTTTGGTCCATAGACCTAGAGGCTACAAGTGAATATTAAATTCTGCTCTGATGTGATGAGAGCTTCTGACTCAATCACCCTTTCAGGTACTCTCTCACCACCCTCTGGACGAAAGAAATTCTCCTCAACTCTCCTCTAGGCCTTTTACTGACATAGTGATTGGAACCAGATCCTGGATTGGAGTTGTTACCCTGGGCCAATCAGGGACCCCTGGCTGACATATCAACAGAAGAGTTAGAGAGTCTCAGTCTCTGGCTTTGAGCTAGCTGGTCAGAGCCCATGTACTGTACATGTGTAAAGAGTAAGGTCTTGGTGACAGGACACTGGCCTCTGTGCAGTTATTTTAAACCTCTGACCGCATATCAATCCCCCATTACTGACACCTCTTCTATTGGAGAAATTGCCGTCTTATCCATTTGTGCAGAACTTTGCTAGTCACACTCTTATCAACCTGAGAATACCCTCACTGCCTCAGCTCCCTGCTTCCTGTTCATTAGCCAATTCTGTATCCATGTGAATATATTAACACCAGTTCCATTAGCCCTATCGTGCATATTAATGTTTATTGTGGCGCCTCAGAAGAGTTTTTTTGGAAATCCTCAGTGTGTTTACCCACCGTACTAGCTACATCCCCCCAAAAGCTAATCAATTTGTCAAACAATTTCCCTCTTGAAAACCAGAAGAGCTGTGGATGCTGTAAATCAGAAACAAAACAGAAGTTGCTGGAAAAGCTCAGCAGGCCTGGCAGCATCTATGGAGAGAAATCACAGATGCTGCCAGGCCTGCTGCACTTTTCTGGCAACTCATGTTTTTGTTATAATCTCCATCTTGTTTATCTGATCATATTATTAATATTTTTGAAGTGCTTTGTTAGGACTTCCTAATATACTCCAGCATTTTACCAGGGTCCAATGTCAGGCTGACTGAACTGTAGTTTTCTCTCTTTCTCTTCCCCCCCCCCCCCCCCAACTTTGTAGAAACACAGTGCTACACTTGCTAACTTCACTGGGAACATTCCAGAATCTTGAGAAGTTTTGAGAATTTTAGAAGATTATAACTGGTGCATCCACAGTCTCTGCAGCTACATCATTTCGAATGCCAGGATGTAGGTTTGGGACCTGGAGATATTTTGACTTTTGTTCCTTTAAGTGTCTTCAGTACCTATTCTCTATTGATACAAATGACCAGACGTTCCTCGCTCTGATTAGTTCAAATATAGCACTTGTTATGACCTACCCAAAGGTGCTTTAGGTAGATTTTTCAGTGGCCGTAACTTCGATTGGAGAAACTCTTCCATTTCTTTGTCCTCTTCCCTTTCCCTACAGAAAACAAGTCAATCTTGTTATCCTTCTTACCAAAGGCTAGATGATTTTTAGTTGTTTCTATGATGAATTTCTGTTTATTCAGCTGCAGAATGTCAGTGACAGTGGATGGAATAAGGTTTTCTGCTTCCCTGTTTGTTTTTTAAATTCACTCCTGGGACATGGGCATCACTGGCTGGGCCAGTATTTATTGCCCATCCCCAGTTGTCCTGGAGAAGGAGATAGTGAGCTGCCTTCTTGAACCACTCCATTAGCTGCAGGTAGACCCACAATTCCTTTAGGGAGGGAATTCCAGGATTGTGATCCAACAACAGTGAAGGAACAGTGATACATTTCCAGGTCAGGATGGTGAGTCGTTGGGGATGATGTTCCCATGTATCTGCCGCCCTTGTCCTTCTAGATGGAAGTGGTCATAGGTTTAGAAGGTGCTGTCTGAGGATCTTTGGTGAATTTCTGCAGTGCATCTTGTGGATGATGCACACTAAATATTAGATTTCAGCTTCTAAAGACTTGATTATAAATTACTGGAGAATAATAAATTTTTCCCCTACTCCTTCCATTTCTTGCAGTACACAGAGCATAGTAACTGCAATATCTTTTTGTTGTTTACCACACAGTATAAATGTACCATGTGACAGGCACCCCATAATTTTGTTTATATAACTCTCATTTTGGAGACTTTTGTTTAGTGATAGTTGCTGCGTTGTTTTAAGGTTGAATGTGTTACAATCATTTTTTTCCCAGGATTGACAAGTGCAGCAGAATGGCTAAATCCCACTGTCATATTGTTTAGAGATTGTAATCCTACTTTATCTTTATTGGGCTCAGCCTCACAGGCCATTCATGAAGTCAGTCGGTCCTCGCTGCCTGTGCCTGGGAATTTGCCTAAATGCTGGAGAAGCAGCACAGCTGAACACCAGATCAAATGCTCAGATCTTGAAATAAACCGCATTGACCTAACATGAATTACTGGACCACATCCAAATAAAATGCAATTATTTGTTTTGACCAAAAATATTCAAACCAGCATTTTTCGGAAGTTATACACATTTCACAGAATCCCAGCAGTGTGGAAGCAGGCCATTTGGCCCATCAAGTCCACGTCGAAACTCCAAAGAGCATCTCACCCTAACCCACCCCCTATCCCTATAACTCTGCATTTCCAATGGCTATCTCATCTAGCCTGCACACCTCTGGATACTATGGGGCAACTTAGCATAGCCAATCCTTCCTAACCTATACATCCCTGGACGCTACAAGGCGATATCTGATGGCCAATTCACCTGCACAGCTTTGGATTGTGGGAGGAAACCCACGCAGATACAGGGAGAATGAGCAAACTCCACACAGACAGTTGCCAGAGGATGGAATCGAACCAGGATCCCTGGCATCGTAAGGCATCGATACTAACCAGTGAGCCACCATGCTGCCCTTACAAATCTGTTGATAGTTGATGAATAAAATTGAAAACCATAAAGCTCCAGTCAATAATAATCTGATCTGTCAAGTCAGCAGGTGAATAATAGGCTTCATACTGCAAAGATGTTTCAGTATTTGCATTTCAATTAATGCTGCTGTCCCATCTAAGTCAGCCGTATGAGAAAGAAGCTCATCACAGGTTCCATTAATCAATGTTCTTAAACTGTTGAAATGCAGCACATTATCTATACCATTGCAAAGAAATGAAACTCTTATCACTCTGAATTAATACTTCAGAATCTGTCTTCTTGACAAGAGAGAGGACAAAAGCAAGGAAGATAGAAAACAGATCACAAATAAACTGGCAAAGAGTTATCTAGACTCAAAACATTAGCTTACTCTCTCTCAGTGGACGCTGCCTGACCCACTGTGATCTCCAGCACCTTTTGTTTTTATCACAAATAAACAACATACTCTGTAATCATCCACCTTTTTACCTTAATCTCTCCACCTCTGCATCTTCCACCAGAAAGTCCCTTTTTTCCACTAACTTCTGGATTTTGTAGATTAGTGCATCCTCTTTTTGCTTGTTTTCTGGGTCTTTTTCCTTTTCTGTAATAAACATTGTTTGCAAAATGAAGTTAAGACCATTTCAATCCTATACTTTAACAATAGCTTCAATTTACCATGAGGGAGGCCTGATATGACACTGAACGACCATGTGTGAGCTGAACAAGGCTCATGTTGCGGCTAGACAGGACATTGGTTAGGCCACTATTGGAATACTGCATGTAATTCTGGTCTCCCTCCTATAGGAAGGATGTTGTGAGACTTGAAAGGGTTCAGAAAAGATTTACAAGGACGATGCCAAGGTTGGAGGGTTTGAGCTACAGGTAGAGGCTGAATTGGCTGGGCTATTTTCTTTCCCTCGACTGCAGAGTCTGAGGAGTGACCTTATAGAGGTTTACAAAATCATTGGAAGCATGGATAAAGTGAATAGACAAGTTCTTTTCCCTGGAGTGGGTGAGTCCAGAACTAGAGGGTATAGGTTTAAGGTGAGTGGGGAAAGATATAAAAAGGACCTAGGAGGCAACATTTTCACACAGAGGGTGGAATGGGTATAGAATGAGCCGCCAGAGGAAGTGGTGGAGGCTGGTACAATTGCAACACTTTTGGCATCTAGATGGGAACATGAATAGAAAGGGTTTAGAGGGATATGGGGCCATATGCTGGCAAATGGGACTAGATTAGTTTAGGAAACTGGTCAGCATGGACAAGTTGGACTAAAGGGTCTGTTTCTGTGCTGTACATCTCTGACTCTATTATTGTTTGGTTGTACTGAACCTGAATTATGCTGAGAAATAAAAAGAAACTCATTCTACTGAAGGCTTTCATCTTGCACCAATCAGGGCAATTTGCAAGAAATACCCAGTAAAGAGGAACAACATTTGAAAACCAACCATCACCCTTCTCATTTTGTAAAAAATGGTGTTTTCCTTTATTTTGGTATTCTTGCAAAGTGCCCTGATGAGTGCAAAATGAAAAGCTTCGATGAAATGTTGAAACAGGGGATCCTTCATTGACCTCAACCTGGATATCTTTTCTGTAAGACACAAGACCTCCACACCATAAATGATTCTGCATTATACTGACTGCCTTATATCAGACTTGCACTGCAACTCCAATACTGTGTTGGTTAAAGCTGATGCAGTGATTTACTCTCTTCAACAGCCCACAATTGTCAGAGTTACCACCCAGGTAAATGCTCAATCACACATGTACACTTTTCAAGAAGGCTCATTGGACCCAAAACATTAGCTCGGTTTTCTCTCTCCACAGATGCTGCCTGACCTGCTGAGTTTCTCCAGTAATTTCTGTTCTTGTTTGTTTCAGAGCAAAACAGCTTTTGGCTTCTGCCCGTTCTCCTTTCTAACAGGACCTGATTGCCTGTCAGCTGGTGGAAAGGCATCCCCTGCAGGCCTCAGTCAAAATTCATAGAATCCCTACAGTGTAAACACAGGCCATTTGGACCAACAAGTTCACACCGACCCTCCAAAGAACATCCCACCTAGACCCTTCCCCTATCTCTAATACTCTACGTTTACTGCTGACTAAATTGCAGTCAGCTCCTCAGATCAGGCGGTTTGGCAGCAGATGAGGAGCAGTTACTCAGGAGTCGATGAGTCGTGCGATATTTTCATCGCAGTGATGTCTTGCACAAATAACATGATTTTATTTAAAATCACTTTACGTCACTGCATTGTATGTTCATTCCCGAAGTGAAAGGAAATGCATTTCCTAAAGAACAGTGGCCCTTTCGAGAACTGCTGTCTGCCTGTCACTGCAGGAAGGGGGAGCTGGTATCCTGGTAATGTCACCGGGCTAGCCACAGGTAGACATATGGAAACAGCCCACCTGCTTTATCCTTGCCTTTTCAATGGGGCAGTTTAAAGACCTGAACAGTGAGAACCTACAGCTTTGTTTAACCGGTAACTATTGCCCGTAAACCTGCTGGGTTACAACTGCCCAAGAGTCACACTGAAGGGGCTGATGGCAACATGTTTCTTGCAGTCATTAAACTGTAGATTTGACAAGTTGTAGATTTAACATATGAGGAATGTTTGAGGACTCTGGATCTATATTCAATTGAGATTAGAAGGATGAGAGGGGGAATCTGATTGAAACTTACAGAATACTGAATGGCCTGGACAAAGTGGGTGTTGGGAAGACGTCTCCATTGGTCGGAGAGACTGGGACCCGAGGGCACAGCCTTAGAGTAAAAGGAAGACCCTTTAGAATGGAGATAAGGAGAAACTTCTTCAACCAGAGAGTGGGGAGTTTATGGAATTCACTGCCACAGAAGGCTGTGGTGGCCAGGTCATTGAGTATATACGAGACAGAGATAGGTAAATTCTTGATTGTCAAGGGGATCAAAGGTTACAGGGAGAAAGCAGGAGAATGGGGTTGAAAAACCTATCAGTAATGATTAAATGGTGGAGTAGAATCGAGGGGCCAAATGGCCTAATTTTTGCTCTTATGCCTTATCTCTTATCGCGTTACCTGTCTGACTGGAAGCAAGTGAATTTTAGCAACAGCTTGAGCACAAAGCATGTGGCAGTGACACATTACACCCCCTTCATTAATTTCAAACCTAAATCAGGAACAAGACACATTGCCAATAAGTTATTGTGTCTTCTCTCTCGAAATCAATTTCACTGCCATAGTCTTAGCAAATTGCTTTAATTGGGCAATTTTCTCTTACAATATATTAAATTAGCTGCATATTTTGAATTTTCACTAAATTCAGATTTCACTGTCTGTCCTGGTGGAATTTGAACCCATGAACACCTATATCTCCAGGACATCAGCCCAGGATTCGTGGAGAGCTAGCCCGGTGACATTACCAGGATACCAGCTCCCCCTTCCTGCAGTGACAGGCCGACAGCAATTTTCAAAAGGGCCACTGTCCTTTAGGAAATGCATTTCCTTTCACTTCGGGAATGAACATACAATGCAGTGACGTAAAGTGATTTTAAATAAAATCATGTTATTTGTGCAAGACGTCACTGCAATGAAAATGTCGCACAACTCATCGACTCCTGAGTAACTGTTCCTCATCTGCTGCTAATACAGACACAGCGAGCTGCTTTTCTGAGAACTCTACCCCTAAAACACTTGATTTATTAAAGATCTGTATTTGTACTAAAAGTAGCTGAAGCTTCAATGAAATCATTGTGCCCTATTGCACAAGTGCTGAACCACAGACTGCTGTTACCTCCCACTGGCCCTACCATGTCTGACTGGTTAACAGACAGCATGTATTGTAAGAAACGGAGGGCTGGAACAGGTCAGCTTTGATATATCTAATAGAAACTGACTGAATTATGCCTGGAGCTGCATACAGCTCCCACATGAGCATTTTAAGAAGGTCAATCCCCACACAACAAAAGGCAGCATTATGTCAAAGAATTATCTCTAAATCTCTACATTTACTTCATTTTGAATCTCTTGTTGTTTAAAATATTTGCTAGCCAGCCCCCTGACGTGATTTCTGGTTAGATATTCACGTACAATTGAGTGTTTCAGAAATTCAGTGATGTGGAGGGGTTGCTGGACTGGGAGGGACAAGGTCAGAAGTCATACGACATCGGAGTGCTATTCAGGTGATGAAGGAGCAGCGCTCCGAAAGCTTGTGATTTCAAATAAACCTGTTGGACTATAACCTGGGGTCATGTGACTTTGGACTCCCTCTAAGCTAAACTGGGAGTCCTCAGCTGGGCATTATCTAAAGCGCCAGGGCCAAGAGAGAGATTTCCAAGAAAGAGTCCGATACATCAAAATCAACGCCTTCAGGACCACAAAAGGACCTCATTACAATTTAAATGTGTATAATGGAGGAAAATTTGGGGTGAAATGTTTCTCAGGAGTGGGTATTTGTACAGTTCCATAATTATAATCAATCGCATACGTGTGCACTAACGGGTGAATTGTGTTAGACACTGTCCCGTTACAGGGGCTGCCAGTAAGTTATTGTGTCCTAAAGCTAATTTCACTGCCTCAGCATTAGCAAATGGCCTTAACTAGGCAATTTTCTCAAGAACGCATTTGAGAAACACTGATAGCTATCATTTGTGAAGCACACTCCAGTATTTTTCTGTGTGAAAGTGAAGCCTCCAGAGAGTAACCTCTTAACCTGGCACGATGAAGCAGGAATACTAGTAGTGAGAAATGTCAAAAAGCAGCACGAGATAACTGAAGCAGAAGGTTACCCTGTCAGGTGGTTTCTTCTGACTGTTGTCACAATTCTCTAAATGCGTGCAGCTTCCCACAGTTGTTTTCAAGTTCTAGTGGAGTCATGGTAACGTACAGCACAGAAACAGACTCTTCAGTCCAACTCGTCCATGCCAACCAGATATCCTAACTTAATCTAATCCCATTTCCCAGCATTTGGCCCATATTCCTCCAAACCCTTCCTATTCATATACCCATTCAAATGCCTTTTAAACCTCTCACTCTAAACCTATGCTGTCTAGTTCTGTACTCCCCGACCCCAGGGAAAAGACCTTGTCTATTAATCCTATCCGTGCCCCTCATAATTTTGTAAGCCTCTATAAGGTCACCCCTCAGCCTCCAATGCTCCAGGGGAAACATCCCCAGCCTGTTCAGCCTCTCCCTATAGCTTAAACCTTCCAACCCTGGCAACATCCTTGTAAGTCTTTTCTGAACCCATTCAAGTTTCACAACATCCTATAGCAGAGAGACCAGAATTGCACGCAATATTCCAAAAGGGGCCTAAACAACATCCTGTATAGCTGCAACATGACCTCCCAGCTCCTATACTCAATTCTCTGACCAATAAAAGAAAGCATATCAAACACCTTTGTCATTATCCTATCTACCTGCAATTCCACTTTCAAGGAACTATGAGCCAGGGAGTGATGGGGTCAGATGTCAAAGGAACCTTGACTGAATTCAAAGCTTCTGGGTACATAGACATGGCTGTGGTAGTGTCCATTCATCTGGGAATGCAACACAACCAGGAGGATGAACAGAAAGCCCTGTCTTCTTGTCAGTTGCTAACCCATTGATCCACACAGCCTCTGGCTTGAGAGTTATAGGCCTCCAGATCTTCAAGCTTGCACATGGCTGTGGTCAGATAGAGAACCTGAGGAGGTGTCCCAAAGTTTCCACGGGCCTCTCAGTCAGACAGAGGCAGCCGAATTCACTCGGCCATATCCTCACTCCCACCTAAGGGATTTCTAGGAGTCAAGAGACCCATCTGGAGGTAATGGAGACGCAGCCAAGTTGGCCATGCTGGCTCCTAGTGGCAAGGACTCCTCATGAGACCAGTAAGACCTGCAGGTGTGTTGGTGCAATCATACAGATTTACAGCAATAGAGGGAAGTGAACGTGAGGACTGCAGATGCTGGGATATCAGAGTCGAGAGTGTGGTGCTGGAAAAACACAGCAGGTCAGGCAGCATCCGAGGAGCAGGAGAGTCAACATTTCGGGCAAAAGCTCTTCATCCACATTCCTATTGATGGGCTTCTGCCCGAAATGTTGACTCCCCTGCTCCTCAGATGCTGCCTGACCTGCTGTGCTGTTCCTGCGGCACACTTTGACAGCAATAGAGGAAGGCCTAGCGCATCTGCGTCAGTGAAAACAACTGAATTAACTATTCTAATCCCAATAATAGTGATAACACAGGTGTAACTGCTGGTCTATATTTAATGTTGTGGCTGCATTCTGGTAAATCACCACTTTCAGTAAAACTACTTTAAGTGAATCAGAGTTTCCCGGACAATTCAATGATTCAGCTGGAGTTTCCTCAGATATTTCTGACTCAGAGAAACAATGTACGAGTTGAAATGTTTGGCAATATGTATTCTCACCCGAAATAACTTGCATTGTCAGTGAAAATGTAAAAGAACCTTGCACAATGCAATACATTATAGCCGTTTCAATAAGAGTCACACATCTACAATACTGTACCTTTAGATCAGCTTGGCCCTGTGCAGTGACAGATATTAATCTGTTCAGGTAACAGTTACCCATCTGCATACACTAAACCTCCGCCATTAGATGAAGCTCAGGACCTCAGTGCGGACTCAGAGGCAGCAGGTAGGAGAGGAGTTCAGATCGTGGGCTAAGTCCCAGGAACAGAAGGTGAGGGAGGAGCAGGAGTCAGACTGAGAGCCAGAGTATAAACCAGGGCAGAGGGAGGGGGCAGCTGCAGTCCCTGGTGGTCATAACAGAAACTGGGAACTTCAAACGTAAGAGTGGAGTGTGGAAACAGGAGCCAATGGCATAAGAGACACCAACACCAGTCCACCCAGTCAGGTATGTGGAAACCCTCATCTCCTATTCTGCTTTACACCTGTATGATAATTTTCACATATTGGAGATAAAGGACATTACCTACGATTATCAAACTTGTAAATAATGAAGTGCTTTTAGCAGAGGTAATGGACTGAACAAAAACATTCTCTGTCTCTCTCAACCTTTCAAACAAAGGGGAAGTACCTGGTGATCGTTTGGATTAAAAAGAAACACCAGGACACTGAGAATTCAAAGGACAATAATTCCTACTAAAGAAAACACACTTCACTTAGAGGGTGGGAAATAGGGGTTGTTTCTTACTGAAAACCCCTGAGCAGGGATCATCGCTGTTAGACACATCTATCTAACAAAGCTCAATTACAAAGCTCAGAAAACGGTTTTATTTTTATGATATTAGAAGAAAGAACTGAGAATGCTGGAAATCAGAAACAAAATCAGAAATTATTGAAGAGACTGGCGGTGTCTGTGGAGAGAGAAAGTGTTAATATTTTGGGTCCTGTGACCCTACAACCCTACTGTGTCTCTCCAGCAGTTTCTAGTTTTGATTGTTTGAATGCCAGTTGTTTCAATGCTGTTTTAATATTTGTAACCAGAGTCATTCTTGAACAGCTTTTGGGAATAGGTTAGTTTTATTGGAGCCAAATTTATGGAGTCAGACTGAAGGGTCTGTTTCCATGCTGTACATCGGTGACTATGACCCAGAGCAAGGCCATTCAGCCCACTGACTCTGTGCCAGCTTTCTGTGGACCAATCTAGTTGGTCCCAATCCCCGCTTTGTCCCTATCACCCCAAGAGTTTATTTCCCTCAAGAAACTAAGTAAATCTCCTTTTGAAGTCAGTTTTACTAACTCACACTTGGGAACTGACAGGGAAGAGCTAGTCAGTCAAAATCAGTCAACTGGTTGGAAATGACATTAACCCTTTTAGAAGCATTACACCATTTAAAAGGCATCTGGATGGGGATCTGAATAGGAAGAGTTTAGAAGGATATGGGCCAAGTGCTGGCAAATGGGACTAGATTAGTTTAGGATATCTGGTCGGCATGGGACGAGTTGGACCGAAGTGTTTCTGTGCTGAACATCTCTGTGACTCTAAGTATCCCTGAGATAACAAGAAGAAAACATAATCGCCACTGATATTAAGATCAAAAGACATGGGAGTAGATGTGGGCCATTCAGCCCATCGAATCTGCTCCACCGCTCAGTAAGACTGTGGCTGATCTGATAATCCTCAACTCCACTTTCCTGCCTTCCCCCCCAATAACCCTTTATCCCTCCGGATTAAAAATCTATCTCAGCCTGAAATATATTTAAAGACTCAGTCCTCTGCAACAAAGAATTCCACAGATTTATTATCATCTGAGGGAAGAAATTCCCTCTCATTTCTCTTAAATGTGACCCTTTAATTTAACATAAAGCAAATAAACCACATGGTTGGAACAAGGCTTTTAGTCAAACTCACTGAAAGCTTTCTCTTTTGACAGTGAAATCATTGCATCAACATCAGAGTCCTACCAATTTATTTTTATTCTTTTTTTAGACATGAATTCATCCTTTCTTTGCATAAACAGCTTAATATTTCTACCACTGCGCTTGATTAAAGTAAGCAAATCACTGAAGTGGAAACCTTTAATATGTCCCTGGAAGTCTGCAGAGCCATTTTGTTAAATTTAGGTTTCCCGAGTTATATTTCTACGACATTAATGTTTCCGTTTTCCATAAAGTATTGCAGCACGCTGAATACATAACGAGCTTCTTATACCTCAGTCCAACAGAGTTGTTTGGAAATCAGCTTTTCTTAAGGTTGCAAAGTTACAGCAACTGATGCCAAAACATCTTACTGCCCCCTAATGTTATCACTTATTTATCCCAGACTCTCTTTCGACTGATGCTGCCCACCCTCCAATGTGTTTGCAGCATTTGTACAGATTTTTAGATTATATTCTCTACAGTTTGGAAACAGGCTCTTCGGCCCAACAAGTCCACACCAACCCTCCGAAGAGTAACCCAGCCATTCCCTCTGAATGATGTATCTAACACATTGGGCAATTTAGCAAAACCCTAATCTGCACATCTTTGGACTGTGGGAGGAAACCGGAGCACCTGGAGGAAACTCACGCAGACACGGGGAGAACGTGCAAACTCCAGACAGGCAGTCACCTGAGGCTGGAATCGAACCCGGGTCCCAGGTGCTGTGAGGCAGCAATGCTGACCACTGAGCCACCATGCCGCCCATAATTGAGGATTATCAGATCAGCCATGAATGGTGGAGTAGGCACAATGTGCTGAATAGCCTACTTCTAGTTTTGGGTCTTATGTCCTATTACTACATGCCTTTAAGTGGTGATATCTTTATATTCAAGGAAGGTCATTTAGTGTATCTAAATTCGTTCATCTAGGTAGGCCTACAATCATCCCTTATATCGTTCAGTTTTTCTTAAATAATTCCAAGGTTTCTGCCTTTATTATTCTATCTGGAAGCTTAATTTTTCTCTGAAAAGTCCTTTCTACAAATTTCTTTTCACAAATTTTTCACATCCTTTCATTGAAAGTAATATTCCAATTAACTGTCTTTGCATCCTTAGCAATCATAGAGATGTACAGCGTGGAAACAGACCCTTCGGTCCAACCCCTCCATGCTGACCAGATATCCCAACCCAATCTAGTCCCACCTGCCAGCACTTGGCCCATATCCCTCCAAACCCTTCCTATTCATATACCCATCAGATGCCTTTTAAATGTTGCAATTGTACCAGCCTCCACCACTTCCTCTGGCAGCTCATTCCATACACGTACCATCCTCTGTGTGAAAACATTGCCCCTTAGGTCTCTTTTATATCTTTCCCCTCTCACTCTAAACCTATGCCCTCTAGTTCTGGACTCCCCGACCCCAGGGAAAAGACTTTTTCTATTTATCTTATCCATTCTCCTCATAATTTTATAAACCTCTATAAGGTCACCCCTCAGCCTCTGACGCTCCAGGGAAAACAGCCCCAGCCTGTTCAGCCTCTCCCTACAGCTCAAATCTTCCAACCCTGGCAACATCCTTGTAAATCTTTTCTGAACCCTTTCAAGTTTCACAACATCCTTCCGATCGGAAGGAGACCAGAATTGCATGCAATATTCCAACAGTGGCCTAACCAATCTCCTGTACAGCCACAACATGACCTCCCAACTCCTGTAGGAGAAAGCAAGGACTGCAAATGCTGGAGATCAGAGCTGAAAACGTGTTGCTGGAAAAGCACAGCAGGTCAGGCAGCATCCAAGGAGCAAGAGAATCTGCTGCCTGACCTGCTGTGCTTTTCCAGCAACACATTTTCAGCTCCCAACTCCTGTACTCAATACTCTGAGCAATAAAGGAAAGCATACCAAACGCCTTCTTCACTATCCTATCTACCTGCGACTCCAAGGTCTCTTTACTCAGCAACACTCCCTTGGACCTTACCATTAAGTGTATAAGTCCTGCTAAGATTTGCTTTCCCAAAATGTAGCACCTTATGTTTATCTAAATTAAACTCCATCTGCCACTTCTCAGCCCATTGGCCCATCTGATCAAGATCCTGTTGTAATCTGAGGTAACCTTCTTCGCTGTCCACTACACCCCAATTTTGGTGTCATCTGCAAAATTATTAACTATACCTGTTATGCTCACATCCAAATCATTTGTATAAATGACAAAAAGTAGTGGACCCAGCACCGATCCTTGTGGTACTCCACTGGTCACAGGCCTCCAGTCTGAAAAACAACCCTCTACCACCACCCTCTGTCTTCTACCTTTGAGCCAGGGACTGTGTACTGTGTACATCTTGTAATAAATCTACTTACGTATACATCTCTCCCATGTAAGCTTGCATTCTGAATATTATTTTAAAATTAAGCAGTTTTTAATCAACTTGTTCAGAGTTGCTATCACACAACTCTAAAGCGAGTAGGTTTTGAACCTGGGCCTCCGAGGTCAGGGATACAGACGCTATCACTGTGCTACAAGAGGGCCCTTATTTGCATATCCTGACATTTTTGGAGTAGTCCCATTACTTTTATTTTACTCAACTGTTCCAGTAGTCACTACATTCAATCTTGTCTAGGAACAAGGGCAGGGCTTTTTTATATACAATCCCTACAGTGTGGAATCAGGCCCTTAGACTCAACAAGACCACAGCAGTTCAGGCAGCATCCAAGTAGCTTCAAAATCGACGTTTCGGGCAAAAGCCCTTCATCAGGAATAAAGGCAGTGAGCCTATCTCTCCATGCTTCAGGCTCACTGCCTTTATTCTTGATGAAGGGCTTTTGCCCGAAACGTCGATTTTGAAGCTCCTTGGATGCTGCCTGAATTGCTGTGCTCTTCCAGCACCACTAATCCAGAATCTGGTTTCCAGCATCTGCAGTCATTGTTTTTACCTTATTGTTTTTACTAACAAGACCACACCAACCCTCTGCCCATACCCTATTATCCTATATTTACCCCTCGCTTATGCACCCCTGACTACACATCCCTGAACATTATGGGCAATTTAGCATGGCCAATTCACCTGACCTGCACATCTTTGGACTGTGGGAGGAAACCAGAGCACCCGGAGGAAACCCACGCAGACACGGGGAGAACGTGCAAACTCCACACAGGCCAGAGGCTGGAATCAAACCCGGGTCCCTGGCACTGTGAAGCAGCAATGCTAACCACTGAGCCGCCCCAACAACGACTATTGTAAGTGTTTTGATAACCTTTCAAGGATCGTTACTGAGCAGATCAAGGGTTAGAGTCAGTTGGAGTTAATAAGACAGGGAGTAAATAAAGGAGCAACGGAAAAAGCTCTCAACACAAAAGTGGTGTCAAGGAAGCAACTGTAGGCCACTGGGGCTTTTGAATCCTGGGAGCTAGTAACTGCAGCTAAATATTGGGGCCGGAGCTAAGGAAAAGTTCTGATAGCCACAGGGGTCTTGAAGCCAATGAGCCATAATAGCTCAAGGTGGAAGAGAGTGGGTTGAAATCAGCTCCCAATATGAGTCTTGAAGAAGGATTATACCTGAAACGTTGACTTCTCCCCCTCCTGATGCTCCCTGGTCTGCTGTATTCTTCCAGCCTCCTGTTTGTCTACTTTGGATTCCAGCATCTGCTTTTCTTTTTGTCTCTAACCAAGTAATATTTGCTTGAGTTCAGGGAAACCTTCAGACAGTATCAGTTTGAGAAAGCTAGCTGTTAGCAGATCAAAGCACTTTTTTACTTCCTTCCTGAGATTCAGCCCAGAATAAGCAGCTGGATGAAAGTAAATAATCTGTCAATAATACGTTACAGAAATAAATATGTGGACAGCAATGACTGAAGAGGATAATAATATTTTTAAATATTTTTAAATTTGGGCTTCATGTAGCATTTTATTGCCCATCCCCAATTGTCCTATGATCAGAGTACCTCGTTGAGCCATTACAGAGTCAATCCCATCACTGCGGGTCTGGAGTCACATGTAGGCCAGACTCGGAAAGGATCGCAGATTTCCTTTCCTAAAAGGACGCTAGTGAACCAGATGGGTTTTTACAACAAACAATTCATAATCATCCTTAGACTTTTAATTCCATACATTTACTGAATTCAAATTCCATCAGATGGTCTGGTAGGATTTGAACCCATGCCTCCAGAATATTACCCTGGGTCTCAGGATGACTACTCCAATGACATTACCGCTACACCATTATTGGTGTGCTACATAACTGCACCGCACCAGAGGGCAAAGTTTAACAGGACGAGGTTTCATTTTTATGAAGGAAATACAGAGAATGTTTTGTTTTCTCTGAGAGCCATTATTCTGTGCAACTCCCTTCCCTGGAAAGTATTTAAGTTTGAGTTAAATAGATTTTTGACAGACAAGGGAGTAAAGGACGAAATAACTCCACAGAGGCCAGTATCCCATCACCAAGTCCCCCCTTATTTACACACAGAGTGTCCCTGACATGGATCCAGCTCCCTCAGGGCCATCCTCTCAGAGTGAACAGGACCTCTGACATTCCTGGTTATATCTGTCAACCAGGGCTCCCTGATGGGACCAGGTTATCAGCCCCAATCAGGGAACTCAGATTCTAGGAGGTCCATCAATCTGACTGACCGCGTTCCAATCAGTACAAAATTCAGAGGTGAACATGGAAATGAAGCCACAATCGGATCAGCCACGACCTTCCTCAATGGTGGAGCAGGCTTGAGGGGCTGAATGGCCTACCCCTGCTCTTTAGGTCTATGTCACTATGTCTGCAGATTCTCTTCTCCTACTGAAAGACATACAGCTGCTGACAAGTCAAATTAAGCAGTTAATTAAAAGGCATGTATTACCAATTGTAAATCATCAGCTTAAAAAGGAAAAAAACAATTAAATCTATTCAATTTGGAGTTATCTCCTCCGGGATGGAGGCCATAATCCTTAGTGGGATCACCCTGTATCCGTCTTGGGGGATCAGGCTACATAAGAGTTAAATGAGCTGGAGTTTTCCTCAGGGAGATGTTTTATACAAATGCACACCCTCCTTTAATTTCCTACCAACTGCAAGTTAAAACAGTTTCAGTCAATGGTACAATCATACTTGACTTCATTCAAAGAGGAGGAAAGAACAAGGAAGAGTGCAGACAGTTCTCATTTTCATCTGAGGTTTGGTTGACATCGGAGGAATGTGAGCCGCTAAAACTGAAATAATTAGCTTCCAGGATTAAGATTTGCCATTCACTTAATATCTACCAGTTGAGAACCTAGTCACTTGGAAGTAAAGAACTTCAGTATTGATGAAAAAGGACACAGTTTGTCCAACTTTTCGTCTTGCACTCATCAGAATAATTCACAAGAATACCCAACATGAAAGGAAAACATCATTGAGACTATACAAGAGAAGTACACTGATTGGTTTGACAATTAGTCTATGACTGAGGTAAAAACAATGACTGCAGATGCTGGAAACCAGATTCTGGATTAGTGGTGCTGGAAGAGCACAGCAGTTCAGGCAGCATCCAAGTAGCTTCGAAATCGACGTTTCGGGCAAAAGCCCTTCATCAGGAATAAAGGCAGTGAGCCTGAAGCGTGGAGAGATAAGCTAGAGGAGGGTGGGAGAAAGTAGCATAGAGTACAATGGGTGAGTGAGGGAGGGGATGAAGGTGATAGGTCAGGGAGGAGAGGGTGGAGTGGATAGGTGGAAGAGGAGATAGGCAGGTCGGACAAGTCCGGACAAGTCATGGGGACAGTGCTGAGCTGGAAGTTTAGAACTAGGGTGAGGTGGGGGAAGGAGAAATGAGGAAGCAGTTGAAGTCCACATTGATGCCCTGGGGTTGAAGTGTTCCGAGGTAGAAGATGAGGCGTTCTTCCTCCAGGCGTCTGGTGGTGAGGGAGCGGCGGAGAAGGAGGCCCAGGACCTCCATGTCCTCAGCAGAGTGGGAGGGGGAGTTGAAATGTTGGGCCACGGGGCAGAGTGGTTGATTGGTGCGGGTTTCCCGGAGATGTTCCCTAAAGCGCTCTGCTAGGAGGCGTCCAGTTTCCCCAATGTAGAGGAGACCGCATCGGGAACAACGGATACAATAAATGATATTAGTGGATGTGCAAGTAAACCGCAATTTCCCTTCCCACGTGGTTAAAGATGCCCTCCAACGCATCTTGCCCACATCCTGCAGACCTCCGCCCTCAGGCCCCACCCCTCCAACCGTCACAAGGACAGAACGCCCCTGGTGCTCAACTTCCACCCTACCAACTTCGCATAAACCAAATTATCCGCCGACATTTCCGCCACCTCCAAACAGACCCCACCACCAGGGATATATTTCCCTCCCTCCTCCCCGCTCCCCCCCCCCCACCACCTCCCTTTCCGCCTTCCGTAAAGACCGTTCCCTCCGTGACTACCTGGTCAGGTCCACGCCCCCCTGCAACCAACCCTCCCATCCTGGCATTTTCCCTGCCACCGCAGGAACTGTAAAACCTGCGCCCACACCTCCTCCCTCACCTCTATCCAAGGCCCTAAAGGAGACTTCCGCATCCATCAAAGTTTTACTTGCACATCCACTAATACCATTTATTGTATCCGTTGCTCCCGATGCGGTCTCCTCTACATTGGGGAAACTGGGCGCCTCCTACCAGAGCGCTTTAGGGAACATCTCCAGGACACCCGCACCAATCAACCAAACCGCCCCGTGGCCCAACATTTCAACTCCCCCTCTCACTCTGCTGAGGACATGGAGGTCCTGGGCCTCCTTCACCGCCGCTCCCTCACCACCAGACGCCTGGAGGAAGAACGCCTCATCTTCCGCCTCGGAACACTTCAACCCCAGGGCATCAATGTGGACTTCAACAGCTTCCTCATTTCCCCTTCCCCCACCTCACCCCAGTTCTAAACTTCCATCTCAGCACTGTCCCCATGACTTGTCCGGACTTGTCCTACCTGCCTATCTCCTTTTCCAACTATCCACTCCACCCTCTCCTCCCTGACCTATCACCTTCATCCTCTCCCCCACTCACCCATTGTACTCTATGCTACTTTCTCCCCACCCCCACCCTCCTCTAGATTATCTCTCCATGCTTCAGGCTCACTGCCTTTATTCCTGATGAAGGGCTTTTGCCCGAAACGTCGATTTCGAAGCTCCTTGGATGCTGCCTGAACTGCTGTGCTCTTCCAGCACCACTAATCCAGAATTAGTCTATGACTGGCAGCTGACTGTAAGCTATTGTTAATGGATGCATTCTCCATGGCAAAACTTCCACCAGAGACTACCCGCCAACCCATCAGCGCTCTCCTCTCGTACACGATAAACACAGTTTTCTCTCTTTGGTTACTTTCAGGTTCGGGGCTTTATATATTGATGGTTAGTCCTTGTAACGCAGATATGGAGAGGAGTGCGCTTTGGTCTACGTGCACTCTCTCAGTCAGCACTCTCTATCACTTCTGAGGAGGCAATGTTTCAAAGGACATTGAGCAGCTGTGCAGACTCTGGACTCAAGTATTAGTGGTGGAAATCTCGTCAGAGGTGTAGGAGGATATTTGGGAGAACGTAAGGAATATTTTGATTTGTAACAGGACGCAGGCTATACAACTGAAGGTACTCCACAAGGGCTCATTTGGTACCAGAGTGGCTAGCGAAATTTAAGACAGGAGCATCCCCAGTGTAAACTGGATGTTGGCACTCTTACTCATGCCACAAGCTTCATAGGTATTGGGACGGCATAGCGAGTGTTTTGGAAAGTGTCTTGGCAACTGAGGTTAAGGTGGATCCAGTCTCCCTCCTTTTGGGTTTGCCAAATGTCCCTTCTTGGGTTGTGCATGAGAAGAAATTGTTTAATATTCTTTCATTCTGTGTGAGGAAGAACATTCTAATGAGCTGGGTGTTAGGAGGACCTCCCAGTTATGGAACACATTCCCCCTGGACTTCCTTAGGAATATGGTGCACCAGAAAATGGAACTGTTTTATAGAATGTGGCGGCCCTTTCTGAATTATATAGATGCAGACTTGTCGGCTAGATTAATCAGGGCTTTGGTGTAGTCATGAGGGCTGTGCCTGGCATGTCCAGGGACCCCTGGGCGGGGGAAGAATCCTGAACAAATATGGGTTTGCCAACTAATGCTCCCGGTGGTGGGGAGCTTTGGTGGAATTGCGCTGAGTGCAGTAATAACTGAATGTAATTTAATTTACCTTTTTTAAACTTGGGTTTCTTTTTAGTTATTTATTGAATTGTAGTTTTTGTAGGTTTTTTTTCTCTCAGTGGTTTGTGGTGAAAACTTTGCTTACTGTAATTGTCATTATATTATAAAGGTTGTTATACTGTTTTGTAGTGATTTTGTAATTTTGTAAAAAAATTAAAATCTTTTTTCTCAATAAAAGTATTTTTTTTAGAAACACTGCAGTTTTCGCTGGACTTTGACATCTTTTGCAATTTTCCTGATGATACACGATCAAAAAGGTTTGACAAAATGTGGCTTTATGTTCCAGCAAAACCCAGTCTGTGCTTCTTTACTGAGCTAACATTGTTTTGTTCCTTTAGTCTTATTTCTCCTCACAGAATCCCTACAGAGTGGAAACAGGCCCTTCGGCCCAACAAGTCCACACGGACTCTCTGAAGAATATCCCACCCAGACCCATTTCCCCTACCTTATTACTCTACATTTCCCCCTGACTAATGCACCTAAGCTACATATCCTGGAACACTATGGGGCAATTTAGCATGGCCAATTCACCTGACCTGCCTATCTTTGGACTGTGGGAGGAAACCGGAGCACCCAGAGGAGACCCACGCAGACACGGGGAGAATGTGCAAACTCCACGCAGACAGTCGACGGAGGGAAACGTAGAGTAATTGGGGAGGGGGATAGGTTTGGGTGGGTTACTCTTTGGAGGGTTGGTGTAGATTTGTTGGGCCGAAGGGCCTGTTTCCACACTGTAGGGATCCTATGATGGATTCTAAGGTGCAAGATTGGTTGGATCTTTCTGCAGTTCTTATTTTTGGGGTATATCCTGGTGAAGAAAGGACAGGCAGGCCAGGGACAGACACTGACAGAAGTAAAGTTTAAGGATCCAGAGGACAAGGAAGGCTGATAGAATTGTCTATTTTTATTTACAATTTGCAGCTCAAATACTCCGTGCCAGATCCTGAAGTAAAAATCATAAATTTCTCACATGGAGTCAGTTTAATGACCACAGGGGCCACAAACATGTTCTCCGGTATCCCACATATTGAAGCCCCAACAATTCCTCACCTTGTATCGTTCCAGACCCCGGGGTCATATTCCCAGAGGGCGGATTATCAGCTTTCATCTCCTCAACCAGGGCTTCCTTCACTGGGAGAAGTGGAAAAAGAGGTAAGGTCACTGTAGTGTTACCCAGACCATTACCCAGAGAGATAAATGACTGGCGAAGGCTTAATCTGAGGCTTAATCATGCCTCACCCAAGGAAAAGGTTAAAGCATGGTGACTTCAGCTGGTGTAGGAACTGAACCCACACTGTTGGCATCACAAACCAGCCATCCAGCCAACTGAACTAACCAACCTTCTGTTGGGGACAGATCTGTCACTGTATAGCACTGTAGTAAAGCACTGGTATCAATCGCTATTGTGAAAACATTACAGAATCTTGTCACCGTACATTACAGCTTACGTACAATTGACTGGAGTATTGTATCCCGCTTCAACAACTCAGGGCACACATGGCTACAGGG
Organism: Chiloscyllium punctatum; assembly: GCF_047496795.1. Lineage (NCBI taxonomy): Eukaryota > Metazoa > Chordata > Chondrichthyes > Orectolobiformes > Hemiscylliidae > Chiloscyllium > Chiloscyllium punctatum. The sequence continues at coordinate 65,013,791 of NC_092778.1, read as the reverse complement.
AAAATGATCACAGCAACTCTCACCTCGCTGCTCCTAGCTTTCAATTCTTGTGCAGTTGGAGGAAAATATAAACTATCTCGAACGCAAAACACAGAGTACTGAAGGAAATATTTCTAGAAACTACAAAGATAGATTTACCTGGAATTGAGACCAATTTCTGGAGCTCCTGCTTCAGATCCATTATATCTTTACAAAGTTGAATGTCATCCATCCTGCAATTCAACGTGACATAGATTATTACAGGTTCAGGAGAGAGAAATTCAGCATGCCAAGAAAAATATTTTACTCCATTTATTTCAGAGTTTCAAGTTTTGAAGCTTGTTCTTTTCATGCAGGGAGCCTTAGGGAAGGAACATGTTAATGAAGCCAACGGTATCATTTCGGTTCTGGAATCTCGGAATAACCAAAGGAAAGGATGATAGGCTATTTACCAAACACGGTCTCACCGCAAAACAATGTGGGTTCGATCATTCCAATCATCCCTGAGATTGGACAACAAACCAAAGCTGACACCTCAGTGCAGTGCTGAGGGAGCGCCGCGCTGTCGGAGGGTCAGTGCTGGGGGAGTGCCGCGCTGTCGGAGGGTCAGGGCTGAGGGAGCGCCGCGCTGTCGGAGGGTCAGGGCTGAGGGAGCGCCGCGCTGTCGGAGGGTCAGGGCTGAGGGAGCGCCGCGCTGTCGGAGGGTCAGGGCTGAGGGAGCGCCGCGCTGTCGGAGGGTCAGGGCTGAGGGAGCGCCGCGCTGTCGGAGGGTCAGGGCTGAGGGAGCGCCGCGCTGTCGGAGGGTCAGGGCTGAGGGAGCGCCGCGCTGTCGGAGGGTCAGGGCTGAGGGAGCAGGCACTGTGGAGGATCAGTGCTGAGGGAGCGCCGCGCTGTCGGAGGGTCAGGGCTGAGGGAGCAGGCACTATGGAGGATCAGTGCTGAGGGAGCGCCGCACTGTCGGAGGGTCAGTGCTGAGGGAGAGCCGCGCTGTCGGAGGGTCAGTGCTGAGGGAGCGGGCGCGGTCGGAGGGTCAGTGCTGAGGGAGCGCCGCACTGTCGGAGGGTCAGTGCTGAGGGAGCGCCGCACTGTCGGAGCACAGCACTGACCCTCCAACAGCATGGAGGGAGCGGGCACTATCGGAGGGTCAGTGCTGAGAGAGCAAGGACTGTGGAGGGTCGATGTTGAGGCAGCAGTGCACTGGCAGAAGGTCAGTGCTGAGGGAGCGCCGCGCTGTCAGAGGGTCAGTGCTGAGGGAGCGGGCGCTGTCGGACGGTCAGTGCTGAAGGAGCGCCACGCTGTCGGAGGGTCAGCACTGAGGGAGCAGGCACTGTGGAAGATCAGTGCTGAGGGAGCGCCGCACTGTGGAGGGTCAGTGCTGAGGGAGTGCCGCACTGTGGAGGGTCAGTGCTGAGGGAGCGGGCACAGTGGAGGATCAGTGCTGAGGGAGCGCAGCACTGACCCTCCAACAGCGCGGAGGGAGCGGGCGCTTTCGGAGGGTCAGTGCTGAGGGAGCAAGGACTGTGGAGGGTCAACGCTGAGGCAGCAGTGCGCTGGCGGAGGGTCAGTGCTGAGGGAGCGCCGCACTGTCGGAGCGTCAGTGCTGAGGGAGCATTGGGCTGTCGGAGGGTCAGTGCTGAGGGAGCGTCACGCTGTTGGAGCGTCACGCTGTCGGAGGGTCAGTGCTGAGGGACGGTCAGTGCTGAGGGAGCGTTGCGCTGTCGGTACATCGCGCTGTCGGAGGGTCAGTGCTGAGGGAGCGTCGCGCTGTCTGAGGGTCAGTGCTGAGGGAGCGTCGCACTGTCGGAGGGTCAGTGCTAAGGGAGCACAGCACCGACCCTCCAACAGCGTGGAGGGAGCGGGCACTATCGGAACACAGTGCTGAGGGACCGTCGCGCTGTCAGAGGGTCAGTGCTGAGGGAAGGTCAGTGCTGAGGGAGCATCGCGCTGTCTGAGGGTCAGTGCTGAGGGACCGCCGCGCTGTCGGAGGGTCAGTGCTGAGGGAGTGGCAGACTGTCGGAGGGTCAGTGCTGAGGGAGTGCCAGACTGTCGGAGGGTCAGCGCTGAGGGAGTGCCACACTGTCGGAGGGTCAGCGCTGAGGGAGTGCCACACTGTCGGAGGGTCAGCGCTGAGGGAGTGCCACACTGTCGGAGGGTCAGCGCTGAGGGAGTGCCACACTGTCGGAGGGTCAGCGCTGAGGGAGTGCCACACTGTCGGAGGGTCAGCGCTGAGGGAACGTTGTGGTGTCTTGGATATTAAAAGTTATTTAAATAAATAGCAAGGATAATCTCTCATTGTGCTGGGGAAACCTTATTATTTATTTAAATGGTTAGGAACCTGGGACTGGGATATCATCACAATTACAGAAACATGGCTCAGGGATGGGCAGGACTGGCAGCTTAATGTTCCAGGATACAAATGCTACAGGAAGGATAGAAAGGGAGGCAAGAGAGGAGGGGGAGTGGCGTTTTTGATAAGGGATAGCATTACAGCTGTGCTGAGGGAGGATATTCCTGGAAATACATCCAGGGAAGTTATTTGGGTGGAACTGAGAAATAAGAAAAGGATTATTGGGATTGTATTATAGACTCCTTAATAGTTAGAGGGAAATTGAGAAACAAATTTGTACAGAGATCTCAGTTATCTGTAAGAATAATAGGGTGGTTATGATAGGGGATTTTAATTTTCCAAACATAGACTGGGACTGCCATAGTGTTAAGGGTTTAGGTGGAGAGAAAGTTAAGTGTGTGCAGGAAAATTTTCTGACTCAATGTGTGGATGTACCTACTAGAGAAGGTGCAAAACTTGACCTACTCTTGGGAAATAAGGCAGGGCAGGTGACTGAGGTGTCAGTGGGGAAGCACTTTGGGACCAGGGACCATAATTAGATTTAAAATAGTGATGGAAAAAGATAGACCAGATCTAAAAGTTGAAGTTCTAAATTGGAGGAAGGCCAATTTTGATGGTAATAGGCAAAAACTTTCAAACAAGAGTCCAGAGAAAGTGCACTCCTGATAGGGTGAAAGGAAAGGCTGGTAGGTACAGGAAATGTTGGATGACTAAAGAAATTGAGGGTTTGGTTAAGAAAAAGAAGGAAGCATATCTAAGGTATAGACAGGATAGATCAAGTGAATCCTTAGAAGAGTTTCAAGGCAGTAGGAGTATACTTAAGAGGGAAATCAGGAGGGCAAAAAGGGGACATGAGATAGCTTTGACAAATAGAGTTAAAGAGATTCCAAAGAGTTTTTACAAATACCATTAAGGACAAAAGGGTAACTAGGGAGAGATTAGGGCCCTTCAAAGATCAGCAAGGCAGCCTTTGTGTGGAGCCGCAGGAGATGGGGGAGATACTAAATGAATATTTTGCATCAGTATTTACTGTGGAAAAGGATAGGGAAGATATAGACTGTAGGGAAATAGATGGTGACATCTTGCAAAATGTCCATATCACAGAGGAGGAAGTGCTGGATGTCTTGAAACTCATAAAAGTGGATAAATTGCCAGGACCTGACCAGGTGTACCCGAGAACTCTGTGGGAAGCTAGAGAAGTGATTGCTTGGCCTCTTGCTGAGATATTTTTATCATCGATAGTCACAGGTGAGGTGCCAGAAGACTGGAGGTTGGCAAACATGGTGCCACTGTTTAAGAAGGGTGGGAAAGACAAGCCAGGGAACTATAGACCAGTGAGCCTGACCTCGGTGGTGGGCAAGTTGTTGGAGGGAACCCTGAGGGACAGGATGTACATGTATTTGGAAAAGCAAGGATTGATTAGGGAAAGTCAACATGGCTTTGTGCCTGGGAAATCATGTCTCACAAACTTGATTGAGTTTTTTGAGGAAGTAACAAAGATGATTGATGAGGGCAGAGCAGTAGATGTGATCTATATGGACTTCAGTAAGGCGTTCGACAAGGTTCCCCCTGGGAGACTGATTAGCAAGGTTAGATCTCACAGAATACAGGAAGAACTAGCCATTTGGATACAGAACTGGCTCAAAGGTAGAAGACAGAGGGTGGTGGTGGAGGGTTGTTTTTCAGACTGGAGGCCTGTGACCAGTGGAGCGCCACATGGATCGGTGCTGGGTCCACTGCTTTTCGACATTTATGTAATGATTTTATAAATGATTTCGATGTGAGCATAAGAGGTATAGTTGGCAAGTTTGCAGATGACACCAAACTTGGAGATGTATTGGACAACAAAGAAGGTTACCTCAGATTACAATGGGATCTTGATCAAAGAAGAACAAAGAACAAAAGAAAATTTACAGCCCAGGAACAGGCCCTTCGGCCCTCCAAGCCTGAGCCAAACCAAATGTACTGTCTAAACCTGTTGGTCAATTGCTAAGCATCTGTATCCCTCTGCTCCCCATCTACTCATGCATCTATCCAGACGCATCTTAAATGAATCTACCGTGCCTGCCTCTACCACCTCTGCTGGCAACGCGCTCCAAACGCCCACCACCCTCTGTGTGAAGTACTTTCCCCGTGTATCCCCCTTAAACTTTCTACCTCTCACCTTGAAAGTGTGACCTCTCGTTATTGAATCCTTCACCCTGGGAAAAAGCTTGTCTCTATCCACTCTGTCTATACCCTTCATGATTTTGTAAACATCAATCAGGTCCCCCCCTCAATCTCCTTTTTTCTAATGAAAACAAACCTGACCTACTCAACCTCTCTTCATAGCTAGCACCTTCCATACCAGGCAACATTCTCGTAAACCTTCTCTGCACTCTCTCCAAAGCGTCCACATCCTTTTGGTAATGTAGTGACCAAAACTGTACACAGTATTGCAAATGCAGCTGAACCAATGTCTTGTACAATTTTAACATGACTTGCCAGCTCTTATACTCAATACCCCGTCTGATGAAGGCACGCATACTATACGCCTTCTTGACCACTCTATCCACCTGTGCAGCAACCTTCAGGGTATAATGGACCGGCATTCCCAGATCTCTCTGCTCATCAACATTTTCCACGGATCTTCCATTCAATGTACAATTCGCCCTAGAATTAGACTTGTCTAAATGCATCACCTCACATTTTTCTGGATTGAAAGCCATCTGCCACTTTTCTGCCCAACTCTCCAGTCTACCTATATACTCCTGTATTCTCTGATAATCACTTATGCTTTCTGCTACTCCACCAATCTTTGTGTCATCTGCAAACTTGCTGATCATACCAACAGTGCCCTCAGATGGGCCAGTGGGCTGAGAGGTGGCAGATGGAGTTTCATTTAGATAAATTTGAGGTGCTGCATTTTGGGAAAGCAAATCTTAGCAGGAATTATACACTTAATGATAAGGTCCTAGGGAGTGTTGCCAGACAAAGAGACCTTGGAGTGCAGGTTCATAGCTCCCTGAAAGTGGAGTCGCAGGTAGATAGGATAGTGAATGTGGCATTTGGTATGTTTTCCTTTATTGATCAGAGTATTGAGTACAGGAGTTGGGAGGTCATTTTGCAGCTGTACAGGACATTGGTTAGGCCACTGTTGGAATATTGCGTGCAGTTCTTGTCTCCTTCTATCCGAAGGATGTTGTGAGACTTGAAAGGGTTCAGAAAAGATTGACAAAGATGTTACCAGGGTTGGGAGATTTGAGCTATAGGGAGAGGTTGAACAGGCTAGGGCTGTTTTCACTGGAGCATCGGAGGCTGAGGGGTGACCTTATAGAGGTTTATAAAATTATGAGGGGCATGGATAGAATAAATAGACAAAGTCTTTTCCCTGGGGTGGGTGAGTCCAGAACTAGAGGGCATAGGTTTAGGGTGAGAGGGGAAAGATATAAAAGAGACCTTGGAGCAACTTTTTCCACACAGAGGGTGGTATGTGTATGGAATGAGCTGCCAGAGGAAGTGGTGGAGGCTGGTACAATTGTAACATTTAAAAGGCATCTGGATGGGTATGTGAATAGGAAGGGTTTGGAGGGATGTGGGCCAGGTGCTGGCAGGTGGGATTGGATTTGGTTGGGATATCTGGTCGGAATGGACGAGTTGGACCGAAGGGTCTGTTTCTGTGCTGTACATCTCTATGACTCTATAACACCAATAAAATGAGATGAGTGGACCTCCCTAACTTCAAATACTGTTGATCTTGCTTTGTGCATCTCTTGCTCAGCCATAATGTGTATGTCCCACTCTGTCTAATAACCCTGGCACTTATATGTCCTTGTTTACTGTCTGTACTGCTTACAAAACAAAAGCTTCCACTGTGCATAGATGTATGTGACAATAAATCAAATCAAATAATGGTCTCACTCTTCATCGGATCACCGATTGTGGTACTTTGCTATGGAGAAACTGTCAAAGCTGGTTCCTACATTGTAACTCCTTCAGAAGGACTTCATTGACTGTAGAGTCCTTTGGGGATTTATTGACATTGTGAAAAGTGCCATACAAAAGTAGTCTCTATGTAAAAATACCAAAACTCATGAAATGCCAGGGAACATTAAAATCAGTTTGAAATAATCTTGATTTCTGGTTGTGTTTCTGATGAACCCAAAATGACAGTCATTAACTTCTGTTTAATTGGTGGTACTGCCCTTACTCCTGGACTAGGAATCCCCAGTTCAAGTCCCATCTGCTCCCGAGGTGTGTAATAATATCACTGAAGATGTTAATTAGAAAAAAAAAACAGGTTAAACTCGTTATGTCTAACTTCAGTGATAATCACATCCCGGATTCCTGACTACTTCAAATCCTCAGTCGCTGCGGTTTTATTAACATTTCTCACTGCCTATCGCCACAGCAAATTTTACCGTTTTGTTTCACAGGAGAAACGGTTTTGTCCTCTGGGGTTTGTCAGTTGAGGTGACTGACAATATGTCTCTGTATCCTGCTGATCCAAGAGTGTGTGCACATCTCTCAGTGAGGCCCTGAGTTAGGGAGTTGGCTTTTTACCCTTTGAGAGAATTGTTTTCATTCCACCTCCAGGACTAGGGCAGAAATATCTTAAAGCTCACTGGTTAGTTACAATTTCACAACAAGTAGCACTATCATTATGTAAGCACTTGGATCTCTCTCTCTCTCCCTGCCACTCTCTCTCTCTCTCTCTCTCTCTCTTCCCATTCACCAAGCTGTAAACAGCCAGTCTGTCATATTAGTTAGTTAAGATGTGGAGGTGCCAGTGTTGGACTGGGGTGGATAAACTCAGAAGTCACAATGCACCAGGTTATAGTCCCAACAGGTTTATTTGAAATCACAAGTTTTCAGAGCACTGCTCCTTCATCAGCCTGGTGTCGTCTGACTTCTGACCCTGCACACTATAGAGTCAGCTATCCCATATCAGAAAACTAAAAATCAGAAATTCCCAGCTCAGATTTCCAACAACAATCCCTGCATTTACATAGCACCTTTAACGTGATACAAGGCATTTCATAAGTACAGTTTATTTTTAAAGATATGGCACTTTGGTTTCTGATTTCATTAGTGGAGGAAGTAGCTGCCAGAATTAAAACTGTGGAATCTCCAAAATCATTTTAGGTGGTTCTGCCGTGGGTCTGAAGGCGACAAAGGGACAGTGCTCCGAAAGCTTGTGATTTCAGATAAAGCTGTTATACTATAACCTGGTGTCGCATGACTCCTGATTTAATTAGTTATCAAAACACGTTAGTCAGGAAGTGTTATCCCCACTGCCCTCAGATGCTGCAGCACCAGCTCATTAGCTGTGATGACGCACTTGCCTCTGCTCTTCTGACACCATTCCAATAAAAATTTATGATGCATCCAACTCAATTTTATTTCATCCATAAAGAGAATACATTATTAGCTCCTCAGATGATTTCGTTGACGAAGGGAGCACAGGGACCCAGATGTCGAATGCTCCCAGTGACAGTCAAGTATTACTGAATCAGAGGTCAAGTTAGTAATCTAGGTACAATGACTGCTGTTCCTCAGCAAAAGATGTAGACTTTAGCGGAGAGGCACAAAGATGCCTCAGTCTCCCTGGATCAGGATCTGAATTTCCAATGAGAACAGTAACTTGACATCACTGCTGATGAGTGTGAGCATGAACTCTGACTGAGTGACTACACTCCTGATCATCAGTAACTGGAATCTGGGAGCTTCCTCCAACACGACTGGGCAAGAGACAACAAAAACGGATACTTTCAAAACCAGACTCAGCAACTGGCAAGAGACATCTGCCAATTGATGGCCTGTCTAAGGTTTCAATTAATTTCAATTTCAGACAATGTTCTCCCTTCAACTGCACAACTGAACCTTAACCCTTTCCCAATTTGTGACAGGAACATAAACTGGCCATTCAGCCCATCGATCCTGTACTTCCTGTCGACAAGGTGATGACTGATCGGTCTTGTGACTCAGCCCGCTCACTATTACCCTCTCGACACTACCATTGAATATTGAAAGGTTTAATTGGCCCAGAGAGCATAGCATCTTGGGAGAAGAATTCTGGATTTCTACAACCCTCTGTGAAACAGTATTGCTCAACTTATCGCCGAACTAGCCCTGCATGCACTGTCACGTTACACCCCTCAATCGTGATTCCCACTCACAGAGTGCAACCATTCAAGGAAATCTGCACTGAGGCCAATTGTCAAACCCTTACTACGCAGCCTACGGATATGGCAGATAGCAGATACAGCAACCTGCCGTTATGGCAGCTAGCAGATACAGCGACCTGCTGATATGGCAGCTAGCAGATACAGCGACCTGCCGATATGGGAGATAGCAGATACAGTCACCTGCCAATACGGCAGATAGCAGATACAGTGACCTGCCAATACGGCAGATAGCAGATACAGCAACTTGCCATTATGGCAGATAACAGATACAGTGACCTGTCGATATGGCAGATAGCAGATACAGAGACCTGCCAATATGGGAGATAGCAGATACAGCAAGCTACCAATATGGAAGATAGCAGATACAGCAACTTGCCATTATGGCAGATAGCAGTTACAGCAACCTGCCGTTATGGGAGATAGCAGATACAAAGACCTGTCAATATGGCAGATAGCAGATATAGCAACCTGCCGATATGGGAGATAGCAGATACAGCGACCTGCTGATATGGGAGATAGCAGATACAGTGACATGCCATTATGGCTGATAGCAGTTACAGCGACCTGCTGATGTTGTAGATGTAATCCATCACAAAACAAATGGTCATTTGTTAATGGACTATATATGATTGAAGTATAAATTGAAATACAGAATGCAACAACAACAATATCCCTGTGTGGAGACTGAGTATTACCTTTCTATGAGAAACATTTCCTGCTTGATTCTGATGATCTGTGCTAAATGATGGAGGTGTTTAAATGTCAGCACAGGAGCTAAGTAAGACTTCCTTCCCAAATATCTTGACTCAAGGCCCTATATTCTGAAACTTATAGATACATGAACTGGCTACCGTTACAATTCTATTAATTAACGTGACTTCATTTCTCTCAAATCCAACACACCTCTGCCCAGGCGATGCTATGTTGTAACTATGATGTGGAGAAGCTGGTGTTGGACTGGGATGGACAAAAGTTAAAAATCACACAACACCAAGTTATAGATGAACAGGTTTATTTGGAAGCATTAGAGTGCTGCTCCTTCATCAGGTGGTTGTGGAGCAGGACCATAAGACACAGAATTTATAGCAAAAGATCGTCGTGTCATACGACTGAAATGATATATTGAACAAACCTGAATTGCTGTTCAATCTTTCATCTTTCGAATGGGTTGCAGGTTTTGGTTTATTAATATGCAAATCCCAGAACTGCTTTTTGGAATACAGACAGACTCTAACCTCACACCTTTAATACATTGTCTGAGCTGAGATACCACCTTTTTTTATAAAAACCTTAAGTTATCTCAAGAATGCGACTTAAAAGTAGTTCTGGGGTTTGCATACTAATGAACTGAAAATTGTAACCCATTCTAAAAGATTAAAGACTAAACAGCAATCTAGGTTTGTTCAATATATCATCTCAGTTGCCTGACACAATGATCTTTTGCTTTGAATTCTGTGTCTTATGATCCTGCCCCACTAGCTACCCAATGAAGGAGCAGTGCTCCAAAAGCTATTACTTCCAAATAAACCTGTTGGACTATAACCTGGTGTTGTGTTTTTTTTAAACTTAATCTGAAACTGGTTACTTAGCAGCTTACAAAACTGATTCAATATAAACACCTTGTTCTGCAAAGTCAGCCAGTCTTACAGATTCTGGTCTGGTAAGGAATAGGACCTTATGGGTATTGCAATGCTACCTGGTCCCAGTGACTCCGAATTCCCCACAACAACCAGCTCCAGTTACTCACCACAATCACTCAACCTTACCTCACCCTGTCGGGGGGACAGGAGAGTCTAACCAGCCCTTCTCTCTATTCCCATGGGTCAGATCAGTACCACAACAAAACACTTTCCTCACCACAATGCTCAGTATCCAGTTGCTGTCTGCTCCATTTGGCAGATCAAGTCACTCCCTTCTATCGATCCAACACCTCCGACACAGAAAACTGATTCTCTTCTCAGTGCGGTGGGAGTTCCTGTGGAAGATCATCCCCATCTCAGTTAAAACCTAATTTGTTCGAAGGCCAGGAAGTCACATGGAAGCCTCCCTACCTCCAGAAGCACTGGGTTCAAGCCCTCCTGCAGGATCTGATGGTCAAGGAAGGTGCAGCCACACAAAAGCTCCTTAAAGTCCTTCCAGTGTGCCACAGCATAGCATGGCATAGTCTGGCATCCCAATAGCCTCTGGCTTCAGGCCAGTGACCTGGGCCAGGAACTGTGAACCGTGCACTGGATGTGAAGAGGCACCTCACCTGCTTCGTGCATGCCCAGACCCAAGAGGCCACTCAATTAGCAAACCAGATTCCCATTCAATACTCGCTTTCTTTTAATTTTGCACTCACGGGATGCGGGCATTGCTGGCTGGGCCAGTATTTATTGCCCAATACTCTTGAGAAGGTGAGGGGATGGGGGTGAGCTGCTTTCTTGAACCACTGCAGTCTGAATATTATAGGTTGACCCACAATGCCATTAGGAAGGGAATTCCAGAATCTTGACCCAGTGACAGTAAAGGAACGGCGATATATTTCCAAGTCAGGAACCTGCAGGGGGTGGTGCTCCCATGTATGTCCTGTCCTTGTCTTTCTAAATGGAAATGGTCATGGGTTTGGAAGGTGCTGTCTGAGGATCTTTGGTTAATTTTTGCAGTACATCTTGTAAATAGTATGTACTGCTGCTACTGAGCTTTGGTGGGGAAAGGAGTGGATGTTTGTGGATGCAGTGCCAATCAAGTGGGCTGTTTTGTCCTGGATGATGTCAAGCTTTTTGAGTGTTGTTGGAGCTGTCCCCATCCAGGTAAGTGGGAAGTATTCCATCACACTCCCGCCTTGTGCCATGTAGATGGTGGACAGGCTTTGGGGAGTCAGGTAGTGAGTTATTTACCACAGTATTCCCAGCCTCTGACCTGCTCTTGTAGTCGCTGTGTTTATGTGATGAGTCCAGTTGAGTTTCTGGTCAATGATAACCCCCAGGATGTTGATACATGGGGGGATTCAGTGATGGTAACACCATTGAATGTCAAGGGGCAATGGTTAGTTTGTCTCTTATTGGTCATAGCCTGGCATTTGTGTGGCACGAATGTTACTTGCCATTTGTCAGCCCAAGCCTGGATATTGTCCAGATTCTGTTGCATTTTAACATGGACTACTTCAGTATCTGAGGAATCACAAATAATGCTGAACACTGTGCAATCATCGGTAACCATCCCCACTTCTGACCTGATGATGGAGGGAAGGTCATTGATGAAGCAGCTGAAGATGTTTGGGCCTGGGACACTACCCTGAGGGAGTCCTGCAGAGATGTCCTGGAGCTGAGATGACTGACCTCCATGTGTCAGGTATGACCCTAACCAGCTGAGAGTTCGTCCCTTGATACTCATTGATTCCAGATTTGCCAAGGCTCCTTGATGCCACACTCGGTCAATGCAGCCTTGATGTCAAGGGCGGTCACTCTCCCCTCCCCTCTGGAATTCAGCGCTTTTGGCCATGTTTGAACTAAGGCTGTAATGAGGTCAGGAGCTGAGTGACCCTGCTGAACCCAAACTGACATCACTGAGCAGTTTCACACATTTCAACAGAGACTACCCTTCAAATGTACCTTACTGGATACGAAGTGCACTGGGATGTCCTATCATCAAAGGTGCCATATAAATGCAATTCTGTTTGCTCAACCATGTTATTGCATTCAGTAGTTTCACTTTTGTTACATATAACTATTTCACCAAATGAAATTTGTAATTAAAAGTTTTTGATTCAGTTACATTCTTTACCAATTAAAACTGATGGTTCTTCCCTCTGCTGCTCTTCTCGTACTTGTTAACATTCTCTGTTTGCGCTGTTATGTCCATTAATATGTTTACTGAAGTAGCTAAATAGATCATTGTTTTAAGGTCAGTACTTACGCAAAAGCCTATGGGGTTTCTAAATTAACCGAAAACCTCCCTGATTAATAAGGATAGGCTAAAGTTCATTACTACAGAATGAAGAAGGGCAAAAAAAACAAATGGGCTCTAACGTGCTGTTGGAGGGGCACTAAAAGCTGCTCCCATGAATTAGAATGTATCCCTGGGCTGTCTAAAGGCTGGCCACTATTGGAAGCCACAAAAGAAAATGAAAATGGAGAAGAATCTTTCTGATGGCTAATCTACATTTCATTAGAAACAGAGAAAATAGGAGCAGGAGTAGGCCATTCGGCCCTTCGAGCCTGACCATCCAACTCAATGCTCTGTCCCCACTCCTCCCCAAACCCTTTGATCCTAGCAGCCCTAAGAACTATCTCTGACTCCGTGAAAACATTCAATGGTTTGGCCTCGACCACTCTGTTGTAGCAGAGAATTCCACAGGCTTCCCACTCTCTGGGTGAAGGTATATTTCCTCATCTCAGTCCGAAACGGCCCGTCCCGTATCCTTAGACTTTGACTCCTGGTTGTGGACTCTGGTCATCGGGAACATCCTTCCTACCGGTCTAGTCCTGTTAGATCTTAAATTCGCGTGGAGAAATACAGCCCCTGAACAGGCTGCTTGCTCCATTTTAACCACCTTCTGAATGGTATCTGGTACCCAGCTCCTGTACTGTTGGAGCAGAGTCCGGGAGGTTAATGTAGATTAATGCGGAGGCAGATAGTGATTCTAACTCAGACAGCAACATTTGGATTTCAATATTCCATCGAGAATCGACACTCAACTGAAGATAAATAACATGAATGCCATTCCCATTAACATTGGCAGTAAGTCTGTAAGTTAGGTCATTGAGCTTGAAGGTTTGTTTTCAGTTGTTTCGTCCCCATACTAGTTAACATACAGACATCATCAACCTCAGCAAAACCCATTTTATTCATCCACTGTAGTTAAAATACAGCAAAAGAAAGAAAGAAATGGAATAACTTAAATCTACTGGAAAACTTAACAGAATAATAGATCCAGTAACTGTTACTAACTGTTCCAAGATAGTAACAGCCTATAAACACACACTTGGCAAAGGCAAAGTCAGAAAACGGATTATCTCACATGCAATTCCTGGAGCAGGAAGAGAATCCCCAGCTTTTGGCTGTAACCAGGAGAGGGGGGAAAAAAAGCTTCCACTTCTTCAAAACTCCAACAACAACTGCAGACAGCTAAAACTAAAAAATCTAGTTCTGTGGGTGCTTGGCCCCAACTACTCAGGCTATTTTTATTGGTCCAACTTTTAAAAAAACAACACCCAAGGCCTCACAAACCGTTTACTCTCGTAGACAGTTCGGTGCCTCTGACATAAAACCTCCCTTCAAAAACAAAACCAGGACAAAACAATCTCTTAAAGCTACAGCACAGTCACGTTTGAATTAAAAACTATTTAAAGTCATTAATGAGACTCAGACTGAACAAATACCAATGCAACAAATTCTTTATACAGCAGCAGGCATGCCTGAGAAACCAAATGGATTATTGTGAAATGTAGCATAAAGATTGCTAATACCTCAAATAATAACAGCTCGTCAAAGGGTAGAATGTCCCTTAATTGTAAAACTCTGACTAGAGTGATCTGGATGAAGGAACAGAGGACGTTGTTGCAAAGTTTGCAGATGACACAAAGACCTGGAGGGACAGATAGTATTGGGGAAGTGGGGAGGCTGCCGACGGACGTGGACAGGCTGGGAGAGTGGGTAAAGAAATGGCAGATGGAATACAATGTGGGAAGTGTGAGGTTATGCATTTTGATAGGAAGAATAGAGGTGTAGACTATTTTCTAAATGGGGAAAGGCTTCAGAAATCTGAAGCACAAAGGGACTTGGGAGTCCTAGTTTAGGATTAGCTTAAGGTTAACCTGCAGGTTCAGTTGGCAGTTAGGAAGGCAAATGCAATGTTAGCATTTATTTCAAGTGGAGAAACTGAGGACTGTAGATGGTGGAGATCAGAGCTGAAAATGTGTTGCTGGAAAAGCGCAGCAGGTCAGGCAGCATCCAAGGAGGAGAATCGACGTTTCGGGCATGAGCCCTTCTTCAGGAAACAGGGCTCATGCCCGAAATGTCGATTCTCCTGCTCCTTGGATGCTGCCTGACCTGCTGCATTTATTTCAAGTGGGCTAGAATACAAGAGCAGGGATGTATCGCTGAGGCTGTATAAGGTTCTGGTCAGACCATGTTGGGATCATTGTGAACAGTTTGAGTCCTGTATCTGAGGAAGGATGTGCTGGCCTTGAAGAGGGTCCAGAGGGGGTTTACAAGAATGACCCTGGGGATGAAGGGTTAGTCACATGAGGAGTGGTTGAGGACTCTGGGTCTGTACTCAATGGTGTTTAGAAGGATGGAGGGGGGGGGGGGGATCTGATTGAAACTTAGAGAATACTGAGAGGCCTGAATAGAGAGGATGTGAAGAAGGTATTTCCACTAGTAGGAGAGACTTGGATCCAAGGGCACAACCTCAGAGTGAAGGGATGACCTTTTAGAACTGAGATGAGGAGGAATTTCTTCAGCTGGAGAGTGGGGAACCTGTGGAACTCATTGTTGCAGAGGGCTGTGAAGGCCAAGTCATTGTGTGTGTTTGAGACAGAGATAGATAAGGTCTTGATTAGTAAAGAGGATCAAGGGTTACGGGGAGAAGGCAGGAGAATGGGGATAAGAAACAGATCAGCCAGGAACAAAGGTGGAGCAGCTTTGATGGGTTGAATGGTCTAATTGTGCTCCTCTATTTTATGGTCTCAGGGATGGGTTAACCTAACGGTAGATATACACCTGTCTTGCTCATCTCCATTGAAAAAGATTCTTGCCTTAGAATGGAGGCATTTCACCAGATTGTTTTGCTCGAGTTAGCCACCCCACAGTTTCAAAGGGGGTAATAAGAACAATATTCTTTCAATCCAGACTGATCCCAGGGCCAGGAAAATGGCTCCAAGAAAACTGCAATGTCAAATCTAATATAACGATTCAAAAAATATATTTGTGTTTCACTGTTGTACGTTGGTGAATTCCAGGTCAGCTCTCTTCCTACCAGAATGCTCTACCGAGAATTTTTTCTCATTTTAATGTTTGCTAACGTCACACCTGATGAGCTATTTCCATCTATAGCTTCTCCATTAACTGGGCTTGAGACATAGTTTAACATAAAACCATGAAAATGATTCTGCGGTAGCTTTTCCTTATACTATTTAATCACCATGGAGAGTACTAGTGTCACTGTATATTACTCATTGCAAAACACTCTTGTTTAATTTCATGTCCATCTTTTGCTACAAAATTCTTTTACAACAATCATTCCCCAAAGTATTCCTCCATAGTTTAGGAAGTTTTCTTCACTGAAGTGTTTTATTTAGGTACGATGGGGTGGGAGTTGGAGGCAGTGAATAGGACCAAAACACCCCACCTTCATAGAACACCTTCCATTGTTATGTGTGAACAGACGAGGGAGCAAGCTCTCCTAGATCTGGTCCTGTGTAATGAGACAGGAATAATTAATGACCTCATAGTTTGGGATCCTCTTGGAAGAAGTGATCACAACATGGCTGAATTGCGAATACAGATGGAGAGTGTGAAGATAAAATCCAAGACCAGGGTCCTGTGCTTGAACAAGGGAGACTACAATAGAATGAGGGAGGACCTGGCGAACGTAGACTGGAAACAAAGACTTTATGGTGGGACAGCTGACAAGCAGTGGAGGACTTTCAAGGCAATTTTTCAAAGTGCTCAGCAAAAGTATATTCTAGTGAAAAGGAAGGACTGTAAGAAAAGGGCTAATCTGCCAGGGGTGTCTCAGGAAATAAGGCAGACTATCAAATTGAAAAAGAAGGCATACAAAGTAGCCAAGAACAGCAGGAAACTGGAAGATTGGAAAAACTTTGAAGGTCAACAGCCAAAATTAGCTATAAAGAAAAGTAAGATAGAATATGAGAAAAAAGCTAGCACAGGATATAAAGACAGATAGTAAAAGTTTCTATTAAATATAGAAAACAAAATAAAGTAGCTAAAGTAGATGTTGGTCCTTTAGAGGATGAGAAAGGGCATTTAGTTATGGGATATGATTAAATGGCTGAAGCATTGAACATATTTTGTCTCAGTCTTCACAGTGGAGGGCATCAATTACATCCCAATAATTGACAAAGAGATGAAGGTAGTTGAGAACCTGGAAACAATCATTATTACAGAAGAGCTAGTGTCTGGCAACGGAGCTAAGGATAAAACAAGTCTCCTGGTCCTGATTGAATGCATCCCAAGATACTAAAAGAGATGGCAGGAGAAATAGCAAGTACGCTTGTGGTAATTTTCCAAAATTCGCTGGATTCTGGGCCAGTCCAGCAGATTGGAAAACAGCAAATGTGATGCCACTGTTTAAAAAGGGAGGTAGACAAAAGATGGGGAATTATAGACCAGTTAGCTTAACCTATGTAGTGGGGAAGATGCTTGAGTCTATTATCAAGGAAGAATAGCAGGCCATCTTGAAAGAAATTGTCCCGTTGGACAGATGCAGCATGAGTTCATGAAGGGCAGGTCATGCTTAACAAATCTTTTGGAATTCTATGAAGACATTTCGAGCAAGGTGGACAATGGGGACCCAGTTGATGTGGTGTACACAAATTTTCAAAAAGGCCTTTGACAAGGTGCTGCTTAAGATAAGGATGCATGGCGTTATGGGTAGAGTATTAGCGTGGATAGAGGATTGGTTGTCAGACAGGAAGCAAAGAGTGGGGGTAAATGAGTGCTATTCTGGTTGGCAGTCAGTGACTAGTGATGTGCCTCAGCGATTGGTGTTGGGTCCGCAATTATTCACAACTTATGTAGATGATTTGGATTTGGGGACCATGTGTGATGTGTCAAAGTTTGCAGATGACACTAAGATGAGTGGCAGAGCAGTGTGCAGAGGACTGAGAAACTTTGCAGAGAAACATAGATACATTGAATGAGCGGGCAAAGGTCTGGCAGATGGAATACAATGTTAATAAATGTGAAGTCATACATTTTGGTAGGAGTAACAGTAAAAAGGATTATTACTTATGCACAGGGATTGAGTTTAAAAGCAGGGAGGTAATGTTACAGCGGGACAGTGTGCTGATGAGGCCACACCTGGAGTACTGTGTGCAGTTTCAGTTTCTTTCCTTGAGAAAGGATGTACTGACTCTGGAGGGGGTGCAGAGGAGGTTCACTAGGTTGATCCTGGAGTTGAGGGAGTTGGCTTATGAGGAGAGACTGAGTAGACTGGGATTATATTCATTGGAATTCAGAAAAATGAGGGAGGATTTTATAGAAACATAAAATTATGAAGGGAATCAATAAGATAGAAGTAGAGAGGCTGTTTCCACTGGTGGGTGAAACTAGGACAGGAGGGCATAGCCTCAAAATTAGGGGGAGCAGATTTAGGACTGAATTGAGAAGGAATTTCTTCACCCAGAGAGTTGGAATCTATGGGATTCCCTGCCCAGTGAAGTAGTTGATGCTACTTACGTAAGTGTTTTTAAAGCTAAGGTAGATATTTTTTGAACAATAAAGGAATTAAGTGTTACAGTGAGAGGGTGGGTAAGTGGAGCTGAGTCCATGAAAAGATCAGCCATGATCTTATTGAATATTCTTATGTTCTTATGTGAGCCTAACTTATACGCCCAGCCCAAACTAACCTGTTTTTCAGTGGTCCTTGAAAAAATGCTGCCTTCTCTGGCTATTATAAAGTTCATTTCTCCATTGCTTCCCTGTTATACCCCCAAAACAACAACTTGCCCACTCTACGATTCCAACATCCCTTCCCCACTTATCATACAGTCATACAGCACAGAAACAGACCCTTCGATCCAACCAGTCCATGCCCTACATAATCCTAAACTAAACCAGTCCCACCTGTTTGCTCCTGGCTCACATCCCTCCAAACCTTTCCCATTCATGTACTTATCCAAATGTCTTTTCAATGTTTTAATTGTACCCACATCCACCACTTCCACAGGAAGTTAATTCCACATGCGAACCACTCTGTGTAAAAAAAATCTGCCCCTCATGTCTTTTTAAAATTTCTGTCCTCTCACCTTAAAAAGGTGCCTCCTAGTCTCGAAATTCCCCATCTTGGGGAAAGACAAATACCATTAACTCTATCTATACCTCCAATTATTTTATAAACTTTGATTAGGTCTTAACCTCCTACGTTCCAGTAAAAAAAGTCCCAGCCTTTCTTTATAACTCAAACCTTCCATACCCAGCAACATTCTAGTAAATCTTTTCTGAACCTTCCCCAGCTTAATAACATCCTTCCAGTAACACGACCAACACAACTGGACACAGTATTGTATTCTGGAAGAGAACTCACCAACGTCCTGTGCAACCTGAATATTACGTACCAACTACAACACTCAAAGGACTGAGCAATGAAGGCAAGCTTCTTAAGTGAAGAACGTTTTGCTGGTTTATCCTTTCCCTGCCCAGTGCCCCTTCTTCCCCGCCCCCCGGCTCCCTCCAAGTGAAGCAGCAGTTTATTGTACACCTCTCCATTGTTATGAGGAGACTAGAAGCAAACTGGTAACCACTTTGCTAAACTCCTTCGTTCAGTCCACAACATGACCCTGAGCTCCCGGTTCCCTGTCACGTTAAATCTCTGGATTAGTGGTGCTGGAAGAGCACAGCAGTTCAGGCAGCATCCAACGAGCAGCGACATCAACGTTTCGGGCAAAAGCCCTGATGAAGGGCTTTTGCCCGAAACGTTGATGTCGCTGCTCGTTGGATGCTGCCTGAACTGCTGTGCTCTTCCAGCACCACTAATCCAGTATTCCGTTAAATCTCTAGCCTTGTACAGACAGCCCTCACTGTATTGTTCCAATCAATAGAGAAAGACTCGCATTTACGTGGCGCCTTCCATATCCACTGGACACCTCAAAACAGTCAATGAAATACTTTCAAAGCACAGTCACTGTCAAAATGTGTGTGGACAGTAAACTCCCACAATGGGACAATGGCCAGATCATTTTGTTTTGTGGCACAGATTCAGGGATAAAAAATAGCCGGGGGAGGGGGGGAAATTAAAAAAAAAAGAGTATTTTCTGTTTTTTATTTAAAAAGGTTACTTCATTGCCAGTGCAAAACCACAGGCACCCTGTAGCAAGCTAAAATATCTCAATGTAGGCTAAAGATTTTTAAAAACCTGTTTCTCCCCTAGAGTACATATTTGCAGATGATTAAGAATGAAGTCAGGTTTGCAATAATATTGCTTGGTGATTCAACATTCAATGGAGACTCGGGCCCGGTGTGCTTAGGGAACATCTTTGGAACATAACAAGGCAGCAGCAACTGACATAAGTTACTAGTGAGAGTTCTCCGTTAAGCGTGTAAGGGATTAATTAAATTAGAAGCTGTGATAAAACAAAAGCATGCATTCTTGGAAAAATAGACCTGCTCATTTACATCAAATTTTCCTAGCCCATAAGACTTACACTGTGGGTATTTGTCCTCAGTTTATTTGTCCTCCCCAGAGTTACTCTCGCCCCCATTTCTTTCTCTGTTGGAAAGGCCACTTTCCCACCACCCAGTGTCATTTTTAAAATCTGTTCACGTGACATGGGGTGTTGTGTTCTAGGCCAGTATGGATTGCCCTTGTAAAGATGGGGGTGAACTGCCTCTTTAACAGCTGCAGTCCTTGGGTTTTAGAGACACCCCTTTATTAGTACAGTCACACTCACAGCTTTACTGCAAATGCATGGTAAGCCAGTCCCAGCATTTGACCTTGATGTTCCTCTGCTTTATATAACCTGCTGCGTTTACATGGTATTGTTTACTGAAGAAGTCCATATTTACAAATTACCCAAGACAATCGATTATGTAAGATTACTTGAATTGTCCTCAGGAGCCTCAGAGCTGGTTTTCTGGTTAAAGCGGCTATTTTCTACTGAAAGTCCAAGGCAGCCCATTCTAACTCTGCACCCCTGTGCTGTATAACCTTTCTGCAAATTGTGGAAGACTATTTTAATATTTTATTAATTCAAACATTCGGTTCTTTCCCAATTAGAAGATTAATTGTTTTCTTTCAGCAGTCTCTTATTCAGGGGGAGTACAAACATTTTCTCTTCCTTGATCTACATTGTCATTTCAAAATGACACAGCAAAAATAAATCAGACCTACATTCTTGACACATTGACTCTAGACCTGACCTATGAACAGCCTCATCTGCATTTTTACAAAATGTATCAAAGTTTGTTCTTATTGGCCTCTAATAAATTGTATTGCCAGGGATTCGCATCAGAAAATGCATTGTCTGTGTAGATAAAGCATTGCAATTGCTTACCCTGTTCTTGCTCACATGCACAGCAGTGAATTTGACTAATTTAATCTTGCTTTCATCAAATAGTGGCCTTAGAATCATAAAGTCATAGAATCGTATAGTACAGAATAGGCCCTTCAGCCCATTGAGTCTGTACTACCTTATTATTGATTTGTTTTCATCCTGGTGTGTAAATGAACCATTCTACATTCCATATGTTAATACATTTCAACAGTTTTGAAATTAACCAATTAAGAAATACTTTACCCACTGTCACTTTAAGAGAGGATTGATGAGGGCAGAGTAGTAGTTCAGGGTGCCCAGAACGAGAGGGCATAGGTTTAGGGTGAGAGCGGAAAGATATAAAAGAGACCTAAGGGGCAACTTTTTCACACAGATGGTGGTACGTGTATGGAATGAGCTGCCAGAGGAAGTGGTGGAGGCTGGTACAATTACAACATTGAAGAGGCATTTGGATGGGTATATGAATAGGAAGGGTTTGGAGGGATATGGGCCGGGTATGGCTGGTGGGACTAGATTGGGTTGGGATATCTGGTCAGCGTGGACGGGTTGGACCAAAGGGTCTGTTTCCATGCTGTACATCTCTATGATCCTTGTTGCTCTTGTTTTTTTTTGGAGAGGTTGGAAGGCAGAGGTACCGAACAGCCTCTGGAAGGCAGTTTAAGTAAACAACATGCGAGGCCTTGAGATTTAGTTTAAAAGTTGGAATAATGGAAACAGCCTAAATGGGAATGGGCAAGCTTTCTTTTTTTTTAGTTTTAGCAACAGAAGCTGTTTGGGATCCCAGAAGAGCTGGAAGGTTCAGGGAAATGATTCCTAGCTGCTACATTCTCTGAAATCTCTCAATGATGTTTTTCCCTCCTGTATTGGAGAACTGCATGTGAGAATCTAAATTTACCTTTTTGCCAAGAAGTGTGTTTATGGGATGTTACTGTATTGGAACAGTTAATTAGTAATAGGTACTGCATCTCTTATTCGGTTACATTTTCCAATAGTTAAGCTCCCCTAAATTCCTCTTTCTCTTCTTTGTATTTTAACTGTAGTGTTTAAATAAATTCTTTCGCTTAACAAAGAGCAATTGCACCACATCTACAACACGCACTTCACATCTACCTTGAAAATAAGAAAAAGTTAGGGTCTGGGCTACCTTGGATTAGGTTTGCTCACTAAGCTGGAAGCTTCATTTTTCAGAGATTTCATCACCATACTAGGTAACAACAGATGTCCGTGAATGAAGCACTGGTGTTATGACCTGCTTTCTATTTATGTGTTTAGGTTTCCTTGGGTTGGTGATGTCATTTCCTGAGTTGGTGATGTCATTTCCTGTTCTTTTTCTCAGAGTGGCTACCCTTTCAACACATTTTGAGGGGCTCTGGTCTAGTACATAACAAGCACAAGTTACTTTCACTAAAGATGGGGCAATGAAATGACAATGTCAGCACAGTGCCTCAGTGGTCAGCACTGCTGCCTCACAGCACCTGAATCCCAGATTCAGTTCCACCCTTGGATGCCTGTCTGTGTGGAGTGTGCATATTCTCCCTGTGACTGCATGGGTTTCCTCCAGGTTCTCAAGTTTCCTCTCACAGGCCAAAGATGTGCAGGTTAGGATGGATGGGTTATGCTAAACTGCCCATAGTGTTCAGAGATGTGTAGTTTAGGTAAATTAGTCAGCGGTAAATATAGGGTAAGGGGATGGGTCTGGGTGGGATACTCTTTGGAGAGTTGGTGTGAACTTGTTGGGTCAAATGGCCTGTTTCCACACTGTAGGGGTTCTATGATAAGCTAAATGTCCTCCCTCTATGCAGCAGCTAATCTATAATTCAATAAAATTTTGGGTTGAAGTATATTTTGTTTTTTAATTAAAGTGAATTCATGTAGTTTTCTTTTTAAAATCCACAGACACCAGGTATCCAAAGCATAGATGGTTGTGATATCTCACAATCAATTGTAAACTGATCAAGGCCCATTATCGAGACGGCCTTCATTCTTTCCGACTACAACAACAGATGGACTAGGCAAAGTCCTTTCAACAGCTCTCCCTGACTAGAAACAGATGGAGATCAATGATGTGATGATCCAGTCTGGTTAGACAATGAGGAGTAAGCTGTGGATCCAAAACTGGAAGCTAAAATGCACGAGTTTAATTAGAACTCACATCGACAGCAAGGTAACACTAAACCAAAACAAATTAACCAGCCCAACAGGCACCTGGTTTGTCACTTAATTTTGACATACAGTATCCAGAAAAGGCGAGACTGAGTGAACCAAAAGTGAAATGTGCTTTTGACCATTGCTGTGTATGTTTGTTGCCTGTTACTCTTCAATAAAGTAACTTAATGACAAGTATCTGGTATCAAATTACAAATTGTTTCTGGGTCCATCTTCCAAAGGTCAGGGCAGTGTGTCTAAAAGACACAATACCCAGTTCAGACCATACAACTGACTTATTGTTAGAGTCCAGGTTGCGTTGGAATATAACCAGGTATTGTGCAGTAGCAGCAGACATCAGAACACAACCTGACAGACCACCAGACAGACTACACAACCCTACAGAATAGCTAAGGCAGAGCCAAAACTCAAAGAATGTTCATCACAAACAAAGCCTATTAACATTCCTGTTTTACAGATCCAACACATACACTCAAGGTTAGGATAGGAACCATTTTAGAGCATGTTGACAGAGATTATAAATCCTATCATTGTGTCACTTTTTCAATGACCATCTTCAATAAACAAAACATTCATAAATGAAACTATCACTTGAACAGTGGCCTGGAAGTTTCTGGGAATAAATTTACTCTACAAATGTTTAATGCAGTCTCATCAAATTTCTTTCCAATTTTTCTCTGTGCTGTCTATGTCAATTGTCCCTGGCCTATACTTATCCACGATTGGGTGTCAGCTCCATGTTAAGTCACTGCAGCTTGGTTGTTATTATCTTATTGTTCAATCATAATTACAACATTGTGTGTGCGTTTTCAAAAGCTGAACTTTTCTCTAGCCACGAGAAGCTGATTGTAAACACATTTGTTATTGATGGGCTAAAAATACAGGTATTGAACTCAGCCGTATCATGGTCCATCAGAATAAAGAATAAATTATTTGAAAACATGTGCTCAAACGATGTGGGTACAACTATAACCTTTAAAGACATTTGGACAGATACACAAATTGGAAGGGTTTGGAGGGCCAGGAACAGGCAGGTGGAACTAGTTTGGGATTATGTTCAAGATGGACTCGTTAGGTGAAGGGTCTGTTTCTGTGCTGTATGACTCTAAGAGTACAAGTGAAATGTTTACAAGTTTATCTTGCCATCTTGCGTGATGAAATAACCTCGGTACATAATCTTAACTACAAATTGTTAGGGAAAAATATCAGAAAAAATAAAGAAATAAAAGCCCAGTATTACAGATCACAGGAATAAATTACAAAAAATGCATACATAAGCAGAGTAGCTGTGTTTCAATAGAACCTCTGAAGCCCATTTGCTTATTTGTTTGAAATTTTTAAAAAGTATATTGGAAAATGTTTCATCTTATTTAACACTCAACTTATTTTCTTTAGGTCTCTTTAAGGAAATATCTAGAAGCCATAAACTAATAGAGGGTTAAACCCATGTTCCAGCATTTCACAGCACACAAATGTGACACTAAACACATCGTACCCACTGGTTTGCTTCAAATCCTGTTCTGTAGATATCAAACAGTTCAAATCTTTAAACCAAGTATGATTAAGGAAGATGCTGGGGTGGACCAAATTAATGCACCAAACTTTTAATTATATTTCTTTATTCTTCAATGGGATGTCGTATCACTGGCAAGATCAGCATCTGTGGTCCATCCCAATTGAAATGAGTGATTGCCCAGTTTTTTCAGTGGACTGGCAGGAGGGTGGAAGAACACAGCAAGTCAGGCAGCATCAGGAGGTGGAGAAGTTGACATTTCAGGTGTAACCCATCTTCAGGACTGGGCTACACCCGAAATGTCGACTTCTCCACCTCCTGATGCTGCCTGGCTTGCTGTGGCCTCCTGTCTGTCTGCTTTGGATTCCAGCATCTGCAGTCTTTTTGTCTCCAGCCATTTCAGTGGAACAGTTATGAGTCAACCCCATTGCTGAGAGTCTGGAGTCACACGTAGGCCAGACCAGGTAAGGATAGCAGTTTCCCTCCCTAAAGGGCATTAGTGAACCAGAGGGGTTTCTGCACTGACTGGATAGAGCTGAGAAATTCTAAGGGTAAAAAGACTCTCTTGGGAGTTATCTACAGGCCCCCAAACAGTAGACTGGATGTCGGATGTAAGTTGAATCAGGAGCTGAAATTGGCCTGTCGCAAAGATGTTACTACAGTTGTCATGGGGGATTTCAACATGCAGGTAGACTGGGAGAATCAAAATGGTATTGGACCTCAAGAAAGAGACTTTGTGGAGTTCCTCCGAGATAGATTCTGAGAACAGCTGGTGCTAGAGCCTACCAGGGAGAAGGCAATTCTGGATCTGGTATTGTGCAACGAACCAGAATTGATCAGGGACCTCGAAGTGAAGGAGCCATTAGGAGGTAGTGACCATAATACAATAAGCTTCAATCTGCAATTTGAGAGGGAGAGGGTACAATCGGAAGTGACAATATTTCAGTTGAATAAAGGGAACTATGGAGCTGTGAGGGAGGAGCTGGCCAAAGTTCAATGGTGAACTTAGCAGGGATGACAGTGGAGGAACAATGGCAGATATTTCTGTGTATAATGCAGAAGATGCAGGATCAGTTCATTCCAAAAAAGAAAAAAGATCCTATGAGGAGGCAGGGGTGGCCATGGCTGACGAGGGAAGTTAAGAAACAAAGTTAAAAGAGGAAAAGTATAACATAGCAAAGATGAGTGGGAAAACAGAGGACTGGGAAGCTTTTAAAGAACAACAGAGGATTACTAAGAAGGAAATACGCAGAGAAAAAAAATGAGGTACGAAAGTAAACTGGCCAAAAATATAAAGGAGGATAGTAAAACCATTTTTAGGTATGTGAAAGGCAAAAAAATGGTTAAGACTAAAATTGAGCCCTTGAAGACAGAAACAGGAGAATATATTACGGGCATCAAAGAAATGGCAGAAGAGTTGAATTGGTACTTCAGATCTGTGTTCACTGGGGAAGACACAAGCAATCTCCCTGAGGTAACAGTGGCTGAAGGACCTGAACTTAAGGGAATTTATATTTGCCAGGAATTGGTGTTGGAGAGACTATTAGGTCTGAAGGTTGATAAGTCCCTGGGGCCTGATGGTCTACATCCCAGGGTACTGAAGGAGGTGGCTCGAGAAATTGTGAATGCGTTGGTGATTATTTTCCAGAGTTTGATAGATTCGGGATCAGTTCCTGTGGATTGGAGGGTGGCTAATGTACCACTTTTTAAGAAAGGTGGGAGAGAGAAAGCAGGAAATTATAGACCAGTCAGTCTGACCTCAGTGATTAGAAAGATGCTGGAGTCTATTATAAAGGATGAAATTACGACACATCTGGATAGCAGTAACAGGATAGGTCAGAGTCAGCATGGATTTATGAAAGGGAAATCATGCTTGACTAATCTTCTGGAATTTTTTGAGGATGTAACTCTGAAGATGGACAAGGGAGATCCAGTGGATGTAGTGTACCAGGACTTTCAGAAAGCTTTTGATAAAGTCCCACATAGGAGGTTAGTGAGCAAAATTAGGGCGCGTGGTATTGGGGACAAAGTAATAACTTGGATTGAAAGTTGGTTGGCTGACAGCAAACAAAGAGTAGTGATAAACGGCTCCATTTCGGAATGGCAGGCAGTAACCAGTGGGGTACCGCAGGGATCAGTACTGGGACCGCAGCTTTTTACAATATATGTTAATGATATAGAAGATGGTATTAGTAATAATATTAGCAAATTTGCTGATGATACAAAGCTGGGTGGCAGGGTGAAATGTGAGGATGTTAGGAGATTACAGGGTGACCTGGACAAGTTAGGTGAGTGGTCAGATGCATGGCAGATGCAGTTTAATGTGGATATATGTATGGTTATCCACTTTGGTGGCAAGAACAGGAAGGCAGATTACTACCTAAATGGAATCAATTTAGGTAAAGGGGCAGTACAGAGAGATCTGGGTGTTCTTGTACACCAGTCAATGAAGGTAAGCATGCAGGTACAGCAGGTAGTGAAGAAGGCTAATAGCATGCTGGCCTTCATAACAAGATGGATTGAGTATAGAAACAAAGAGGTTCTTCTGCAGTTGTACAGGGCCCTGGTGTGTGCAGTTCTGGTCTCCAAATTTGAGGAAAGACATTCTGGCTATTGAGGGAGTGCAGCGTAGGTTCACAAGGTCAATTCCTGGAATGGCGGGACTACCTTACGCTGAAAGACTGGAGTGACTGGGCTCGTATACCCTTGAGTTTAGAAGACTGAGAGGGGATCTGGTTGAGACATATAAGATTATTAAAGGATTGGACACTCTGGAGGCAGGAAACATGTTTCCATTGATGGGCGAGTGCCGAACCAGAGGACACAGCTTAAAAATACGGGGTAGACCATTTAGGACAGAGATGAGGAGAAACTACTTCACCCAGAGAGTGGTGGCTGTGTGGAATGCTCTGCCCCAGAGGGCAGTGGAGGCCCAGTCTCTGGATTCATTCAAGAAAGAGTTGGATAGAGCTCTCAAGGATTGTGGAATCAAGGGTTATGGAGATAAGGCAGGAACAGGATACTGATTAAGGATGATCAGCCATGATCATATTGAATGATGGTGCAGGCTCGAAGGGCAGAATGGCCTACTCCTGCACCTATTGTCTAGTGTCTTAACAGTCACCATTACTGAGATTGATTTTATATTCCAGATTTATCAGTTGAGTTTAAATTCTATGAGTTGCCATGGTGGAGTTTGAATTAGCATCTTCAAAATATTAACCTGGATGTCGGAATTGCTACACAAACAAAACCAGAAATTGCTGGAAAAGCTCAGCAGGTCTGGCTGCATCTGTGGAGAGAAAGCAGAGTTAATGGCTCAAGTCTGGTGATCCTCCCTTAAAACTAGGGATTACTAACTTGGTGATATTACAAATATCCCTTTGTGCACTGAATGCAGTATTTTACCTGGATCAATAACGCACTCTTATTCACATGGTTTTACAGCCAGTTAAATGTCCAAATACCTACATGAAGCGCAGTTCTGATTCCCTCCTCACCAACACCTCTCGAAGTCGCTGGATCCGTACCATTTCCATTTCAATTTCGTCTGGGGTCATGGTCAAGTCGGCCATCGAGACGATGTCAAGGTGATCTGCGAGATAGGAGACATTGGCAAAGTCAGAACAAACAAAACAAGCCATTTCCATCAATCCAACCAACCTTTAGTACAACTGACATGAGCCAGCAGCTCTCTAATGTTGACTGACAACAAATCCAATCACATTCACCAGTCAGCATCTATTCAGCTGCAAACAGTACATCTCCTTCTTTAAATAAATGTCAAATGACTTGAGCAAAATAAATTACTATTGGATTGAGACAGTCTTTTTCTTGCCCTGTTACATTATAAATGAAGTTCTCAAATTACCTGTTAAATGAAGCCAGTTTTTCTAGGTTGAGATGCTACAAATCACATGCAACTTAAATTCTACAATGCTGTTTTTATAGTGTAGGCATCAAATCCATCCCAAACTGCATACATGGAGTATGATTTCTGCCCGATTTTCTCCAGGGTAATTGTTGCCTTTCTTTTTAAATTAAGGTCACATTACAATCTTTTACCATGAGCCCATCTGCTCCATTCAGGAGGGTCAGATGGGGTTTTTATAAAGTCGAGAGTGTGGTGCTGGAAAAGCACAGCAGGTCAGGCAGCATCCGAGGAGCAGGAAAATCGACATTTCAGGTATAAGCCCTGCATTCTTCTTGACAAAGGGCTCATGCCTGAAATGTCAACTCTCCTGCTCCTCGGATGCTGCCTGATCTGCTGCGCTTTTCCAGCAACACACTCTCGACTCTGATCTCCAGCATCTGCAGTCCTCACTTTCTCCTGGTTTTTTTTAAATCAATCCCATTTTTTTTTTGACGACTTTCTGGGAGATACTTCAATAGCATCCTACTTCAATCCACAAAGGAGAACCAATGGGAATCCTGTGGTATGTGTAACAGAGCTCAGAATCGGAACATAGCCATTTAAATTCAAGGTAAGAGCATTGATGACCTGGCACATACAGTTCCAAGATCAGCACGTTCGATCAAGAGGCAAAATTAAATTGTACCCCTCGATGCTATCTGTGTTTGACTCAATTTCTGAGGGCAAGTGTTCATCAGTGTCATGTTACAAAAGGAAAAGAGACAGATTTCACTCAGTCCAGTCATTTCTTTTGTTTAGAATCAATAAAATGTGGAGCTGGAAAAAGCACAGCAGGACCAGTCAGTCCTGATGAAGGATCCTGCTCAAAACATCAACTCTCCTGCTCCTCAGATGCTGTCTGACCTGCTGTGCTTTTCCAGTCCACATTTTATCCACACTGACTTTCCAGCATCTGCAGTCCCCACTATCTCCAAACTTCTTTCATTTATCCACATCAGTTTACTTCTCTTAACCTTTCCGGCATGTGTGTATTCTAGTGCCACTCCAAAGTTTAATACAATATTTAAAAGGCATCTGGATGGTATATAAATAGGAAGGGTTTAGAGGGATATTGGCCAAATGCCGGCAAATGGTTTATTAGGTTAGATTAGGTTAGGATATCTGGTTAGCCTGGACAAGTTGGACCAAAGGGTCTGTTTCAGCGCTGTACATTCCTACAACTCTAAAAGCTGACCTCAGAGGATTATACCTCTATTTGCTGAAATCTTCTTCCCCAAACCTCATGGCTCCAAGTGATCAACAAATGGGGTGGCACGGTGAATCAGTGGTTAGCACTGCTGCCTCACAGTGCCAGGACCCAGGTTCGATTCCAGCCTCGGGCAACTGGCTGGGTAGAGTTTTCACATTCGCCCCGTGTCTGTATGGATTTCCTCCGGGTGCTCCAGTTTCCTCCCAAAGTGCAAATTACGCAGGTTAGGTGAACTGGCTGTGCTAAATTGTTCATAGTGTTCAGGGATGTGTAGGTTAGGTGCATAAGTCAGGGGTAAATGTAGAGTAATAGGGTAGGGGAAGGAGTCTGGGTGGGATACTCTTTGGAGCGTCAGTGTGGAGTCCTTGGGCCAATTGGCCTGTTTCCACACTGTAGGGATTCTATATGATAACATGCCATCGTTTCAGCTCTTGCTCTGTCATTCAGAATCTGAGAGCTCACTACGGTACAGTTTTATTCAGAAAATCAGCCAAAATTAGCAACAGCAAGTTCAGCAAATAGTACCCCCTTGCAGGAAATCCTGGGCTACTGTGGAAAGGACTTAGACAGTAATGAAAACAAAAACTCTTGCTGCAACATTTCTAAAGCTCCTCTAAAACTATAATCTAATCTACAGGAGTTCAGCATTTGCTCTCCTGTGCTTTGGTATTCAGCATCAACTGACCTGAACTGTTCCCAGCTGCCTCATCAGGAAAAACAACTCCAGGATGATGATCTGTAATGTCATTGTGAGGAACGTACTGGGCTAGTGCTGCTTTAGTACAGCGATCCTTCCTGGATCAGATATTCAAGGGAGGCTTTAGATGACCACAATCGGTAATATTCCCTAGCAGGGTCTCTCATATTGCACCTTTGGTTTTGATTAATATAATGGGTCTGAAAGCTGATAAATCCCCAGGAGCTGAGAGTCTAGGGGCCAGGGTGTTGAAGGAGGTGACTACAGAGATGGTCAATGCACCAACTTCCAAAATTCTACAGACTGGAATATTGTAAATATCACCCCATTATGTATGAAAGGGTACAGGGAACTAGAGAGCTGTCAGCCATACAACGTTCATCAGGAAACTTGGTCAAATTTATTATAAAAAATGGGATAAATAGACACCTGGATGATAATAATCTGACTGGTCACTGTCAGCAGGGATTTGTGAATGAGAATCCATGTTTGACAAACTTAATGTATTTCTGAAGAGGTTTGAAACATAATCAATAAAAAATAGAGACAGTGACTTCTTAGATTTTCAGAAGGCTTTTGTTAAAGTCCACACAGGATTCGTTTAGAAAAATTAAAGTACATTGGATAGGATGTAGCATATTCACAAGGATTAAAGATCGGTTAACAGACAGAAAACAGAGTAGAAATAAATGAGCCATTCTCACATTGGCAGGCTTTGAGTAGTGGGGTACTACAAGGACCTATACTTGGGCCCCCAGCTTGGTCCTAGGTTCACCCAGACCCATTCTCGGGATGGTGGGACTGCCCCGTAAAGGGAGATCACACAAACCGGGCCTGGTGTTCTTTTAAAGAATGAGAGGTGATCTGACTGAAAGTTACAAAACACTTAAAAGGATAGAGAGGATACAGTCACGTAAGATGTTTCCCCCTAATTGGGGAGTCTAGAATCAGAGCGCACAATTTAAAAATAAGAGGAATGTCCCTTAGGTCTGAGATGAAGAGAGATTATTATTTTCCTCAGCTGGTTGCAAATCTTTTGGAATTTTCTACCACAAACAGCACTGGAAGCTCAGTCTTTAAGGCAGAGATTGATAGCTTTCTGATTACCCATGGTGTATAGGATAATGGAGATAGGGTGAATGAAAGGGATTAAGTGTTTAATCAGCCATGATGGGACTGAATGGTGGGGCAGGCCAGTCTTGTTCCCACCTACTACGTTCCAAATTGTAAGAAACTTGACCATTTCCTGTCAAACCACCACCATTTTGAGGCCTCCATCTCAGTTTTGCCCAAATGCTCTCCTTTAATTACAAGAGCGGGAACAGAAAATTGTTCTGCTGCACAAGTAGGGAGTTATGCTTCAGTTATACAGGACACTGGTGTAATCGCATCTAAAGTATTGTGTACAGCACCAGGCACTGTACTTACAGAAGGATGTTAATGAGTTGGAAGCAGGTCAGAGAAGGTTTACTCAACTAACACCTGGAATGAGGAAAAGCTGGACAGGCCAGGCCCACGTCTTCTAGAGTTTGGAAAAGTAAGAGGGGACTGAATTTAAACATAGAATCCTGAGAGGACTTGACCAGGTGGGTGTGGAAAGGATGTTTCCTCTTGTGGGAGAAAGTTGAGCGAGGGGCCATTGTTTAAAAGTTTAAGACACAGGTGAAGAATCATGTCATCTCTCTTGGAGTTGAGAGTCTTTGGAATTCTCTTCCTCAAAAAAAAGGTAGAAACTTCAAATATTTTTAAGGCAGAGGCAGAAAGATGACCAAGGGGATGAGAGATTATCGGGGATCTGCAGGAATGTAGAGTTGAGGATCAGCCATGATCTTATTGAATGGCAGATCAGGCTTGAAGGGCCAAATGGTCTCGTCTTGTTGCTGGTAAGGTCTGATCAACATCTCACCCTCAACCAGCAGAATCAAAAAAGATTAACCCTGTTTGTGGGATCAGACTACGTACAACGTGATCTAGTGTGTTTGGGTTTAAAACAATAAATAGTCTTTCTAAAAAAAAGCATTTCATGGGAAATGAAGTCCCGTGAATGACCTGAAGTTCAGGCAAAATATTACAGATGCTAATTAGCTGTCTCTTTCCATTCAGTTCATCAGTCTTTGTAAGTGAAGCAGACAGGTACAATTCTTTTGATAAAAGATGTTCTGAGAATATGCACGGTTTATCAGCCTTCTCGAATGGAAGTGCTCACTAGAACCACGATGTGCAAAACAACGAGAACACTAATCAAAACTGAGAAACTCAAACAGCATAAAGGTGTTACCAATTAAAGGATAAATGATTTATTTTATGCCTCCTTTTCTCAATGCTAATTGAATAACTGTTAGGAGCAAACTCTATATGAACATTTTGGGCAATATTATATGAAGATATTCTTTGGCTATAAAATGTTTTAACAAGTCGGCCTAAAATTGTTAATCTTGTTTTGGGAATATAAAATCGTTTCTACTTTTCAATTGCATTTTCAATTCACTGATTCTGCAATATAAATATCTTGCTTTGTGTAAAAGCTCATATCTGGGACAGAATGTCAGATAGAAATCAGGTAATACGCTCAGAAATAAAACAGGAATTACAGATACAATCTTAGAAATGCAATCATTGCTGACAAGGCACACAATGCAAAGCAAGAAACAATATCCTTGGTAGCGTGTTCGGGTTTTCATGGGGTTTGTAATAGCAAGGCTACGTGATTCTATAACTCTCTGCAATACAGGCTGAATTTCATTAACGTGACA
Source organism: Chiloscyllium punctatum (assembly GCF_047496795.1). Lineage (NCBI taxonomy): Eukaryota > Metazoa > Chordata > Chondrichthyes > Orectolobiformes > Hemiscylliidae > Chiloscyllium > Chiloscyllium punctatum. Next base: position 64,980,828 of record NC_092778.1, on the reverse strand, counting down.
TGATCAAATGGTGTATAAGTTATCATACGTCATTGCACAATAAATTCAAAAATCTTACTTTAGGAACTGATAATGTATGTTTAATACTCGATGTGAGAAACCATATCTTAATAAAGAGAATGAACTGGAAGGTTTCAGGCCATGCATTTACGAGTTGTTGTTGGATTAATATTTCGATGAATGAAGTGAGACAAAGACAGATTTGGAGGGACATCTGGTTACAGTTAATGGGAGAGTCCAAGAAGATGGAAACAAAACACCAGTGTTTGCTTGCGTTATTACGAAGCCTGTCCACCATCGACAAGACTCAAAGTCAGGAATGGGATAGAATACTCCCCACTTGTCTGAATGGATACAGCTCCAACAACACTCAAGAAACTTGACACCATCCAGGACAAAGCAGCCTGATTGATGCACCATATCCACCACCTTCAACATCCATTCCCTCCAATACCAACACTCAGTAGCAGCAGGATGTACCAACTACAAAATGCACTGAAGAAATTCACCAAAGATCCTTAGACAGCATCTTTCAAACCCACAACCACTTCCATCTAGAAGGACAAGAGGAGCAGATACATGGGAACACCATCCCCTGCAAGTTCCCCTCCAAGCCACTCACTATCCTGATTTTAAATATATTGCCGTTCCTTCAGTGTCACTGGGTCAAAATCCTGAGGCTCCCTCGAAAACGGAATTGAATTGAATTTATTGTCACGTGTACCGAGACACAGTGAAAAGCTTTGTCTTGCGAGCAATACAGGCAGGTCACAGAGTTAAGTAGCATAGATAAGTAAATAATAGGTAAACAGCGGCAAAAGCAGAAACACAGGTACAGACAAATGTTAAGAGTTTGAGAGTCCATTCAGTGTTCTAACAACATTAGGTAGAAACTGTTACAAAACCGGCGTGTGTGTGTGTGTTCAGGCTTCTGTACCTTCTCCCCAATGGTAGAGGTTGTCGAAAAACATTGCTAGGGTAGGATGGATCTTTGAGAATGCTGGCAGCCTTTCCTCGACAGCTGGCTTGGTGGATGGATTCTACAGATGGGAGGTTGGCCTTTGTGATTGTCCAGGCTGAGTTCACCACCTCAGCCATGCATCTACGCTACCTGGACTGCAATTGTTCAGGAAGACTGCTCATTGCTGCGCTCTCTGGGGATATCAGGGATTGGCAATCAATAATGTCCTAACCAGTGACACCTACGTGCCCTGAATTATGAAATGATAGAAAACATCCCTGCCCTCATCATATGGAAATGACCCAAACACGGGGTAAAGAAATACCTTGTTTATTAATAGTTCAAAATATTTACACTTTTTTTCTGCAATTAAATCCCAGTAAATTCTCTTTGTGCTAGATCAATAGAAGCAAATCAAGATGTTGATATTCAAGTAGATGGCATGTGAGATCAAAGCTGCAATTACTGAATGGAAGGTTCCATTTTGTACCATGTAGCACTATTTTTGATTATTTTCTAATAATCAAAGTGCACACAGTTTATCTGCCTGCCTAATACCTTTTAGAACACATTCAGTATCAGGTATGATATAAATGTTGTAACAATAATTAAGATTAATACTAATCCCCAAATAAAACTCTGCAACCCGCCAAGCAGGTCAACAATTATATAGGGAAAAGTTGATTAGGCTGGGGCTGTTTTCCCTGAGGCTGAGGGGTGACCTTATAGAGGTTTATAAAATCATGAGGGGCATATGGATAGGGTAAATACACAAGGTCTTTTCCCTGGGGTGGGGGAGTGCAGAACTAGAGGGCATTGGTTTAGGGTGCGAGAGAGAAGATTTAAAAGGGACCTAAGGGGCAACCTTTTCATGCAGAGGGTGGTGTGTGTGTATGGAATGAGCTGCCAGAGGAAGTGGTGGAGACTGGTACAATTAAAAGGCATTTAAAAGGCATTTGGATGGGCATATGAATAGGCAGGTTTAGAGGGATATGGGTCAAGTGCTGACAAATGTGACTACATTAATTTAGGATATCTGGTAGGCATGGACGGGTTGGACCAAAGGGTCAGTTTCGTGCTGTACATCTGTATGACTCTGTGAAAGGATAAAATTAAGTATACAGTATGGAAATACAATTAGCAGAAATAACAAACTTAGTTGTATTTGATAGAAACAGACATACATAAATACAGAAAACAGACATGGCATTGCAACCTAATCTCTAGAGTACCCACTGTTCTAATTTGCAATGATGTAGTGTAATGAAAAATGTATGATACACAGTATATTTTTGGGTTTGCATTTTAAAATGAAGATTAAACTTCCATGAAGTTTTGAAATAAAGGTCAGATGATCAATTTGGAACGGTGACTGAAATATATCACTTCCAAGGGAACATGTGACTACAGTCAAGTGTCTGGGAGAACTCTTATGCTAATGGATAAAATATTTATACTGTTGGGTTTTTGACAGGCAGAGTAAACACATTAAAGTAATTACTTCAGTTTTGACTTCAAAACAGAAAGTTCAAACTCAGAAGATGACAATCTTTCTCCTTGCAGGAGAACCAAGGTTTTTTTTTTAGAAAAACATGTCAGGGGAACCAGTCACTTCAGCAGAAGTGCATTCTCATCTGTGGAGTTTCCAACCAATTAGGAGAAAGTGAGGACTGCAGATGCTGGAGCCCTTGATGAAGGGCTCTTGCCCGAAACATTGATTCTGCTGCTCCTCGGATCCTGCCTGACCTGCTGTGTTTTTCCAGCGCCCCACACTCGACTATGGAGTTTCCAAACCAGAAGTCTTTGGATATAAATATTCTGGGTCATAAAATATAAAAGATTAGGCATGTAAGGTTTGGGAGGTTCACACCAATTGACATAGAAAGAAATCATAAGCAAACAATCTCAACTGTCCAAGGGGAAGTCCTTCCAGAAAGGTTAGTCAAATGACGAATAAAATGCTGAAATAGAAGTGATATTTCTCTTGCATTGAACCTTTGCAACAGATCACATTGGAAAACAACTTGAACATTTGTTTTCATGCTTGTGTTAATATCTTTCAGGCTTTTGGACACACCATATATAGCTTTGTTTACTTCTTTTGTGCAAAAATAAAATGTTCCCTTGTTAAGAACTTTGCAGCCTCATGTGAATAGGTTACAGTGCCTAACCATCACATTAACCAACTGCAAAAAAAAAACTAAGTCTATGAAGCCGGGGTTTCGTTCTGAGATTTGCCTTATCCACTGGGATTGTAGCAGTGCATAAAACAAAACTCAAATTTACCATGCACACAAAAATGGGGAATTTATAGCCAAAATAGTCATCCCTATTTGTAATGACACTTATTTACAAACTACCACAGCAGCAACATTCTTAAAATTACACCTCCACAGAAACCCACAATAAAATAACACAGGTCAATGGGAAATAAATGTTATATCATGTTTTACTGTTACAAGCAACCTTCACAATCTCAGACATTAAAGTGAAACCAAAACAGTATTAGTTATTTGCAATGAAATTATATCATTTGAGAAGTGATTCGGAAGAAACTGGTGGGTAATCTGAAAGCACATGGTATTACTTAACCTAAATAAATCTCAAATAGGAAAGTTTAGCCTCTTGAGTCTGGTCATGTTGGAGATTTTTGTAATTCAGTCACAGGATGAAGACATCGCTGGCTAGGCCAGCATTTATTGCCCATGTCTGATTGCACAGAAGGGAGTTAAGAATCAACCCCATTGCTGTGGGTCTGGAGTCACATGTAGGCCAGACCCAGTAAGGACGGCAGTTTCCCCCCCAAAGGACATTAGTGATCCAGATGGAGTTTTTCCTGATAATTAACTCTTGGTCATCATTAGGTTTTTAATTCCAGATTCCTTTGTCGCTTTACTGAATTCAAATTCTACCATCTGCCATGGTGGGATTTGAACCCGTGTCCCCAGAACATGAGCTGAGTTTCATGGATTAATAGTCTAGCGATAATGCCACTAGCCCATCGCCTCCCCATTCCTATACGTACCTGTCTTTACTACAGGTGCCCGTATACCCTGATCTGGGATGTCAGGGTGAATCTTCCCCCAACCAAGAGGCGACAGAGAAGGTGACAAGAGGGAAAGATAAATCGAGACAGTTGGCATTGAGGAGATAGAATCCTTACAGTGTGGAATTGGCCCTTCGGCCCAATAAGTCCACAACAATCGTCCGAAGAGTACCCCACCCAGACTTATTCCCCTACCCTACTAGCCTATATTTACCCCTGACTAATGTACCTAGCCTGCACATCCCTGAACTATGGGCAATTTAGCATGGCCAATTTACCTGACCTGCACATCTTTGGACTGTGGGAGGAAACCGGAGCACCCGGAGGAAACCCACGCAGACACGGGAAGAACATGCAAACTCCACAGACAGTTGCCAGAGGGTTGAATTGAACCCGGCTCCCTGGTCCTGAGAGGCAGCAGTGCTAACCATTGAGCCATTGTGTCACCCTGATACAGTGACCTACCAGATACCCCTGACCTACCACCAATCGAGGCTTTTAAGTTGTCAGCTAATGACCACTTCAGGGCTTCTGTGATTAACTCTATTCCCAACAAGGGCAGAGGCAGCCTTCCTGAGCAGCTGAGGAGATCGGCCTGTCTACAGGTTTGGTCATGGAGAGCTGGGAGAGGGGGGGGGGGGGGGGGGGGGGCTCACTCTGCCCCTATCTGGGGGGTGACAAGGGAAATCAGATGGGGTTTAGAGAGACGGCTGCTGAAAGCCTCTGATTGGCTAGCAGGCAGGAACAGGACATCAAGTTTCCAGGAGATTACGCCAGGATACAGTCCAACAGGTTTGTTTTGAAATTACAAGCTTTTACAGGTTCACCTGATGAAGGAGCAGTGCTCCTCTGTTGGACTATAACCTGGTATCGTGTGACTGGTACAGAGTCAGCTTTCCCACTTTGGAAAAAAAAATCAGAAATTCCCAGCCAGATTTCCAATGACAATACTCTGCATTTACATAGCACCATTAACAGCTACAAGATATTTCAGAAGAACAGTTAGCTCTAATTTTTAAGATATGGCACTTTGGTTCCTGATTTCAGTAGTGGAGGAAGTAGCTGCTTGAATTAAACCTGTGGAATCTCCAAGATCATTGTAAAATATCTCAATTAGATCATATCACATATATCTAAATTCAAAAGAATAGAGTTTCTGAAACGTAGCTTTCTGATTTAACTCAAAAATACCAACAGCGATTCTGCGAATCTGCCACGTGTTGCTGCCACAGCCAGTAAGCCTTTCCTGAGATTCAACATCAAAACTGAACCAAGTACTTTGTTAAAAAGCAAAACATTGCAGGTGCTGGAAATCTGAAATAAAATTTTTAAAATGTTGGAGAAACTCAGCAGGTCTAGCAGCATCTGAGGAGAGAGAAAGACAGAATTAAAGTTTCAAATTCAGTTGAAGAATAGCCATATCAGACTCAAAACGTAAACTACTTCTCTTTCTACAGAGGCTGCCAGACTTGCTGAGTTACTCCAACATAGAATCAGAGAGCCAAAGAGATGTGTATCATGGAAACAGACCCTTCGGTCCAACCCGTCCATGCTAACCAGATCTCTCAACCCAATCTAGTCCCACCTTCCAGCACCCGGCCCATTTCCCTCCAAACCCTTCCTATTCATATACCCATCCAGATGCCTTTTAAATGTTGCAATTGTACCAGCCTCCACCACTTCCTCTGGCAGTTCATTCCATAAACACACCGCCCTCTGCATGAAAAAGTTGCCCTTAGGTCTCTTTTATATCTTTCCCCTCTCACCCTAAACCTATGCCCTTTAGTTCTGGATTCCCCCACCCCAGCGGACAGACTTTGTCTATTTATCCTTTCCATGCCCCTCATGATTTTATAAACCTCTTATCAGGTCACTTCTCAGCCTCCAACGCTCCAAGGAAAACAGCCCTTACTTTGTAGACAACTGAAATTTCACTCTCATACTTCTGAATTTCAACATTTTCCAAATCATATTCTCGTTGATAACCTCTTGCGCAGAACCCAGTTGTTCAGTTTTTATTTATTGCACATCTTATTTCTTTCTTTGTAACCCATATTCCTTTATATCACTCTCCCAGTCCATTGCACTTCTAACAAACAAGGACCGAAATTGCTGGAGAAACTCAGGAGTTCTGGCAGAGCATTTCTGGAGAGAAAGCAGAGTCAACATTTTGAGACGTACAGCGTGGAAACAGACCCTTCGGTCCAGCCCGTCCATGCCGACCAGATATCCCAACCCAATCTCGTCCCACCTGCCAGCACCCGACCCCTATCCCTCTAAACCCTTCCTGTTCATAAACCCATCCAAGTCCAGTTCAGAATTCTGAGTTCTGTGGAAAGGTCACTGTACTTGAAATATTATGTCTTTTTTCTTCAAATATCCTGCCAGATCTGCTGAGTTTCTCCAGCAATTGTTGTTTTTGTTTCCAGCATCCGCGGTTCTTTGCTTTATTCGCCAGCATTTATACTTTTTACTGCATTTGTCTTTAAGCTTGGTACTGTCTCTCAACCCCTCTTCTCAGTGTGATTGTTTAACCACACAAATGGAGCCTTTGTCTCTTGGATGTATGTTTGGTACTGAGGAGAAAGTGAGGGCTGCAGATGCTGGAGATCAGAGTGGAGAGTGTGGTGCTGGAAAAGCACATCCGAGGAGTAGGAGAGTCAATGTTTCGAGCATAAGCCCTGCATCAGGAACATATTGTACTTAGCAAAACATTCTTCCTCTTGTTTGGCTGTAAGCTTACATTAATGCCTAGTTTACAGGGTATATTTTTAAGATTAGATTAGATTCGATTCCTACAGTGTGGAAACAGGCCCTTCGGACCAACCAGACCCTCCGAAGAGTAACCCACCCAGACCCATTTCCCTCTGACTAATGCACCTAATACTATGGGCAATTTAGCATGACAAATTCACCTAACCTGCACATTTTGGGACTGTAGGAGGAAACCGGAGCACCCGGAGGAAACCCACGCATCCACGGGGAGAATGTGCAAACTCCACACAGACAGTCGCCCGAGGCTGGAATCGAACCTGGGACCCTGGTGCTGTGAGGTAGCAGTGCTAACCACTGAGCCACCGTGCTGCCCTTTTAAGGTGAGAGGAAAAAATTTACAAAAGACATGAGGGGCAATTTGTTTTACACAGAGTGGTTTGTGTGTGAAATGAACTTCCTAAGGAAGTGTTGGATGCGAACACTGTTACAACATTTAAAAGACATTTGGATAAGTACATGAATGGGAAAGGTTTAGAAGGATTTGGGCCAGGAACAGGCAGGTGGGATAGTATAGTTTGGGAACAATGCCAGCATGGACTGGTTGGACCGAAGAATCTGTTTCCATGCTGTAGGACTCTGGCCAAGTTACTTCTCAGCTCATCAAGATTTGCCCATATCCTATAAACAAATAAAAAACTGATCTGCCTCTCACAATTCATGTAAAAATGAGAAGAGCTTTGGTTTTGTTACATGATCTCCAACTCTGTGTCTGCATTATATATCTTTATATTGTATTACGTTCCCACTAACAAAATCAGGAGACAAATTCTGGCAGAGCCTTGCATCTTTAGCTTTTTTTTTAAGTTTTGCCTACATTGTCGTAATTACTCATCAGCCTCACTGAGATCACTGCTTTATTCAGCAGTAATTCTGCATCTTAATTAATATCATTACTCCCCCTCTTTTCCCAATTCCCCAGTCTTCTCCAGATTCTCAAAACCTGGATGGCCCAGCTCCCACACTCGCTTGGGTTACAGTCAATGCATTGCTCCTGGTAAACAGAGATTGTGCTTCAAGTTGTATTTACATCTGACCTTGTGGATTCGGACAACACAGAATACAGCCATTCGGTCCGTCACCTCTGTGCCTGCTCTTCAAAAATCCGATCAGCTCCACTCCCCTACTCTTCCCCTTCAGCTCTTCACATTCTCCCTTCATAAACACCAAAACAATTTTGTTTTTCTCAGTCATCAGAGAATTTACATTATTAGAACCAAGATCAGAAGTTGTTGGAAAAGCTCAGCAGGTCTGGCAGCACCTGTGGAGAGAAATCAGCGTTAACATTTCAAGTCAAGTGACCCTTCGTCAGAACTCGACCTGAAATGTTAACTCTGATTTCTCTCTACAAATACAGCCAGACTCATTGAGCTTTTCCAGCAATTTCTGTTTTTGTTTCTGATTTATAGCTTCTGCGGTTCTTTTGGTTTTTAATCTAATTTATCACTCCTGTTGGCAGTGCATTCCATTCGATGACAGACACTTGGTAATTAACGTATCTTTTCCCCTCCTGTTTGTCTTTATTTCTTTTGTCCATTACCTTTAGCCCTCTGGAATCACTTTCTCCTTCTCCACGCTATCAAACTCCTCATGCTTTTGAGTGTCATCAAACTTCCCTTTCTTTTCCATTTGGGAAAATGCCAGTCTTTCCCCATAACTGAAGCCCTCATCCTGGTGCCATTCTGGTGAATCTCCACTGAGCCCTTTTCTGGCATCCTTCCTGCAGTAGGACCTCTCAAACTGGCCACAGTAAACCTACTAAGGCTAGTTTAGCACAATGCTCTTGCATTTAAACTTTGTCGCACAAATTCCATGTGTTAACTTTTCAATATTACGAGCCACCTTCAAAGATTTCTCCACCAGTTCTCTTTGGCATGGCACTATCTTTGGAATTGCACCAGCTAGTTTCTATCACCTCTGCACACTTTTCCAACCACATCAAATTAATTCATACTTCCTTGCATTAAACTTCACATCCCCTGTGTCTTCCTGCTTCAACTCTACATTTGCTGCCTTGATGTCAGTGACTGCTTTCCTTACTACCTTCTACATTTATGCCATCTGCAAACTTTAAAATGAAATTATTCTTGTCCTCCCACTCCGCCAAGAACATGCAGGTCCTTGGCCTCCTCCATCGCCAAACCATGGCAACACGACACCTGGAGGAAGAGCGCCTCATCTTCCGCCTAGGAACCCTCCAACCACAAGGGGTGAATGCCGATTTCTCCAGCTTCCTCATTTCCCCGCCCCCCCCACCTTATCTCATCCCAACCCTCGGACTCAGCACCACCTTCTTGACCTGCAATCTTCTTCCCGACCTCTCCGGCCTATCACCCTCACCTTAACCTCCCGCCACCTATCGCATTCCCAACTCCCCTCCCCCAAGTCCCTCCTCCCTACCTTTTATCTTAGCCTGCTTGGCACACCCTCCTCATTCCTGAAGAAAGGCTTATGCCCAAAACGTAGATTCTCCTGTTCCTTGGATGCTGCCTGAACTGCTGCGCTTTTCCAGCAACACATATTTCAGCTCTGATCTCCAGCATCTGCAGTCCTCGCTTTCTCCTAGAAAAGGGTATAGTTAGGTACTTGTTTTTAACATTGATGCAATGGGCAGAAGGGCCTTTTCCCATGCTGTAGACCTCTATGGACTCTGTTGCAGTTGTACGGGAAATAACCATTCAGTTACATTACTTGAATTCAAAGAGTCCTTCACCTGATTCACCACATAACTGCAGACTGTGACCCTGTCTGATTGGGTAAGATAAATCAGAAATGGCTAACATCTATATCAGGAACAAAGATACTATCTGCTTGGAAGACAGTCACGGCAGAAAACACGAGATTAAAAACACCAAGTGACTCGCGATAATATTCTAGTTTTCCTGTTATATATGATCAGTGTTAGAAGGAAATCTTCCACCTTTGAAGATCTTGGAATGTTTCACCAATGAGTAAAGATGAAAAATTTGGTTTTCTGGTGATGGTAGTTGAGCGTTTAATATTGGTTTGCACACCAAGGAAAACCGATCTGTTTCCACATAGAAATAGGATCATAGGGTCTTCTATATCAGCCTGAAGGAGCAGACTGGACCTTGATCACTCAAAAAGACAGCACCTCTGACACTGTGGCACTCCATCTGTACCTATATGCCTTCTGTATATTTAAGAAAGAGTTAGATATATTCTTTATCAGTTGGTGGACATCAAGGGTTTGAAGGAGTAGGAAAATCGACATTTCGGGCAAAAGCCCTTCATCAGGGCTTCATTCCCGATGAAAGGCTTTTGCCCAAAACGTCGATTTTCCTACCCCTTGAATGCTGCCTGACCTGCTGGCCTTTTCCAGCACCACTTTAATCTAGACTCTGACTTCCAGCATCTGCAGTCCTCACTTTTGCCATCAAGGGTTTGAATTTGAGTTTGATTTATTGCTATCACATGTACTGAGCTACAGTGCAAAGTGCTGTTTTGAGTGCTATAAAGGCAGATTGTACCATACAAAGTGCATCAGGATAGCAGAACAGAGTGCAGAATACAGTGTTACAGTCGCAGAGAAAGTGCAGAGAGAGAGATCAGAATTATATTGGAGAGGTCTGTTCAAAAGTCTAATAACAGCGGGGACGAAGCTGTTCTTGATGCTCTTCGTACATGTGCTCAAACCTTTATATTTTCTGCCCAGTGGAAGAGAGTATAACTGGGGTGAGAGGGGTCTTTAATGATGTTGGTTGCTTTCCCGAGGCTGTGGGAAGTGTAGATGGAGTCAATAGATGGAAGGTTGGTTTAAGCAGATGTGAGGATTGCCAGATCAGTCATGATTCCATTGAATGGTGGTGCAGAGTGAGGGGCCAAATGGCCTACATCTGTTCCTATTTTGGATGGGCTTAGAGTGCTGTTTGGAGACAGCGGATAATTGGTTTAAGTGCACAGCTCCTTTGAACTTCACAGTGTAACACGTGTGACCAGACTCTGGAAACTGTGTGGTCATGCTGCTTAGACAAGGCAGTGCTCAGTGCTCTCCTGGAGAACTAACTTTGATTTCCGTCTCTGAAGTGGGTCTTGAACCTACTACTTTCTGTTCCACAAGTGAGTCTGCTGGTAATACAGCCATTCATGATTTACACACATTATCTAAATATATTCTGTGGCTTTGTCACTGATCAGCTGCATACAAATTTGTATTAAAGTATGAGAAAGATTCCACTCAAACTCTGCTCCAAAGCTCAGTGTCTGATGTTGCTTCATCCTGCAATGCCTTCATTGACAATCATGATTTGGAGATGCCGGTGTTGGACTGGGGAGGACAAAGTTAAAAATCACACAACACCAGGTTATAGCCCAACAGGTTTAATTGTAAGCACTAGCTTTCGGAGCGATGCTCCTTCATCAGGTGGTTGTGGAATGTAAGTATGGTTATATTCCACAACCACCTGATGAAGGAGCAGCGCTCTGAAAGCTAGTGCTTACAATTAAACTTGTTGGACTATAACCTGATGTCTGATTTGTAACTTCGTTGACAGTGGTGGTTAGGGGCAGGGTCCATGTCTAACTTAGTTGGAGGTGGAATCGAAACCACACTGTCTAGATTCAGGCACCAGCCAACACAGCTAACTTTGTAAAAGGCTGTACAATTTCATTTAGGTTTTGTGAAGATCTCAATGATGGACAGGGAGCTGGAATTCATAGCGTCAAAGAAAGCTACAGACGGAAACAATCATGGCACTTAGTCAAAAAAAAAGCTTGGACATGTTCTTAAAAGGGTCATAACCTGCAGGGTTACATAGTGACAGCTGGAAGTGGAGCAAGGCTGGATTACTCATTATTGATCAGCTCAAATGGCCTCTCTCTGTGCCGTATACTTCCAATGTTTCTGTTTCAAATATCCAGACAGCAAAATGTACATTTTACATCAAAATGTTAAAAGAAAGCAAATTTTTGTCCAAGATGAAACTGCATCAAACCTACAATTCCGTTGAGTGCATTTTCACATTCTGTTCTAAAATGAGACTTGCACAGAATTTTTCATTTGATCCAGATTGATTGCATGAAACAATTGGTCATTATCAGTCACAGCATGCAGCATGATCCAATCCTGCAAACCATTTCAGATAACAGAAATCATTCACTCTTAAAATTACAATTATTTAACAGAAATCAAAAAATGAACAAGAGAGGGACATGTAAACAAAATCATCTCAGGCAAATATACTGCGTTCATACGGCTTTATGCTTAATTCTATCTGAATGGGTTTTTGAGAAAGTTACAGATGGATCTATTGCCGGGTGACATCCAATGTCAGAACTCAACCACAAGTTAAATTATGTGAGCAAAATATAAAGCACACCCGCATTATTTCCCCCTCCAACTCTATTTTGATTTAGTCCCTACCCTCCCCTTCACTGTTTTGATCACAAAGCATTGCCCTTTGATGTGAAGGGCAGTGTTTGTCACTGGCCACTCGGGTGTTTTCCTATCTTCCTGGTGGTGGAAATTGCATAAAGATTCGTGCACTTTGTGTCTTTCACTGTGTCTCACACCTGCACACACAAAAAAAATAAAGCACACCCACTTTTTAAAAAATAAATTAAACTTGCATTATATTCCATTTCATACAAATAAACACAATGCTCCTTTGTGACACAGATATCAAATATTTCACAAAAATCAAAAGAACTGTCGATACTGTAAATCAAACAAAAAAAACAGAAATTACTGGAAAAGCTCAGCAGGTCTGGCAGCATGGAGGGAAATCAGAGTTAACATTTCAGGTTCAGTGACCCTTCCTCAGAACTCAGATGCTGCCAGATCTGCTGAGCTTTTCCAATAATTTCTGTTTTTTTGTTACCAAGTATTTCCTTCTGCTGTATTGTGATTATACTGTTTCGGAGCATGTGGAATCATTGGATCTGGCCATTTTAAATGTGCAATTTTTAGAACACAGAAAATACAGGCCCTTTTATCCTACTCCAAGATTCCATGTGGAATAATTCACTGTTCTACAAATTAAGAGCTATTAGGAATCAACACCAGCTTAAAGTCAAACTCTATTACTGTTCTACCAAGGAGTACAGTAGTTAACAATTGTACATTGTCACTGAACAATAATGTGTGATGTAACTATTGTGCCTGGGTTACACCTAACTCTTCATGGTAGTGGGAGAGTAATAGCTTCTGACACGCTAATAATTGTGAACTCAGGCATGTTTTCCACTTATTCAACACTGCTGCCCGCTTTGGTCATTTTACTTTTTCATAAACCGAAGAGCATACCGGAAATCTATTTCTGCATTCTCAGTATTAGAATGTGTGTGTGTGTGTCATTCCAGTTCCCAACTTTCCATGAACACATTTTGCTCCCTATGAGAAATCAAGATAAATAACCCTGCAACATGAACCCACAGGTTCCTCAGAGGTGCTGACAGCCCTGATGGGTCAGCCCGACATTTTTTTTTATTGTTCTGTACTACCTGTTAAATGCAATCACCACTGTGTTCTTACTCAGCCTTAAAACAACTATCTTAGGGACACTCCCGGCAACTAAAGTCATTGCCACTGGATAGTTCCTGTGTCACAGCAGGCAGTAATTGTTTTTTTTAAATCTCATTATAACTTGAATGTGCGGATACAGCGAACGAAGAGCTGCCACAAGGAATGTTCACATTTTGCCAAGTATCAAGCAGGTGTCGAAAATTTGTTGCAGAAATAATCCATGTAAATAAATACATTATTCTGCATTTTTTAATTACACTACAATAAAACAACTTCAAATCAGCGCTTGGCTGACTAAGAGCAAATCCCTATCATTGCCCATTCCCACGCTGGGCTGTAATGTATCTATTTTTCCCTGCAGTGTAACTCTCTCCTGCAGCCAGCTCTGATCCTGAGGCTGCAGTCAGCCTGGGAAAACCGGGCAGGATGGGAGCCAACGCTGGGAGCAGTGACCAGGCTACGTTCAGTCATCCCAGCCCCCGGCTCTGAGTGTGGTGTTCGAGCACAGCTCCTCTCCCTTTTACAAACAGAAAACAAAACAAACAGCGCTGCCTGTGAGAACGGTGAATGCCAGCTCAGGTCACCAGCTACTTGCCTTTGCCCACAGCTGCTCTGCTCCACTCTGTCTCCTGCACAGCCCCATAGCTCCTCAGTGAGTGCCTGCTATCCAGAGCACTTGGCACTGGACTCTTCAGCTCCATGGCTCGCCTCTGCCTCTCTCTCTCTCTCTCTCTCTCTATCCCTCACTGCTCTCCTCTCACTGGATCCATTGCCAGGATCCACCTCCCTCCTGATGTCAGCTCTGACTAAATGCGCATGCACAGAGATGGCCTGGTAGCTCCCAAACATCAAAAGGAAAGGGGGGAATTTCTCTAGGATCGACCTGGGAGCGTTCAGCAGGAATGGTACATTAGTCTGTTGGACAATACTCTGTGCAGCCAGTGAGAAAACCCACAGGGAGGTTCAAATTGATTGTTTTTTATTTTAATTGCCATTTTATTTTGTATATTTCTCCTTACAAGAAAAAAACAACATTGCAAGCAGGGAGAGAATAGGATTTGAATGTTATCCGATTGGGTATAGAGTCTTTTCACTTTCCAGTTGGCTGCCTAATGGCTGGAGTGTTGGGAGAAGTCATGTGATGAATTCTCCACAAACACATTGAATCTCAGTTGGCAACTCCTGAGAAACCGATTGGCCATAAGCCTTTTTATATTTGTGTCTCCTTGGAGTATTCTGTTGTGTAAGGACCCTGGAATAACCTTGTGATGATGTTACAGAGCTGCTGTTACTGGGCATAAGTAGCACAGTATGGGCATAGAGATGTACAGCAAGGAAACAGACCCTTTGGTCCAACCTATGCATGCTGACCAGATATCCTAAATTAATCTCATCCCATTTGCCAACATTTGGCTCATTTCCCTCCAAACCCTTCCTATTCAGATACCTTTTAAATGTTGCAATTGTACCAGCCTCTACCACTTCCTCTGGCAGCTCATTCCATATACGCATCACCCTCTGCTTAAAGAAAGTTGCCCCTTAGGTCTCTTTTAAATTTTCCATCTCCCCCGCACCCCCCCCCCCCCCCCCACCCTAAACCTATGCCCTCTAGTTCTGGACTACCCAACCCCAGGGAAAAGACCTTGTCTATTTATCCTATCCATGCCTCTCATGATTTTATAAACTTCTATAAGGTCACCCCTCAGCCTCTGATGCTCCAGGGAAAACAGACCCAGCCTATTCAGCCTCTCCCTATAGGTCAAATCCTCCAACCTTAGCAACATCCTCGTAAATCTTTTCTGAACCCTTTCAAGTTTCACAACATCTTTCCGACAGCAGGGAGGCAGGAGTGCATGCTAAGAAGTATATTGAGCAGATGATCAGTATTAGACAGCATGTCTGGACTGGAATAACATCAGTATTGTAACAATAGGATAAGAGCCTGGGTGTATTTCTGATTACCATGTATTGTAATATTCAGTACTGAAATGCAATAAGCATTGTTATTAAGAATCTAAGCCTGGAGAGAGTTCCCACCTTCTCCTCAATCAGTCTGCCTGGAACCCAAACTCATAGATGTGAGTGTAAACCCACACAACAAATGACATTGTTACAAAATCCAAATTCTCTTTAACAATGGAAATATGGATGTGGCAATACTGGTCCTTTTATCAAGGCAACTGCTGTATAGTCGACCAATTCTCGGAATAATGTACCTGAGGGCCAAGCACTCACCATTACTTATTGACAGAAATGCTAAAAACAAGAATAAGACCAAAAGATTTAGGAGCCAAAGTAGACCACTCGGCCCATCAAGCCTGCTCCACTGTTTAAACAGATTGTGACTGATCTGGTAATCTTCGACTCCACTCTCCTGCCTTTTCCTCATAACCTTTGATTCCCTTCCTGATTAAAAATCCGTCCATCTCAGCCTTGAAAATACTTAATGATCCAGCCTCAACAATCCTCTGCAATGAAGAATTCCACAGATTTCTCACCCTTTGAGAGAAGAAATTCCTCCTCATCTCTGTCTTAAATGGGTGACTCCTTACTCTGATATGATGTCTTCTAGTTCTCAACTGCCTCACAAGGGGAAACGATTATATCTACCCTGTCAAGTCCTCGAGGAATTATCTGTGTTCCAGTTAAGTATCCTCTCCTCCTAAACACCAACAAGTACAAACCCAAACTACTCAATATGTCCTCATGAGAAAGCCCCTCCATACTCAGGATCCATCTAGTGAACCTTCTCTGGACTACCTGCAAAATCAATGCATCTTTCCTTAAATCAGGGCACCACAACTATTCATGGCTACAGTCTGACCAGTGCCTTGTACCACTTGTACCATTTTAGCAAGATCTCCATTAGCAATCCTCAATATGTTTTCATTTTGCCAATCATAGTTTCATAGTAATAGAAGCAGGAGTAGGCCATTTGGCCCATTGAGCCTGCTCCACCATTCATTAAGATCAAGGCTGATCTATCCATTGTCTCAGCTCCTTCTACTTGCATTATCCCCATAACCTTTCATTCCCCTACCATGCTAAAACCTATCCAACTGTGTCTTGAATATATTTAATGAAGCTGCCTCTACTGCTTCCTTGGGCAGAGAATTCCATAGATTTCCTACTCTCTGAGAAAAGCAGTTCCTCCTCATCTCTGTCTTAAATCTACTCCCCCTAACCTTGAGGCCATGTCCCCTAGTCCTAGTCTCACCGACCAATGGAATCAACTTGCCTGCCTCTATTTTATCTCTCCCTTTCATAATTTTACATGTTTCTATAAGATCCCCTCTCAATCTTCTAAATTCTAGCGATTACAGTCCCAGGCAGCTCAACCCCTTCTCATAGGGTAACCCCCTCATCTCTGGAATCAACCTGGTGTACCTCCTCTGCACCCCCTCCAAAGCCAGTATATCCTTCCTCACATAAGGAGACCAGAACTGAGCACAATACTCCATGTGCTGCCTCACCAACAATTGCAGCGGAACCTCCCTGCTCTGAAATTCAATCCCTCTAGCAATGAAAGCCAATATTCCGTTAGCCTTCCTGATTACCTGTTGCACCTGCAAATCAACTTTTAGCAATTCATGTAAGATCGCTCCCCAGTCCCTCTGCACAATAACATGCTCCAATCTTTCACCATTTAAATAATACTCTGACCTACTCTTTTTACGTCCAAACTATTTGAATTTATCCCACAGGAGTACCTGACTGAATGAATGACTATTCCACTTCTCATTATTCATAAAATTAATCACTGAATCTGTCAAAGTAGTTAAAACTCTCAAATATCAAACACTGAACCATTATCTTTTCCAGCAGGGACTCCCTCCTAACTTATGTTTGAAAGGTTTTTGACCCAAAGCTATTCTCAGGGCATTGATTTAGGCAGCATTCTTCATGTCCCCTTGGTCTTCATTTCTGAAATAATTAACATGCCACACCAGCCCAAAGAAAAATATATTTTTAATCACATAATTACTTCATTCACTGTGTCAAGGTGGGAGATGTGAAGCTGGCCAGAGGAACATTTGAATATTTAAGTCTTAGAAGGATCAAAAGCGTGGATGAGAATTTCAGCAACAGGCAGGTAATATTACAGAGGTGGAAGAATTCAGAATGAAAATGTTCCAGGGAAAAGCAGCTCAACTTCAGATTAAAGACACCACCAAGGCTACAAGGGGTCTGGTTCAATCTCCGAGAGTTGCCAGGTAGAGGAAAGGAGAAAGTGAGGACTGCAGATGCAGGAGGTCAGAGTCAAAAGGTGAGAGGCTGGAAAACCACAGCAGGTCAGGCAGCATCCGAGGAGCAGAAGAATCAGCGTTTCAGGCATAAGCCCTTTATCAGGAATAGCAGCATAGTTCATTTCCCCTTGTCAGTCTTCATTTCTGAAAGAATCAAAACAGAGTGAAGTAGAGCCAGGTAAAGGGAAGGTGTAGATGAATGAAGAAGGGAGATAGGAATGAGGGCTAAAAGTCAATGTTTAATTGAAAGAAATTCTGATGCATCTGGAAGGTTTAGAGGGGATTTGAAGACACATATTTTCACCCAGAGGGTGGTAAGGTGTACTGCCTGGGAGGGAAAGTTAAAAATCAAACAACACCGGGTTATAGTCCAACAGGTTTATTTGGAAGTACTAGCTTTCAGAGCGCTGCTCTTTCGTCAGGTGGGGCAGGATCAGAGAACACAGAATTTATTAGAGGGGAGGTGAAGCAGGAAACCTCACAACCTTTAAAATGTTACTTGGATGAGCAGCTGAAAGGTCCCAACATTCAAGGCTGTGGGCTGAGTGCAGGAAAGTGTGACTAGTGTAAATCTAAAATAGCTTTTGATGATGCAGACTGAGTGTGGACTGAAGGATCTGAACTGTACTGTATGATTCTGTGATAGTTGTTGGATAACACAAACCCAATGCAAAAGGGAGAAGCAACAGGGGGGCAGTATTTTGGAGGTAATATTCTCACTCGGATAACACAGGGAGGGTGCTGGAGGAGGACAATGGGATCATTGAATTAAAGATAGCAGAGAGGTTGGGAAGGGATAATGACAATATCAGTTCTATGGAGACACGCTGTCTCACAACAGACACTTCAGTCATGAGGGCATCCATGAGAAATTATGAAGCCACTGACAGCTAGAACATACTCTGTTAGTGAGGAGTCTATCACCAGCAACATGGGGCCAGGAAGGAGAGTTGGATGGCCAGTGGTTTAATGGGAATAGGGTCAAAAGAGAATGAGGTGGGTCTAGTGAACAGGATGAAATCAAAGAGGTTCAGGAGTGAATATGGAGGCAGCTGTGGTGTTAGGGTTTGAGCAGCTCAGAGCTGAGGGAGAGTTTAGTCTAAGGAATTTTATTAAAGCTGTAAAGACAGCCAAACAAATGGCTTCAATCTTCACAAATGAATTCCTTGCACTTGTTGTTGGAGGGTGAATAGGGCAAGGGAGAGAATTTAACAAGGTGGCTATCAATAGAGAAAGAATCCACAATGCTTGAATCTTGTACTCTTTGTATCCCAATGGCAGAGGAGAGCAAGGAGCTCATAGAGTTTAAATAGATCTGGCAATGAACATCTAGACAGGTTATGCACCATCAAACAATAAAAGCAATGGATTCATGTATTGAAAAGGATGTGCATACAACAAGGTGTGACTGAAAACACAGCCTGCTTCAGGAGCATTTGGAAAATGCACCATGCCATACAATTTTTTACCCCCATCCTTGGGGGTTGCCTACCAATTATAGTCCTCCAAAGATTGATTAACCTGTGCCAGTGCAGAGCATTTCTTGGGTAGATGTAAACCCTAATACATGTCTGATTTCCAGTCGAGATCATCATATTCAAAGCTCTGAGCAGGCAATACTAAAAGTTAAACTCAAGACAGTGAGTCAGTTCCATAACATAAAATATTTGTTCCAAAGTAGATCACATATTGAAAAACAGTCTGTTTAACAGACTGAGGGCTTTTGCCCGAAACGTTGATTTCGAAGCTACTTGGATGCTGCCTGAACTGCTGTGCTCTTCCGCACCACTAATCCTGATACCTATGTTATTATAGTCACAGCCGATGTTTCTAGTGGACAAGTCAGATTGCAGAATGAAACTGGCTTGATAGATCACAGTTTGTTTTCCTTTAATTTAAGGTGGCAGCCTTTTACTGAAATATGAACATGCAAGACTGCAGATTCGGTTTCAACAATAAAACAGACGTTTATTGCGCCAAAGCAAATAACAATAAAATAAACCAAACCAACTTGGGTGGCTCGGTGGTTAGCACTGTTGCCTCATAGCATCGGGGATCTGGCTCAATTCCTGCCTCGGGCGACTGTCTGTGTGGAGTTTGTATACTCTCCCTGTGTCCGTGTAGGTTCCCTCCGGGTGCTCCTGTTTCCTCCCACAGTCCGAAGATATGAAGCTTGGGTAGATTGGCCATGAGAAATTGCCCATAGTGTTCAGGGATGTGCAGGCTTGGTCGATTAGCCATGGGAAACACAGGGGGTGGTCTGGCTGGGATGCTCACCAGAGTGTTAGTATGTGGTCTTGATGGGCTGAATGGCCTGCTTCCACACTGTGGGGCTTCTATCATTCTAAATATAACACAGTTTGAAACACATGGTAAAACAGAATTCCACCCACTCACCATTGCCATCACTTTAAAGTTGCTCAAAATCTAGACAAATATACCTTCCTTGTCCAATCTGTAAGTTTGACTTTAACTATTCCTCTCAGTTCCATCCTGCAAGATGCAAAGTCTTTTCTTCATATAGCTGACAGTTTAGACTTTGTTTGAATGATGTGTCTCCTAGTTGAACAGCTGCCAGTGTATGGAAGGTGTGCTACGTGAGTGTGAGTTGTGCAGCATTTGTAAGTGTGTGTGAGTGTATTATCCACAAATATAAGGCATACAGTCCTGTTGATGGTGGTTGTTGATGAGTCAAGTTCACCAATACTCCTGAGACAGCACCTTTCAAACCTTTGATCACTTCCATCTAGAAGGACAAGGGCAGTAGATACATGGGAACACCACCCCCTGCAAGTTCCCCTCCAAGCCACTCACCATCCTGACCTGGAAATATATCGCTGTTCGTTCAGTATCGCTGGGTCAAAATACTAAGGGCAATGTGGGTCTCACCTATAGCACATGGACTGCAGTAGTTCATGAAGGCAGCTCACCCCCACCTTCTCAAGTATACGAGGATTGTGCAATAACTGTTGGGCCAGCCAGGGATGCCCACATCCCAAGGTTCACTGAGCAGTTTTGTGAAGTTTGTGTTGCAGTTGGTGGGATATGGCATTTGAAGAGATAATACTGACCAACTGGATGTAACCAGTCATCTCAATTGACACAGTTCACATGAATCTCTGTAATGTCTGCTTTGATTTCCACCTATTACAGTAATGTGTTTGGAAATCATCCTGTAAATAGAGGAAATTTTCTTTCCGGATCTTCTCCTAGTTGAAGAGAGACAAGCTGGAGTTGAGTACAAATCTCATAGAATCGTGACAAAGGCTTGAGGGGCCAAATGGCCTCCTCCTGTTCCTATCCCATCAACAATATGATGATGATGATGATGATGATGAAGGGTTCAAAGCATTTTTATGAATTTTGAGCTTCAGGACGTAACATTTGAAATAGCGATTTGGAATAATCACAGATAGGAATTCTGGATTGGCTCAATTCAAAGCTAGATTCAAATGCCAACCATCTGGCATTCTGCAGGGTTGTAACTCCTTTGAGAAAGTGGTCACTTCCCTCACAGATAAATATTAACAAAGTGAAGAATTGTGATTATTCTATCCTGTTTGGAAGAACACAACACAGTGAACTGAAGGCCAGTATTATTTTCTTCCATTCTAACAAGAACATGAAGAGGAACTGAAATTGTACTTACACAATCACATCTTTCTTCAGGCAAAAAACAAAGGAAGCTCAGTTACCACAGATCATTCCTCGAGATTGGTTTGCAATACCCTGTGAAGAACTAAACCCGAAAAGTAAGAAGCCTTATCATCATATTGTGTTTTACGCAGCTCTATTTAAAAATGAAATTTTAAAAATCCACATGTCTATGGCAATGCATTGAAGTTTGAAGTTTCCATTTAACTAATCTTCAATGAGCTGCCCCCAGCAAACATAAAAATATTAAATACAGAATTACATCAATAATTATTGCTGTGTCCAGACTGTTATAACTCAGATATAGAATAATACCTACTGGCTTATGGATGATATTATCTTCTCACATCCAATGGCATATAAGGCAGTTAAAGAATACACTTATGTATGTTTCCATAGCTAGATTTTCCAACTTGAACCTTATGTGGGGTACCACTGGATATTAACTACAGTTGACCAGAAGTCTGGCCCACTTTAACCATCTGCTGTGGTTACAGGCTGAAATAGTTACAGGCTGATAGTTAGTCTGCTACAGCACATTACAGATGTTCCTCCTGTGGTCTCCTAGACCAGAGGTGGGATTTGAACCTGGAGTTTCTGGCTCAGAACTAAGGGTGCTGCCTTCTGTGTCACAGGCTCCCTGGGGAACACATCACCAACATGGTAATGGAAATTTCTGCGTGTGCAAAGCAGTGTACAATCTGAGGAAATTAGACCTACAAGCTATGAAATAAGTCAATAAGGAAGTATAATAAGAGAAGAAAAGTTATTTAAATTTTCCATGCAAATAAAAACACAGTGCAGGAGCTAAATGAGTAATGAGATTTTATGAGCGTACAATATGTCAGTGACTAATTGCCACTACTACTAAATAAAGACACGCAGAGCAAATTAATAACTAATCCATAATTATAATAATTCTACATATGGTAGAAGGACTGCATTAGTAAAATAAATCACAAAAATAGATAAATCACAAACTCCTTATCAAAACAAATGGTCAACATACAGAAGTTAAAAGTGACACAACACTGGGTTATAGTCGCACAGGTTTATTTGGAAGTACAAGCTACTCCTTCGTCGAGTAGCTAGTCAGGGAACTAACAACCTGATGAAAGAGCAGTGCTCCAAAAGCTTGTACTTCCAAATAAACCTGTTTGATTATAACCTGGTACTGTGTGATTTTTAACTTTGTCCACCCCAGTTCAACACCAGCACCTCCACATTGTACAGAAGAATACTTCCAGTTTCTGGCACCATCATAGCACTATTTCCACTTCTGGTTCAGTCAGTTCCAATACAATATGGATAGCACAATACTATCTTGAAGACATTCAAGAATATTGGCAACAGATAGACCAATACAAAACAGTGCAGAAATCTAAAAGTTCTCTCTGTAACTTTACACTTCTCCAGAATTCAAGGGCCCAGCCATAGAGGGCAGCCATAATAAGTAATTGAATGGACAATCAATTTCAATCTTACTGGAACAAAAACAGAAATTTCTGGAAAACTCAGCAGGTCGGGCAGCACGTGTAGAGAGCTAACAGAGTTATCGTTTCTAGTCCAGTGTCCCTTCTTCAAACCTGCTGAGATTTTCCAGCAATTTCTGTCTTTGTTTCTGATTTCCAGCATTTACAGTTCTTTCAGGTTTTTAGTTTCATTTCATTGTAAAAGCACTGTAAAAGGTCACAGCTTGTTGAATGAGGTTTAATTGGGTTAGTAACTGTGTGCTAATTTCATCTTTATTGGTAAACACCTTCTCCATGCCTGGAAAACTAATTTCATTCTTGTGCAAAATTAAATTTCTCCATAATTGGCACGCAATATTTTTAAAATGTGTGCTGTCTCTTAAAGTTTATCTTTGTTTAATATTCTGTCTTAATCCTATCAAAGTCATTTAATCTGTAACCTGGAAATTTAAAGATGGAGTGTTTCACTGCTTTTAACATCTGCTTTGTTATATAAGGCTTTTTAAAGAATGATTGTCTGCTTAGGGTTTATGCCTGAAACATCGATTCTCCTGCTCCTCGGATGCTGTCTGACTGGCTGTGCTTTTCCAGCGCCACACTCTTCGATTCTGCTTACCCTATTAGCTGACCTTACTGCGGCTGCATGTTTTGATGTATCTTAGACTTGGATCAAGTTTAAAATACCATCTGAAAATGAAACAAACCACAACACACACAGGTCATGAGTTCATTTTTGACAGCTCTCTTCAAAATGCTCCATTGTTGACCGTAGATGGGTGATAAATTATCTCAGGAGGTTTGAATGTGTTTGGAAGAAGAGTCATATTGAACTCAAAACGTTAACTGTGTCTCTCCCCATACAGTTTCTGGAATCTGCATTATTTTGCTTTTATTACAGGAATGTTTTTTTGATGCATTTAATGGATTTGGCTGACCCTGGTTGGCCAGCATTTATTACCAATCTCTAAATTACCCTTTAGAGGGCAACAGTGAGCTGCCTTTTTTTTCATTCACTCACAGGATAAGAGCGTCTGGCTAGGCCACCATTTATTGTCCACCCCTAAGTGCCATAGAGTAGTTAAGAGTCAACCCCATTGTTGTGGGTCTGGAGGTACATGTAGGCCAGCCGAGGTAAGGATGGCAGTTTCCTCCCCTGAAGGACATTAGTGAACCAGATGGGTTTTTCCTGCTAAACAACAATGGATTCATGGTCATCATTAGACTCTTAATTCCTGATATTTATTGAATTCAAAATACACCATGTGCTGTGGTGGGATTTGAGCATAGGTCTCTGAAACATTATCTGGGTCATCAGTGCTAATACCACTAGGCCATCGCTTCTCTTCCTTATTGTTATTATTAATAGCAACTTATTTTCCAATCAACCTGTCCAGAGATGTTATTACACACCTCTAGAACAGGTGGGACTCAAACCTGAGCCTCCCAGTTCATGGGTAGGGACACTACCACTACACCATAAGAGGGCCAGTAATTGATGTTGCAGTCCATATGGCGCAGGCTCAAATGTTTTGGGCTACCGATGAGCATGGTATTTTTTAACCCCGTGTCGGGGTTATTTCCATACAGTCTGAGTAGGAATGTTTTAAAGTTCTGAAATCCCTTCAGTTCTAAAGAAGAGTTGTATTGAGCACAAACCATTAACTTTGTTTCTCTCTCTACATAGTTGCTGCCAGACCTGCTGCATTTCTCCAGCATTCTGTGTTTGCTTCAGATTTCCATGATCTGCAGTATTTTGCTTTTATTTTAATGAGCTTTCAATTAGCGACGGACAGCCCCTCACTGTTAAGTTATTAGATTCAGAAAGGGGCAACTAGGAATGGACAATGATACCCAATGAATGCACTAAAAAAACAACGACCTGGATGCATTGGAGAAAGAATGGAATTTTACTGAAACGGGTCTTAAATTATTTTTATCGGCTTTCACATCTCCCCAGTCACCTGATCAACACTGCGCTCAATATAAGATTTCTAATGTTAAAAGTGCATTAGAAAATTACACAATTCATAACAAATTATTTAACTTGAGCATCTAATATTTTTTTTTCTGTGTTTGAAATTTCTTCAAACATGTTTCCCTCCGACACCAGGAGGAAGGATGTAGTTGTATTGCAAGCAGTTCACAGGAGGTTCGCTAGATTGATTCCGGAATTGAGGGATTTGTCTTATTAAGAGAGATTGAGCAGTACAATCTTTGGAGTTGAGAGGATTGGGAGGAGATCTAACTGAGGTATATAAGATGCTAAAAGGGATTGACAAAGTAGATGTTGAGGGGATGTTTCCACACGAAAGAGACTGAGTGTTGAGCAACGTGGTATCAGGACATTAATCACTCCATCAGTGTCAGCAAACTGAAGAAGCTGGTCATTGGCTTCAGGAGGTGGAGTGGAGGCCACGCCCCTGTCTGTATCAGGGGCTGAGGGGGAGATGGTCGAGAACGTCAAGTTCCTGGCAGTGACGATCACCAACAATCTGTCCTGGGCCAGCCACGCTGACACCATGGTCAAGATAACACAGCAATGTCTCTACTTCCTCAGGAGGCTAAGGAAATTCAGCATGTCTATAAAGACGGTCACAAATTTTTATTGAAAGCGTCTTGTCTGGATGCATCATCACACGTAATTTGGCAATTGCTCTTCCCAAGACCACAAGAAACTACAGAGCCCGGTGAACACAGCCTCAGTCCATCACACACACCAGCCTTCCATCCACTGGCTCCATCTACACTTGCCACTTCCTCGGGAAAGCAGCCACCTGGGTTTTACTCTCATCCACCCTCTTCCATCGGGTAGAAGATATAAAGGTTTCTCTACATGTACGTACAGATTTAATCACAGTTTCTTCCCCGCTGTTATCAGACATTTGAATGGATCGCTTTAACATTTATGTTGATTTCTCTCTGCACCTTCTCTGTGGCTGTCACACTATTTCCTGTACTCTGTTCTATTACCCTGATGCACTTTGTATGGAGCAAACTGCCTGTAAAGCACATAAGGCAACACTTATCACTGTACCTCAATAGACCTGATAGTAATAAATCAATTCAAATCAAATCCTCATGTGGAGCAATCTAGAATGAGAGGTCATAGCTTTAGGATAAGGGGCAGCAGATTAAAACAGAGATGGGGAGGAATTACGTCTCACAAAGAGATGTGAATCTGTGGAATTCATTCCTCCAGAGTTGATGGAGGCTGGGGCACAGAATAAATTTAAGGGGGAGATGGACAGATTTTTAATGAGTACTGGGTTAAAGTGTCATGGAGAGCAGACAGGAAAGTGGTGTTGAGACCAAGATGGCATGAGGCATGATGGTATTAAATGGCAGAGCAGTTTCGAGGGGCTGAATGGCCTCCTCTTGCTCCTAACTCCTATGCTCTTACATTTGAGTTTTTGCAGGTTAATTGTCAATTGACAGAAAACATTACATCCTGTTGCACATGTTAGTTGTTAGCATGCATTAGCCTTATTCTGTATTTGCATTCTGAAGGCTGAATTCCCAGAATTCAGATTGATGCTGTCTTCCTCCTGAATCGAACAAACAATACCATTTCCTGGATCAGTTGGGCTCACAGTTGTGGGATTTGTCTTTCTTGGATCTCTTGAAAGGGGGGGGGGGGGGTGTTATAAATCAAGTGCCAAGGTGTCTGCTCCATAGAAAGCAGAGTCAATAGCTCTTTTTAAAAAAAAGACAAAAAAAGCATGAGTGGGTGGAGTCAGGTTCACACAGTCCCAGGTTTTAGCTTTGCTTTCAGTTGTTGAGGTTGAGCTTTTGGAGTTGAAGGTGTTAGATACAGCTCTCTCTCTCTGCTGCTGCAGCGTAGGCTTAAGTTCTCTATCTGCTGCTAGATTCCTTCTGTTGGTGTCCCTTCTCCTGGACTGGAGGAGATAGCAAGTGAGGAAATCTGTTTTGCTGAATTTGCCTTTGCCAAGGGTGTGTTTATGGGATGCTACTATATTAGAACAGTTGATGCTTAGTAGTTAAAACATGTATCAACACAGAAACATAGAAGATAAGCGGAAGGGGAGGCCATTCAGCCCTTCGAGCCTGCTCTGCCATTCATCACGATCATGGCTGATTGTCCAACTCAGTAGTCCAATCCTGCTTTCTCCCCATAACCTTTGATCCCATTTGCCCCATGTGCTATATCTAGCTGCCACTTGAACACAATCAATGTTTTGGCATTAACTCCTTCCTGTGGTAATGAATTCCACAGGCTCCCCACTCTTTGGGTGAAGAAATGTCTCCTCATCTCCGTCCTAAATGGCTCACCCTGAATCCTCAGACTGTGACCCCTGGTCCTGGATATATCCACCATCAGGAACATCCTCCCTGCATCTACCCTGTCTGGTCCTGTTAGAATTGTATAAGTCTCTATGAAATCCCTCCTCACTCGTCTGAATTCCAGTGAACACAATCCTAACCTAGTCAATCTCTCCTCAGATGTCAGTCCCGCCATTTCCAGAATCAGCGTGGTAAACTTTCGTTGCACACCCCCAAGAGCAAGAGCATCCTCCCTCGAAAAGGAGACCAAAACCGCACACAATATTCTAGGTGTGGTCTCACCAAGGCCCTGTATAACTGCAACAGTACATCCCTGCTCCTGAACTCAAAACCCCCCGCAATGAAAGCCAACAAACCATTTGCCTTCTTTAACGCCTGCTGCACCCGCATGCCTACCTTCAGCAACTGATGCACAAGGACACCCAGGTCCCCCTGCACACTCCCCTCTCCCAGTTTACAGCCATTCAGGTAGTAATCTGCCTTCTTGTTTTTGCTTCCAAAGTGAATAACCTCACATTTATCTGAATTATACTGCATCTGCCATTGATGAGCCTACTCACCCAACCTGTTCAGATCATACTGAAAGATCTCTCATCCTCATCACAGTTCATCATCCTATCCAACTTGGTATCATCTGCAAACCTTGAGATGTTACATTTTGTTCCCTCATCTAAATCATTAAGATAAATTGTGAATAGCCACGGTCCCAGCACTGATCCCTGTGACCCCCCCCCACGAGTTACTGCCTGCCAATTTGAAAAGGACTCATTAATTCCTAATCTTTGTTTCCCCTCCATCAACCAGTTTTCTATCCATCTCAATACACTTCCCCCAATCCCATGTACTTTAATCTTGCACAATTATCCCTTATGTGGTACTGTGTCAAACACTTTCTGAAAGTCCAAATATACCACATTGACTGGCTCCCTTGTCTACTAGTTACATCTTTATAGAACTCCAACAGATTTGTCGAGCACATTCTCTTCATAAATCCGTGCTGAATCTGTCAGATCCTGCCACTGATTTCTATATACTCCACTATAAAATCTTTAATACTGAATTCGAGAATTTTCCCCACTACCAACGTGAGGCTTACTGGTCCATATTTCCCTAATTCTCTCTACCTCCCTTTTGAATATTGGAGTGATATTAGCTACCCTCCAATCTGCAGGGATTCTTCCATTGTCTATAGAATCCTGGAAGATGACCACCAATGCATCCACTATTTCTAGAGCCACTTCCTTAAGCATTCTGGGATGTAGATTATTAGGCCCTGGGGATTTATCCACCTTCAATCCCCTCAATTTTTACAGCGAATGTTAATTTGTTAAGTATTTTGATAGACTTAAAGTTATGTCAATTTTTCTCTTTGTTTTTATATTAACTGTGATGTAAAACTATTAAGGTGTAAGAATATTAAGATGTCAGAATATTAAGGTGTAAGATTATTAAGGTGTAAGAATAAAGTGTATTTTGCCTAAAGCCTAGTAGTTTGACCATTCAAATCGCATCTTTAAATTGGTAGAGGTTAGGGTTTGTGCTATCTCCTTGAGATGTTTGAGGGGGTTTGGTCTGGTCCATAACACAGCCCAAGAGCATGTTTTATTTAATGATTGACAACAACACTAACAAATCACAGAGGGAACCAAGGCTGTGGGCCAAGTGCTAGAAAATAGAATTAGAATAGCTAAGTCGTTATTTTTGACTGTCACAGATTCAAAGGGCCTTTTTCTGTGCTGTGGACCCCTATGAATCTATGACTAGCTGATTATAAAATCCCTTCTCCCCTACATTGGTATCTGTCTCCTCGCTCCCAGTCCCTATGGCAACACTCTCCCCTAAGGTAAAATTCAAGGACTGACTGCAGATGCTGGAAACCAGATTTTGAATTAGTATTGCTGGAAGAGCACAGCAGTTCAGGCAGCACCCGAGTAGCAGCTCCTCGGATGCTGCCTGAACTGCTGTGCTCTTCCAGCACCACTAATCCAAAAACACTCTCCCCTAACAAGAGTATAGCTTCTGACTCAATGTAAATGATGCCGGAAATATTCTCCAATAATTTAAATATCTGCGTAGATGAGTGTTGTGGTGTCACAGGAAAATAAAATCAAGAAATAAATATATAGCTGACTACCCTGAGGCAGGAAGAGTATATTATTTTTACAAGGCAAATAGACGAAGAAAAAAAAAGCAAAATTTTTTTAATGTTAAGTAGGTTGTAGAAAGTGGTAGATTAATAGTATATCGAAAACATTTCTGTTTCCAGTCACTGGGTGACGATAACTGTATGAAAATTACAATCTCTGTTTAGTGATTTTTTCAGAATTCTGCACTTCATTTCTGTCTTACAAGCCCTGAAAATCCAAAAATGACACGAGATTGGACTCCACTATAAGAGGGTCGAACTGAGAGGGAGAGAAAGTGACGACTGCAGATGCTGGAGATCAGAGTCGAAAGGTGTGGTGCTGGAAAAGTGCAGCAGGTCAGGCAGCATCCGAGGAGCAGGAGAATCGACATTTTGGGCATAAGCCCTTCATCAGCAATGTGGGGGAGCATGGAAAGGGGCTGAGAGATAAATAGGGGGTGGGGCTGGGGCAGGGGGGCAAGTAGCTAGGAATGCGATAAGTAGATGAAGGTGGAGGTGATAGTGATAGGTCAGAGGGGAGGGTGGAGCGGATGGGTGGAAAGAAGATGGACAGATAGGACAGGTCAAGAGGTCGGTGCTGAGTTGGAGGGTTGGATCTGGGAGGAGGGAAGACTTGGAAACTGGTGAAATTGATGTTGATGCCGTGTGGTTGGAGGGTCCCAAGGTGGAAGATGAGGCGTTTTTCCTCCAGGTGACGGATGGCTAGGATTTGGCAGTGGAGGAAGCCCAGGACTTGCATGTCCTTGATGAAGTGAGAGGAGAAGTTGAAGTGGTCAGCCACAGGGTGGTGGGGCTGGTTAGTTCGTGTGTCCCAGCGATGTTTTCTGAAACGATCTGTGAGTTGGCGTTCTGTCTCCTCAACATAGTGGAGAACACATAGAGAGCATTGCACACAGTAAATGGGGTGGGTGGATGTGCAGGAAAATCTCTGTGGGATGTGGAACGATCCTTTGG
The DNA here is from genome assembly GCF_047496795.1 of Chiloscyllium punctatum. Taxonomy (NCBI): domain Eukaryota; kingdom Metazoa; phylum Chordata; class Chondrichthyes; order Orectolobiformes; family Hemiscylliidae; genus Chiloscyllium; species Chiloscyllium punctatum. The sequence goes on along the minus strand of NC_092778.1, from coordinate 64,950,790 downwards.
GGCCTTGGATGGAAGTGAGGGGGGAGATGTGGGTGAAGGTTTTACACCTCTTGCAACGCCTGGGGGAGGTGTGGGAGTGGAGAGTGGGTTGGTGGGGGGTGAGGACCTAATGAGGGAGTCGCGGAGGGAGTGGTCTCTGCAGAATGCTGATAAGGATGGGAAGGGAAATATACCTCTGGTGGTAGGGTCTGACTGTAGATGGTGGAAATGGCAGAGGATAATGCACTGCATAACTGAGATGGTACAAGTAATTGTGGGGATAACAAGGCTTCATGAAGATAAATTATAGTCACAGATTATAGTAACATGCAACCTTCACTCTTTCAAGGGAACAGCAACATGATTTACTGAACAGTACCATATCCAGAGAATGGTAGAGGAGGACATTTTCCTTGCGGCCTTCCCAGGCTCCAGTCCCATGTGATATGACTTCATAAGGGCTATAGCTCCTTCTGGCCATGCTCAGTACCTATACACAGTGTGAAAGTATAATTCACTTTACTCTACAGCAATAACACTTGTGTTGCATTCTTGTGGACAGTGGTATTGTCCCTACCTCTGGGCCAGGAGGCCTGAGTTCAAACCATGACTGCTCCAGAGTTGTGTAATAACCATTTGGACCAGTGAACATGTCTCGTAACAAAGGTTATGTGTTCTGGTATGGTATCTAGCATCAACTTTAACAGTACTGATATGTTTGTAGGGCAAAAGAAAATCCTGATTGATCCAAACAATAGGGCTAGTTCAACTATCCCATCAACCAATGATTATTTTCAGTTGTGTTTAAACACCACTAAATTGCCTGACCAAATTACTCAATTTTTCAGGCTCAGTAAACTGATGTTAGCAACTGATGGGAAATAAGTGCATGCGATTCCTGTTTAATTCCCAGTACAGAAACCTGGGTGACATGATGGCTCAGTGGTCAGTACTGCTGCCTCACAGCACCAGAGACTTGGGTTTGATTCCAGACTCGAGTGACTATCTGTGTGGAGGTTGTACATTCTTCCCATATCTGTGTGGGGTTTTTTCCGGGTTCTTCCCACAGTCCAAAGATGTGCTAGTTAGGGTGGATTGGCCAAGCTAAATTACCCATAGTGTCCAGGGATATGTGGGCTGGGTGGGTTAACCATGGGAAATGCTGGGTTGGGTCTGGGTGAAATGCTCTTCAGAGGGTCAGTGTGGGCCAAATGACCTGTCCTCACACTGTAAGGATTATATGATTCCACATTGCTTTGCCTCTGTTACCAAGAGGCTGTTTTCAAACAAGGAGTTAAACCAATCAACCTGAGTTCTCAACATGATGTATTCATCCCATTCCTGTATTAACTAATATGTGGAATAAGCATTCCAATGTGAAACGAACTGAGCGCATGTTCTTTCACTGGGAAAGTTCAGATTTTGTCCATTTTTGGTATCAGTGTCTCTTCTTTCTATCCAATTAAGGGAAACTGTCCTCGATGAAAGGAACTGTCTTAGCTAAAACAGTTTAATCGCCTCTTTATCCTTCGAATCAGCATTTTGCTGCAGCTAAGAACAAATTAAATAAGGTCACTCTTCACACCCACTCCAGCTAAGAACAAGATTCAGACTTTGGAATCTGAGACTTGGTTATTATCTCTGCATGTTGAAAAAAAACGACAGAGAAAAAGACCACCCAAGATTTATAACTTTGAATGTGTATTTTACAAACTTTACGAGAATAGGGAATGGTTAAAAATCTGATTGCACTTGTTGGATTTTCTATCATTCTCTTAAAGGCACTGACTTCAGCTGGGCAGGATTCACAGGCTCAGGCAGCCCTCCAGCGGTATATCCAAGTGGCCTCATTTGTAAAGCTGGATGGTGAAATTAAATAGGCTAGTCGACTGTGGGGGCATCACAGCCACAGTTAGTTCTTAATTGCTTATACATGCAGGCTTTCAAGTAGAAGACTGTGCACATCAATTCGGGAGAGAGTAGGCCACGGTTTTGTATCCACTTTTCAATGTGCTACTTTGACAGTTTCATAGTAATAGAAGCAGGAGTAGGCCATTTGGCCCAGCGAGCCTGCTCTGCTATTCATTAAGATCATGGCTAATCTATCCATCATCTCAGCTCCTCCTACCTGCATTATCCCCATAACCTTTCATTCCCCTACCATGCACAAACCCATCCAACTGTGTCTCAGATATATTTAATGAAGCTGCCTCTACTGCTTCCTTGGGCAGAGAATTCCATAGATTCACTACTCTCTGGGAAAAGCAGTTCCTTCTCATCTCTGTCCTAAATCCACTCGCCTTAATTGTGAGGCCATGTCCCCTAGTCCTAGTCTCACCCAACAGTGGAAACAACTTGCCTGCCTCTATCTTATTTCTCCCTTTCATAATTTTATATGTTTCTATAAGATCCCCTCTTAATCTTCTAAATTCTAGCGATTACAGTCCCAGGATGCTCAGCCTGTCCTCATAGGGTAACCCCCACATCTCCAGAAGCAACCTGGTGACCCTTCTCTGCACCCCCTCCAAAGCCAGTATATCCTTCCTCACATAAGGAGACCAGAACTGAGCACAATACCTTTGTTAGGTGATTAGTTGCTGGAACGCAGAGATTTGCTAATATGATAAAGAGGACAAACCTTTTAATTATGTTGAGAAACTGAAGAATCCTGTGTTTTCTTTTCATTGGAACAAGGAAAGGTCAGAGGAGATCTTGTGGAGATTGTCACAATCACCAGGGATGGTTTAGCTGAGGGGAAAGAGAATTTCCAGGGGGAGTGAGTGTATGATTTACTGAGAATTGAGATCAAGTATCTCCACCGAAATAACAGAGATGATTTAGAGATTCCTTTTGTGTTACTATGAAAACTGCTGTTAGAGTGTGCAACACTCTACCCAGAAACAGAGGTAGGAACTGAAAGACTTTTGAAAGAAAATTAGATAAAAGTCTGAAAAATACAAGGATGTTGGAGTGTGAGGAGAAAGTGTAGGACATTCAGCGTCACAAGCCTGCTCCACCGTTCTCCCCCAGGCCTCAACTCCACAATATCTCTAAACCTGTCTACCTCCTTTTTAAATACTTTCATTGATCTAGCCTCTGCAACTCTCTGTGGCAGAGGAATCCAGACATTCACTCTTCTGTTTCCCACAGGCACAAAGTACGGAAATTTGCATTTTTTATATTTCTTCCACCCTATAAAATTCATTGTATCCAACAGCTTTAGTGTGGCGAATACTATTGTTCCCTAACAGCCTAACCAATATCAGCAACATGCCGTAGACTAAAGATTGACTCCATCTGCACTTTCCACTGCCAGAGGAAAGCAGCCAACATCATCAAAGACCCCTCCCACTCTGATTATACTGTCTTCCACCATCTTCCATTGGACAGAAGATATAAAAATTTGAAAACACGTACCAATAGATTTAAGAACAGCTTCTTCCCCACTGTTATCAGACTTTTGAAAGAACCCTTGTATATTAAAGTTGATCTTTCTCTGCACCTTCTCTGTAGCTGTAACATTGTATGCTGCATTCTGTTCTGTTTCTCTGATGTATTTATATAAGGTATGATTTGTCTGGTTAGCACACAAAACAATGCTTTTCACTGTGTCTCAGTACATGTGACAATAATAAATCAAATTAAAACAAATCAAAATCTCAATATCACGTTGTGACAGTCAGGTATATGGGGAGCTCAGCTCACATTCACTTCAAGTCATAGTCCCAAGAAGTACAATATGAAAACAGACTTTTCAGTCCAACTCATCCATGCTGACCAGATATCCTAATCTAATCTAGTCACATTTGCCAGCATTTGGCCCACATCCCTCGAAACCCTTCCTATTCATATACCCATCCAGATGCCTTTTAAATATTGTAATTGTACCAGCCTCCACCATTTCCTCTGGCAGCTCATTCCATACATGTACCACCCTTTGTGTGAAAAAGTTGCCTCTCAGATCCCTTTGAAATCTTTCCCCTCTCACCTTAAACCTATGCTCCCTAGTTTTGGACTCCCCTATCTTGGGAAAAAGACTTTGACCATTTACCCTGTCCATGCCCCTCATGATTTTGTAAACCTCTATAAGGTCACCCCTCAGCCTTTGATGCTCCAGGGAAACTAATCCCAGCCTATTCAGCCTCTCCCTATAGCTCAAATCCTCCAACCCTGACAACATCCTTGTAAATCTTTTCTGAACCCTTTCAATTTTTATACCTTCCCTTTATCAGGGAGACCAGAATTGCATGTAGTAATCCAAAAGTGGCATAACCATTCTCCTGTACAGCTGCACCATGACCTCCCAATTCCTGTACTCAATGCCCTGACTAAATGCCTTCTTCACGATCCTGTCTATCTGTGACTCCACTTTCAAGGAACTATCACTGCTATTTTCTCACCTGCTTTATCATAGACGTTTATAAAATCATGAGGGGCATGGATAGGATAAATAGACAAGGTATATTCCTTGGGGTCGGGGAATCCAGAACTAGAGGGCTTTATGCTTTATTATTCCAATTTTACAAATGTTCAATAAAATATTCAATACCAGACATCGAAGTAGTAAATGCAATTTTTTTTTACAATGACAGTCTTACAATAGCAAAACATTAGGGCCTTATAGCACAATAACAGGTCATCATTCATTTGATGTTAGTATGTTTAAATTAATCACATCAAAACCCAACAGTTCAAAGATTCATTTGCTTACACTTCGGTCTTTTTATTATCAAGTTAACCTCCTGAGACTTTATACTATAATAAGATAATGATTGATTTTCAGTTTTAATCAGTACATTAAGTCCCAGGCACTTTTTTTGCTTAAGCCCTTTTCCTTTCTGTTCTAGATGGTTGCTCAGCTTATCCTTCCTGGGTAACAAGAAATACAAAAGCCTCAAGGCTTCTACTAGCTAAATACATTCTGTACCTGGCCTGTCAAACATAGCAATATTAACCTCTAGCCTTGTTCCCATATTCATGACAAAGTAACGCAATTAATGTTTGAAATTTTAATAAATCCAGCAAATAATTATTACTTGAATGCATTTTGTGAAAGTAAGTTTGAGAAACATAATTAGTATCTTGTTCTTTATTCATTCACGGGGTGAGGGCGTCGCTGGCTAGGCCAGCATTTATTGCCCATCCCTAATTGCCCAGAGGGCAGTTAAGTATCAAGCACAATGCTGTGGGAATGGAGTCACAGGTAGGCCAGACCAGGTAAAGATAACAGGCAGGTGGCTGGAAGAACACAACAGGCCAGGCAGCATCAGAAGGTGGAAAAGTCAACGTTTCAGGTGTAACTTTCTTCAGACTGGCTTACTGTGTTCTTGCAGTTTCCTGCTTGTCTACATTGGAATCCAGCATCTGCAGTTTTTTATGTCTCAGACAACATAAGAATGGCAGTTTCCTTCCCTAAAGGACATTAGTGAACCATGTGATGGAATACTCCCCATTTGCCTGATTGAGTGCAAGAAGCTCAACACCATTGCAGACGTACTCGATTGACACCTCATCCAAACAATTTAATATTCAACCTATCCATCATTGGTACTCAGGCGCATTAGTGTGTACCCACTACACAATTCCCTCTATTAGTTGACCCTGGCTCGTTAGACAGCATCTTCGTATCCCACACTATCTAGAAGGACATGGGAACATCACGTCTAACAAGTTCTCTTCTGGGTCACCCACCTTCTTGGCTTGGAACCATACTTTTCCTTCACTATCACTGGGTCAAAATCCTGAAACTCCTTCCCTAACAGCAGGTGTATCATGTGGGATGCAGCTTTGATCTATGGAAAAAAAAATTTTAGGAGAACAGGTTGTTTGAGAAACCTGTCATAATGTTGTTGAAGATATTCTGCTGACCTCAGAGAGTCATAGAGCTGTACAGCACAGAAACAGACCCTTCGGTCCAACTCGTCCATGCCGACCAGATATTCCAACCCAATCTAGTCCCACCTGCCAGCACCTGGCCCACATCCCTCCAAACCCTTCCTATTCGTATACCCATCCAGATGCCTCTTAAATGTACTAGCCTCCACCACTTCCTCTGGCAGCTCATTCCATACACATTCCACCCTCTGTGTGGAAAAGTTGCCCCTTAGGTCTCTTTTATATCTTTCTCCTCTCACCCTAAACCTATGCCCTCTAGTTCTGGACTCCCCCAACCCAAGGAAAAGACTTTGTCTATTTACCCTATCCATGCCCCTCATAATTTTGTAAACCTCTATAAGGTCACTCCTCAGCCTCCGACGCTCCAGGGAAAACAGCCCCAGCCTGTTCAGCCTCTCCCTGTAGCTCAGATCCTCCAACCCTGGCAACATCCTTGTAAATCTTTTCTGAACCCTTTCAAATTTCACAACACCCTCCGAACCTGCTCTGAAAATGTAGCCAATTGTTTGTGAATTACTTTGTGTAGATTTAATGTAGCTTTGATTGTACAGACTTGATGAGCTGAAGGACCTTTTCTGTTCTGTATGATTCAATGATTAACTCGGCTTTATGTAAAGCCGATTATGGAGCGTAGAATTAAATAAGGAAATAATTTGGATTTTTGCAGCCCCTTTCAACACCCTAGGAGCCCCCCAAACACTTCACAGCCAATCTATTATGTTTGATCTTTTTGATGTTTAAGGGGAGGCAATGGCCTAGTGGTATTATTGCTATTCTGTTAATCTAAAGACCTGGGTAAAGTGTCAGGGACCTGGGTTCAAATCCTGCCATGGCAGGTGGTAGAATCTGAATTCAACAAAAATCTGGAATTTAGAGTCTAAATGATGACCATGGATCTGCTGTTGATTGTTAGTGAAAACCCCATCTGGTTCACTATTGCCCTTTAGGGAAGGAAACTGCCATCCTTACCCGGTCTGGCCTACATGCGACTCCAGACCCACAGCAACATGGTTGACTCTTAACTGCCCTCTGGGCAATAAATGATGGCCTAGCCAGTGACACCCAGATCCTGTGAATGAATAGTCACTGTTTTAATATAGGGAGTGAATTTGCAGACATTGCGGTATCACAAACAGCAACAAGATAAATTGCCAGAAGATCTGTTTTGTTTATGGTGGTCAGCATAGACGGAGAAGTCTTCTGTTATTTTTTAAAAAGTGCTTTCCTTACCCAAGAGGGATTGATTTTAATTGTTGATTGTTTTGTTTTCCAGTTAGCCTTGAAGACATTCCCTCCCATCCAGGTATCATCCTAATGAGCCATCTCTGAACTGCCTCCAATGAAACAATATATTTCCTTAAATAGGGGACCAAAGCTGCTCACAGTACTCCAAATGCGGCCTTGTCAGCACTGTGTAGAGTTGCAATAAGATGACTCTACTCTAACACTCCATCCCCCTTTGAAATAATGGCCAACATTCCATTCGCCTTCCTGATTACCTGCTGTCCCTGTGTGCTAGCTTTCGATATTTCATGTACTAGTTCCCCCAAGTGCCTTTGTGTTGCTGCTTTCTGCAGCTTTTCTCCATTTAAATAATGCTAAATAATAATAATCCGAATAATAAACTGAAGGAATTGTAAAGTTAAGGTGTGATAATGTGTTGATAATTAATTTTCTTGTAACATTGGAGAAAGATAACTCACTCATGGAGCCCCCTGTTTAACAGGACTTGGGAAATATCATCAGCACATGGACTACAGCAGTTCAAGGAGGCTACTCCCCACCACCTTCTCAAGGGCAATTAAGGATGTGTAATAAATGTGGGCCCTCCCAGTGACAAAGTGTTGCTGGAAAAGCGCAGCAGGCCAGGCAGCATCCAAGGAACAGGAGAATCGACATTTCGGGCATAAGCCCTTCGGCTTATGCCCGAAACGTCGATTCTCCTGTTCCTTGGATGCTGCCTGACCTGCTGCGCTTTTCCAGCAACACATTTTCAGCTCTGATCTCCAGCATCTGCAGTCCTCACTTTCTCCTCCCAGTGACACCCACGTCCCAATAATGAATAAGAATCAAAGTTCTGCAGACATATCTTCCCCCATTCCACCCCCTGAAATGTCTGCTTTCTGACCAGTTCAGTATTATGTCCTTGCTCTTGTACTCCATGGCCCTATCAATAAAGCCAGAAAACTGAATGTTTTATTAATTGCTCTCTCCTACTGTCCTGCCACTATCAATGGTCTTTGCAGATGTACACCCAGGTGCCTCTGCTTTTGCCGCACCCCCTTTAGAATTGTATCCCTTGTTTGCATTGTCAGTCTGTGTACTTTAAAAAGCAGCACCTCACACCTCCCTGCATTGAACTTCATCAGTCACCTCTCCACAAACTGGTCAATACCCTTTTGAAGTTCTACTCTGTCTTCCTCTCAGTTTACAATGGCTACCAGATTTCGTATCATCTGCAAACTTTGAACTTGTCCCCTTTGCACCAAGATCTAGATCGTGAATATATTCCAGAAAAAGCCAGTCTCCTGATACAAATTTTCCTCCAGTCCTGAGAATATTCATTGACTCTCTGTTTCCTATCACTCAGTCAGTTTTTTGAAGAAGGATAAGATGTTTGTGATGCTCCAGTTTTCTGGCACCTTCCTTGAATCCATGGGAAACTGAAAAACATCTGATCAATGCCCCTGTAGTTTCCACTCTCACTTTGTTCAATGTCCTTGATGCATTTTATCCAGCCTGATGCCTTGTCAATGTGAAGTACCCACAGGTTATCCACCACTTCATGGTCAATTTTAAATAATTCTAGTGACAGAGTTTCCTTCTCTGTCACCACGATCTGAGCAGAATCTCCTTCTTTGGTTTTCATTTAACACCTCAGTCATGCCTCCTGCCTCTAGGTGTAAATCTCTTTTCTGGTCTCTAGTCAGCCCTACTCCCCCTCTCACACTGTTTGTACATCTACAGAAGACTTTTGGATTTGGATGTAGGTTTGCTCACTGAGCTGGAAGGTTCGTTTTCAGACGTTTCGTCACCATACTAAGTAACATTTTCAGTGAGCCTCCAAATGAAGCACTGGTGGTGTAGCCTGCTTTCTAGTTATATGTTTGAGTTTCCTAGTGTGTCATTTCCTGTGGTGACATCATTTCCTGTGGTGATGTCAATTCCTTTTTTTTCTCAGGTGGTGGTAAATGGGATCCAAGTCAATGTGTTTGTTGATAGAATTCCAGTTAGAATGTCATGCTTCTAGGAATTCTTGTGCAAGTTCTTTATTTGGCTTGTCCTGGGATGGACGTGTCGTCCCAGTCGGAGTGGTGTCCTTCCTCATCCATATATAAGGATACTAGTGAGAGAGAGTCATGTCTTTTTGAGGCTAGCAAATACCTCACAAGCTCTACCTATCAATTTTGTTTGGACCAACAACACCCATATGGTCACCCGCCACTTCATTTGTTTAGCCACTTTATCAAGTGCAACGAAAACAGTTTCTATATCCTTCATGTTGAACTTAGGCAATACTGGGAAATATTTAAACATATCCCCACCAAGCCTTTGACTACGATGGGAATGTTCTCTATCCCTGTCCTCATCCCTAATCTGACCTTTCACCTCTACCTCTGGCATTTAAAGTCAACTTTGAGTTTTCAGTTCCAACCTCCGAAATTCAAAAACTCTCTTTCTCCCTTTCTTCTGCTTGGGCCTACCTTTCCTTTTTGTTCTGCCAGGCCTCTTCATTACTTTTCTTTTTCCTCCTCTAGAGCTATTCTATTTTTCTGCTTTCAGTCCTAATTCAAATAGTTTTATTTCCTTTTCATGTTCAGGCTGCTTCAAAGGCATTTGGTATGCTTTCCTTTATTGGTCAGAGTATTGAGTACAGGAGTTGGAAAGTCATGTTGAGGCTGTACAGGAGATTGGTTAGGCCACTGTTGGAATATTGCGCGCTATTCTGGTGTCCTTCCTATCGGAAAGATGTTGTGAAACTTGAAAGGGTTCAGAAAAGACTTACAAGAATGTTGCCAGGGTTGGAGGAACTGAGCTACAGGGAGAGGCTGAACAGGCTGGGGCTGTTTCCCCTGGAGCGTCGGAGGCTGAGGGGTGACCTTATAGAGGTTTACATAATCATGAGGGGCATGGATAGGGTAAATAGGTAAAGTCTTTTCTCGGGGGTCAGTGAGTCCAGAACTAGAGGGCATAGGATTAGGGTGAAAGGGGAAAGATATAAAAGAGACCTAAGGGGCAACCTTTTCACACAGTGTATGGAATGAGCTGCCAGAGGAAGTGGTGGAGGCTGGTACGATTGCAACATTTAAGAGGCATTTGGATAGGTATATGAATAGGAAAAGTTTGGAGGCATATGGGCCGGGCACTGGCAGGTGGGACTAGATTGGGTTGGAATATCTGGTCGGCATGGATAAGTTGGACCGAAGTGTCTGTTTCCATGCTGTATATCTCTATGACTCTATGACTGTATTTGCAATTGAATTTTAGCCATTTCTGATGGTTCCAATTACATTCCTGGCAATTGCTATTGCCACAATTATTTCCCCGTCTTCACACAGACAAAGGCAACCCCAGCTCTAGCTTGTGTGCCACTTCCAAAAGCTTTGCCTTGCGCACTGTCTGTAAACCACTCAAGGTGACTTCTTCCACCCCCAGAAAACTCTAAGTGACTGATAGTGTCATTACTACACAAGACACATCCTACTCAAACCAATAAAATATAAACCTAACACTCAAAACACTGACATTTACCATCCACTGTCTTTGATTCCAATGATCCTAAACCCAACCTGGAATTAGAGACTTTAATCCTGATAAGAGCCCCCAGTTTGCTATGCACCAGACCAACCCCCATCAAAATATATTACAATAGTCTAGACCCTAATTTTTTCTCATTTTAATGGTAAGTGTAAGGGGTTGCATTCCTGTTTCAATTCGATTGGTCAGACTACTCTACAGGAATAGTTGGATTTGAGATTCAGTGCGCTTTCCAAAGTTGGTGGTAACAATTTGTGACAGAAGTGGATTAGGCTTTCATTTTTCTGAAATAATGCCACCCTCACCTCCTGAAAACAGGCGGGCATACAACCCGACTGAATTTGCAGAAATTCACTCCTAATATACTTAGCAGGCTTACAACCACAAATTAGAACATCAGACGCCATCTGTCTAAGTGCAGCTGAGCCAACTGCTGGCATGGTCACAATAGGCTGAATGGCCATCTTCTATGTTGCAATGGACTCTACGGCTCAATTGGAATCACTGATGAACTCTGTGAACATTTTGCACCATGTGTTCACACCTCCAGGAGGATTCACTGCTTCACTGTTAAGTCCAGGCAAAATGTTTGAGCTCAGATTATATAGACTGGGTAAAGTCTGACTTCTGATTAATAAAAGTAATATGCTCCGTGACCCTTCAGTGTGGTGAGGTAACCCCAGGGGCTCACTAGTCCAGACCACAGCTGATATACTGAGAACAGTTTTGGGACCTTATCTATGGAACGATCTACTCAGATTGGCAGTCTAGAGGAGATTCGACAGGTTGATCCCAGATATGAAGGGACTGTTTTATGAGGAAAGGTTGAACCTATATTCATTGGTGTTCGGAAGAATAAGAGGAAACCTTATGAAACATATAAGGTTCTTTGAAGACTTGACAGGATCAAGATTGTTTTCCCTGTGGAGAGTTTAGGACCAGAGAGCATTATCCCTGAAGAAAAGGTTGTGGATTTAAGATAGAGATAAGGAGGACTTCCTTCTCTCAGCAGATAATGACTCTGAAATTCTTTACCACTGAGAGCTGTTGAGGCTGGGTCATAAATTACATTTATAGAATCTCTACAGTGTGGCAGCAGGCCATTCAGCCCATCAAGTCCACGTTGACTCCCAAAGAACGTCCCACCTAGAGCCACCACCCCTACCTATACTTCCCATGGTTAATCGACCTAGCATGCACATCCCTGGACACCATGGGCAACTTAGCATGGCCAATCTACCCTAACCTACACATCTTTGGACTGTGGGAGGAAACCCACACAGGCAGGGAGAGAATGTGCAAACTCCACATAGACAGCTGCCAGAGGCTGGGATCGAACCTGGGTCCCTGGCGCTGTGAGGCAGCAATGCTAACCACTGAGCCATCATGCTGTCCTAATGCTGAGAGAAACAGATTTTTTTATATCAGTGAGGAAATCAAGGCTTATGGGAAGAAAGCGGGAAAGTTGAGGATCATCAGATCAATCACAGTCCCATTGCTAGCAGAACAGACTCGATGAGCTGAATGGTCTTTTGATCCCACAGTTTATGGGCTAATGGATGTCTGAGCCTTCACTGGTGAAAGAGGGAAAGGGTGAGGCTCTATGGACTGACATTCACCACCAGCAGTGTCTACAGCAGCTTGGTGGCCAGGGTCACGGCCAAAAACAACATCTTGTATCGTCACATGAGAGCTCCGTGTGTGGTGCCTATTCTCAAGGAACTTCCTTCATGGCCACCAGCAAAGATCCATCAGGTCAAGTCACCGTACCGTCATGGATGGTTTACAACATGGCTATCATCTTGTGTAGATGGAAGGATGCCAACTAACTCATTCCAGTTAATCCAAAAGAGCAATTTAAAATACAGGGCCACCATTTCAGGATAATGTGGAGGAGCCGATGTTGGACTGGGATGGGCAAGGTTAAAAATCACATAACACCAGATTATAGTCCAACAAGTTTATTTGGAAGCACTAGCTTTTGGAGTGCTCCTCCTCCATCAGGTGTATGTCAACTGGAGCAGCGCTCTGAAAGCTAGTGCTTCCAAATAAACCTGTTGGACTATAACCTGGTGTTGTGTGATTTTTAACTTTATATCAGGATAAGGTGACAATGATATAGAGAATGGGATGGTTTTCATCGCATGAAAGACTTTAAAAATTGCATTGGGAATCAAACGACATGGGAAGTGAGTGGGAAAATGGAGTTGACAAGATCAGACACCATCTTAGAAATGGTAGTTCATATTCAATGAATTACATCATCACTTCCTGCCCTTATCATTTGATGTTCTTATCTAGCTGATCAGTTCTGTATTTGAATAATTGATCAATTATTGTTTTAGTTCCTCTGTGTTAACCCCTTAATTCCTGTTAACCAGTTGTTGGAGCTTGTGAACTGTTGTAACTAACACTCAGATATATGATGACACTTACTCTGCTCATAGTCAAACAAATAAGCATTAAAAATTGTGGCAAGGCAGAAAATAAACCAATTTATTTCAAGAAAATATGTTCTAACACAATGTTATCGATTCACTGTGAGTTCTTCATTTTGTTCCATAATTCTTAATGAGATTCTCAGAGCTATGACGATGTTGCCTTAAGTGGGACATGAAAATGACCCACACAAAACCCCAACTTCCAAAAAATGCCATCCTGAAGAATACGGGTATCAAGCCATAATTGATGAGCTGGAACGAGACAGAAATACATTTCAACTATGAGCATTAGCAAGAAAGTGCAAATTGGTTATCTTACTCTCAGTTGCAATAAAGAAACATACCTGTACTGTTGGCCAATAGATGATAGCAACCTGGAAACAAAACACAGATTGAATTAAGGATTAATGATGCCTCAATGAATTTTTATCACTTGTTGACTTGGATTTATTAATTCAAAGAATAAGATTGGAAATTATTTATTGTATACCTCTAATTACCCTTAAGAAGATGTTGAGACACTTTTCTGATCTACTGCAGACCCTGGTATAGGGACACTGTGATGATGTTGTGGCTTTAAGGAGTTATTTTGTCCTGGTATATTTTAAGAGTGAGATTGAACGAGAGATGTTGAGGAGTCTGTGGTATTGAGGCCTTGGGCTTTTTTTAAAAAGTTGAAACAATAGAAGCAGCCTGGTTGGGTGTGGCCAGCTCTCACTGACCACGATTTCTAATTTTTTTTTACTTTACAGGTTTAGCTTTAAGCAGTTGTTGTTGGAATCTCAACAGGGCAGGAGCTGCAAGAGCTTTTAAGAAGTAGAAGCTAACTATTCCCTCTCTCAGCTGGAAGCTGGGGTTTCTGTCTGCTGCTGGATTACCTGAGAGACAAATCTGCTTTTCTGAATTTGCCTTTTTACCAAGGAGTGTGTTTATGGCATGTTACTGTATTGGAACAGTTAATTAGTAATGGTTACTGTATCTATTGTTTTGGTTAATTTTTCCAATAGAGTGTAGTTATTCTAAATTCCTTTTTGATTTGTTGTATTTTAATTTTTTAGTGTTTAAATAAACTATGTTTTGCTTATCATTGAGAAGCTGAGTAATTGCATTGCATCGGGAACTCAGCATTTCACATTTGCCTTTAAAATAATAAAAAGTTAGGATCTGGGCTGCCACCTTAAAATAATTTGTGATATTTTGTCTGATCTGGTCCACAACAACACCTACTGTGCTGTTCGGGATGGAAAGCCAAGATTTTAACCCAAGGAACAGCAATATATTTCCAAGTCAGGACGGTGAGTGGCTTGGAGGGGAACTTACAGGGGGTGGTGTTCCCATTCATCTGTCACTCCAGATGGTAAGGCTTTGGAAGGTATTACCAAAGGAATTTTGGTGAGGTGATATGGTGCATCTTGTAGATAGTATACACTTCTGCTTTTGAGCATCGATGTTGAAGGAAGTGAACATTGAAGGTGGTGGATATAGTGCCAGTTAAGTGGGCTGTTTTGTCCCGGATGCTATCAAGCTTCTTGAGTGTTATTAGACCTGCACCAATCCAGAGAAACAGCGATTATTCCATCATACTCCCGACTTATGCCTTGTAGATGGTGGACAGGCTTTGGAGAGTCAAGTAGTTAGTTACTCACGACAGAATTCCCAGCCACTGACCCACTGTAGTAGCCACTGTATTTATGTGGCTGATCCAATTCAATTTCTGATCAATGGTAGCCCCAGCATTTTAATTGTGTGGGATTTAGCAGTGATGATGCCATTGAACGTCAAGGGGGAAATTGTGAGATTCTTCTCTTGTCAGGAATGGACATTGCCTGGCAAGAATATTATTTATGTTGTCCATATTGTGTTGCTGTATATGCACACAAGTTAATTTGGTCTATGAGGAGCTGGATGGTATTAAATATTGTGCAATCATCAGGAAACAACCTCTCTTCTGGCCTTATGATCATAGAATCATAGAATCCCTACAGTGTGGAAACAGGCCCCTCAGCCCAACAAGTCCACACTGACCCTCCAAAGAGTGTCCCACCCAAACCCATTCCCATTATGCTACATTTACCCCTGACTACTGCACCTAACCTACACATCCCTGAACACTATGGGCAATTTAACATGGCCAATTCACCCAACCTGCATACCTTTGGATTATGATGGAGATCAAGTCACTGAGGAAGCTGTTGAAGAGGGCTGAGCCGAGGACACCCCTGGCAATTACTGGAGGATTCTTTTTAGAAGTATTCATACCTCCTCTGGTTCCTTAGTTCTGAATCATATTCAGTTCATAAGGAGTGATTTTATAAGCATAGTGTTAAAATTTTTAAAAAAGCAAGATCAAAAGCATTGCACCTGCAATTTAATTGTTGTGTGGCCAGCAGATGGGTTTCCCTTCCTCTAGTAAGCGTTTGAAAAAAAAAGCAGCCCTTCAGCATTTATTAAATTATTCCTCACTTGAAATCAAAGTGAGACTGTGGAAAGAAGATTGCAGGTCTTCTTCCTGACCTCTCCGCCCCCACCCCCTCTCCGGCCTATCACCCTCACCTTAACCTCCTTCCACCTATCATCTTCCCAATGCCCATCCCCCAACTCCCTTCTCCTTACCTTTTATCTAAGACTGCTTGGCACACTCTCCTCATTCCTGAAGAAGGGCTTATGCCCGAAACGTCAATTCTCCTGTTCCTTTGATGCTGCCTGACCTGCTGCGCTTTTCCAGCAACACATTTTTAAGCTCCCAACTCCTGTACTGAATACTCTGACCAATAAAGGAAAGCATACCAAACGTCTTCTTCACTATCCTATCTACCTGCGACTCCACTTTCAAGGAGCTATGAACCTGCACTCCAAGGTCTCTTTGTCCAGCAACACTCCCTAGGACCTTACCATTAAGTCCTGCTAAGATTGGCTTTGCCAAAATGCAGCACCTCGCAATTATCTGAATTAAACTCCATCTGCCACTTCTCAGCTCATTGGCCCATCTGATCAAGATCCTGTTGTAATCTAAGGTAACCCTCTTCGCTGTCCACTACACCTCCAATTTTGGTGTCATCTGCAAACTTACTAACTGTACCTCTTATGCTTTCATCCAAATCATTTACAGGCCTCCAGTCTGAAAAACAACCCTCCACCACCACCCTCTGTCTTCTACCTTTGAGACAGTTCTGTCTCCAAATGGCTAGTTCTCCCTGTATTCCATGAGATCTAACCTTGCTGATCAGTCTCCCATGAGGAACCTTGTCGAACGCCTTACTGAAGTCCATATATTGAAGTCAATCAAGTTTGTGAGACATGATTTCCCACGCACAAAGCCATGTTGACTATCCCTAATCAGTCCTTGTCTTTCCAAATACATTCTGGATTAGTGGTGCTGGAAAAGCACAGCAGTTCAGGCAGCATCCAAGGAGCAGCGAAATCGACGTTTCGGGCAAAAGCCCTTCATCAGGAATACAGCCTTATAAAGCTTTATTCCTGATGAAGGGCTTTTGTCCGAAACATCGATTTCGCTGCTCCTTGGATGCTGCCTGAACTGCTGTGCTCTTCCAGCACCACTAATCCAGAATCTGGCTTCCAGCATCTGCAGTCATTGTTTTTACTTTCCAAATACATGTGCATCCTGTCCCTCAGGATTTCTTCCAACAACTTGCCCACCACCAATATCAGACTCACTGGTCTATAGTTCTCTGGCTTGTCCTTACCACCCTTCTTAAACAGTGGCACCACGTTAGCCAACCTCCAGTCTTCTGGCACCTCACCTGTGACTATCGATGATACAAATACCTCAGCAAGAGGCCCAGCAATCACTTCTCTAGCTTCCAAGAGTTCTCGGGTACACCTGATCAGGTCCTGGCAATTTATCCACTTTTATGTGTTTCAAGACAACCAGCACTTCCTCCTCTGTGATATGGACATTTTGCAAGATGTAACCATCTATTTCCCTACAGTCTATATCTTCCATATCCTTTTCCACGGTAAATACTGATGCAAAATACTCATTTAGTATCGCCCCCATTTTCTGCGACTTGCTGATCTTTGAGGGGCCGTATTCTCTTCCTAGTTACCCTTTTGTCCTTAATGTATTTGTAAAAATCTTTGGATTCTCCTTATTTCTATTTGCCAAAGCTATCTCATGTCCCCTTTTTGCCCTCCTGATTTCCCTCTTAAGTATACTCCTACTTCCTTTATACTCTTCTAAGGATTCACTCGATCTGTCCTGTCTATACCTTACATATGCTTCCTTCTTTTTCTTAACCAAACCTTAGGAGGTAAACCCACACTGGCACAGGGAGAATGTGTAAACTCCACTCTGATAGTAGTCACCCAAGGTTGGAATTAAACCCAGGTCCTTGGTGCTATGAGGTAGCAGCACTAACCACTGAGCCACCATGCAGTATTTGACAGTCTTACCACACTGCACTATGATGGCTCAGAATCTGTGTTAGCAGTATAGAGAAGCTATCAGATTCACAGAACAAATGCAAGCTTGTACTTTTAGCATTTATTTCAGTGTAACACATAATGAACAAGTTCCACCATGTTGAGTGAGACATATTCTTTGAGGATGTGACAAAACACGTTGATGAATATAGGGCAGTGGATGTGGTGCACATGGATTTTAGCAAAAGGCATTTGATAAGATTCCCCATCGTAGGCTCATTGAGAAAGTAAGGAAATATGGGATACAGGGAAACCTGGCTGCCTGGATACAGAATTGGCTGGCCCATAGAAGGCAGAGAGTGGTGGTCAATGGAAAGTTTTAGCCTGGAGCTTGGTGACCAGTGGTGTTCTGCAGGGATCTGGTCTGAGACCTCTGCTCTTCGTGACTTTTATAAATGACTTGGATGAGGAAATGGGAGGGTGGGTAGTCAGTTTGCGGAAGGTTGGTGGAGTTGTGGATAGTGTGGAGGGCTGTTGTAGGTTGTAATGGGACATTGACAGGATGCAGAACTGGGCTGATAAGTGGCAAATGGAGTTCAAGCTGGAAAAGTGTGAAGTGATTCACTTTGGAAGGTCAAATCTGAATGCACAGTACAGGGTTAAAGGCAGGATTCTTGGCAGTGTGGAGGAACAGAGGGATCTTGTGGTCCATGTCCATAGATCCCTCAAAGTTGCTAGCCAAGTTGATAGGGTTGTCAAGAAGGCATATAGTGTGTTGGCTTTCATTAGCAGGGGAATGACTTTAAGAGCCAAGAGGTTATGCTGCAGCTCTATTGAGTCCTGGTTAGACCACACTTGGAATATTGTGTTCAGTTCTGGTTGCCTCATTATAGGAAGGATATGGAAGCTTTAGAGAGAGTGCAGAGGAGATTTACCAGGCTGCTGCCTGGACTGGAGGGCAGGTCTTATGAAGAAAGGTTGACGGAACTAAGACTTTTCTCATTGGATGAAGAAGGGTGAGAGGCGACTTGATAAAGATGTACAAGATGATGAGAGGCATAGAGAGCGTGGATAGTCAGAGACTTTTTCCCAGGGCAGAAATGGCTATCACGCGGGAGCATTATTTTAAGGTGATTGGAGGAAGGTTTGGGACGATGTCAGAGGTAGGTTCTTTACACAGAGAGTGGCGGGTGCATGGAATGCACTGCCAGTGGTGGTAGTAGAGTCAGAGACATTAGGGACTTTTAAGTGACTCTTGGATAGACACATAGATGACAGTAAAATTAAGGGTTTGATCTTAGAGTAAAAGGTTGGCACAACATCAAAGGCTGAAGGGCCTGTACTGTGCTGTACTGTTCTATGTTCTATAACTGGGTTCCTTAACAGTGCACTAATTCCAAAATGATTACTGGACATCCTCATGGATCAGAGAAACTAATTTTATATCTGTAGAATGCCACTTCCTCCACAATAATAAGTTCCACTAGAATTTAAAAAAAACTTGTTTTAAAGCTCTGTTAATCTTGGTTTTATTCTATCTTCATTTAACATAATAATTTATTCTTCAGTGTGTTTAACTTCCTGGCTTGTTGTGTGTGTAGTTACTATCTGAATTGCGTCAAAACTCCTATAGATGTTTTGGGAATTAATTGCACTTGGATTTTATTTAAGAAAGGCAACAGAAAAATACAGTAGATGCTGGAAGTCTAAAATAAAAACAAAAATCACCAGAGATGCTCAGCAGATCTACACAAGGACTTCCAATGAACATACAATACTGTCCAATGTCCAATTACCTCCTGACTTGAAGATGGCGTCAGTGGAGTGGTTTTCGCCGGATGAGACCGATTCGGGGAGAGAGTGTGCCCAGTGCAGGGGGAGAATGCCCAGTGCAGAGGGAGAGTGCCCGGTGCAGAGGGAGAGTGTGCCCAGTGCAGGGGAGAGAGTGAGCCCAGTGCGAGGGAAGAATGTGCCCAGTGCAGGGGGAAGAGTGTGCCAGTGCAGGGGGAGAGTGTGCCCAGTGCAGTGGAAGAGTGTGCCCAGTGCAGGGGCAGAGTGTGCCCAGTGCAGGGGGAGAGTGTACCCACTGCAGGGGGAGAGTGTGCCCAGTGCAGTGGAAGAGTGTGCCCAGTGCGGGGGGAGAGTGTGCCCAGTGCAGGGGGAAGAGTGTGCCCAGTGCAGGGGGAGAGTGTACCCAGTGCAGGGGCAGAGTGTGCCCAGTGCAGGGGGAGAGTGTGCCCAGTGCAGGGGGAGAATGTGCCCAGTGCAGGGGGAGAGTGTGCCCAGTGCAGGGGCAGAGTGTGCCCAGTGCAGGGGCAGAGTGTGCCCAGTGCAGGGGGAGAGTGTGCCCAGTGCATGGGGAGAATGTGCCCAGTGCAGGGGGAGAATGTGCCCAGTGCAGGGGGAGAGTGTGCCCAGTGCATGGGGAGAATGTGCCCAGTGCAGGGGGAGAATGTGCCCAGTGCAGGGGGAGAGTGTGCCCAGTGCGGGGGGAGAGTGTACCCAGTGCAGGGGGAGAGTGTACTCAGTGTACTGGATCAGATTTACTTCAACTGTGCTATTGTTCGTGTTAGGCTCAGTACTATTTTTATTTCGATTTTTACTGATATATTTGGTAGTTTGCCCCTAACCCTGTTTTCCCCTTAGGGCCCATTATTTCGATTGCGCGATTTTCTATAACACGGTGATGCACGAAAACGCACCTGCTGCATTATAGCAGAACTAACTGCACTTGGAAAATGTTGCCCCAGTCATCCCAGCCGTCCATTTTGAGATCCACCAGAGGAGATGAACCATTGGGGTCATTCACAAGGTTTTGCTGGTTTTCGTTTTGGTCTGGATACTTCCCACCTCCCTACACACCCCACACCCTCCTCCCCCACCACCACCCCCACTACCTCCCTGAGGTTTGAAGATTTCCACAGAGTAGCAGCATTGGGCACCACACTGGATTCATCCTGGAAGTGTGGGCCCCAGCCCTTATTTGGCCTCAATGGGTGACCATGGGCCATCTCACCCAAAACTGAATCCTGATGGAGGCAGAAAGCGATGGGGGAGGGGGTGAGTGAGTACCCTCCCAATCTTTGTGCTGAGTACAACTGGGAGGAGAAATACCAACTAACTAACACTGTTTCTCTCTCCACAGATATTGCCAGACCTGCTGAGTATTTCCAAAGCTTTCGGTTTTGTTAAAAAATAGCCTTGCCTTAATTTTCAGCCGAAGGTTATGGAAGGAGCACTAGTATAGTGGGGAGAGTCTGTTTGTATAGCAGGAGAGGCTGTGTGTATAGCGGGGAGAGTCTGTGTGTATAGCGGGGAGAGGCTGCGTGTATAGTGGGGAGAGGCTGCGTGTATAGTGGGGAGAGGCTGTTTGTATAGCGGGGAGAGACTGTTTGTATAGCAGGGAGAGGCTGTTTGTATAGCAGGGAGAGGCTGTGTTTTTAGCAGGCAGAGGCTGTTTTTATAGCGTGGAGAGGCTGTGGGTATAGCGGGGAGAGGCTGTGTTTATAGCGGGGAGAAGCTGTGGGTATAGCTGGGAGAGGCTGTGTGTATAGCAGGGAGAGTCTGTGTTTTTAGCAGGCAGAGGCTGTTTTTATAGCGTGGAGAGGCTGTGGGTATAGCTGGGAGAGGCTGTGTTTATAGCGGGGAGAAGCTGTGGGTATAGCTGGGAGAGGCTGTGTGTATAGCAGGGAGAGTCTGTGGTTATAGCTGGGAGAGGCTGTGTGTATAGCTGGGAGAGGCTGTGTGTATAGTGGGGAGAGGCTGCTTGCGTTCAGTCTAACTAGCAAATACATCATGGTTAGGCTTCAGGTTCCTTTTTTACCTTATATGTATCCCAGAACTTTTCTCTCCAGACCGCAAAGATATCGTGTTTCCCTTCCATCACACTCATACCTAAACAAAATTGCAGATGGACAAGAATAAAGAATGTCTCTGCTGACAGAGTATTCTGACATTAATGCAAAGCATCTTTAAAATCTGCATTCTAACACTGACTATCAATTCATAGAATCCCTGCAGCATGGAAGCAGGCCATTGAGACACACCAACCCTCTGAAAAACATCCCACCCAAACCCACACCCTGCACTTCCCATGGCCAATCCACCTAACCTGCCCATCCTTGGATTGTGGGAGGAAACCGGAACACCCAGAGGAAATCCGCACAGACATGGAGAAAATGTGCAAACTCCACAAAGTCAGTCACCCAAGGCTGGAATCGAACCTGCATCCATAGCACTGTGAGGCAGCTGTGCAAACCACTGAGCCACCATGTTACCTGTACAGATAGAATGGGTTGAAGTGTCCATTCCTTAACCATCAACCTGGCTGGAAAACTGTGATAAAAAAATTGGACTTTGTTGAATAATGATTAAATGTATTTTATTGATGTAATAAGATCACAGAGCCAGTGTGAAACAGCTAACTCCACCCATTGGTCAAATATGTGAGATACAGCCAGTCCCCAGTTTGCAAACCATTCTATTTCTGAGTCTGTTTGCAACTCATAGAATCATACAGCATGGAAACAGACCCTTCGGCCCAACTTGTCCATGCTGACCTGATGAAGGGCTTATGCCCACAACGTCGATTTACCTGCTCCTCGGATGCTGCCTGACCTGCTGTGCTTTTCCAACACCCAAGGTGGCGCTGTAAGTGGTGATTTATCAACTTTTCACTGTACTCATTTGAGCCCATGTGACAATAAGGCTAATTCAATTTAATTCACAAGTCAGGACCGCTGTCGCTTACAATCTGAGGTAGCCTGGGCACACTGCTACTATAACCAGTAACACAGTGATGTTCACCACTAACAGGATTCTGGAGCAGGATCAAAAAGATGTTCTGCCCATTCCACAAGTGGGATATCACAGGATTGTTATGGTGCAGAAGGAGGCCATTCAGACCATCATGTCAGCATTGGCTAGTCCTCTGAACCCACAATTTGACTTGGTGCCATTCTGCTGCCTTTTCCCTTTGACCTTGTATGTTGTCTCCATTTAAATAACCATCCAATGTGCTCTTGAATGCCTCAACTGAACCTGAAATGCTGACTTTACAACCTCCTGATGCTACTTGGCTTGCTGTTTTGTTCCAGCCTTCTGCTTGTCTCAATTGAACCTGATGCAACCAGACTTCCAGGCATTTGAAACCTGCGCCAATTCCAGTGTATGTGAGTTTTGGTGCTGATGTGGTGCCAGGCCTGTAGACAGGTAGGTTGTATCGAATAGCATGTTCCTTCGGCTGCTCAGAACTAGCAAGATATGACAGCACGCAAACAATATTTCACTTGAAATACTGACAACATTGTGTCCAAAGTTATGTGTGATTCTGCCACTGGACAGCATTTGCTGGATAATCCTGAGTGTGCAAAGAATTATACTGGCTACCAATTTGGGATTGCCAGCCAGGTTTGTAGTGTGGCAAACTTGTCTGAACTGGAAACAACATATTTGAATACATGGAGCCCTGTTCTTTGCAGAGAGAAAGAACAAATACATTCACTGTCCTTGTTTCAACAGCCATACAATCAGAGTTTCCCTGGATCATTTAAAATATAACCAAAGCTTGGCAGTTTACTGCCCAAGGGTGGGGGTGGGGTGGGGTGGGATGGGATGGGGTGGGGGGCATCTCCTGATCAGCCCAGCTCGACTGGTGGCTTTTGCCATCAGCGATGGGAAAGTCTAGTTCCAAGCTGTAACGGGCATAGGTGGGGGTTCTGTCTGCCTCATCAGAAAAATCAATGACAAAAAACTGAGATTGCTGGAAAAAACTGCAGGCCTGGCGGCATCTGTGGAGAGAAAGCAAAATTAACCTTTGGGGTTTAATCTTCTTCAGAACTGATTACAGCCAGGGGAAAAGGTTGGATTTTGTGCAGAAGATTGGATGGTGGGAGGGAGTAGGAGTAAATGATTGGTGGAGATGGAGCCTAAAGATAGAGAGAGAGAGAGAGAGAGAAAGAGAGACGGGGAGAGAGAGAGAGAGCTCAAAACAGTTGGGCATATGAAGGCGTGGGTAAAGGTCAGCCTGGGAGAATGAGAAGCTGCTGGCTGACAAAGGGTTGTTAGTGTGATGACAAGGCCTAGTTTGTGGGGTGGGGGGAAGTATGGAAGAAAGTACTCAGACCCTAAAATTACTGAACTTGATATTGAGTCAAGAGGTGGCAGGATTCCCAAGTGGAAAATGAGGAGCTGTACTTCCAGGTTACGCTGAGCTTCGCTGGAGCACTGCAGCAAGCTGGGAAAATGGGAAAATCAATCACAAGGCAAGACATGGAATACTGTGAAAGGGCCTGACGCTTTCACTAACCCAAAGTGTTTCAGTTGTGCCTCAGGCATGTCGTTGTTAGAATAATTATTGCAAAGATAAATTTTCCACGGTCAATTATTTACAATCTCAACGCAAGTGCTGATTACAGTTCATTCTGATGATACTTACAAACCTGCATTTGCAGCAGTAAAATCTCTTCTGTAAATTGAAATAAAGAACATTAAAAACCTAACAAACACCTAAAAATGTAAATGTAATGGAAAAGAGTGTATTGGTGAAGAGAGAAGGAAATAGCGAAAGTTGATCTTTATTTAAGTTTTCATGTATGAGCACGAGCCGTGTGGACAGGAAAACAGAGCTGAGCACGTACTGTCGGAATTTCGCACTATTGTGTGCGAGTGGACTCTTTGTAATAATCATGAGATAATAATCACAATGTCACAGAATTTTTACAGTGCAGAAGGAGACCATTCAGCCCATCGTTTCTGAGCATTTTAACATAATGCTGATCTCAGACCTTTTCTCCGAAGCCCCGGCACATTTTTTCCTGTAACCATTATCCACTAGTGCCCTCAATGGAACCTGCCCACCAGGATCACAATAATAATTTTCTAAAAGATAAAGTCACCACAGTCCAGTTCTTATCGAAGAAACTGTTAGCTTGCCAAAACACCAGAAGACCTGCTGACGTTGGAAATCGGAAACAAAACCAGAAATGGCTGGCTTGGTAGCATCTGAAGATGAGTCACTGAACCCGAAACATTACCTCTGAGGTCAACTTGTAGTGGCGTGCCTCAAGTGAGGGGAGAGATTCCACTTACCTATGTAAAAGCCGCTGACGCCGGTTGGAGTTATCACCAGTTGGTCACACACCACTTTGCGAAGGACGTTGCCTGGTGCTGTCCCAGGGAACATGCGCTCCATCAACCTCAGCCACAGGTAGAAGATGTTGCCATGGAAGCTGAAGGCCAGGATGGCAACATTCCGAGTCTGTTTCAAGTCGACCTTTTCTTTATTATGCAGTTTCTGTTGGGCCAGATCCCCCGCTGTGAAGATTGAGCTGTACCACGTTATGTTGGTGATCCAGGGGAACCTCTTGGCTTGTGCCAGCAGAAATTTCAACATCATTCACCGATCCGCAGAGGGACTGCAGACTGGCCAAGTGCCAACTGGTGCCTACATTCCTGCCCTCTGCAGAAATAGAGCAAGACTGGACAACATTCAGACAGCACCTTGCCTGGGAGGGAGCAAGCTGACCTAGTGTCTGACCTTTGGTCAGAACCCAGTCCATTGTTCACACCTTTGTGAGATCACCCTCAAACTCCAAACTCTGTCACCGTGAAGTAACAGCGTCACTTGAGCCCAGGCTACTGACAAAGCAAGTTGGTTAATAAGTACAGTATTCACACTAACCAAAGCTCAAATTCTTTCAACCAGTTTCATCTGTCAGCCAGTGACGGAGATGGAATTGGGTGAATCTCAGAATCTGGTGGGTTGCAAGAAAAGATCAGTGCACTGGACCACGGGTACTCAAGAACAAACCACGACAAGCAGACCTAACACAGCCAGAAACCCTAACCACCTTACCATACATCAAAGAAGTTTCAGAAATGACAGCCAGACTACTAAGACCCCTCGGAATCCTAGTAGAACACAAACCCACCAACACTCTCAAACAAAAACTAACAAACTTAAATATATAATTTCAGTTAGATCACACTGTAAGCTTTTGCTATAAATTCTGTATCCTACAATCTTATGCTCCACAATCACCTGATGAAGGAGCAGCACTCCGAAAGCTAGTGCTTCCAAATAAACCTGTTGAACTATAACTTGGTTTAGGGTGTAGGTTTTGCTTGCTGAGCTGTAGGTTTGATATCCAGACGTTTCATTACCTGGCTAGGTAACATCATCAGTGGTTACCTCCAAGTGAAGCGAAGCTGTTGTCTCCTGCTTTCTATTTATATGTTTGTCCTGGATGGGGTTCCTGGGGTTTGTGGTGATGTCATTTCCTGTTCGTTTTCTATGGGGTTGATAGATGGTATCTAGATCTATGTGTTTGTTTATGGCGTTGTGGTTGGTGTGCCAGGCCTCTAGGAATTCTCTGGCATATCTTTGCTTAACCTGTCCCAGGATAGATGTGTTGTCCCAGTCGAAATGGTGTTTATTTTCCTCCGTGTGTAGGGCTACGAGGTAGAGAGGCTTGTGTCTTTTTGTGGCTAGCTGGTGTTCATGTATCGTGGTGGCTAACTTTCTTCCTGTTTGTCCTACATAGTATTTGTGGCAGTCCTTGCATGGAATTTTGTAGATGACGTTGGTTTTGTCCATGGGTTGTACTGGGTCTTTTTGTTTGAGAGTGTTGGTGGGTTTGTGTGCTACTAGGATTCCGAGGGGTCTTAGTAGTCTGGCTGTCACTGCAGCACAGACGAACTTCGGAAAACAGAGGAGAACCACCTATACAACTTATTCAAGAAGAATGGGTACTCAAAAAATACAGTCCGCAGATTCCTCAAGAACAAACCACGACAAGCAGACCTAACACAGCCAGAAACCCTAACCACCTTACCATACATCAAAGAAGTTTCAGAAATGACAGCCAGACTATTAAGACCACCAGGATACATGAACACCACCTAGCCATAAAAAGACACAAGCCTCTCTACCTCGTAGCCCTACACACAGAGGAAAAAAACCACCATTTCGACTGGGACAACATATCTATCCTGGGACAAGCTCAGCAAAGACATGCCAGAGAATTCCTAGAGGCATGGCACTCCAATCGCAACGCCATAAAGAAACACATAGATCTAGATACCATCTATCAACCCCTCAGAAAATGAACAGGAAATGACATCACCACAAACCCCAGGAACCCCATCCAGGACAAACATATAAATAGAAAGCAGGAGACAACAGCTTCACTTCACTTGGAGGTCACCACTGATGATGTTACCTAGCCAGGTAATGAAACGTCTGGATATCAAACCTACAGCTCAGGTGGGGTCACCTGTAGTATGACATGAACCCAAGGTTCTGGTTGAGGCCATCCCCATGTGTACCGAACTTGGCTATCAGCCACTGCTTGGCCACTTTGCGTTATTGCCTGTCCCGAAGTCCGCCTTGGATCACCCGAAGGTCTGAGGTCGAATGTCCTGGAGTGTTCTCCGACTGGGAGGAAACACTCTTGTCTGTTGATTGTTGTGATCTGTTGCCGTGACCTCTGCTTGGTCTCACCAATGTACCATGCCTCAGGGTGGCCTTGCCTGCAGTGTATGAGATAGACAATGTTAGCTGAGTCACATGAGTACCTGCCATGTACTTGGTGGGAGGTGTCCTCACGTGTAATGGTGGTATCTGTGTTGACAATCTGACATGTCCTGCAGCGTGAGAAGGTTGTATGGTGTTGCCCTGAAAGCGGGGCAGTTTTAATTGTTCATCAATGTTTATGACATGGTGAATAAATCATGGTGAGGGGTGTAATGCAAGGGGATTAGAACCCTGGAGTAACCTTGCGAGTATATCACAGAGCTGCCTATCACTGAGTATAAATAGTACTGAGAGGGTGAGTTCTGGAAGACTACTAATGTGGACACAAACAGTAATATAGATTAAACCTTATGTCTTGTGACTATAAGATCAGAGCCTAGTATGCAATTACTGTATGTAGCAGTATTTAATGTTAATGTACAAATCATTGAATTGTAGTGGCCTTCTCCTGGACCAATCTCACAGTCAGACATCAAACCACAAGTTCCCAGAACAGGTATTTCCCGCCTTTCTAACATCAGCCTCATTTGACTTTGCTTCAAGGAAAGGGGCGGAGCCTGCCGGGAGGGGCGGGGCCTAAGGGCGGGGTCAAAACGTAGGCGGGGCTGAAGGTAATAGCAGGTTCTGACTGAAAGAGCGTGGTCTGACCGAATGGGCGGGGTCCGGTTAATGGTCACAACACGACTGAATGGGCGGGGTCAGATGAATGGGCGGGGCTCTGACCGACTGGACGGGATCGTACGGAAAGGGTGGGGTCTGAGCATGTGGGTGGGGTGACGGCCGTGCGCGTAGCCATGACGGTGAACATTGACCGTCAGGGGCGGGGCTTAGGATGATTGATGGTCCAGGGCCTGTGTTGTGTCTTGACAGGCATAGGGGCGGGGACAAGTGCTGAATGACCGGCAGAGGGGTGGGGTCTTGTTATTATTGACGGACAGTGGACGCGGCCTGATGGTGATCGGAGGAGCAGGGGGCGGGGTCTGGTGGTGATTGACGGACAGTGGGATGAGGACGTTGGCGACGTCTGACAGGCCGGGGGTGGGGCCGATGGGTGATTGACGGAGCGGGGCAGCCGGCTGCGCGCGCAGCTGCCAGCGTGGAGACGGGGGGCTGATGGCGGAAGCGGGAGTCCGGCACCGGGAGTGACAACAGGATATCGAGTGTGGGAGGTCGCGCCAGCGCCCGCGGTCACCCGATCATCTCTTTAATAAAAATAAAACAGACTGAAGCGAAGCGACTATCGAGATGGAAACGTCCTTGGAGAAGGTAGGGAGACTCTGGGTGACTGGAGGGAGGTATCCTGAGGCTCCGGGCCTGTGCTGTCCTGGGCCAGGGGCCGGGGGCCGGGGGCCGGGGGCCGGGGGCCGGGGTCTCTCTGAACAAACTCGGTGCTGAGAGTGTGTCCAGCTCCTGGCGTAAACACCTATCCCCACCCCCGCCTTGTCCTCTCACAACGCAACTCATGACCCAGGTGCATTTATCCAGCTGCTTGTTTCCGGGTGGTGAGCCCCGCAGACTGCGAGTTGTTTGGAGTCAGATTCATTGGCAGTTTAATTGCTCTTGACTGTGATTTTTGTATTCAAAGCTTCAGTCTCCCCTTGCTCCTCGTTCTCTGGATTTCCCAAATCAGGAAAGGCTTTGAGATCACATCAGCGCGTCTGGCAGGTAGCACCAGGAAAGAGACGAAAACAGAGTTAAGGTTTCAGGTCTACACCCCTCATTAGAGAAGCTGGATATGCACAGGAACTCCGCCAACACAGTGATCAAAGCTGAAAACACTTTACACGGATAATGTTTGTCTTATGCACTGATACTTGTTGGATTTTATTCATTCATGAGTGTTTCCGTTCAGGTGTGCACTTGCTATCCATCCCACATTTGCAAAGCTGAGCTCACTTCTGTATCATTGCAGTCAATGTGTTGTGCGAACACCAGCACTTTTAGGAAGGGAGTCCCAAGATTTAGGAGAAAGTGAGGACTGCAGATGCTGGAGATCAGAGCTAAAAATGTGTTGCTGGAAAAGTGCAGCATCCAAGGAGCAGGAGAATTGACGTTTATTGAGATTTAACCAAGTTGATTGAGAATTGAGATTTAACCAAGTGGCAGTGAAGGGGCATAAATATGTTCCTAGTTAGGATGGTATGTGGCTTTGATGGGGAATTCCCAGGTAATCTGAGATATCTGCTTTTATTATCCTTTTAGGTAGTAGAGGTTGTGAGTGTGGAAAGAACCCTTAGTGAGTTATTATAGTGTATCTTGTCATGGGTAAATACTGCTGCCACTCTGCATTGGGGTGGAAGGAGTGAATGTTTGTGCATCTGGTGCCAATCAAGTAGGCTGCTTTGCCCTGGATGGTGTTAAGCTTCTTGAGTGTCGGTGGAGCTGCATTCATCCAGTAAGTGGAGAGCATTCCATCACATGCCTGACTTGTGGCTTGGAGATGATGGACAAGCTTGGGGGAGGTGTGCTGGCAAGGGTTGGTGTAAGAATGGTATGAATTGATTTTATACACAGCCTCTCGGGACACTGCGTCCTTTGAAAGGCATGTATTTTGATTATAAACTGAACAGTAAAGCCTGGTACATGCAGCAACCAGTTTAAAGAGATATAGTCTTAAAATCCAATGCTGGAAATAGAAAAACAATCATTCAGTGTTGTGTTTGATACTGATTCTGGCGTCAGATTTTAAAAAAAAATTCACTCACAGGCTTCACTGGCTAGGCCAGCATTTATTGCTCATCCTGAAGTTAAGAGTCAACCCCATTGCTGTGGGTCTGAAGTCATATGTAGGCCAGACCAGGTAAGGATGGCAGTTTCCTTCCCTTAAGGACATTAGTGAACCAGATGAGTGATTCCTGATGAAGGGCTCCGGCCCGAAACGTGGATTTTCCTGCTCCTCGGATGCTGTGCTTTTCTAGCAACACAATTATCTTTTCTGACAATTGACAATGGATTTATGGTCATCATTAGACCCTTAATTCCAGATATGTATTGAGTTCAATTTCAATCTGTCATCGGGGATTTGAATCCAGGTTCCCCACAACATTATCTGAGTCTCTGGATTATCAGTCCTGCAGGAATGCCTCTAGGCCATTAAATTGTGTGCATTTCCATTTATCTTCAAAATGTGTGTGAAGTGGAAGGGTTTTAGCTGACTTAATATGTTGCTTACCTAGTATGTTAAATGTGTAAAAACAGAAGATTACTGAGGTTTCAAAAAGGCAATAGAAACACCATCTGAATTTAACTAGTGAGAAATAGAGATTTGTTGTTACTGAAGTTTTTATTTAATAATACCTCTGTATTGATTGATCTGAAAGAGAAAGCTCGAGAATCACTTCAAGTCTTGCACTTCTTCCTTGTTTGAGATTTTGAGATCTCTAGTTTGAGATTGACGTTTTGGGATAGGAGAAAGCTTGTCTACAAATGCTTAATTCATTTTCAGTTTAGTTTTAGAAAAGTCTTTTGACCCATAGTGAACACAATGTCCAAACACACATTTTAAGCAACTTTTGAGTAATGTTGTAATGCAAGGAATGCAAGATAACTTTAGGACAGTGGTTTAAAGGTTGTCTTATATGTCTTACCAAATCCTAGGGGTGTACTGAACTGCATGAATAATTGTGCTACTTTTATTAAAAGTGTATAACTTTGATTGTAACATTTGATTTACATTTGAAACAAAACTTTGAGCATTTGTTTTAGGTTGGGAACTGCAGGATGTTACATGTGGAAATTTGAGTTTTATTTCAACAGTGCCGTAACAATTTATTGTAATATCTTCCAGTACAAATGATTACAGATGAGTTGGGCTTGTTTAGCCAAAAGGATTCCCTGTATTGGATATTTTGTGCCTAAATAGTTTTGAAACCAATGAAACAATTTGGTTTGTAAGTTTTGATAGATTATTCATATGGTGGGCTCTTTAATATGCACAATTAGTTCAAATAATTGCTTGAATGTGGAGTGGAAAGGTTTCAACTGACAGCACATTGCTTTTTTATGTTAAATTTCAAAAAGGCAGTAGAAACTTGAGTTTCTATTATTGACCATCATTTTAAAAATCAACTAGAACTCGTCAATTCTCCTGCTCCTTGGCTGCTGCCTGGCCTGTTGCGCTTTTCAACTATCATTTTAAAAACGTCTTAGTGGATTATGTAGTGCATTAATAACACCTTACCCTGGAACACAACTCTCTTTAAGTAATTAATCAGAAAGTTAGCATGAATTTTGAATTTTATGCTCTGTACCTCAAAGTAGAATTTGTTGTTTTGAACAGTCCTGCTGTAACTGAGTCGGAGCCTTGCTTACTGTTTTAATTGTATGTTGGTGTGGTAGCTAGTGTTTGTTATTAAACTAGTTCAATCAGCCCCATGGAAAAGTGTGAGGCTGAATTCATCATATCTGTAAAGGTAACACAGTGGTAAAGCTCCAGCTTTTGATTTATCATATCCTGTCTAGTTCCCTCATGTTTGCCCTGCTCAGTCTATTTTACATGCAACTACTATGCCACATTATGTGGTTACCTCCTGTTTTTCTCAAGGTAACCGGATAATAGCAATAAAAGATGCCAGATCAGTTTACTGCCACTTCATGAGCAAGCTGTTGTTTAAAAGACCACCCCATAAGTAAAAGTTACATTTTTCATTTTGACCAATGAATTTGAAATGATTTTCCTCACAACTTTACCTCTGTACGGAAATGTTAAGTTTACAAAGTTCAGTGAGCTCTGTGTCATTTGGAACAAGTTGTATTTTTTAGCTCAAGGCCTGTTGATCAATTTCTAGCATTTTTCATGCTTTGGGGTGAAAAAGAAAGCTTGGTCCTCAGTCAGTGATGATTATGATAATCATTTTAGACAGTCCTGAAGTTTTACATGTGATATGTTTCACCTCGTGGCAAAACCTCACGTGTAGAAATTGTTGTATTGCTTCTGCAGCACATTTTAATTCATCACAGAATGTTCAACCATTTACATATCACATATTTACTTCATGTCATAGTGTTTCTATCTGTTATCTGACTGAGATGGTTCCTAACAACGATCTGCTAATGATTCCTCTTGGTTTATCTGTTCAATTTTATTTACATTAATATCATCCAAAAAATAAGATGAAAAATATGTGTCTATTTACTTTCCCATGCCCTCTTTTCTCCTTGCACCAACATTCCAGTCTGCCTGTTATATTTCAGTTCTGAAGGATGGTCCACATTCAAAATGCAAACTTTTCAGTTAACATCAGTGGGGAGAACTGATCTCTTATGTTTCCAGCATTGTCTGCTTGAGATTTCTGCATTTGTTTCACTTTTACCTCCTTTAACTTTTCTGCTGCATTTTGTTTCCATTAACTGTTTCAGTCAAAAGCACTATAATATACTAATTTCATGAAATACAAATAAATTAGAGTTCTTTCAACCAAGATCTGCAATTCAAAATCAGGTCACTGTGATCCCACCTCTTATTCTTAACATTTTTCACAATCCCAGCCACAACTCTGTGCATAACTGGATGACTTGTGTCTTACCTCAGTCTCCTCTTTGTCTAGCTGCAGGTTTAAGAAAACCTCTGCCTCTGATCTACTGGATTAGAGTTAATTTCAAACTTAACCTATATTTGTCTGTAGCTGTTTCACATTTCTTGAAGATATGCTTGATGAAAAAATATACTTCATGGTGTAAAGAACATTTTTTTCAAATTTCATGATAAAATGACTATTTATATAACTTAATATAAGATTAGACTTCCAAAAAATGAAACCAGGCGGATCCAACACACCACACTTCTACAGATTACCCATAATTCACAAACCAGGAGCCCTCCTCAGGCCCATAGCCTTGCTACCTGGAAATACCAACTTACAGACTGGCCAAGGAGCTATACCAAAGACTAAAACACTGAGTAGAAGACTCACACCACTCCATCCAGTCCACCCAAGAATTCCTGAAGACCATCAAAGACACCAAGATAGAAGAGGATGAAATAATTGTTTCCTTTGATGTAATAGCCCTGTTCACATCCATCAACATCAACCTGGCCAAGGAAACACTGACTACACTATTAGAAGACCTGAAGGTATGTACACTAAACAGCACCAACTTCATCAGCAAGGGCAATATTGTCAAGCTAGTGAACCGCTGTCTTGCCACCCACTTCACTTTCAACAACAAAACCTACAGACAAACCAAAAGTCGTCACTAAACGAAACAAATTAGAGGAAACCTTCAAGGCCATCAATAATATCTGTACTGGCACAAAACTCACTAAAGAGGAGGAAACAACTACAAACTGCCATTCCTAGATGTCGCAGTAGACCGAACAGCCAATGGGGAACTTCAAGCCAGCGTCTACAGGAAAACAACATATACAGACCAAATACTGAACTTCAGAAGCAATCATCCCAACACCCACAAACAAAGCTGCATTAGAACATTATTTCAACGAGCCACTATACACTACAGCACAGAGGAACTCCGCAGAGTAGAGGAAAATCACTCAAAAAGAACAGGTACCCAATGAACACAGTCTGCCGATTTCTCAGCAACAAACCCAAACAAGCAGACCAAACATGTTCAGAAACCCTAGCCACTCTCCCCTACATCAAAGACATCTCAGAAATGACAGCCTGACTACTCAGACCTCTTGGCATCATGGTAGCCCACAAACCCACCAAAACAACAGCTAAAAAACTTGAAAGACCCTTTACAGACAATAAACAAAACTAATGTAATTTACAAAATGCTGTGCAAGAACTGTAACAAACACTACATTGGACAAATTAGCCACCAGGATACATGAACATCAACTAGACACAAAAAGACAAAGGTAAAATCAATGACTGCAGATGCTGAAAACCAAATACTGGATTAGTGGTGCTGGAAGAGCACAGCAGTTCAGGCAGCATCCAACGAGCAGCGAAATCGACGTTTCGGGCAAAAGCCCTTCATCGGGTCTCACTTGCATCTTTACATACAGATGAGGAAGGATACCACTTTGACTGGGACAACACATCCATCCTAGGGTAAGCCAAACAGAGACACTCACGAGGGTGGTAGGTGGCTGGAACGTGTTGCCAGCAGAGGTAGTAGAGGCAAGCATGGTAGATTCATTTAAGATGTGTCTGGACAGATGCATGACTTGGTGGGGAGCAGAGGGATACAGATGCTTAGGAATTGGGCGACAGGTTTAGACAGTGGATTTGGATTGGCTCAGACTTAGAGGGCCGAAGGGCCTGTTCCTGGGCTGTAAATGTTCTGAGTTCTTTGTTCACAAGCATTCCTAGAAGCCTGGCTTTCCAACCGGAACTCTTATCAACAAACACATTGATTTTGATCCCATTTACACACCCTGAGAAAAGAACTGGAAATGATGTCACCAGCGCAAGGAAACTTAAACACATAAATAGAAAGTGGGCCATGCCACCAGTGCCTCATTTGGAGGCTCACTGATGATGTTACCTAGTATGGGGGTGATGAAACATCTGTAAATGAACCTTTCAGCTCAGCGAGCAAGCCCACATCCAGAACTTCAACCTGAGCTACAAATCTTCTCAAAACTTGCTAAAGTTATTGTTCATTACAGTCTGTGTAATTTATTATGCAAAGTAGCTGAAGACAATTTAGATGCCACTGTAGTCTCAGGCAGTGCATTCCAGATCTTTACCATTTGGTGTTAAATTTTTTTGTCTTCTTTTGTTGACTTTGGTCTTTTGCTGTTCAACTTAAACTGATTTTCTCTGTCCCAAGTTAGATTCCATTTGGAGCTGATCTGGGCACCACACCTTAAGAAAGAAATATTGGCCTTGGAGGGAATACAGTGAGGCTTACAAGAAAAATATCTGGACTTCTGGCATTAGGTTTTGGGGAGAAATTATACAAATTAGTCTTATTTTCTCTAAAATTTAGAAGTTTAAGAGCTTATCTAATCGCAGTTTTCAAGATATTAATAGGAAAATGCATGTTACATAAAGGTAAACTATTTCCATTGATTGCCAATTCTAGAAGCAAGGATATTGTCTGAAAAATAAAACAGACCGTTCAGTGGAGATGTTAGGAAGCACATCTGCAAATGGTAGTCGATATTATGAACTCTTCTACAAACAGCAGTGGATGCAGGACCAGTTGTTAATTTAAGATCCGAGATAGATCAATCTTTGTTAAGCAAAAATATTAAGGGGTATGGGCCAAAGGCAAATATTTAGGCCACCAATTAGCCATGATCTCACTGAATGGTGGAGCAGGCATAAGAGGCTGGATGGTGAACTCCTATTCCTACGTTTCCTCATGATTTTGAATACGATCAATCCTCCTCTCATTCTCCTGTTTGCTGAGGAGAAATGAATCTTTGTTATTATTTTTTACTTTAATCAGCCCAGACCCAATGAGCCAGAGATGTAGATATTTGAAACCTATAAGTTAATTTACAACTTTGGTATCAGAGAATGCTACTTGTTTAAATGTGGCTAGCTGCATGTACTATATCCAGTTTATAATATAGCAATCTTGCCTATCAAGGTGTCAGCCATTGCTCAGTTGATGGCACTCTGGTCTCCGAGTCAGACGGTTGTCCATTCAAGACCAACACAGACTTCAGGACTCAAATCTAGAGCCAGTGCTCCAGTGTGATCTGAAAGGAGTGCTGTGTTTCAGATGAGACATTTAAACTGAGGCTTTTATTTTACTTGAAAAGGATAACATTCTTGTTGTTTGTGGAACTTGCTGCTCATAACCTTGCTGCCATCTTTCCAACATTACACTTCAAAAGATCTTCATTCTATGGGTAGACCATTTCAGGAAGTCCTGAAGTTGTGAAAGGCACTTTATAAATGCAGCTGCTTCATTCCATAAATACAATTAATCGAGACACCTATTTATACCACTTCACATATTGAACATCCTGCATGTAACAACAAATCACAGTCAAACATTCTTTTTTAATACTATTGGGGATGGTTAGATGCTATAATCAGGAAGATTTTAATTTTAACTAATGTAAATAGGAAAGATGCTGTCGAGTTTCCTGTATCATTAAGTGTAATGGCTTTCAAAATGCTGCCAGAAAATTATTGTCCTCCATCTTAAAGTCATTAGAAATTAAATGAGAAATTTAATTTAGCCCAAACATTTATTTAATGTGCAAAAGTGACTTTACAGAATGACTAAAGATCTTTGGGATGCTCTCAAATCGTAAATGATACAAATTTCCATATAATATATATCAAGTTACTTCTTTTTACTCTAATTAAATGTCCTGAATAGCGATCTATAGTAGCAGCTATGGTTCTTGTTCTAACTGCTAACATGCTGTCCCTGACTCCAATAATTTCATGCAAATTTTGGTATCATAAATATGAATTATTTTATGGATCCATAGATATAAAAACTTGACTATCTGTGTCAAAATTAATAATGCTTTGATTACATCACTGGAGTGGCATTGTTGCTTAACAGCTTTATTCTTAGTTGTAACTCACTCATTTTCAAGTAGTTTCACAAATGCAAAGGTGAGAGTTCAGAATCCCAATCAGTTCAGTTTCACTCCACTTTAGTATAGTGTGGTACCCCTGGAGAAGGTAATCTTTACACTGACTAGAGTCAGATATCTTGTTGAATATAACTCTAGAATAGTGTTCATTTGTGTTTTATGTTTAATTTAACTGCCAGCAGCAGCATTATGTGCATGGACTGTGCTGCCTGATGAACCTCGTAATTTCAGAAGGACAGTAAAAATGAAGACCTGGTGGCTGCAATTTAATATTGTGGCATTTTCAGTGTAACATCATTTCAAAGTGTTTAATGTGTTGGCCAAGTAATTCAGAGAATGTATCATTACCCGAATATTTTGAGCAGATAAATGTTAGAATGGAAAGCATTTCTTCAGTGGCATTAACTATCACTTTAATGTAAGTTATATATGTGTTTCTTACTTTGAAAGATTGTGATAGCTATGGCATACTGCTGAACATTGTAGTGCTTTTAATAGTGTAGGAGAGGGTTTAGTGGTTTGGTATTGAGTGACCATATTGAAACAGGAAACCTTGTGTTGTCACCAGGATTATTTAATACAATGGTATAATAAGCATAAGAAAATAATAGAACATTCAGCCAGTCAGCAAGAATCCTAATTTAGTCTTTTGGAAAAAAAATCGTGTACAGATGTTTTGCACAAATGCTGCTACATCTTATAATGTTGCAACCTTTAATTGGAACTCAGTATAACTGCAACTAATTATGTGGGTGAGCAACATAAACATCAGATTGAAACTCCTGTACATGTTATTCTGCTTACTGATTGTCACGGAGCATTGTGGTTTGTGAATCAGTTACATGCCAGAATTGATGGAAAACTCTTGAGCCTTGCTTGCCTGAGATGCAAGACCAAGGTGCTCCAAGTTCTCATCAGAGAATTGCTACAAGCTGAAATAGTTTATAACAGTCTGTACAGTTAATTGGTGACTGGACAATGATTTCCTTGCATCCATTCCTCCATGAGTACATTATAAGCAAGATATGAGCATGGCAGACACTGGCATTGAGAGCTGGGAGATGGTCACTGGCTATCACCTCTGAAGGTTGACTTTTGGAATGGTATCTGAAGAGACAAGCAGAAGTGAGCAGCTCAGCTGAGTTAGAGAGTGCCTAGAGAAAACAAGAGGCAAGCCAGTTGTGCACCTTCTGAGTTCACTGTCATTCTGTGCAGCAAGTGCAACAGAGACTGCTACGCTGGAGTGGGACACAAAGCAGCAACCACAGAATGTTTTCACGGAGTACTTCATTGTATTGACTATTTCATGAGCTACAGTTATTTGTTTTTAAAAAAACTGACATTCAATTTTAAATGAGCTTAAGTAATACACTAATATATATTTTGAAAGGTTAAATCAATAGTTCTAGTGGGCTCTCAGTGGCCTCACGGCACTAGGGTCCTGGCTTTGATTCCAGCCTCTGTTTTTACCCCTTTTAGACAGTCACCAATGACTGCAGATGCTGGAAACCAGATTCTGGATTAGTGGTGCTGGAAGAACACAGCAGTTCAGGCAGCATCCAAGGAGCTTCGAAATTGACCTGATGAAGGGCTTTTGCCCGAAACGTCGATTTCGAAGCTCCTTGGATGCTGCCTGAACTGCTGTGCTCTTCCAGCACCACTAATCCAGAATCTGGTGACTGTCTGTCTGTACAGAGTTTGCACATTCTCCCTGTGTCTGCCTGGGTTTTCTCCAGGTACTCAAGTTTCCTCAAAGCTGTACAGGCTAGGTGTGTTATCCATGGGAAATATGAGATTACAATGATAGGTGGTGGGGTGGGGGTTGGAGAGCGGGTAATGGGTCTGGTGGGATATTCTTCGGAGGGTTGGAACCTGATGGACTAAATGACCTCTCTCTGCACTGTAGACTTCTACATGCTTCACAATGCTCTTTCTTTCTTGTCATAACTTTTATCAAAATTTCTTCTTATGATGTTATTGATTTTTTTTTAAGCTTTGCTTCTGGTATTGATTCATATTTTTACAGCAGCTTCTTGCAACATTCATAACATCCAGACTACTACAGGCATTATACAAATCAAAATGATAATCATTAAGCTGCCATTTAGGCAATGTTTTGAAATACAAATGATTGGGGTGTGGTGATAGTGCACAGCTTTGTTTTTTTCTTAATTGTTTCTCTGCCTCTAATGTCTTTAAGATTATATTGTACGATAATTATCATGTAACTATATATACTATTAACTTTACATATAATATGCAGGATTTTCCCCGTACATTTTTGTTTTGCACTACATACTGTAGCAGAATTTAACTTGGTTGTACTTAAGAGTACTAGGAGAAATACTTAGTGTCAGATTGGTTCAGTGAGACTATGCCACTCCTCCGTATTACAGAAATCTGGTTACAAAGTGACCGAGGTTGGAAAATACTACTTCTAGGATACGCAACATTTTGAAAAGACAGGCAGAATGAGAAAGGAAGAGAAGGCACCCGATAGTAAAGGTGACACGAAGATAGGAATAAAAATTAATATTGGCTCAAAACACAAATGATGTACAGATACAGAAGGTAACCAAAGGATTGATAAGAGTGAGGAACTTATGGGCAATTAATAGCAGCAGAGGAAAAGTATTGGACAAACCTAAGGAGCTAAAAGCTGACATACTGAGAACCTGAATGTCTGTATCCTAAGTTTCTGAACCAGGTAGCTGTAGGTAGTGGATAAACTGGTTATGATTTTCTGACACTCCCTAGATTTTAGAATGATTTCCCCCTCCTGCCCTCCCTACCACCACCACCAGACTGCAAAGTTAACAAATGTAACACTCATATTCAAGAAATGAGGAACAGAGAAAATAAGTGTGAAAGTTAAGTGTCGTGACTCCTACTTTACAAAAAGTAGGTACAATTCAGAAATATTTTATTGACTCTGAAAATCTTTGAGATACTACATGAATACAATTCTTTTTTAAATTTAAAATATTCATTTTCATTTTGTTTTGCAGATGGTAGACCCTACATTAGCTGAGATGGGGAGGAACCTCAATGAGGCTATGAAGATGTTGGAGGACTCTCAAAGGTGATTTTATGATCTGTACCACTTTAATAACTTCATAAAAGAAGCTTTCTAAGAATGGCATAAGAAGATAATATGAATTTTCTTGCCTTCAGGGAGGAAAGAGAAAAAAGTAATAAGTTCCCTCATTGTAAATTTAAATGCTTTTATTTGTTAACGATTTGTTTCATTCATCAGTTCCTGAACAATCATGCTCAGTGAGTCTTGCACAACATTAGAATTGTGGAGTTGTAGATATTTAGGAATTGTTTTACAGTCATTATCACTTCATTACGACAGGATTAAAATGAAATATTAGAGACCAGATTACATTAGTTTATGGCAGTTTAAAGTATTCTATCCATGGTATCTTTTAAAAACTGTTAAGGACATATTTAAGTTTCTATTTTATAAATCATATTTTGCCTACGTACAGTCAGTAGAGCCACTGCTGTTTTTACGGGGCAAGTCTCAAATTTGCAATGTCTTCAATTTTAATAATCAAACCAGGGAAGCAGAGGAAGAGAGAGAGAAGAAGAAATATGCCAGAAAAGATATTCCTGGACCGTTGCAGGGCAGGTAAATTACTCTGCATGTCCTTGTGAAGGATCTTTATTATTTGTCATGCTGTTTATTTTTCCTTTTTTTTAGCAATACTTTCCTATTTAACTTCCATTTTTATATACCACGGTAATATTATTGGAGGCCTAATTTGTCTGCCAAATTCTGGATTGTTAGTTATAAGTTCTTTTCATTTGGTTTCTAAGTGACTACAATTACTCCTTTGCCAAGCTTTTTATTTTGAACTGCATTTTATTGAATACTTGCCATTGTTAAATTTGGAAAGCTATTTTAAATGTATTTAAATTAGCCTGCTTCGATTTAGAAGGTTTTGAATGACAAGTGCTTCATCCTTTACGACTTAATGCGATGTTGGGGCACTTAAATAATGCAACACTACAGCAATATATATAATTCACAATGAAAGTATCCTTTTTTTAGAGAGACATAAATGTGCTTGGGCTGAAATTGTACTTCATTATTGTATCACTCCCAAATAATGGAAGTTCACCCTCACTATGTTTTGCAACAATAAAATATAGATGAGTTTTTAAAAATACCACTAGCTGCAAAAGGAGTCCTTATATTGTAGATTCGCTTAAAGGTACTACTGCAAGATACTTATGTACTGTATTCTAAAACCTTTAATAGTTGCGTCATGCTGAATAATGCTGCATTATTTATTGTGGGGTTACTGGAAACCAAGACTAAATAATACAAAATTAAATCTCAGCACTCTAGTCTCTCAAAATAAATTTCCAATGTAGGAGTAAATACCTTTAATTGTGAAAGTGATTTTAATTGAATGTAAGTTTATTTTATGTTTAAACACGGCAACACTTTTTTTCTAGTGGACAGAATATGACAGCTATTCTTCAACTTGTACAGAATCTTATGCACGGAGAAGATGAGGAAGAATCACAGTCCCATCGGTAAAAAGTGAATTTTAGAAGTGTAATTAAAGGAATAAACTCTCGCGAACACACATATTTGTGTTTAAATGTCAATGCAGATAAATAAAGAACTGTGGACGCTGGAAATCTGAACTGAAAACAGGAATTGCTGGAGAAACTCAGCAGGTCTGGTAGTATCTGTGCAAAGAAAACAGAATTAACCTTTCAAGTCCAGTGGCCTTTGTTTAGTTCAAAGAATTCTCCAGCAATTTCTGTTTTGTTTCAATAAAACATGCTTTGTGCTTACTTAGTCAGAGTTGGAGCTTTGCTGTTGGGACCGT
Source organism: Chiloscyllium punctatum (assembly GCF_047496795.1). Taxonomy (NCBI): domain Eukaryota; kingdom Metazoa; phylum Chordata; class Chondrichthyes; order Orectolobiformes; family Hemiscylliidae; genus Chiloscyllium; species Chiloscyllium punctatum. The sequence goes on along the minus strand of NC_092778.1, from coordinate 64,909,465 downwards.
CATAAGGTTGATATTAGAATCATATTTTTTATGAAAGAGTGCCCGGAGAAGGTCAGACAAATTGTATCTGGGAAATGTGCATGGTTTTATGCAGTGTAGCATCCTACAACACATCTGAGGAGTTATTGCTTTATTTGGTGACAAAGTATTGCAAATTTGTATGCTAATTCCTAAGCTACAAAAAACCATTTTCTTAGTAATAGCCGGAAGCTACAGTACTTCCTTCAACACTGGATGGTGTAGCAGACTATTTCAAAAAGAAATTAGTATCTTCTGCATTGCTTTTTAAGGTGAAGGAAAAAGTGAGTTTTGAGTAAATTGTGTTTTTGGTGGAAAATAAATTTAGGGTGGCGAGAAATGGAACAAATACAATGGTTTTAAATCAATGTATTGGAAGCAGAACTGTTTTGAAGTCGACTTCACCAGATCATCGTAATTGACTCAGGTGAATTTTAATCCTATATTCTTTCTACAATTCTTTCACCTGTATATCTATGCGCATCCCCCTCTTTGCCTCACCTGTTGCTGAAACCCTCATTTACTCTTCTGCCACTGTTCAGTACCCTCCAGGCTGACCTTGCCCCACTCCCGAAATTTGAGCTCATTCAAAACGCTGCTCCCTGCATTCTAATATGTATTAAATGCTTGTCATTCTTCACTATTTGCCAATTTGTAGTGTTCCAGCACCTCCAACTTATACTTTTCTTTATTTTTGTTCAAAACTTCATGTATCCTTTCTCCCTCATCTCTGCATTCTCTTTCAGCGTTAAACTATTGAGACTCTGTGCTCCTCTAACTCTCATCTCTTGTTCCTCTCACACATCCTTTGACTTCTAGTTGATAGTCAAAGAGTGTAGTGCTGGAAAAGCACAGGCAGCCATCTGAGGAGCAGGAGAATCGACATTTCAAGCATAAGCCCTTCATCAGGAATGAGCTTCATCTCATGTGCCTCTCACACATCCTTTGACTTCTAGTTGGTTGTTTTACTTTCGAGGTTCAAAGCCCCTGAATTTCCTCCTAAAATCTTCTGCTTTACACCTCCCTTATGACTTTGATTATTATGAACTGCTTAAAATCTATCTCTTTGACTAAACATTTGGTTGACCCTCCTTATATTTTTGTGGTGACTTTCTACTTTAAAGATGCCATATCAATGCAAGTTGTTGGTGTGTAACATGTGATACTCTGTTATTTTTAATCAACTTGTTCAGCCATGTTGTAACACATCTCCAAGGCAGGTGGGACTTGAACCAGGACTTTCTGGTGCAGTGGTACGGACAATACCATTACTCGTGGTGCAGCATGGAGTCATACAGAACAGAGATGCATGCCACGTGATTTATGTCTTTCAGGAGAAGGAGGCACAGATTTGGGGTGATAAGTAACAATGATGGGACAGTTGTGGTTAATTATTTCCCAGATAGGATTTTTTTTTTTCCCATGGCCATTTGATGATCATTAATTAGTTTTTCTCCCCATAGCCTTCAACCATGCTGCTCAGTGTTATTTATCAGCTTATTTACCTTACTGCCAAGTCATGTGAGGGGAAAGTGCTTCAGTATGCTGAAAAACATATCTTTTAAACTACACATTCATCAGCAGGAGTTCCTTCCATTACAAACACATAACTATGATCTCTTTAATTCTGAAGAAAGGTCACCGGACCCAAAATGTTAACTCTGATTTCTCTCACAGATGCTGCCAGATCTGCTGAGTTTTTCCAGCAATTTCTATTTTTGTTTCTGAATTCCAGCATCTGCAGTTGTTTTGGTTTTTATTTATAATTTGTGTTGTACGACATACTACCTTGAGATGTAACCCAACTTTAAATAAGACAAGACCTTCAAATGTACAGGAGACTATGATTCATAATTCAAATGGACACTGGACAGAAATTTTGCATCTTCTGATTTCTTTCCCTGAATCATACTTTGTGCGCTCAAGCTCCACTCAAGGACTTGAAGACACAACCTCAGCTGCCCATTTAATGCAATAGTGAGAAAGTGCTGCATTATTGGAGGTGCCACCTACCTATCTGGCATTTCAGACAGGTATGAAAGATCCAGTAATTCAATTTTTAAAAGGGTTTTGTTTCTCATGTATTTCAGCTGATATTCCACCTTCAATTAACATTACCAGGTCGTTTTTCTAACATATATGAGCCTTCACTAAGTGAAAGTTGTTGACTTGCACAATAACAGCCATTTCTAAGTAATCCATTATGCATGAAGTACTTCCAAACATTCTTGTAAGTTAAGTTGCTTTATTGATGCTCGTCTTTCTTTCTAAGTGTCCAGTAAATGGTGTGTAGAATAAAATATCTTTGATTAAATTATGTATGTTAAGCTTAATGGTTCAATACAAGCTCAGAAAATACTCAGTACACAAAAATATTAAAACATATTTATCAGTGCAATGTTTCTGGAACACCAGGCATGGCTACTATTTTTATGTGTTATCAGTCTAATTTGGAATAAACTTATGAAATGCATATTAGATTAATTACTTCCAGTGTGGAAACAGGCCCTTCAGCCCAACAAGTCTACACTGACCTGCCGAAGCGCACACACCCAGACCCATTCCCCTATATTTACCCCTGCACCTAACACTACAGGCAATTTAGCATGGCCAATTCACCTGACCTGCACATTTTTGGACTGTGGGAGGAAACCGGAGCACCCGGAGGAAACCCACGCAGACACGGGGAAGATGTGCAAACTCCACGCAGTCAGTCGTCTTAGCCACCAGGCTTTCATTAATAATTTAAATTAACTACAGGCTAAGTAATGATACTTTGCATATTTTGAAAGGCACTTAATTCAATTTTGTCATGTTGTTTGCGTCTTGGTTCAGAACCTTAAGAAAATTTGTGAACAATTAATTAAGTTAGTCAAGTTCTTTAATTTTGGAAATTGACCCTCAATGTATCTAGTAAAATATTAGCTTTGTAATCTCATGATCCTATATTATTGAAATTCAAAGATAGTTTTTAATTACTTTTGATTTGTAATTTTTAGAAGCAATTTTACCTACAAGAGCACCTACTGTAAATTAATTTGTAAAATTCTATTGTATTATTTTCAACATAAAGATACTGACTGTTTCAATGCAACATTAATTTTATGGTGAATAAGATGGAAGGCAGTGTGGTGTGATGCTGTTGCTAATTTCTCTCATGTTGTTACAGAGAGCTGTTTAAACAAAAATAAAGAATTCTTATCCCTTGGAAGAGTGCAAGAATTATCGATTAGTCAAATAGCCTCAGTGGGATTTCTCCCCCCCTTTCATGCCTGTTCTGGTTGACAGCAATGATAGCTTGAGAGCATCACATTTTTAACACATGTTGCACTTCCTAGGAAAAGGTCAGCCAGGATGCAACAGAGGATACATGTCCTCACAGGAAAATAGTGCATTATCTCATTTATTTATTAAAAATGACCAAATACAATTGAAACAGTTTTGGCATGTTCTGGGTACTTCCTTATCTCTTTGCATGCTTTAAAACTGTTGGATTTCAGTTCTAATTTTTTTGATTGGACAAAGTTTCAGCATTGCGAGGTTATACAAAGACTGAAAACATTTTGATGAACTCTGGAGGCACAGCAAGAAAACATTGCTGAGAAGGATTGATCACTTTTGTACAGTACATACAATGCATTCAGTCTGAGAGGTGTTTATGCTCCACACAAACTTCCTTTCACTTTACTTCACCTTACTTTATCAGCAAATCAAAGCAGCTCTGATATTGAACTTAACTTTTAACTGTACACATAGTACTTAGCCATTTATAGATGAGCAGCTGCTTGATACCTGGATATTTCATCCAAATATTTAACCTAGAAATGTGAAGTAGCTAGGTAACTAGTAACCAGTGCTTAATATTCCAGGAGTGTCCATGAATAAAGAGAACTGGCACCAGTACTACTAATTTGTGATTCTTCAATTTTGTACTGTATTCTTCGTATTTTATGCCAGACACACAAGATTTCTAGAACTGATTTATTTAGAATTTGTGTTCTGGTGAATTTTACAAGGTGTGTAATACATAGGACTAAAGGTTGCAAATCAATGAGGTTCGAAGATTGATAATAGCGAACTTCATGTGGATTCCAAACATTTGGTATTGAAACATGAGGTATTGGTTCTATTGTATCCTTAATGGAAAACACTTGGAAAGGAAAAGCAGGGTAAAATATTTTGAGGGAGAATATCTGTACTGATTTTGATGCCTTATTTATGCTAAATTGGAAATTTGGGAAAAATAATGTTAGCAGTTGTACTTTGATGAACTTGCTCTTTCATTACTAGTGTATTTTGTTTAAATGTGTATATTTCGATATGAGAGAATTTTCTCCTGAGAGCTATTGGCAGATTTTAATTATCTTTCTGTGTTTAGCAGATTACAGAACGTTGGAGAGCAGGGTCATATGTCCTTGTTGGGTCACAGTTTAGCAGCGTATATTTCTGTGCTGGACAAAGAAAGATTGCGAAAACTGACTACAAGGATTTTGTCAGACACCACACTTTGGTTGTGCAGACTTTTCAGGTAACAGTTTCAATCAGTGCAAACCACGTGTTAATGCCCGGTTTAAGATAACTGAGCAATGATGTGGTACAGCATGTTACATTTCATTGTTCTCCCTCAAGGTGGGATGTGGAGTCTGTCCTTTTAATTGTGTTGGCTGTGTCAGAAAATGATAAAGAGGAAAAGAAAGGTAAGGAGAGGTGGACTCTGGACGAGAAAATAAATAATTTAAAAGGAAGCCCAAAGGCCTTTTATAAACCTGTGTACAATAAAAGGAATGGCAGTACCACTAAGGGAATTAAAAAGAAAAAAAATTCTTGTAGAGGCAGAAAACGAGGTACTGAATGAATATTTTGTATGAGTCTTGGAGAACAATGCTGATTATGCAGCAGAGAAAATGGGAGAGTAGGTTTGATAGAATGAAAACAAGTAAAAAGGAAGCATCAAGTAAATTGACACCATTCAGTTATAAAATGATCAGATGCTGATGGGATGCATCCCAAGGCATTACACAGGACTGTTGTAAACCAAAGAGTGACATTGGGCCGTGTAAGAAGATATTGGTTCAGGATGACCAAAAGCCTGGTTAAATAGGTAGATTTCAAGGATTGAGTAGGCTTAGCTGATATCAATCCTCTGGGTGCTGCCAGAAGATGGGAGAATTTCAAATGTTACAGCATATTTTAGAAAAAGGGAGAGAGGGATCATTGTGGTGGCCAGTGGCCTGTTAGTCCAATGTAATTACTACAGACTTGGGTCAAATAAATAATTCATTTTTGCTTGAAGGAGCATGGGTTAATGAGAAACAGTCTGTTTGGATTCTCTTACTAACCTGACGACTGAATTTTTTGAAGTATGGAGTCATTTGATAAAGTACCACTTAACTGACTAATTGGGAAATTATAAACACAAGAAATTAAAGCGATGCAGGTAACGTGTTATTGGCCAAGGCAAAGGAGGCTGTGATGAAGGAACATTTCTACGACTGGAAAGAAATATGCAATGGAGTCCCCAGGGGCGGGCATTGGGGCCATTACTTGTTGTGTATAAATGACGTGGACACAAGGGAGAAATATCTGAAAGTTTTGCGCAGCAAAAAAAGGAAATGGTCATGTGGTGATGAGGAAGAGTTTAGAAATTAAGGCAACCAAGATTGGTGAAATGCGCAGGTGTGTGGCCATTGCAATTTAAGGTGGATAGGTTTCATGTATTGCACTTGTGAGGAACAACATGAACTGACAGGATAATCTAAATCCTAACAGAGTCTTTCCAAACCTTTTACCAGTCACAGGTTAAGCCTTGTTCAGAATATCATGTTCTATTCTGGATACTATACTATACGAAGGATGTGAAGATCTTTAAAGGGATACATTGGAGGATTTTCAAGATGATGTGAGAGATATGGGACTTCAGTTATGTGGGGAGACTGGCGAAGCTGAGATTGTTCCATTTAGACTGTAGAAGCTTAAGGGGAAATTTAGTCCAACAACACAGCACCTCTAAAACATCCCAAAGCACTTCACAAGACCATTACAAAACAAAGAATGACTTTAAGCCATGAAAGAGATAGTGAGTTAGGTGACCAGAAGCATGGTAAAAGAGACAGATTTCAAGGAGTACCTTAAAGCAGAAAGCAGAGGAATATTGGAAGAGCTTTCTAGAGCTGAGCACTTGCGCAACTGGAGAAATCCGTTTCTCCCGATGTGGTATCCTCTACATTGGGGAGACTGGATGCCGCCTTGCAGAGCGCTTCAGAGAACACCCGCACCAATCAACCCCACCGCCCCAACATTTCAACTCCCCTTCCCACTCTGCCGAGGACATGCAGGTCCTGGGCTTCCTCCACTGCCGCTTCCTCATCACCCGACGCCTGGAGGAAGAACGCCTCATCATCTGCCTCGGAACACTTCAACCCCAGGGCATCAATGTGGACTTCACCAGTTTTCTCATTTCCACTCCCCCCCACCTTACCCAAGTTCCAAACTTCCAGCTCTGCACTGTCCCCATGACCTGTCCTATCTGCCAATTCCCCTCTGACCTATCACCTCCATCCCCACCTCCATTCACCTACTGTACTCTTTGCTACCTTCTCCCCAGCCTCCCCCCGCCCCTCCCCTCCCCCAATTTATCTCTCCACCCTGGAGGCTCCCTGACTCTATTCCTGATGAAGGGCTTTTGCCCGAAACGTCGACTTTCCTGCTTCTCGGATGCTGCCTGACCTGCTGTGCTTTTCCAGCACCACTCTGATCTAAACTCTGGTTTCCAGCATCTGCAGTCCTCGCTTTTGCCCAACTGGAGAAATAGCCACCAGTGTTGGAATGGTTAAAATTGGGAATGCAGAGTGGACAGAATTAGAGGAACAGTGATATAATGGGCCATTGTGGGGCTAGAGGCATTTTAGTGATGGAGAGGGGTGAGGAAACGGAGTAAAGATTTTGTCAGGTGATGTGTAGTTAGGGGTAAAAAGCGGTGGTGTTGAATTAAACTGGAGAACACTTTCAGAGAGCCAGCAAAGGCAAGTGTACTGCATTGCTTCTTGTGTAGGATCTAATTTTCCTGGGAACAGGAATTCCATTAGGTTTCCCTCCTGAGCCAGTATCCGGAGTTTCTACTGTCATTCTGGTTCACAGATTTGGCACATGACTTCACAAAGAGGATGCAATTCTGTGTCTCCCTGCATCAATCCCACTACCTCTCACATGCTTAGCGAGTGCTCTGCCATTTGAGCTAATTCCCCCACAAGCGGTGCTTTCACTCAAAAGGTAAATCTTACCAAGCATGTATGTGAGCTTTAGGATTTAAACTGCATGATCATGAGTTGAGGCTTGGATTTTGTTCTTTAGATATGAAAATGGTTCTGCATATTATCATGAAGATGATCGGGAAGGTCTCCTGAAAGTCTGCAAACTCATTATCCACTCAAACTATGAAGACTACGCAACAGAAGGTTTTAACGTCCTGCATAACAAGCCCCCTGTCCTCTATATTAGTGCTGCCTGTAGAACAGGTCTGGGCCAGTATATCTGTAACCAGGTAAAATACTTCACTTTACCTAATGCAAGATATGCAAATTAAATCTGAAATAGGATTAATTGCAAATCATTGGTTTTGGTTAGTATATGGCTCATGCCCGAAACGTCGATTCTCCTGCTCCTTGGATGCTGCCTGACCTGCTGCGCTTTTCCAGCAACACATTTTCAGCTTTGGTTAGTACATAACCAGCATATCAGAAGTAAATAGACATACAACTAGATTCAAGAGGGACTTATTCTGTTTTTGCCCACCTATTATTTCGAATAATGTTTATATTAATTTCTAAGTTACTCTTCAGTTTGGTTACTGAATTTGTCCTAGCATTCTGTTCGATTGAATTGTTAAAAATGGAAGCATGAGAAATGGGGAACAGGAAAATTGCATCAACACCACAAATATAAAAGTTTCAAATTGAAGGAAAACTTTGTGCAAGGGTATAAGTTTTAGGAAGTAGTGATCTCAAATACTTTGTAAATAAATTATACTAAATTTCAATATTAAACTATAAAATAAATTTCAATATTGACAACTTTAATAGACCTTGTTTGTATTTGTGCATGCTTTCAGAAGGATTATAAATTTATTTAGAATCCATTACCTGGCCTTTTTGTTTCAATTTGACCTACAACATCTGAAGCAATCTTTGATCATTCATTTTTCTGGATGCGAGAGATGCTGGTTTATTAACCATCCATAATTATCTGACAAGGCATCTTTTTATATTTGAATGGTTTGTTCAGATGTATATCATATTTGACAGAAATTGAAGTAAATTTTAAATTACACTTCATTGCTATTAAACGCTGTTGCAGAAATTTAAAAGCTCAGTATCTTGTAAAAATGACAGGAAACAGTGTTTACTTTTATTCTGATGTTACTTTAAGGTATTGAAATTGCTTTAAACACCTATGACTGTATAATTTCAGTCATGCACATAGACATCATTGTAGCTAGAAGTGAAAGCTGTTTCAACAGCACAACATTACAACATTAAAATTATTTGCAGCACCAAATTTATTTGTAAAAGGATTTTTTTAAAAACTTGCTTATTGGATGAGTGTCATTAGCTAAAGAGTCAAATGAAGTCTAATTAAAGGGCAATCATATTGTTGTGAATGTGGATTTGCATATAATCCAGACCAGGTAAGGGTGGAAAATTTCCTTCCCTGATGGACTCAGTGAACCAGATGGGTTTTTGGATTGTATTTTATCGCAGACTTGAACTGAATTTACATTTTGTCATCTGCCTTGGTGGGATTTGAACCCACGTTGTTATTACATTTGCATAAGATCTCTGGATTATTAGTTCACTGCTGTTATCACAACACCACTGCCTCTCCTTAATGTATTGGCAAGTGTATTGCTTTCAAGAAATAAGGGCATACATTATACTGAAACTAAATTGTATGAATTTTTCTCAATTGTAGCTTGGTCTTCCGATCTCCTGTATGTGCAGTGTGCCTTGTAACACTATGTTTGGATCTCAACATCAAATGGTAAGTTCTTGATTTATTATATAGGCAAGTGGTGGAGGAATGGAAATGTACACAGTTAAACTTTGTAACAAAAACTGTTTGCTGGGTTATGTTTTCGATCCTGACCCACTTGCAGTACTGTTTCACCGTGATATGATTTATCCTTGTATAACTCCTGTCTGCAATTCAGTTACTGATACCAAAGCTCTTTTAGACACATAGGCGGTATGGTGGCTCAGTGGTTAGCGCCAGGGACCCAGGTTCAATTCCACTCTCTAATGACTGTCTGTCTGTGTGGAGTTTCCATTTTCTCCCCATGTCTGCTTGGGTTTCTTCCCACAGTCTAAAGGTGTGCAGGTTAGGTGGATCAGCCATGCTAAGTTGCCTGTAGTGTCCAGTGATGTGCAGGTTAGGCAGATTAGCCATGGGAAACGCACGGTTACAGGGTAGGGTGAAGGAGTGAGTCTGGGTGGGATGCTGTTTGGAGGGTTAGTGTGGACTTGATGGTCCGAATGGCCTGCTTCCATACTGTAGGTATTCAATGATTCTACAAACTATATTCGACGTTCTTTTCGTTTCTCAACTGGAGTTTTCCCTGTTTTGATTTGTATTTTACTGCTTTGACAGGATGTTGCCCTGCTCGAAAGGCTTATTAAAGATGATATCGAATGTGGAAAACTTCCTGTGTTACTTGTAGCAAATGCAGGTATGTGTAGTGAAGTTGTATGTGTTTGCACTTGAAAGTTTCAATACTCACAGTTTCATGTATCCATGTAAATAATCATTACTTAAAGGGCACCAGTCAGATTGAACAATCTTTAAAGAAGAACATCTGCCATAGTGATGGTGACAACTGATCTCATAAACCACACCACCTCTTCCCCTCCCCAACCCCGCCCAATCCCTGAATTTCCTTTCTCAGTTACTAACCATTCCTTTAATTCTCTTTTCTCAAATTCATGGAGTTCCTGGATTTCTTTGTCACGAATTTTGAGACCATTCGTTAGTTGTCTGGTTGCTGTGCCCACCACTACTCTCCCTCCATCCCCACCCAACCTAGCTGAGATTCTGCAACTTTCCATGTAATTTCTCTCACTGCCCTTTATCTGTTGGAACTCCTCTTCAACCAGATATGATCCCACAAGTGTGGAGCTTTCGCTACTACATTCATGGTGGCATCCGGTTCCACTTCCATCCTACCTTTCTTGACCTCTCCACTACCTCTATAGCAACTTACTTGTCCAACATCCTATCTTAACTGAAACTCAATTCCCTCCCATTAAATATTGGAAAAAAATCGAAGCCTTCGTTATCTTTCCCGCTGTTAATCCAATGTTTTCCATTAATTCAGGCATCTGACCCACCAACTGTTCTACATTAAACTACAATGTTTGCAACGTTGATGACTTATTTGATCGCATATTGTCTCTATTGCAAAGACTACTTATTTCTTCTGTAACATCACCTGCTCTATCCCTACTTAATGCCATCTACTGCTGAAACCTTTACCCTTTCCTTTGTCACTTCCAAGAATTCAGAATTCCTCCCACCCTTCATGTTCCACCGATATCGGTTCATCAAAGATTCTACTTCCTGCGTCAAAAGTTGTTCATCCATCACTCTTATCCTTACTGTCTACATTGGCTCCCAGTCTCTCTTAAATGACCCAAGTTAAAATTTTCTTCTTTTGTTCAAGTCCCTTACTGGTATTACCTTTCCCTACTTCCTGCAGCCCCCTTTAAACATTTAATCCCTGTAACTTGGATGTCTTGTGCAACTGGGTAAAAACTTGGATGCTGCCTGACCTGCTGTGCTTTTCCAGCACCACACTAATCTGTCTTGTGCAACCGCTGTACCTTCACCCCATTATTGGCAGCAATGCCTCTGGCTACCAATGTCCTATATTTTAAAATAGCCTCCTGCAAACTCCACCCCTCTCTTCTTCCTGCCTCCCACTTCAAAGCCAAGCTTACAAGACCATAAAACATATGTACAATAACTCTTCTGTCTGATATTTGATCTCTCGATATTTGCTCTCTCAATATTTGCTTTTTTAACCCAGCTTCCTTTTTGTCTGACTAATTTCCCTGTGGTGTATTGAGGTGGTTTTCAATGCTATAAGTGCAAACCGTTGTTGACCACTGACACATGTTGATCCCTAATTGCCTTTGAGAAGGTGGTGTAATGGAGGAGTAAGCTACTTGACCCCTCCAGCCTGCTTTGCCCTTTTAATAAGATCGTGGCTGATCTGATCGTGTATGTCCAATCTGTTTGCTTGCCTACACCCTTTAATCTTAGGCTCCCTTGTTAGTCAAAAATCTATTCATCTCTAGTTTTAAAGTACTCAATGACCCTGCTTCCAGCTTGTTGAACTGCTGCAGTCCATGGCGTACATGCGCAGTGCTATTTGAAAGGTGGTTCCTACCCGTCTCAGGAATTTTCGAAACAACCTCTGCAATTTTGATGTCAAGAGTTGCCAATTGAAGAATCCCTTGTTTAAGAGCAGTCTTCACCAACATATGAGCATGCTTGAACAAGAAGGCTTTGTAAGATATTAAAGTCACCGTTCTCCCCTGAGATTCATGCTATGCAAACTGCTAATGGGATGGCCAGAGTGATGTTTGGCCTGAGTTATTCAAAATAAATCTCCCGGACGTAAAACCTTTTTTTAAAACCTTTATTTTAGGCACACCAGGCGCAGGACATACAGATAAACTTGCCCGGTTAAAGGAACTGTGCAATCAGTACAAGATGTGGTTACATGTTGAAGGGTAAGAATGAACGCTTTGATCAAGTTAATTGCTACATTTGGTGATTGAATACAACTCTTTTGCTTCAAACTGTTCTTGTCCTATGAAAGTGCTACACCATGTCATTTCATTTATGTAGCAAGTTCCTTAATGGTTTAAAACAATTGGACCAGAGAAGTTGTTTGGTAATAGATGTTCCCAACTAAAATGAAAACTACATGCTATGATGAATTTTAATATTGTTCCCCAACACATTGATTCACTACTTGTCCATTTTTTCCTAAATGTGTGCACTCAAAAGTGAGCAAAATATAGCAGTGGGAGTGTCACGTTAGGATTTTGTTTATGCCCAGAAACTGGATCACAGGATCTAAAGGCATTGGACAAATGTCCCATGTGATTTGATTCGATTTATTATTGTCGTATGTATTTTGTTACACAATACAAAGTGTTGTATAGTGTCACCATTCTCCAGCGCCATCCTAAAATACAGAAGAATAAACCAAAGCATAGAATATAAAGGCAGAGGGATAAGTAAATAAAGAAAAAGTGTTCAACTTTACAATCCTCCTTGTTAAGTGCTCCACCGTGAGCCTGGTTGTCAGGTGAGAGTCCTTTCACCTTGCTGCTGTCGCTGGAACAAAAGTCACCACTCTTTGGCCTCGCTCCTCTGGAATTCTCACTGGACCTCACTAATGCAGATGCCGACTAGTACCACATTGGCCCAAACTCAACTCCGCCACACCATGAGTTCACTTCAGGCCACCTCACCAATGCAGCCTGTGCTGATGCCGCAGGGTATTGTTATGGGCCAAAACTCTCCTCCGCTGCCGCCTCCATGAATCCACGAAACTTGGAGGTTGATTCCAGAATCTCTGTTGATCTCTGATGACCTGGAGTTATATCACTACAACATTTCTGAGTTAGGCAGAGAAGCAGACTACTCTGCACATAAGCAGAAGAATTTTGTATTCGAATAAGTGCAAAATACTGCAGATGCTCAAAATCAGAAACAAATATACAATGGTGTAGAAACTCAGCAGGTCTGGCATCCATGAGGAGAGAAAAACAGTTAACATTACGTGTCCAAAATGACCTTTCCTCTGAGCAGTTCTGAAAGAAGTTATACTGGACTTGAAATGTTAACTTTGTTTTTCTCTCCGTAGATGCTGCCAGACATGCTGAGCTCCTCCAGGGTTCTTGTGGTTTTGTATTCCATTAAGTGTCCTTTTCTAAAATACAAGATATTTTTACTGATGTCCTGGTGTATTGCTAAAATTAGATTTATTTTTCTGTTACAGTGTTAATTTGGCCACGTTGACACTTGGTTATGTTTCCTCATCTGTCCTGGTTAGTACTTTTTTTGGTTTTCATGAAGTACTTTGACCAATTGTATTTTTATGGTTTCTATGATCCCTGAATGCACATGAAATTTCATTTACTTTAAATTGAATGAGATTAGCATGCCTTATGGTGCTGGTTCTAAGACTTTTGGGCTATGGTTAATAACTTAATTCAGAAATCATGAGAAAAGAAACCTTATTTTTAAACTTGTGAATAGGTCTTCAATTTTTGACTTTACCTTTATATGACTGTCATTACAATTTAATAACTAAGGCCATTGAAGACTATAATAGGGTGTGTATGACACAGATGTTTAACTCTCTCATGTTTATAGGCTGCAACAAAATGTGACAGCATGACCTTAACCTTAGGACCCTGGTTAGGTCTCCCAGCTGTTCCTGCAGTGACACTATACAGACATGAGGATCCTTCACTGGTAAGTGATGTATTGCTTCATAACAAATACGCAAAGGAATTAAAAATTTATGTACTTGTGTATGTTTTAATTCCATATTTGTTAACCTTAAAGGATTGGCCTGAATTAATTTGCAATATTTAAGTGCAAATTCTGGTCTCCTTCCTATCGGAAAGATGTTGTGAAACTTGAAAGGGTTCAGAAAAGATTTACAAGGATGTTGCCAGAGTTGGAGGATTTGAGCTACAGGGAGAGGCTGAATAGGTTGGGGCTGTTTCCCTGGAGCATCGGAGGCTGAGGGGTAACCTTATAGAGGTTTACAAAATTATGAGGGGCATGGATAGGATAAGTAGACAAAGTCTATTCCCTGGGGTGGCGGAGTCCAGAACTAGAGGGCGTAGGTTTTAGGGTGAGGGGGGAAAATATATGAAAGAGACCGAATGGGCAACTTTTTCACGCAGAAGGTGGTGTGTGTGTGGAGTGAGCTACCAGAGGAAGTGATGGAGGCTGGTACAATTGCAACATTTAAAAGGCATCTCGATGGGTATATGAATAGGAAGGGTTTAGAGGGATATGGGCTGGGTGCTGGCAGGTGGGACTAGATTGGGTTGGGATCTGGTGGGCATGGATGGGTTGGACCGAAGGGTTTGTTTCCATGCTCTACATCTCTATACTCTATAAGTATAAATAACAGTCATCTTTGCATAAAATATTTGATTCAAATAATCAAATCATTATGAATCTATGTATACAAAGGATATATCTGTACTCCAAACCTAAAAGCAAGATGTTTAAATTCTGTGTGTGTGTGTTTAAAAAGATTTTTATTGAGCTCCAGAACCTGTGGTATACTCAAATAATTATTTTAGTCTCTAGCTGCGGGCCTCACTACAAGTCAGCCCGTCGAGAAACTTCGAGCTCTGCCCCTCTGGCTCTCTCTGCAATATCTGGGACATGACGGGATAGTGAACAGAATTAAGTATGCTTCTCAATTGGTGAGTATCTGTTTATTGTTCTATCTTTTAACTTGGTAATTATTCATTTTTTTCCAATAATGGTTAATGTGTTCAGGTTTATTGTTATGAGTACTGATCAAGTTTATCGCGTCAGCTAATTCCATCCATAGAACTTTGCCTTATGGGCAGCATACTGAGAGTCCATAGGCTATTTAACTTGATTTGTGTTTCCAGTCAGTTAGCCAGGTTGATGTCTATAGTAGTTGTGTGAAAAATCTTCAAAATCTCCATTAACCTCAATGAAAGTTTAGGTGTGGCAGCATTTACCAGAATGAAAATAATGCCAATGTCCAAATAAGCCTTGAAGCAGGAAAAAAGAGAATGAATTTGGGAAAAATATTTTGTATTCTATAGATTTGAATGAGTCAAAGTGCTCTCAGTCCCAGAGTTGGTTGGGAATTTTTATGTCATGCACTTGTCTGGCAGAGGAAGTTGATGTTATTTTCCGTGAGATCATAAATGACCTAGGCAAGAAAAGTTGCACATTCCCCACAACCTGTTTTGATTTCCACAAGCAAAAATTTGATGATTTTGTCCACTTACCTGAAAGGTTTTCCAAAAATTTATCATCCTTGTTTTTTTTTTATCCCTCCTAAAATCTGCTTTCATTTTCCTTTCACAAACTAAAACTTGTTTGTGGTGAGCAATTTTTTTGTGTTCTCCATAATTGCTACAACAGCAGCATACAATTACACAGGGTGTTTGATATCAACTAAAATTTCAGGGGGATCACTACATGAGCCAAAGACTCTGGTATCTGAACTGGTGACCAAAAGTTGAAAGAGATAGGATTCCAGTAGACGAGAGATGTGGAGAACTAGAGGCTGCATGAGATAGAGAAGAATAGTAGGGAGAATATGCCGCTAACACTGTTGCAGAGGATATCATTTTGGATTTTTGTGAAAGCTATTTCAGATACCAGTGGGGTGAAATGAAAATGAGTGCATCAAAAAGTGTGTGGGGAAACTGAAGGGCTGGATAAGGTGACAAGAGTTAGGGATCCTCTGCCATTTTCGCCACCTACATACAGGCCCCACCACAAGAAATATATTTCCTTCCCCTCCCCTATCCGCATTCTGTAAAGATCATTCCCTCCATGAATCTCTGGTCAGGTCTACACGCCCCACCAACCCACCATCCCCTCATGGCACCTTCCCCTGCCACTGCAGGAATTGCAAAACCTGCACCCACACCTCCCCCCTCACCTCCATCCAAGACCCCAAAGGAGCCTTCTACATCCATCAGAATTTTACCTGCACTTCCACGCATCATTTACTGTATCTGTTGCTCTGTATGTAGTCTCCTCTACACTGGGGAGGCAGGACACCTACGTGCAGATCGCTTCAGAGAACATCTCTGGGATGCCCACGCCAACCAACCCTACCGCCCCGGGGCTGAACACTTCAAATTCTCCTCCCACTCCGCCAAGGACATGCAGGTCCTGGGCCGCCTCCATCGTCACACCCTCACCACCTGATGCCTGGAGGAAGAATGCCTCATCTTTTACCTTGGGATCCTCCAACCACATGACATCATTGTGGATTTCACTAGTTTCTTCAACTCCCTTTGCCCCACCTTATCCCAATTTCAATCTTTCAACTCAGCACTACCCTCATGAACTGTCCTACCTGTTCATCTTCCTTCCCACCTATCCACTCCACCCTCTACCGACCTGTCACCATTACCCCCACCTCCATCTACCTCTCGCACTCTCAGCTATCTTCCTCCCTGCCCCACCCCCTCCCATTTATCTCTCCACCCCCTCGGCTCACAAGCCTCATTCCTGATGAAGGCCTCTTGTCTGAAATGTCGACTCCCCTGCTCCTCAGATGTTACTAGACCTGCTGTGCTTTTCCAGCACCACACTCTCGACTCTGATTTCCAGCATCTGCTGTCCTCACTTTCTTCCCAGAGTTAGGGATGGGTTAGGGTTAGGGTTAGGATTTAAGTTTGTAGATGAAAATTTTAAACTTTTGGCACAAGGGGGAGCTAGTAGCTAAAACTGTGCCTGCAAGTGGATCATCAAATCAATGCAGTGCAGAAGTGTCCCTTTGGCACATTGAGTCTGTACCGCTCAAAATATACCAATCCCGACACTAGTTCCATGTTATTTACCTTGACAGCCCTCTCAGGTGGTGCATTTCAGACTCTGGGGAGAAACTTTCTCAAATCCCCTCTAAACTTCCTGCCTTTCACTTTAAAGCTATGCTCCCGTGGTTTTGACCCTTCCACAGAGGGAAACAGCTGCATTCACCCTGTCCAAGTCTCTCATAATCTTATACACCTCTATCAGAGCCCCCCCCCCGCCCCCCCACCAACCTTCTCAGCTCGAAAGAAAACAACCCAACTTTCTCCAGCCTCTCTTCATAGTGAGGCTGCTCCATCCCAGGCAACATACTGCTGAATTACCTTTGAAATTCCCTCGATTGCAATCACATCCTTCCGAAAGTGTGGCAACCAGAACTGACAAGGGCACTTGGGTTACATTGATACAGTAGATGTTAGTAGAGATAATGACTATCTTAAACAACCCCATCCTCTATTTTGAGACTCAGTTAAGACCCTGTGACAGGATACGGTGTACTTGTGGGCACAGCAAAGTCAGAATGGAATGTCCACAAATCCACCTTCTGGAGAGGGAGTCATTACAGGGACTCAGCTACTTAATACTTCACTGGAATCCTCTCACCTGCCTATGAGTTTAAGCTTATTTAATCTTTTCCCATCACACCTTTCCCTAGTTTGTTGCCACTCCCAAAACCTGTTCACAGTTTGAAAAGTGCTTCTGATGCACAATGTGTAACTCTTAAAATATGAGACTACAAGCCTGCAGGCTGCTGCATGTTCCGGTTTCTCTAGGCCAACCTGTTTTACAGGATTTTTGCTTCTATAGTGATTCTTGACAAACGTTGTAAAAGCATTGACGTGAATCAAGTATTGGAAACAATTTTATTACTGTTGGTTGCAATGCCATACTTCATTGAGCCTCAGTTAGCTCAGTTGGTAGGATTGCTGGATTACTAGGCAGAGCAATGTCAACAGCATGGGTTCAGTTCCTGGCTGAGGTTACCTTGAAGGACTCTCCTCCTCAACCTCTCCCCTCATGGTGACCCTAAGGTTAAACTGTGCCTAGTTGCCTTTGGAACAGCCCTATGGTCCGGTAGGACTATGGTGTTTTTTTTACCAGTCTTCATTCGAAACAATCTGCGCCAGTGTTTGCAGAGTATCCATCTGCATCAATGGTCTTCATTGTCTTGGCTCCTTTCATGGAGCTTCTGCATTTCATCTCAGCAATGCTCAGGCAATTTGTGTTATTTTTGTTTTGCTGTTGTGATGCTGGCTGCGGGACTCATGCTGTTTTTTGCCGAGGCTACAGTGGGACCCCCATTTCATGCATCTGTTTGGACTGTGAAGATTAAGCAGGATGGCCATGATTATATATATATTATGGTGTTCAAAGTAGGAAAACACAGCCTGTCCTACACAGTAGCGGCAGAGTTCTTGAATATTTTTAAGGCAGAGATAAATTTTTGTAAACTTTTCACTTGCTTTATCATGGATAAGTGAGAATGTGGCTTAATCAGAAGGGCCGTGATCTTATGAAATGGCTGAGCAGGCTTGAAGTGCTCAGTGCTGTCCTCCTGCTCGTTGTTTGTATTTTCGTATGTAACAATTGTTTCGTGTATTTTTCAGAGCCAAAGATTGCTGGAAAATTTAAGAAAACTAAGTTCTATCAGAACGTCGGTATGTATTTGGCTTGTATCGTTATGGCATTTGTAGGCTTAAGTAGAATAATGGTGATTACTAAAATCATTGTTTGCGTTCTAATGTTGCATTACTATTAGAACATTCCAAGATGGATTTTATTTTTCACAATTTTAGGTGATTTGGTTAATTGGGATTTGTTTCAATTGTTAAAGTTGAACATAGAACAGTACAGGATATGTCTATTGGCCACCTATGTCTGTGCTAACCATGATGCCATTCTAACCTAATCCCAACTGCCTGCATGGTCCATATCCCTTTATTCCCTGTCTGTCTAAATACCTCTTAAACTTTGCTAATATATCTGCTTCTTTACCACCTCCCGTAGCAGTACAAATCAGGCACCAGCCACTCTGCATAAAAAAACTTGCCTCTCACATCTCCTTTAAACTCTTCCCTCTCACCTCAGACCTTTCCTGCCTAATATTTTACATTTCAATCCTGGGAAAAAGACTCCCAACTATCCACCCTATCCCCAACTTATGAACTTTTATCAGGTCACCCCTCAGCCTGATGGTCTAGCAAAAGCAATCCAAGTTTGTCCAATTTCTCCTTATAACTAATACATTCCAATCCAAGCAACATCCTGGTAAACATCTTTTGTACCCTCTCCAAAGCCTCTATTTCTTTCCTATAGTGCAGTGACCAGAACTCTGCACTGTACCCTAAATGTGGCCTAATTAAATTTTTCATAGTCTTGCCACTTTTTATACTCAATGCCTTGACTGATGAAGGCAAGCATGCTGTGCACCTTCTTTACCACCTTATCCACTTGTATTGTTGCTTTCAGGGAGCTATGGACTTGCACACTAAGATCCCTTTGTATATCAGTACTCCTAAAGGTTACTTTATTTTGCATTTGACTTCCCAAAATGCATCACCTCACACTTGTCTGGGTTAAACACCATCTGCCATTTCTCTATAACCTTCCTCACTGTCCAGAGCTCCACCATTTGTTGTGTTGTCTGCAAATGTACTGAACAGATTACCTACACTTTTACCCACAACATATATATATATATGCATTCTGATCCTTTCAAGACACCACTGGTCAAATACCTTCAGTCAGAAAAACATTCCTGAACAGTCTTATGTAGCCACGCCAATTTTGCATCTAATTTATAAACTCACCATGGACCCCATGTGACTTAATCTTCTGGACCTGCCTATCATGAAGAGCGTTGTCAAATGTTTTAGTAAAGTTCATGTGGACAACTGCCCTACCCTCATCAATCATCTTGGTCACTTCCTCAAGAGAATCAAATTTGTGAGGAAAAGACTTTACTGCACGAAGCCATGCTGACTAGCCCTAATAAGTCCATTATTTTCCAAATGTGAGTATTTCCTGTCCCTAAGAATATTCTCTGATAGCCTTACATCAGTGATAGAAAAATTATCCACCCTGTAATTTCCTCGATTATCCCTGTTGCTCTTCTTAAATGGAGAAATGATACAGGCTATTTTCTAGTCTACTGGGATCCCACCTGTGACTAAAGAGGATACAAAGATTTCTGTCAAGGCCCTAACAATCTCGCCCCTTTGCCTCCCTCGGTATTCTGGGATAGATCCCGTCAGGCCCTGGGGACCTACCTATTTTAATAGTTTTCCATACAACCTCTGCCTGCATGTGTTAATTCCCTCCTTCACACATGAGCAGCCCTACCCTTTATCCTTGAGTAGACCTTTACTCTTCTGCCTTGGGAATCTCCTTATTCCTACTGGCCAAAGACATGGCCTCTTTTAGCCCTCATAATTCCTTGTTTATAAAATATATTTAGTTTTAAAATAATATGCTGGATTTTGTGTGGAAATAGTACTTTTGGTTTAAGAAAGCTACTCTCACATTTGTTTTTGTAAGTTGGAGTGTATTGTTCCAAATAGTAGTGTATACTCTGATGACCGGAGAGAGGGTGTTCTCTTTAAATATAGTCTTTTTCAGTTTTGTCTTTGCAATGCAATGTTTCCCAAGTCTAATTTCATTGATTGTAATTTGAAATGTTTATTAATATTAGTTACTTTAATGAAAATTAAATGAATAAGTGATTTTTTAAAAAACTCATTTGCTCAGTAATGCATTAATGAAAACTTTTTTTCAGTAGCTTTTTAGTGATCTGTTAATTCTGTTACAATGTAATCCTTCCTATCTGTGAACAATGTAGGCACTAACTCTGAAGGAAAGTTACTATATTACTGCAGTGTGTGCAAGGGTATTTATGGTCACGAGCACATCATTGCTGTATGTTTTAAATGTTTTGAAATCATAAAGTGCATAAGCAGCATACTTTCTTTGTTTTGCTGTTTTGAGATTTGTGGATGTGGTTCTAAGCTCCTGCCATAACTTTGGCTTTCTGCTATTTGGAAGCTGGAATATAATCTTCGTAGCCTATTTAAAACAAACTTTTTTAGACATTTCTTGTCAAATTTGAAAATGAATCTGACATATTATTTGCCAGCCTCTCTTTTTTTTAAGAACTTGAGGATTGTAACGCTGAACTTTTATTTCTTTCTTTCTTTAATTTTCTAATTCATGTCTAAGATTTTGTACTAAGGTAACTTGTACCTAGCTTTATAAGGACTGTAATGCTGACCTTTTAAATTTATTTCTTCATTTTTTAATTAATACTTTTAATTAATTTTGTACCAAGGTATCTTTGAACCTAAGATTATGCCAGAAATGATGACTTTGTACACTTTTGCTGTACTCATGTATTGAGTACATGACAATAAACCTAATTCTAATTTTTTGTCTGCGTAAACTGTAATTATTCCCTTAAAATGATAAATGCACGTTTTTAATATCCAGTTTTAATTATTTGAAACAAGGTGAATAAACAACCCTATCTGATATCTCTGGATTCTTTTCTGCATATCAACTGCAACAACGTACTTTAAAATTGTAGAGCATCCTCAAAGAAATTACAAGCATCTTCTGATCACAATCAATTCTGAATCAATGAAGATATTGGGAAGAGTAACCAAAAGCTTTGATCAAAAGAGAAAGTGAAAAAGAGGGTTTTGTATAAAAAAAGAGATGGGGTGGCTGTTAATGAGTAGGGAATGCACAACAATCTGGAGTTGGGCGCACAGTGTTTAGAGGGTTTACAGGCTAGAGAAAGTTACTGAAGTGGGGAGAGGCAAGGCCTTAAGGAAATAGGGACATAGAGGTTATCACTTTACACTATGATTTGGAGGTGCTGGTGTTGGACTGGGGTGTGCAAAGTTTAAAAATCACACAACACCAAGTTATAGTCCAACAGGTTTATTTGGAAGCATTCGCTTTCGGAGCGCTGCTCCTTCATCAGGTGGTTGTGGAGTATAAGGTATAAGACAGAATTTATAGCAAAAGTTTACGGTGTGATGTCACTGAAATTATATATTGAAAAAGACCTGGATTGCTTGTTAAGCGCCTCATATTTTAGAATGATCATGTTGGTTTCAGTTCTTTCATATGTAAATCACAGAACTTTCTTAAAGTTACATTCTTAAGTGAACTTTAACAATAGGTGCCATGTTGGCCCAGATAATGCATTGAAGGTGTGAGGAGTCCTGTGTGAGGGCTGTCTGTGCCCCAACCACCTGACGAAGGAGCAGCGCTCTGAAAGCTAATGCTTCCAAATGAACCTGTTGGACTATAACTTGTTGCTGTGAGAGTTTTAACTTAGCACTTTACACTGGGGATGTAGGTCAGCAAAAACCATGTTGGTGAGTGCATGCTGCTGAGGAGATGAGAAGCAGCAGATTAGTTGAGTTGAAGTTTATGGATGAAAGGCTGACAATAAGTGTATTTAAATAGTCAGGTCTTAAGATACCAAAGGCATGGATAATGGCTATCTGCAGCTATTGAGTGAACAAGTGATAGACAAAGGTAATCTTCTAGATGTGGAAGTAGGAAACATTTGTGTGAGAGTTGACCTGCTATCAGAGGTTAAATAAGAGGCTAAAGTTGCAAGTTTAAGACAGTGACTGGAAGAGTAGTGGAATTAAACCAAGAACATGAAATTTGTAGGAGGGGCTGGAAATAGGTTCATGTGCTGGAAACCACTATTACATCTACAAATGTTGGCTTTCACTGTTCAGTTCAATTTCCAAATGTTTTGCCTTAACCATCAGAATAGGATCTCATCATTATTTACAGATATCTTCTTGGACCACTGAAGGGGCAGCACAGTGGCTCCGTGGTTAGCACTGCTGCCTCAGTGCCAGGAGCCTTCGTTTGATTCCACCCTCAGACACATTGCCTATAGTGTCCAAGGATGTGCAGGCTAGGTGCATGAGCCGTGTGAAATGCAGGGTTTCAGGGGGTGGGTCAGGGTGGGATGCTCTTCAGAGGGTTGGTGTGGACATGATGGACCAAATGGCCTGTTTCCACACTGTAGGGGTTTTATGATTCTAAGTGATCAGTGAAATTTAATTTTTTTTTTGTAGAACAAGAGATTCAGGATGTGGGGAGGAAGTAACAGGATACCCCTCGATATGCTGTCACAGAGCAGCATGATCAGAGACTGGGGCTAATTTGGCCAGATATTGCACCAGGCAATGGAGTCTGGTTTAAGGAAAATAATATCTTTTACTTTGAGAAAGATGATATAGTTGGCTTTGGTGAAAACGCATCCACATTTTTCAAAATTTGTTTTAATTATTTGGCAGTTGATGAGCAATTTTTAAAAATGATCTTTAATTATGAACTTTGTAATAAGACTGATCTTACTGAATCCTTTCAGGAGGTAATCACCAAACCCAAGGAGTTGACATTTACTGGGAAGTCTGTAGGGAATATCTTGGGGAATATTCTTTTGGCAATTGTAGGTGGGATAACGTGATGCTTGCTAATCTATTCATTGCTAACTTGCATCTGTTTCTTTTGAAACTTTAATTTATATTTTGCTTCAATCTGTGTGCAAGCTAAAGAAGTTACGTGATCCATTCAATGTCCAATTTTCTCACTTAAAGCTCTAATTCAGTATGCTTCCAACTATGAGCATGTTGCCAGTTTAATCTAGTTAAACAGCCTAATATTTAATTATTGTAACTAAATTAGTAGATAACAGAAGCAAAATCTGAAATAAAAACAAAACACTGAAGATACTCAGCAGGTCTGGTTTCATATGTGAGGAGAAGAAGCTAAGTTAAAAGTTGGGTAAAACATGACTGTGCTTCAGAATATTAGTATGAATATGGCAAGGGGCTGTTCGGTTGGAATCTGTTGCTATGTGTTAGTGAGAATGATGAGGCAAAGACAACCATCAGTTGATTGTCAGGACAATTGCAAATTGACAAAAAACAAAGAAGTCCCTAGCTCCACTTTGTAGATTAACAGCGTTGGAAAACAGGGCAGCCCAGTAGATTTATCACTGGCCGTTTGGTTCAAAACATACAAGATTGAACGGTCAAAGTATTCTTTGCGTGTGGGTTGAGTTTGGATGACTTAATATTAAATTGAGTGACTATTAGTCTAATTCAGAATTAGCTGGTAGTCTCACCAGAAGGCTATAGCAGGCACTATAGCAGTGGAAAAGAAATGTCACACTGGTGGTGTAGGATTGCATCACTGACGTTGGGGCTGAGGCATGTTTGGATACAGTGGATAGCATTTCATTCTGATATCAGATCTGGGAGTACTTGCCATTTTATTCCCAAAGACTAACATCCCTCGCCTTGATGAGTGTAAAAGCATTAGGAAATTTCAAAGTAATCTGGAGCTGATTTCATTCTTCTTTGTTATCATAGTTACATTATTTTTTTTTTCTTGTCATTTCTTGACCACCTATCTGTTAAGACTTAGTAAGACATTGCAGCCTGTATATCCATGTGGAATTTGGAAACCTGCTTAACCACTAAGGAAAAAATGTCTGAGGTTACTGTACCTACCATGTTGCCAGATACTTACAAGCTTAGTGTTTTACTCATTTTTATTAACATTTTACAAAAGAAATATCGTTGCAATACATTTAAGTGTCCCCACAGCCCTGTAGTTAACTTTGCTGCTGCTGCTGCTTTGTGATTTCTTTATTGGCTGATTGGGGTTCGGTAGCCCCACCTTTTGTTGTCCTTCCAGTATACAACTGCATTAAGTTTATATTGAAACTGTATAAGTGCTTTCTATACACACACAGAATTTGTTATAATCCCAGTACTTTATGTACAGTAATTTGCTAAACAGCTTTCTAACCAATGGTACGAAATAATATTTTTGTGAGGGTAGCTATATAAGTTTATATACTCAACCTGAGCTACAAACCTTGCAAAAAGCTAAATAAGTGTTTGATTTTGCAACTTCACACAGAATAATATTTTCTCAGTCTGTTAGAGAATTGTTTGGACTTTAAATGGACCATGTGCAAATATTCCCCAGTGGCTTTTCTTCAGCGAACGAACAACACATGCCTCTGAATGCTTATTTCATGTCCTGTATCAATCAAATCGATCTATGTATGATAGAATACTGCATGTGCATGATGTAATGTGCATGTGATAGGATCTTCATTTTATTTGCTCCAGTAGTAAAAGGAAATGAGTTTGATAAAGATGAAAAAATCTTTAGTCATTGCATGATGATGAAAGGCCTTTGACATGCCAAAAAACATTGTGTGTTGTATTAATCAATTTTCACTTGCTTACACATTTATCTGAATTGATAGTACAGGTGAAAAAAATTACGAATACAATTAAAATCTTTTAAGTGCAATTAACCCTTTGCCTTTTTGGGGAAAAAATTGTAAAGTTAAACACTCTTGAGAAATGCTATATAATCTTCTAATCAAAAATGGGAATTGGAATTTGTGCAGAAAATTCATTTTTCAATTGCTTTGTAGCTTTCAGTGATCTGTACTCTGCATTTTGAAAATGTGTGTAAGCTAAAATATAATCAGAGTTAATAAACGTTTGGTCTGATGGCAAACTGTTAGAACTGTCTGCCACTGGTGTGATCAAAAGTCTACAGTAATTCACCTAAGTGTGGATGGTGTTAAGAATCTGCAGGTCAGGTACGTCATTACCTTTTCAGTCAGGTATGTAACCACCTATTAAAGAGGATTTTTTTTTACAGAATTCTGACGTTTTCTAGCAATTCCATTTTATTTGCAGTTTCTATATTGGCTGCTGCTGAACATGTTTCTGTTCAATTGAATTCTTGAGCAAAACAGAATTATTTAAATATCAGCTCTATTATAATTGCCAAATTATGGAATAGCTCACTGTACCAAGATAATGATGACATGCTGCAAGATCTTAAACTATGATAGAGATGCCTCCAGAGTTTGTCATATTTTTGGTCGTTGCCATTCCTTTAAATCCAAACACCATGCACATGTAATTTAAAAATTAACTCCTATGAGGAGCCTGTCCCAGTACAATGCAGAATGGCAAGTTAGATCAATCACAAGCTAAAGAAAGGAGTGATTCAAATTTAACACTGACTCAATTTGTATATGACTGACAGCTACCTTTAAAATGTGTGCACTGTGGAATTAAAATTTCAAGGATACCTGATTATTCTCCAGAATATTGTGAGCTGTATTTGTACACACCTAGGATATTTGAAAGTCTGAGAAGTAAACAACAAATAGATGAATTAGACTCCACAGTGGCAAGAAATCCCAGAAGAAACACTCTGCTAAGGATTAGCTTAGATGTGGCAATTTGAGGAATTTAGTGAAAGAGTGTAAATGAGTAGCTGTAGCAACACCTTGTGACTGTGTAAGTTCTTGTGCATATTATGCAAACTCAATTTGTGTGATATTTTAAACTTAACTATGATATTTTAGCACTTTTAAATGTTCAAGTGAGATCTAATGGAAGCATAACAGTACAGTAAGCCAAAGTAATGGCTAGTGTGATAGCACTGAAGGGGGAACAAAGGAGATGCTTTTATAGATCGGCGGAGAAGTGTCACCATCTTAAGGAATCCCCTGTCCAACTTGCTGAAACAGTCATCGTTGAAATGCAGCAAGACCTGGATAATATCTAGATGTGGGCTGACAGGCGTGAGGTAACATTTGCACCTTACACAGTGACCATCTTCAATAAGAGGGAATCCTAATAAAAGAATCTAAAGTACTGTGGCTACAAGAGCAGATTAGAATCTAGGAATCCTGTGCTGTGTACTTCACCTCCTGACTCCCCAAGCCTGTCCACCTGGCAAGGCACAAGATGGGAGTGTGATGGAATACTCCCCACTTGCCTGGATGGGTGCAGCTCCAACAATACTCAAGAAGCTTGACACCATCCAGGACAAAGCAGCCCACTTGATTGGCACCACACCCACAAGTAATCACTCTCTCCATCAGTCACGTTCAGGAGTAGCGGTGTGCGTTATCTACAAGGTGCACTATAGAAATTCACTAGTCTCCTTGGACAGCACCTTCCAAACTCATGACTCCTACCACCTAGTAGGACAAGGACAGCAGTAACAAAGGGAACATCATGACCTATAGGTTTTCCATGAAGCCAGTCACCATCCTGACTTAAAGATATTTTGCCATTTCTCTACTGTAGCTGAGTCAAAATTCTGGAATTCACCTCCAGACAACAATTGAATTGGCCTACAAATGATTAACTGCAGTAATCCAGAAAGATAGATCACTGCCATCTTGTTGAGGGCAACTGGGGTGGATAATTGATACCCGCATTGAATGAATGATATTCTTTGAGATCTAAGAATGGAATCAACAGTGGGCTCACTATTGTGGAGAACACACACTGCCCCTGCAAGTCTGGTCAGGCAAGGAGGGGATCATCATCTGCCCGGGATACTGGCTCACCTGTTATTACTGAGATGTTGGCACTCCATTGACTCGGTCTATACCTCCCACTGCTTCGGGAAATTAACAAACATAATTATAGACCCCCTCCCACCCCAGTTCTATTCTCTTCCATCGGGTAGAAGATACAAAAGTTTCAAAGCACGTGACAACAGATTTAGGGACAACTTCTTCCCACTATTATCAGACATCTGAACAATCCTCTCCTAAAATAGAATTGATTTTCTCTGCACCTTCTCTGTAGCTGCAACCCTATATTCTGCATTCTGAAGAATGTATGTAGGGTATGTTTTGTTTGGTTAGCATGCAAAACAATACTTTTCACTGTATCTCAGTAAATGTGACAATATTAAATCAAATCAAGAATCAGGCATCTAACTTAGCGCCAACACCTTGCAGGTCTGGAACTGACCAGGAAGTTCCTGTCATCCTCTGCCAGTAAGCCATTTGATCCTTTTATTGTCTACCTGGCACTCAGGTTACCTGAGAAACTCTTATCCTGCCTGTAAATGGCCTAGTGCTGGGAAACGAACATCCTGTCAAGTGGGATGAATTTTTGGGTACACTTGATAATCGCACCCAAATTGCAAGTAGGTAATTTGGAGGATCAGCCATGAAGAGAGGGAATGAAGGATGGGTTGAAATTCTGGATTTTGGGGCACTTTTGAAACGTCACGGTCAAAGAAGAGTTTCCACAGTATTGGGTAAAGGAATTGAATATGAAAACAAGCAGAGAATGACTTAAAATGTTTATCAGGAAGGGAAGAGTATAAAGATGGAGAATATTGCAGTAATGGGGCTTTGAAAAGCCCTGAAAGCAATTAAGCTGAGAGTTTTCACTGTATTGCACTGGGGGAAAGCAAGCCAGTGCAGATTTTTGAGGATGGGTGTGAAAAGCAAAGTTGACAATTAGTGCAGGCCAAGACTAATACAACTTAGATTCAGCAAGTCCCGAGAGTTTCTGTAGAATAATAGACTGAAAATGAAGCATAGTCCTGAAGTAACACTCGTTTAGTGAGGAGGTGAAGTTGTGAGGCAGTTTTGTGGAGCTGGAAATAAGTGATTGTGGTGATATGTAGAATGTGCGTTTGAAGCTCCTTCTTTGATCATTTTGGTCACAGGGACTTTGCGCTGTGATTTATCCTGATTAACGAGAGAGGGAAATAAAGTTAGTTCTAAGATGTCAAAGGTGAAATGGATGCAAGAGATGAAAATGATAAATTTGATATTTAATACTGTGAAACTAACTCTCTTTTCAAAACAAAACTTAATTTAAAAAAATCTTGTGTGCTGCCTCTCCTTTTGGTTTCATCTTTTTTTCTTAGACTTTTGACTTAATTTTTGCTTATTTTAAAAACATTTTCTTGCCAATTTTCTCTTCCTTTCCTTCCTTCAATAAAAGTGCTTGCTCAGTGAGTAAACATTTTCAATTATACTTACTACCTGACTGACATCCAGTATCTGGTTATGATTACAAGGTTAGCTCTATTGTATGTTCTGCTTAGAGTGGTAAACATTAAAGACATTTATATTAGGGCTTTGCACATGTATGTTATGTTTCCATAAGACTGCATTATATTTTGTTCGTTAGGGAATATATTTGGGTAAAGCATCTTTATCTAGATTCCGATTTGTCATTTTCTGCTGCTTTCAATCTTTTAATTTTTCACTGGGAATGTTATTGCCAAAAATGGAAAATGTCAAAGGCTTTTTATAACTGGTTTGAATGTTAAATGATTTCTCTGTTTGAAATGGGCATTAACAATAAGATACAGAGAACAATCTCGTAGAATGAAATTGGTTTATGGGCTCTTCCATCTTTTGATTTGAGGTCTAAGACTGAATCTAGTATGTTTAGCAGAAGAACTTTCCTACAATCAGCAACATGCTAGAAAATAAAAATTCTGCTTTAATCAGTGGTCAGATTAAATGTCATTTGAAGCATGTTGGGAGTGTGGCTCGTTGCTGCAGTTTTGTTTGAATTCAATACTTGAGCCCATAAATTAAATAATTTTTTTTAAAAGTCCTTCATTAAAAAGAAGACCCCTAATATCTGTTTTTATTATTATTATAAGGTTGAAGATGAATTTAATTCTCCAGTGGTAGTGTTCAGATTCATCCAAGACCACCAAAAATCAGGTAAAAAAGCCTAATTCATTTAAACTTATTTATTATTGAGTTGTAGAGATTTACAGCACAAGAAAAAAGCTCTCTGGCCCATTGATTCTGCATTAGGTATCAAACACCCATCAACTCTAATCCCATTTACCTGCATTTGGCCTGTAACCTTTTATGTACTGGCATTTCACATGTTCACCTAAATACAGTACTACTAAAATGTAGGGTTCCTGTCTCTACCATCCTTTCAGGCAGTGAATTCCAGATACCTCCATCCTCTGAGTGAAAAGCATCTTCCTCAAGTCTGCTCTCAACCCCTGATCCCTAACGTACATCTGTGTCCCTTGGTTGTTGACTGCTCTACCCTAATAATTTTGTATATCTCAAACAAGTTCTCCTTCGAATATTTTCTGCTCTGAGGAAAACAAACCCAGCTTATCGAGTCTCTCTTCAGAGCTGCAACACTCCAGCCTTGGTCACACTCTTCTGCTCCCTTTCTAGTGCACCAAAACTGCACACAGTATTCCAGCTATGATCTAATTAATGTTTTAAAACATTCCACCATAACTACCTTACTCTTGTGTTCAGTTCCTTGACTAATAAAGGCAACTATTCTATATGCTTTCTTAACCAATTTATCCACTTGTCCTGCTACCTTCAAGGATCTATGGACATGCATACCAAGGCCCCTCTGTACTTCCTGGGCTGAGCAGTTATCTTGTACTCTTTTTTGCCTTGTTAGCTCTCCTAAAATATACAAGCTCAAACTTCTCAGATTTAAATAAATTTGCCATTGTTCAGCCCATCTGACCAGCTGGTTGATATTGCCCTGTAATTTAAGGCTTTCCTCCATCACCAATTTTAGGATCATCTGCAGGCTAACTGATCTAGATCATTAATGTACACTGCTAACAGCAAGGGACCCAATATCACACCCTGTCCAGTCCCAAAAGCACTCTTTAACCATCACCCTCTGTCTGCTGTCATTAAGCTTATTCTTAATCGAATTTGCCAAATTACTCTGAATCCCAACCCATAGGGACTTATTTTTTGACTAAGCCTTCCATGTAAGACCTTGTAAAAAGCCCAAATGAAGTCCATACAGATTATATTAACTATGCTACCCTCAACTCTCACTCACCTTCTTGAAAAATTTGAATCAAATTTCTTTAGTGGTCTTCCCATAACAAAGCTGTGCTAATGATCCTTAATTAATCCTTGCCATTCCAAGGATTACATTTATTTTGTCCATTCAATTTTTTTACAGTACATTCCCTACCACTGATATTAGACTAACTTGTAATCTCCTGGTTTATCTCTACCCCTTGTTGGCTAAGTTTATATCATTATTCATTCTCCAGTTCTCTAACACCTCTCCTTTTGCCAGAGAGGATTTAACTTTTTTTTTAGATTACTTACAGTGTGGAAACAGGCCCTTCGGCCCAACAAGTCCACACCGACCCGCCGAAGCGCAACCCACCCATACCCCTACATCTACCCCTTACCTAACACTACGGGCAATTTAGCATGGCCAATTCACCTGACCTGCACATTTAACGTCAGAGTCCCAGCAATCTCCTCCCTGTATTCTATTCCATAAATTTGATTTCCCCAAATTCCACTGGCCACCATTCCAGATTTGATGATCATTTTTGGCTGGCTTTGGAAGGATGTTAGTTGGGTGACATTTGGCCCCTACTCCTTTAATCCATAGTGCCTACTGGAAATGATATACTTAGACATCGGATAATCACAGGTGATGTCCCTTCCTATTCTTTTTCCCTTGGCCAGATCTTTTGGGTACCAAAGAGTGAATGTCACCTGTAGAAGCAACATCTTCAGGCGAGGCGGAGGAAAAATTAACAAAAACAAAACAACACGTGCAGCATTTTTGTGGCTTGACCTGTTGTAATTTTTCTATGAACCTTTTCAGCTCTAGATGGAGCTCAGTACCAAACTGCTGCAGTTCAGGAATCCACAAAGGACAGCAATGAGAGAGAAATTGATGATGCCCTGAATCGCTGGGTAAGAATTTAATGGGGAGTTCATGTTTTGTTAGATTTGCAGATGCATTACCAAAAGTTAAATTGTGTCTGTATGAATAATCTAAAATATTGAGGTTCAAAATGAGTTAGTAGCCAGTGAATTATCTTGTAGTTGGTCATGAAATCTTATCCTGTGTTTCTGTCAACAGTTAGGAGAACAGCTAGGACAGTTGGTTCCAACCAGTGGGGTGGATGTTGTCGAATTGGAAGATGAGGGAGTGTGTATTCGGTTTAGTCCATTGATGACAGCAGCAGGTAAGTAAATAACAGAAATATTTATATTGTTTACGTTTTGCAATAAAGGATCTGTCTTCATTATGTAATTATTTATCCATTTTATTGTACTCTGGTTAGTGTAAGACTCTGGGCTGATGTTATATTTTTTCCCTGTGATAAATGGACCTGAAAGCTATCCCTTTGGAGAGGATTTTCGTTAGCATTAATTTGTTTGAACTCAGTAGAAAATGAAAGCAAGAGCACACCATTGTGTTTGGATAGTATCCAATCTCCTACCCTTCAGTTATTTGGGTCAATATTCTTTAGAGATTAGAAGAAATGAGAGATGACCTCATTGAACTGTACAAGATTCTGAAGGGGTTGGATAGTTTAGACTCTGCTCTTGCTGGTCAGAAAATCAAAATTTCGGGTGTGGCTCAGGATAAGGAGCAAATCATTTGGCACTGAGATAAGGTGCAACTTCATCACTCAAGACGTTGCAAGTCTTTAGAACACTCTGCCCCAGACACCTGTAAGGGTTCCATTATTCAATACCATTAAGACTGTGCTAGGCAGGGTTTGGTGTCTCAGGGAATTGAGGGACATGGGGACAGGTGGCAAAACAGAATTGAAGCCCAAGATATTTGACCATATTGAAAGGGTGTTGAACAGACCATATGATCTATTCCTGCACATATTTCTTGTGATATGGATTTCACTAGCTTCCTGCAATATACTGTGTATATAGGATGGGACCATACATGCTGTGCAAGAACTCTAACAACCCTAGTGCTGATCTTGTACATGGAAATTATCTGGTTTTGAGCGAGGAATGGCCACAAATCCCATGTGTATTTCTCTTCGACTTTTCTGCAACTCTGTATAACCAGGGCTAAAGTTATGTTGAACTTCCTGGTGGCATTTATCAATGAAACTTAATTCCTGCATCAAAGTGTCCCCTTCGGTCAGAAAATTTGTTTATCCGTATTGCTTGATATCTTTATCTTAAACGGTCTTTTTTTTATAGAAAAAGGTCGTTATAGAATGAAATGACAGACCAATATAGCTACCAAACTTAACACACTATAGCATTGCAAATTTGCTATTTTTGACTTGTGTAAAACAGACAATAATTTTCTAATAATGTACACCTCATTTCCAAGTTTTACTTTGAGGTCTCAGGTTTCTCTGTCATCCATGGCTGCTGGCTATCTTGGAGTAAGAGTTTCTAAAAGGGCATTTCACTTTATTTATTTAGTCCTGAACACCACGCCAGAACATGTGGACCAATTGGCTAAATGTCTGAAAACAAAGATTCCCATTCTAATTAGCACCTTACAGCTTCGTGAAGAATTTAAGCAGGAAGTTTACCGGACAGCTGGCCTGACATATATCGAAGATCTGAACTGGCCTGGATTAGGTGCTGTACGGTAGGTCTTTCAAAATATGTTTCTGGAAGAAGTGGGAAAGCATGCATAGTTTTGGCAAGAATAAATACAATAATCCCAAGTTATGGACTGAGAACAATTAAAAAATATATATATAATTTATACGATATTAATGACAGGAAGGATCCATTTGATTGAACTCCCAAATAGAGATTAAAGCAAAGTATTATGGATGGTGTAATTTTGAAATAAAAACAAAATTGCAGGAAATGCTAAGGTTTGGCAGCATATGTGGAGATAGACTCAGTAAAAGAGTCAAATATGACTGTTTGGAACTGAAGTTGGGTCTGAAATGTGCTGGGTTTTAAGATGTTGAAAGGGGCATGGGGCACTTGGGCTGGAGGAAGGGGAGGTGATAGTGTCACATCCAGAACCTCAAGCCAATGTTCTCTGGGATATGGTTCAAATCCCATCTTAACAGGTGGTGACTTTTAATAAGATTGATAAAGCAACCTGGTGGTGACCGTGTAACATTGTCAATTGTCATAAAAATTCAGCTGCTTGCTAATGTCCTCTGGGGAAGGAAATCTGCTGTTCTTGCCTGATCTGGCCTACGTAGTCAACCACATTTCTGTGGGTCATCTTAACAATTAGGGATAGGCAATAGATGCTAGCACAGCCAGTCATTTCCACACCCACTGAACCAAATCAAGAACAAAAGGAAAGATGTGGGGAAAGGTAGAGGGCAGAAGAAATTAATGTCTGAAACAACAGATGGAGGGAAAGGAACGGTAAAGTATAGAACTAGAATGAATGGTAGGATCAGGCCAGGGAGCACTAACATTTAAAAAGAAATCCATTAACTAAAATGAACAAAACTACAAACTTTCACTTTTTTCTAATAAGCATAATTTTTAAATAAAGAATTGAAACTTATGGCATTGAAGTATCCTCTTTCTATCCCTCGCTGCAATTGATTCCACACGTTTTGACACAACTAAATTGTCAGCAATTGTTCTTGGTTCTAAACTCTCTTACTGTAGATTCAAAGTAGTAAAATAAACATAGTGACCACAGTGCAAACTACAGCTACAGTGCTACTTAGGTAACTGCTTTTTAGCTTATAATCAATTTGAAGTACAACATTGGCCTCAACATTCACATGTTCTTTCCAATAATTAATTAATTCAAATAACAGGAGAAGCTTTTATTTCTACATGAATAAATAAATATCAAACATTCCTCTTCCTCTGGTTAACTTTAAAAAGCTTTTTTGGGCATTATTGCATTTATAGTATCTACAGTTTGTGCTCTGTGTATTAATAATAAACTCTCAAAAGATAACCCTCACCCATTTTTATGTTTATTATCTACCAGCTTACTGTTCATAGTTATCCCTTCCAATTGAAAATCTCTTTAATCATGAAGACATGTCCTCTTCACTTTAAGAGCATGATCTTCAGGTCTGCTCTACATTGTTTAGTTTAGCCTGGGTGGATGACTCCTAAATGGCTTGACACTGATGAAGAATTGTAGCTCCATTATTGAATAGAACCATTAGGAATGCACAAGGCTCTTCCTCGATAGTGGCTTCATGATAGGTGGCTGGGTGAGAAATATAATATGCCAATTAATCATTTGTTTGAGTGATTGGGATGCAGAAGCAAATATTTTGTACCGTCCCTAACTTTCCTTCTGCTTCCAGCATAAAGATGGACTGATGGGTTTGACATCTGCTTTGTTGCTTCTCCACAGCTGGTTTGACGTTATAACACTGAACTCTCTACATTGTCTGCAGGTATGAAGCTAGCAGTGAAGAACCTGACCCAGAAAAGCAACTACTAGCAATGGAGAAAATCACTACCGGATTGCTAAAGAAATTGAAGGAACTTGACTCAGACCTGATATTCTCAACAGGTCAGAAAGTGATTCTTCCTCCAGGACATAATGTGTAAAACAAGTTAGCACGAATGTACCACACCACACTACACTGTGCAGTCAAGGCCATGGGTCTATCTGACTTTCTCCACCATTGGATTTCTATCCTCCGTCCTACTGCTGTACCGGAGAATGGGACTGGTGGAGTAGCTCTTTCAGGAGGTGGTACAGACATGATGGGTCAAATGGCCTCCTGTCGTGTAAACTCTATGAATATGAGAAAAATCATTTTCACACTGAGTAATTGCTGTCTGAAATGCATTGCCTGAGAATGTGGTGGAGATGGATTCAGTTGTGGCATTCAGAAGGTATTTAGATTAATATTTGAAAAAGAATAATGTGCAGAGAGAAGTTAGGAGATTGGCTTTAAATTAAACATTCATTGAGAGAGCCAGTACAGACAGACTAGGCAAAATAACCACTTCCTGCACATAATAATACTGAGATTTTGAGTAACTTTAGGCATGTGATGGATAGATTCTTGATCTCTGTGGAAGTTGAGGAATACAGCAAACAGACAGGAAAGTGAAGATGAGCCAGAAGATCAACCAAAGTTATATGAAATGTTTACTCCCACTCACATTTCTTAACTTCTTGTGTAAACCAGCAGCATAGAATTGAATCTAGTTTTGTATTTATTTGCAGTACTTTGATTTTGAGACTAAACATCACATTGACCAATAAGAGCAAAGCATTGTAACCCTTCCCTTGTAACATAATACCTATGTACGTACATCAGCATTCGCTTGTCCTGGTAGTGGTGTGATCATTTGACAGGAAACATTCTGTGATGCCAATAGAAATAAATGAAGAACAGATTTCACCTTTTAAAACTTTTAATCTGATAAGCAAACCAAAATCAAAAAAAAGTCAAACATCACTTAACAGATTCTTCAAATAAAAGGATAAATTTCACTTTAGATAGTAGTTAAAACCTGGATACTTTTGATGAGAATCAGTAGCACCTTCAGCATTCTCTGCACTCATGGTACCACATGCAGTTCTAAAGCGCTCTGACTCTTGTGTAAGATCTCTCACTTTCTGATTCTGTTGGTTTAGCCTTTGAGTTGTTTTCTAAGGCAGCCATGTGAAATTTCCAGATGCTGTTACACCAAACAGCATCATACCGAAGAACTTTGTTGGCTAGTTTCACAACAATTCTTTCTTCCTCTCAAGATTGCGCTGGAGTAGCAGTGCTGTGTTTGGGTAACTGGCCTGGGGCTCATCTACTTCCATCTGCTTTAATTTTTTTTCTTGTTTCTTTTGCTCTTTTTCTTTTCTTTTCCCCCTTTTTAAAAAGCCTTTTTCTCTTTCTAATTATAATTCTACAGTCCTGATGACACAGAATTCCCAGAGACTCCTTTCTTTGACCCCCCCCCCATGTGGTCTGATTGGATCTGGCAAACCTGAAGCAATGGCAGTTGTCCAATCTACAACTTCTACCTCCTTTTATTTAAACAATATTTTCTGGTCACCTCACCTGAAGGTTATGTTCTACATTAAGGTATTTGGCTCTTTGTCTTTGCTTAGACCCACCATAATTAGATTTCTAATTCACTATCTATTTATCCTTTGCTTTAGTTCCATACCAACTTAGCTGACATATGCACTTCTAAGAAGCCTGAAGACATATATTGGCTGAATGATCTTGGTGTCAGTTAGGACTTACGGGACTTTCTCAAAAGGAAATACAATCATTTTCTTCAAGGGTTATCACGTTTCACTGGATCACGGGCATCAAATG
This sequence comes from Chiloscyllium punctatum, assembly GCF_047496795.1. Classification (NCBI taxonomy): domain Eukaryota; kingdom Metazoa; phylum Chordata; class Chondrichthyes; order Orectolobiformes; family Hemiscylliidae; genus Chiloscyllium; species Chiloscyllium punctatum. The sequence goes on along the minus strand of NC_092778.1, from coordinate 64,872,934 downwards.
AGCTATTACTATTAGGTTAGATTATACTCCTCAGTTTAGCAATGTTGTACCAAACTAATGAGAGGAATATAGAAATAAAGATTTTGAATCAAATATATTTGTTGTACTTGCTCTTGTTACTCATGGGAAAGGATTTGTGGACATTATGATCTTTTGGTTTTGAGCATTAGTTACATTTTAAGTAAATGACAGCATTTGAAGAGTACTATAGTTCTATTCAGTGCTAATTGTACAGCCCATGTTTAACATGTATTATTTAATATTTTGAATCTGCAGGGCCTGAGTTTGAAGGTGAGAAGAATTGCATTTATGTCGGTATGGTAACTGATAATTTGGATGTGCCAGAACTAGTGGAAACAATTGCAGCCTTGGGCAGAGAAATTGAGGAAAGTTCAAAGGTATGAAGTTAAAAGTATTCTTCTTTTAAATCAACTTTATTTTGATAAAGATCATTTTCTACTCCTAAACCTAGCTTCATATTAAATAGTGATGACTCCCAAAGGTCAGCTTTTTTTTAAGACTAATAAAGAAATGTACCATAACTCTCTTCTTTCAGTTAATAGTAACTAAATTCTGATAAATAATTTGTATGTTGTCTTATTCTAATCTAGTTCCAACTAAATCTCAATATTTTATTTATATCTAATACATGGGATACATCTCCTCTAACTGAATAGTTGCAGTTTGCAAGTGTAGTCAAATCCAGTCCCAGTGATTCATGTGGCCATTATATCCAATTTCCCATTATGGTACAGTTCAGTCTTACTCACCTTTTTTGCAAGGCTGTTTATTCTCTGTGGATTATACTCTACCAGTCAGCAAGTTAATGTTACCGTAACACTGCTACTCAGCACTTCAGCTGAATGGTACTGTGCTCAGATTTGGGATTCAGTCAGAGGAAGTAAAGACTGATTAAAACATTGTTTTATTTTAAATGGCTGGTGTTTAAAGTGCAGCATGAAGGACAGTGGTGGTACAACTGAGAAATCAGCCCTGGATTCTGAATACTTCCATGTCTGCAAAGAAAAAGGTCACTTGCAATACAACGTTGCTTTAGAATTTAAAAATTGGCCCATTCACTGTGGGGTACTGCAAAGATATTCTACTATGTACAGCAACTACTGCTTGAATGGGCTTGAATAAAAAGTACTTGCCCTTAGTTGTTGAATTAGTATGTGATATATATAAGAAACACTGCAATATTTCTGAAAATGTGGAAATAACTACTTGAATCTTTATTGTGTTGTACTGTTACCAACTGTAATTCTCTCTTATTGTATTTGGTTTAAAGTTATTGGAGAACATGACTGAAGTAGTACGGAAAGGAATTATTGAAGCAGAGCAACAGTTACAGAAAGCAAATGAAGCTAGACTCCTTGAAGAGGTAAATATAGATATTTCCAGATTGAGTTTACATCATTATCGGCATTAATCATCACTTGATAATGTCAAATACTGTTCACAAGAAATAAAGAGAGTAACAATGCAGGATTGCACTTTTTAACTTGAACCTGTGTGTTTTTATGTTTAGTAACCTATTGCTACTAATTGTTTCATTTCAGTTAAATCTTTAAACCAACTATATTTGCTGAAATTCTGAATAAGAATCACTGAACCCAACATGTTAACTCTGCTTTCGCTCCACAGATGCTGCCAGGCCTGCTGAGTTTTTCCAGCAGTTTGTTTTTGTTTGCTGAAATTGCTTGGCATGCAGTTATTCTGGCTTTCATCAGTGCTGCAAACATGGTGTATAGTTCCAGAGTATGGAATGGTGATAAACATTATGGTATTAAATTAGATCTTTTTAGCTGCCCCAAGTCCCCTGACATTTTTCATTATGCTCCCAAAGCATCTGAAACTTGCAAGACAACAATATGCAAGTAAGTGGCTGAGGTTTGATTTAGTTAAGAGGTACTCCCAGACTGGGTTCAATTACATACCAACTAATCTCAGACAAGTAGTTCTATCATTAACTCAGCTTCGAACACACATTACTCCTGTTTGCAAAAAAAAACCTGACAGCTAATAAAGTGATTATCTAACACACCTTAATTTCAACTAAACAGCATCTCATAGATGCAATTTGTGATACGGTCTGTACTGCTATAAATGCATGTTTCTGCAACATAAGTTAGCTTTAACGCGATTGAAGAATTTAGGCTGTTATTTGTCGGATGTGAACTTTCCTTACCTGTATTGGCTATAATGTGATTCCAGCCCCATTAGTTTAAATGGCGCGGTTATTATGCGATTTTTTAAAATATATATAATGCGAGATTGCACGAGAACGGGATCATCACATTATATCAGAATCTACTACAGCGGGAATTGAAAACCACAGCATGGAGGTGAATTATCGACACTAATCTGCCCTTGTTTGGAATAGATTGAATTGCTTGACTCTCTGATATTTTACAAGAGAAATCCCTCTCACTTCAGCATTTATTAAAATGTATATTTAATTAGGGGATATATAATAAGTGGCTAGGAGTTGAAGTCCGAAATTGTGCAGCAGCTCTTGCTGTCATTTTGAAGAAAATTTCCCACAAAATTCTGATGACTTCTGTGGCGAAGGCGTGTTTTTATGACACTGCAGTGAGGGTATCTCTCAGTGCTCAGCAATGAGTGTAGAAATGAGCCAAACACTTTGAAGTATTCTTAGGCAGCAAATCAGGAAATTAATATCCTTCACTTCCAGTTTAAAATTTCAGGTAGCAAAATGTGGTGATAATTAGATCTTGATTGAAAACTAAAGTATCAATATTAACCATCTTTAAATATAAGATGCATGGAATATTTCTATTATAACAGAAAAGCTTGACATGACAAAATAGAAAAGGTGCTGAAGAATGGTTACTGGATCCAAAATGTTAACTTTGCTTTCTCGCCACAGATGTTCCTAGACTTGCTGAGTTTTTCCAGCAACTTCTGTTTTTGTTTCAGATTTCCAGTAAATTTATCTCTCCACCCTACAGGCTCTCTGCCTCTATTCCTGATGAAGGGCTTTTGCCCGAAATGTCAATTTTCCTACTCCTCGGATGCTGCCTGAACTGCTGTGCTTTTCTAGCACCACTCTAAGCTAGAATCTTCCAAATAAACTGTTGGACCTATAACCTGGTGTTGTGTAATTTTTAACATTGTACACCCCAGTCCAACACCTCCAAAATACAACTAATTTAACAAGCTTTCACTGTAAAACTGTCAGTTTGCAAAGTAATTGCAATCTCAACCTCCATAGTGCACATTCTAGAAAAGAATTAGATAACTTACAGAAACCTCTGGGTTTCCATATTATACTGCACATTACAGTTGAAATTTCAGTGAGATGAAGATGGCCTAATTTAAAAAAAAAGCTGGAGAAACTCAACAGGTCTGGCAGCATCTGTGGAGAAAGAAATAGTTAATGTTTCAAGCCACATATGATTTCAGAATCACCATTTTCAATCCCCTGTTTTGAAGGTATAATTTCAGACTCAAAACACTAGGTCTGTTTCTGTTTCTCCACAGACGCTGCTAGACTTTGAGTTTCTCCAAAACCTTGTTGTTATTTTGGAGTTATAGTATCCACAGTTTTATTTGAGTAATTTTGGCAACACTTAGTTTTGTGGTCATCATGACTGTGAATTCAGAGCATTGTAAAGGTGGTAATGATCTCCTTACAGGTTCTGATAACCACAGTCAGAATGCTTTGCAGGTATTATTTGTTCTGTGACATTAGATTAAAATAATTCACTTGTATTTTATCACAAGTTCATTCTACTTCCTGCCAGTATTGGCAGGCCATGAGGTATGCTCAGAAAAAAAGTATTTTAGAGTTTATAAAAGAAATTGTCCTTCCAGCTTTTAACAAATGGAATCGTAAAGTAAGTCTATTTCAAATAATGATATGGAGGGGCTGGTTTCGGAATGGGGTGGACAAAGTTAGAAGTCACATGATGCCAGGTTATAGTCCAACGGGTTTATTTGAAATCACAAGCTTTTGGAGCACTGATCCTTCGTCAGGTAAAGTCCATCTTCGAAAGAGTAGACCTCCAAAAGCTTGTGATTTCAAATAAGCCTTTTGGACTATAACCTGTCATCGTCTGACATCTGACTTAAACACTAAAGGCTTGATATTGGTTATTTTATTTGGGCACATTGTTCTTCATCACCTTCTGCCTTTGTAGGGACTTCTACGACAGCTTCCTGTAGTTGGCTCAGTACTTAACTGGCTATCCCCAGTCCACAGCTCAGTTCAAGGAAGATCATTCAATCTGGCAGGAGGTAAGATTTCAGTTGTTCATAATGCAAAGATTTATTCTGCTTAAAGATTATATTCAAAAGATTTTTTTCAACGCATTAAATATTGCAGCACTGCTATAAAAGGATGTGAACAAATTCTTAAATATGGATGATAGTACCAGAGCAAAGATTTTTGATTTTACCAATGATTAAAATACTTCTGAAAACAGAATATAAGGGTTTTGAGGATTAAGCATTATTTGATTCCCTTTTCTTGAACTTCAAAGATTGGCAATTAAAGCAAGCTAATGTTCCTTTCCTGAGGGAACTGACATCTACAAGATATTGTCCAGTCTGCACCCATCAGTCTCCAGCTGGTCCAAACAAAATATTCTTTGACCACTATTCGTGCATGTGGCAAAGCAGCAGGAGTTAAGAGGCTATTTGGACCTCCCAGTTCAGTTGGACCTTTCTGTAAAGTCACACTTTCCCACAACAGCTACTGGAAATCGAGAGAGCGAAAAGCTTGGCCACTTTTTTCCCAGGATGCTACAATACATTAGTGAATCTGTCTGAGATGAGCTAACTCAATACATTAGTAATTGAACCTGGAACTTTCTAATATTTGTTTGTGATGAATGATGTTTTGTAAGAGCTAGCATGGCATCATTTCTTGCATACTGGAATAAGACCTGGATGCTTGGGAAACTATTTATCACAAGTTCACTAATGTTCTTTCGGGAAGGAAATCTGCCGTCCTTGCTGTGGTCTGGTCTACATGTGACTCCAGACCCACTGCAATGTGATCCACTCTAACCCCCTCAGAAATGGCCCAGTAAGACACTGCAATGTATTATACCAATACACAGACTGAAAAAAACAGAATTAAATTGGATGGACTACTTGACATCAACTAAGTCCTTCTCACTAACATCTGGGGATTAGTGTTAAAACTGTCTCTCAGACTAGTCAAGCAACAGCCTGACTGTATCGTAGACACTACCATGTCCACTCCTGGGTATGTCCTGTTCACCAGCAGGATGGGCCCAGCAGAGGTATTGGCACAATGGGGGTATTCAGGCAGGGTTAAATTGTTCTGGGAGTCCTCAACATTTACTCTGGCTTCTATGAAGATTCATTGAATCAGGTCAAACATTAGTAAGGAAACCTCCCACCCTTAATGAAGAATCAGTGTTCCTCTGAGTACCACTCGCAGGAAGCACTGAGGGTGCAAAGTGACCAGAATGTCCACTGAGTGAGTTCAATCTTCATCAGGATTGACTTCACAGCAGTATTACTGATCGAGTTAGCTGACTCCTAAAGGGCATAGCTACTAGCCTGGGTTTGTGGCAGGTGGTGAAGGAACCCAGAGGGGGAATGAACATACTTGACATGATAGTCTGAGCAGGAGAGAGTAGCACACAATCCTCGTGGAGATGAAGCTGCAGCTTCACGTTGATGATACCCTCCTTGGTCTTGTGTGGCACTTCTGCTGGAGAAGATTTTGAACAGATTTGGCAACTCAAAACTAGACACTCGTGAAGTGCTGTGCGCTGTCAACAGCAGAGTTGTATTCAACCACAATCTGTAAGCTCCTGGCCCAGCATAGCTCCGACACTACCATTAATTCGTATCAAGCCAGAAGATCGTCGCTATTCAATGAGGAGTGCAGGAGGGCATGCCAGGAGCAGGCAGACCTGAAAATGAAACGTTAACCTGTGAGGTTACAACACAGGACTATTTCTGTGCTAAGCAGCATTCAGTAGGCAATCCTACCACCAGCAGATCAGATTGTAGCTCTGCAGTCCTGTCACAGCCAGTCATGAATAGTGGTGGACAACTAAACAACTAGCAGGAAGCAGAGGCTCCGAGCATATCTTAATCTTTAATGATATGGGAGCCTTGTGTCAAAGACCAGGCTGAAATATTTGCATTCATGTTCAGCCAGAGTGCAGGGTGAATCACAGCCCCTGCTGAGGTCCCCAGCATCATCAATGCTGATCTTCAACAGCCAGAGACACGAGATGCTGCAAAGGCAATGGGGCCCAGGCAACATTCCAGCATTAAAAGACCCACTGTAGAACTAGCCATATTGTTCCTGTATATCTACAACACTGGTATGCACCTGACCAGGTGATCCTGCATACACCAAGTAGGACAAATCCTACTTAACCAGTTACAGCCTCATTAGTCTACTGTCAATCATAAGTGATGAAAGAGGTTGTCGATGGTCCTACCCAAATCAGCACTTGCAAAGGAATAATCTGCTCAGTTTGGGTTTCAGTCAGGGTTACTGAACTCAGCCTTAATCTGAACATGGACAAAAGAGCTGAATTCCAGAGGTGAGGTGACCATGATTGACCTTGATATCAAGGAGCCTTCGTAAAACTGGAATCAATGAGAATCTAATGCCTTCCCCACAAGTGATACCAAGTTAACTTCTGTTTTCTGCTTCTCTCCCATTTTATATAGAGGGGTTATATTTGCTATTTCCTAATCCAATTGAAACATTCCTGAATCTCGGAAGGGTGGAAAATGAACACTGACGTGTCTACTATCTCATTAGATACCTCTAATGACTTCTTCCTAATTAACCTTTTAGTCTTTTTCTGGCATGCTTTCATTTCTGATTTATCGTCTGGTCTGCCACTTGTCTTTCCACGGCTGTATGTTTTTTTTTGTTTGATGCTTTCCCTAACTTCCTTAGTTAACCGTAGATGGTGGGTCCTCCTTTTGGGCTTTTTCTTTATACTGGACATATATTAATTCTGAGTAGTATGCCAGTTCATGTCAGTGAGGTCAGCTTTCATATTTATATAGTTGCCCTTTAGGTGTAAAATGTTGGTCTTAAACTCAGTCTCCTCCCTTTCAAACTGGATGTCCCTACCTTTATTCTGAAGTCTTGAATTAATCCTGTCATATTACACATCATCAAATATAAAATAACCTGCTCTCTCCTCTGTTCCTGATGTGCTACCCGAAGAAACGATCTGGAAAGTAGTCTGTTAACTCCTCATCCAGGCTGCTACTGCCAATCTGAGTTTTCCAGATCATATGTAGATTAGCCGACCAGAATTATCACCATCCCTTTATCACAGACAGCGAATATTTATTCACATTACTTTATTCTCCATTGTGGTTGCTGTCAGAAAGCCTGTAGACTACTCTAACCAGTGTCTTCATTCTCCTACTATTCCTCTTCTCCACCGAAACAGCAAGTTTCTTTCACTAACATACAAGCAAGAACCAATTCTAATCAGTTCTATTGAATCTTGCTCTGTCTCTGCATGTATTTACCTTGCCTGCTCCTCAAGGTAATGCTTATTTCCTGCCTTGGGGCCCTTGTCTCAGTATCTCCCCTCACTGCATCAAGCAGCCTACCAAAAGTGAAATCAATGAATATCAGGGGGCAAACTCTCCACTGGTTAGCGTCACACCTGGCACAAAGAAAGGTGACTGCGATTGTTGGAGGTCAGTGATCTCAGCCCATGGGTATCTCTGCAGGAGTTCCTCAGGGTAATGTCCTAGACCCAACCATCTTCAGCTGCTTCATCAATAATTTTCTCTCCTTTGTAAAGTCAGAAGTGAGGATGTTCGCTTGAGATATTAAAGGGTTAATTTGCTCTGCTGACCTTCAAGAAATTGGATGTCCTGGGCCTAGGGTGGTATGTTTCTCTATCTTGCAGGTAGAATGTAGAACAAATTACATTGCCATCTCTTATTCAGAATCAATGAGAACATTGCAGCTAAAATTCAGACCACACCCTGAAGTTTAAAAAAACGATTTACACCAGATCTTGCCATTAGGAATGATCTACATCACATTTACTGAAAATAATCAAATCACTACAATGGGTCTTGATTGGCATGTGACTATGGGGGGGAGCTGGGGGTTGTCTTGTGGGCATTAGTGATGTAAAATTCTGTATTAAAAAGAGAACTGTTCCCTTGTTCAGAGTTTCGTAAGCATTGCGAAGAGTGTCAAGTGATCCTCCAAAGCTTGTACTTAATAAGTTTTGGCTGTTCACAGAAGTTGGCGTATTGCAATTGATTAAAGTCTGTAAGAATCTCAAGAAAAAGAACCTAGCATGCTGATGATTACAGAATGTTGAGAGATTTCTCGGATACTGAAGTTGTCTATGTCCAAATGTAACAAAACCTGGATAAAATCAAGGCTTGATCTGATAAAGTGCTAGGCAATGACCTGCATGTCCTTGGTGGAGTGGGAGGGGGAGTTGAAGTGTTGAGCCATGGAGTGGTTGGTCCGGGTGTCCCAGAGGTGTTCTCTGAAACATTCCGCAAGTTCCGCCTACAATACTTCAACTCTCATGGCTCAACACTTCAACTCTCCCTCCCACTCCACCAAGGACATGCAGGTCCTTGGACTCCTCCATTGCCAGACCATAGCAACACGACGGTTGGAGGAAGAGCGCCTCATCTTCTGCCTAGGAACCCTCCAATCACAAGGGATGAACTTAGAATTCTCCAGTTTCCTCATTTCCCCTCCCCCCACCTTGTCTCAGTCAAATCCCTCTAACTCAGCATTGCCTTCCTAACCTGCAATCTTCTTCCTGTCCTCTCTGCCCCCACTCCGGCCTATCACCCTCAACTTGACCACCTCCTTCCACGTATTGCATTTCCAACACCCCTCCCCCAAGTCCCTCCTCCCTACCTTTTATCTTAGCCTGCTGGACACACTTTCCTCATCCCTGAAGAAGGGCTCATGCCCGAAATGTCGATTCTTCTGCTCCTTGAATGCTGCCTGACCTGCGCTTTTCTGTATTACTAATCCAGTGAAATTATTCCACCATCTGCTCAATCTGTTTTAATTGTATAGCGGAGAATAACTATCAACACAATGGATACATTTCTTAGAAATGTATTTATTTAGGGCTAAATACAAATCAAAACTGAACTGTAACAGGAATGGTGTCATCTTCATGTACCTTAACATTAAATGTACATCTGGGAAAAATGTATTCTGTATAACACTGAGGCTCTGTACAGATTTTTCATTTAGTCTTGAGGATGTAAAGTTTTTTTTTGTAGTAAGGTTAAATGAAAAATACTTGGTAACTACAGCAATTGTATAATGCCCCCAACTTCAGATTATCTTGCCTTTCTCTCCTGGATGAGTTTCTAGCCACTGATCACTAATATCTGAAGCATTCAGACATTTTTCTGGAATAAGCACTGCTCGTAACAGTATACTAGCACTACACAGAAAATTATGAAACTTTTGGCTATAAAACACAATTACATGTTTTGAACTTTTTATCTACTTATTTGTCAATATGCATTCACTTGAAATATATTTGAGAATTTTGTTTGCTCATTTATGTAGATTCTTATTTTCTTCACTTGCCTTTACTTATATCTTGCTTGTTTGTCAGGTTCTCTAGAGTCAACAGATAAACTTTATGCACTAAAAGCCCAAGCCTCTGAAGGAAGCCCACCCCCAACACCCACAATTATTCATACCAAACACAAGTCACCAGGTATGTCCCATTTCTAATTTCTCTCATTCTTATACTTGTAAATATGCAATTATGACAGCTGCCAATTAAACTCCTTATTTTCATGTTTCAATAAAATATTTTCTCACTGCTTCTGAAGTGAGTTAGTTACTGCAATTCTTAACTGAATTTGAAGAATTTGTAAATAGTAATAATGGTTTTATGAAGTCAACGCTCAAATTGAAAGATTTGATTGTTGGACAACCATGATTTTTTTAAACGAGGTAAAAACAATGACTGCTGATGCTGGAAACCAGATTCTGGATTAGTGGTGCTGGAAGAGCACAGCAGTTCAGGCAGCATCCAAGGAGCTTCGAAATCGCAGAAATGGCAAGAAGCTACTTGGATGCTGCCTGAACTGCTGTGCTCTTCCAGCACCACTAATCCAGAACATGATTTTTTAAAGACAATCCAATGTACAATGTGGAAAAACAACTCAAAACAGGTTGAATTTATAATTTTAATGTGATCATTTGGATCACAGCATTAGAATCAAAGCAAATTAGATGGGTTTGGAAAGAAAAATGGAAAATCAGTGTTTTTACTAAATGGTGTTACTTTTCAATTTTAAAAATTGCATATAATCAGTACAATTTAACTCCATAGTCCTAAAGTCTAGAATAGAGTTTTGGATTATTCTGAGAAATAGCAACTAAACTTAAGTGAATGTAATTACTAATACTGTACAATGTTTCGTCCAATTATTTATCCAATAGTATGTGTAAACAAGCGAGAGCAATCTATCCCCAAGTTATCATCACTTAACCCAGCAGCTAAGAAGATTGTAATGATTAGGGGTAACCCAGGTCCCCGTAGCTGAGGGGAAATGTTTATTGTGTATGATTTCTCCATTACCACTAAAGGGATGGATTCTTACCTCATAAGTGTCACTGTCACTGGAGTTACTAAACTCAAGCATTTTAACTTAATAGGACAGAAACTGTTTAGAAGGTCTTCCAGGACTTCTGCCTCTGATACAGTCAGTGAAACTTCAATGGGTCACACAGAAGAAATGGAAGAATCTCAGACCATCACAGAAACAACCAGACTTGAGGGTGAAAATGAAGTTCACAAAAGCCCTACATCTTCAGTTCAGCTGAATGGTGATTTGGAGTTTCCAAGACCCCCACAGCCTGAGGGAAAAGCTGGTGGAACTAGTAATGACACAAAAGTTGCTCATCAGACCTCTGAACCAGCAGAAGCTGAGGAGTTAGAGAAAGAAGATCTTAGATAAAACAAACAAAAGTGGTTAGACTTTTTACATGGAAAAAAAAAAGCACATGTCCTATGGTTGGGATACATGGAACCTTTACTAATGTGAACTGTGCCATGCGCTAGTACAGTAAGGATACTACTGTTGTATGCCTTTAATTAGGACTTTGCACATTACTATGACATGACTAGGAATTTCAATTGTCATTGAAAGGTTGATTTAAAGATTGATCCTAAATTAAATCTGTCAAGGGGCCTGAATCTCAGAAGTGCAATTGTTCTGTTTCTTAAGAGGGCTACGTAAGGTCCACTATTTTCTTCCTTATAATTATCAATATGACGCAATACAATTACATACACTTATCACCACGAATATGGGTTAATTTGTAGTTTAAAAGTAGAAATTTTACTATTGCTGTCAATATTTAATTGGGTGGGGATCATTTTATTTTTGTTCATTTTGCACATTGGTGGTTTTGTCCTTTATCTGTGACCACCTCCTATGTACATCTCTTAAGACTCAAACACTGAATCTTGATTGCTATTTAGCTTTGGGGGTGGGGGGGGGAGAGAAAGTTAATTTAGTGTTTTGATTCTTACTTAAAATCAAATAAAAATTTATTTGAAGAACGTGACAGACTCATTACTTAAGGCTGTTCACTTGACATTTGAAAATACAATATCAATTTTAACATGTATTAATGTATTAATTTGACTTATGACACCACCTGGGCAGCATGCAGAAATCTGGATTGATCCAGAAGGTACAAGTTAGAGGGTCTTGTGGTATCTTTATAGTTTTATGATTCCTTACCCAAGCCATTCTGTTTATCAAAGACATGGGAGTATTCCATTTTATTGTCTAATGCCCTTGCAATAAGTACAAAATAGTGGGCTTGCTCTGCAACAGCATGTAGTTCAAAAATGATATCACAAAAAAAAGCAATTGTAATTTATTTTAATTCTTGTATCATTACATAAATCAAACAATAAATTTGCAAGTATTCACCAGACTTACTGGCTCCAGTAAAATATTCAATTTTCTTGTGCAAACTCCCACCTTTGCAAACCCGAAGCATATTTTTTCCTCCAGAACATTCTGCATACTGTGGTCCATAAATTGATTGCTGAAGCCTTATAAAAGTACTTAGTGTACTGTCAGCTGATAAAATGGTTCAGGAATTTATTTTTTTGAAACTGCAATTGCAGGATAAACTGCTTTAAACGTGCATAAACATGCCTCCATGTTGTGCTCTTTTTGCAGTATCACTTGTGATCAGAAGCAGTTAAAGCACTTGGGTGTTAGTGGCTCTGAAATTCAAAACATTAGGCAGCACAGTCAATCCTCTCCCACAAACCATCTGCAGTTTTTTTGTAGATCCTGGACCTACCCTTAGGAAATAATGGCTCCTCTGGATAGTGAGACAGAAATTGGAAAATGGACCTCTCATGTTTAACGAAGTGTGATGGCTCAACAAGTGGAGATGTGGAAAAGTTCTGTGAAGAGACAGCAATTAATTGTGTATATCTCCCAGAGAAATGAAGCTCCTGAAGTACTCACGTGCACCTTTCGGGCAACTTCTAGTAAGCAGCACAAATCTCAAACTAACAAATGCTTTGTACCTGTAGTATCACTTGATCAGTCTGCTGCAACCAGAACTGAGCAGCTGTAAATTGTTTCCACTGGTAAGGTTCAATCTGCAGTTGTTCCTCTTTTGCATTATAAACTGACATGATCTTGGAAGACCAAAAAAAACATAACTTAGAAAACAAATGTACATAAGACAGCTTGGGTGATTTTAAATTGACTTGTGATCTTGAAACTTACAGAACCTTCTAAAAAGGTACGAGCAGCACGGATAACCTCATCTGGACCTCTGTCTGGGAAAGTTGCACGAAAAATATCTCCAGTTTTCACATTTACAGCTGAAAGAAAGTTATCCAAACCACACAGAACATTAAACATTTTTAGGTGTCTTAAAAATCAATGATTTACACAAGCAGGTAACACCAAACCCCCATGTACTTTTCAAATAACATCCTTGAATGGAAATAAGTACTAGGCATTTTGTTTTTCTTTTGTCAAGTTCAAGACCAAAGGTAACATTACTGTCTTATTATACTTGCTGCTCTTAATGCCTCAACTTGAAAACAAAGCTATGCTAACATTGACCAGGGCTGCAATAGAAACACCTGTCCTATGTCTCTTAAGCTGGAGACACATTAAAAAACTAGGAATACCTCTAAGCGTTCATTGACTTATCCTTAGTTGCACAAGATTAAAGACCTGTAACCTTCAATCTACATTCTGAGAACAGAATAGTAAACAGAGCAAGGTGTTAAGAGGGTTTCTGATGCCCACAGAATTTAATATAACTTGTTTTTAGTAGGAGGGATGAGAAAAATCAAGAAACCCAGAGTTCAAGATTCTCCATCTCTCATTTGTTTTAAATTTAAGGAAATTAAACTGACGGTTTTGTAAGACAAAAGCTTGGTAAATGTGAAAATGAGGCAGATTAGGTCACAAAAAATGCAATGAATACTCACCTATCCCATAAATTACAGGCCAATGGATATTTTGCTTCACTACATCATTAAGTTCTACAAAAGAACAGTTTTTTCTTTAAATATTTAATTAATATTACAACTTATTTTGTTGTATAGATTGAATACCAGCAAGGCAAAAAAAAAAACATGCTTTTTGCAAGGTTTGTAGCTCAGGTTGAGGTTTAGGGTGTAGGTTTGCTCGCTGAGCTGTAGGTTTGATATCCAGACGTTTCATTACCTGGCTAGGTAACATCATCAGTGGCGACCTGCAAGTGAAGCGAAGCTGTTGTCTCCTGCTTTCTATTTATATCTTTCTCCTGGATGGGGTTCCTGGGGTTTGTGGTGATGTCACTTCCTGTTCATTTTCTGAGGGGTTGATAGATAGTATCTAGATCTATGTGTTTGTTTCTGGCGTTGTGGTTGGAGTGCCAGGCCTCTAGGAATTCTCTGGCATGTCTTTGCTTAGCCTGCCCCAGGATAGATGTGTTGTCCCAGTCGAAATGGTGGTTTTATTTCATCAGTGTGTAGTGCTAAGAGGGAGAGAGGGTCGTGTCTTTTTGTGGCTAGTTGGTGTTCGTGTATCCTGGTGGCTAACTTTCTTCCTGTTTGTCCTACGTAGTGTTTGTGACAGTCCTTGCATGGAATTTTGTAGATGATGTTGGTTTTGTCCATGGGTTGTACTGGGTCTTTTAAGTTTGTTAGTTTTTGTTTGAGAGTGTTGGTGGGTTTGTTTGCTACTAGGATTCGGAGGGGTCTTAGTAGTCTGGCTGTCATTTCTGAAACTTCTTTGATGTGTGGTAAACAAACACACAGATCTAGATGCCATCTATCAACCCCTCAGAAAACGAACAGGAAATGACATCACCACAAACCCCAGGAGAAAGATATAAAATAGAAAGCAGGAGACAACCGCTTCGCTTCACTTTGGAGGTCGCCACTAATGTTACGTAGCCAGGTAATGAAATGTCTGGATATCAAACCTACAGCTCAGTGAGCAAACCTAAACCCGAAATAACATGCTACATAAATAGAAATTGTGTGAATTTAGCACTGCCCTAGATAGCTTACAGACAACAAAAAACTTCTGAAATGCAGTTGCTTGTTTTTAAATTGTGGGATATTCCAGCCAATGTTTGCACAAAGCAAGGTTTCATACATAAGTGATGCGTATAACATGCCTTACTTCAGATCAGTGATCTTATTGCAGAATATTTAGCATGAGGGACTACATAAGCGTGAAAGAGAAAGCATTGATGGAGAAATGCCTTTCCACATAAATTAGATACATGGAATTATCCCAGTTTTGGATCTGGCAGGCCCAGGGCTAAGTTAACATCGATGATGGCAATTAGAAGGGAGTGCAAGCTGGGATGACAATGATTTTTATGAACGGATTCCAAAGTGGAATGGCTAACACATGAAAAGAACCTAAAGACTAACAAACACCAACTGTGAATGTCTGTAAAATTGTTTTCCAAGAATGTTTTCTAAAAGGGAACTGACATTTTTAGGTCACAGGAAGCCGCTCCATAAAATTAATCCCTTCTCTGCCTGGTCAAAAGGATGCAGTGAGGTCCAATGTTTAGATCACTAACTTCACTAAATTGCACCCTGAACTGTTGCTTCAAGAGCTGGTGCTGATATGTTGTCAGCTTCATGCCATGGTTTCCCAAATGGCTGGACTGTTACAGAAAGACAGCATTATCTGCAGCTTAGAAACATTGCATCAGCAGAAAGATGTCACCTTCTCAACAGGGAGTAAATCACTTTCGAGGTTGACTGAGCAAATAATGCCTCTGCATATAAAAGGGAGGTGATCATCATGATTTGCAAATTTTACTTATCACTTATTAACATAAGCCGAGAACTTGTCTAGGTCTTGCTGCAGGAGTGTGTGGACTGCTTTAGAAAATACGGACAGGAATAGGCCAGTTGGCCCTTTGAGCCTGCTTTGCCAATCAATATGGTCATGGCTGATCTTTGTTATCTCAGAAATTGCAAACATTCTATAAATCAGTCATTTTATACATGATTAATAAAAATGAAAAATTGAAACCTTCCATTTTCCCTTTAAATTTAAAACCAGTCAAATCAAGAGGTTACAAACAATTTAAAACAGATTCATCACATTACAGTTAAATATAAACAAATTTCAGTTCATTATTCCTACCCAAAGGAATGACGGAAATTGATTTACCTGTTAAACAGTACGTTTCCAGATGAATGTTCTCTGGCTGACAATTAAAAGCTTCTGCAAATGAATGTAGCAGAAAATTGAATATGTGCAACAAGTTTAACAAGAGTAATTTCAAGGAAGTAATTATGGTTTGTAGACCTTATGTCCAAAATCATGAAGGAGATCTAAAGTTAGATCAGACAATCCGGTAACAAATTGCAGTACTAAGTTAGAGTGACAATATGGTAAAAACAATGACTGCTGTGCTCTTCCAGCACCACTAATCCAGTATTTGATTTTCAGCATCTGCAGTCATTGTTTTTACCTTGTTGATTTTAACCCTACTGCGAATCCTCTTGCAAGGATGCCTGCCTTGAAGAAGTTTTCCTCCTCTCTCTACAAGAATCTCAGGGAGTCCCTCTCCCACTGCAACTCCCAGGTCATTTCCTCTGCTCTGAAGTTCTTCAACCATGTTGTGAAACAAACTCGGTACCACAGCCACATTTGCTTCATCTTCCGCCTCGGAACACTTCAACCCCAGGGCATCAATGTGGACTTCAACAGCTTCCTCATTTCCCCTTCCCCCACCTCATCCTAGTTTCAAACTTCCAGCTCAGTTACTGTCTCCTTGACTTGTCTGACCTGCCTATCTTCTTTTCCACCTATCCACTCCACCCTCTCCTCCTTGACCTATCACCTTCATCCCCTCCCCCCACTCACCCATTGTACTCTATGCTACTCTCTCCCCACCCCCACCCTCCTCTAGCTTATCTCTCCATGCTTCAGGCTCACTGCCTTTATTCCTGATGAAGGGCTTTTGCCCGAAACGTTGATTTCGCTGCTCATTGGATGCTGCCTGAACTGCTGTGCTCTTCCAGCACCACTAATCCAGTAGAGTGACAATATGTCAGCCTTGAAATCAATGGAACTCACCAAAATACTAATGTTTGAGACAGTTCAAAGAAGCAGTAAGTGGTACAGTCTACATCAGTGAGCAATTTCTAAACATGCCAGGGTTACAAGTTTTTAAAAACACTGAGTACTCATTTATCAGAGAATTTCTAATATACTTGCATATTAGGTTACTCAACGTATTGTGTTTCTCAACATCACAATGAACTTCTTCTCTAACCAATGAAAGAATAATGCAGATCAGAAAAATCCCCAATATAGATCACATATCAATTTCAGTGATGCCTTTGTACCATTTGGGAATTTTTACACGTAGGATCTGGAAGAAACATGATTTTAATTTGATGGTGGATTATAAGATGGATTCAAGCAGAAGGAAAATTGATTCCAAAATTAGCTTAATGGCATGAAGCAAATGCTAATAGTTGACAGATACTTTTGTGGCTGGAAGACTGTCCCCAGTAGCTCTACAGGACTCTGTATTAAGTCCCTTGCTTTTTGTAGTTTATAATAATTACTGAGACTCAAATAATAGGGGGCATAAATCAAGTAGTTTGCAGATGACAAAACTGGGTTGACAGTGAAAAAGGAAGCTTCAGGACTGCAGGAAGAACATAGATAGTTAGGTCTGTGGACAAAAAGGTGGAAGATGGAATTCGATCCAGAGAAATTGAAGCAATACATTTTGGGAGGTGCAAAGGAATACACAATCAATAAGATGATTCTGAAGGAGCAAAGGGATTTGGAAGGGCAAATCCACAGATCCTTGAAGGTAGCAGGATAGGTTGATGAGGTGGTTAAGGCAGTATATGCCATTCGTTCTATATGAAACACAAACTTGCCTAATTGTGGCTTCAACAAAAACTCCATTTCCCAAAAAGCACAAGAGTTCTGGAGTATTTGTGGAGCACGGCAGAGAGATGGGCTTTTTTCCCCAAAAGAAAGCTGAAGGACTTAACATTTGAAGGGAAGGTGCACTCCTTAATGGATACTGGCACAAAAAGGAGACCAGGGAACAACTGTAGGATGCAAAAGGAGACCCAAGGGATCTGTTCAATTAGTTACAGACAATCAAAGAAGATTGATATGTTTGGTCTACCAGTCAGTCAGGTGCTTCGGAGCAGAGGGAAGATGCTGTGGCAGAGGTTTTTTTTGTGACCAGTCTGCCAACAGGACTCAGATGTTCTGAGGAGCTGAGAAAGGCCAGGATGCTGCCTTTGAATTGGAGATAGAGGAGTAGCCATATAAAATGTCTCTGTACAACTGAAGTGTTGCTGCTGGAGACCTACTGAAGTCCCAGAAACCATCTGGTAACTGAAAATACATATCATCCTACAAACGGAGGAGTAAAGGAAGCCCAGAAACAGTGTTTGCTTGGTGCAGCTGAGAAGGATTGCAGCACAGAGAAATACAAGGGCAGTGGCAACTCTGAAGTCTTATAAAAAGCTACTATTAGAGTCAGAGATATACAGCATGGAAACAGACCTTTCAATCCAACTTGTCCATGCCGACCAGATATCCCAACCCAATCTAGTCCCACCTGCCAGCACCCGGCTCATATCCTTCCAAACCCTTCCTATTCATATAACCATCCAAATGCCTCTGAAATGTTACAATTGTACCTGCCTCCACCATTTCCTCTGGCAGCTCATTCCATACACGTACCACACTCTACATGAAAAAGATGCCCCTTAGGTCTCTTTTATATCTTTCCCCTCTCACCCTAAACCTATGCCCTCTAATTCTGGACTCCCCAACCCCAGGGAAAAGATTTTGTCTATTTATCCTATCCAAGCCCCTCATAATTTTGTAAACCTCTATAAACCTAAGCCTCTGACGCTCCAGGGAAAACAGCCCCAGCTGTTTTCAGTCTCTCCCTAAAGCTCAAATCCTCCAACACTGGCAACATCCTTAACATCTTTCCAATACAAAGGAGACCAGAATTGCACGCAATATTCCAGGAGTGGCCTAACCAATCTCCTGTACGGCCGCAACATGACCTCCCAACTCCTGTACTCAATATTCTGACCAATAAAGGAAAGCATACCAAACGCCTTCTTCACTATCCCATCTACCTGTGACTCCACTTTCAAGGAGCTCTGAACCTGCACTCCAAGGTCTCTTTGTTCAGCAACACTCCCTAGGACCTTACCATTAAGTGTATAAGTCCTGCTAAGGTTTGCTTTCCCAAAAAGCAGCACCTCGCATTTATCTGAATTAAACTCCATCTGCCACTTCTCAGCCCACTGGCCCAGATCCTGTTGTAATCTGAGGTAACCCTCTTCGCTGTCCACTACACCTCCAATTTTGGTGTCATCTGCAAACTTACTAACTGTACCTCTTATGCTCGCATCCAAATCATTTATGTAAATGACAAAAAGTAGAGGACCCAGCACCGATTCTTGTGGCACTCCACTGGTCACAGGCCTCCAGTCTGAAAAACAACCCTCCACCTCTTCTACCTTTGAGCTAGTTCTGTATCCAAATGGCTAGTTCTCCCTGTATTCTGTGAGATCTAACTTGCTAACCAGTCTCCCACGGGGAACCTTGTCAAACTGAAGTCCATATAGATCACATCTACTGCTCTGCCTTCATCAATCCTCTTTGTTACTTCTTCAAAAAACTCAATCAAGTTTGTGAGACATGATTTCCCACGCACAAAGCCATGTTGACTATCCCTAATCAATCCTTGCCTTTCCAAATACATGTACATCCTGTCCCTCAGGATTCCCTCCAACAACTTGCCCACCACTGAGGTCAGGCTCACCGGTCTATAGTTCCCTGGCTTGTCTTTACCGCCCTTCTTAAACAGTGGCACCACGTGTGCCAACCTGCAGTTTTCTGACACCTCACCTGTGACTATCGAGGCCCAGCAATCCCTTCTCTAGCTTCCCACAGAGTTCTCGGGTACACCTGGTCAGGTCCTGGAGAATTATCCACCTTAATGCATTTCAAGACATCCAGCACTTCCTTCTCTGTAATATGGACATTTTGCAAGGTGTCACTATCTATTTCCCTACTGTCTGTATCTTGCATATCCTTTTCCACAGTAAACACTGATGCAAAATATTCATTTAGTATCTCCCCCATTTTCTGTGGCTCCACACAAAGGCTGCCTTGCTGATCTTTGATATGCCCTATTCTCTATCTAGTTACCCTTTTGTCTTTAATATATTTGTAAAAACTCTTTGGATTCTCCTTAATTCTCTTTGCCAAAGCTATCTCATGTCCCCTTTTTGCCGTCCTGATTTCCCTCTTACGTATACTCCTACTTTCTTTATACTCTTTTAAGGATTCACTTGATCTATCCTGTCTATACCTGACATATGCTTCCTTCTTTTAACCAAACCCTCAATTTCTTCATCCAGCATTCCCTGTACCTACCAGCCTTCCCTTTCACCCTGACAGGAATATACTTTCTCTGGATTCTTGTTATCTCATTTCTGAAGGCTTCCCATTTTCCAGCCATCCCTTTACCTGCGAACATTCTGCCTCCAATCAGCACTCAAAGGTTCTTGTCTAATACCGTCAAAATTGGCCTTTCTCCAATTTAGAACTTCAACTTTTAGATCTGGTCTATCCTTTCCCATCACTATTTTAAAACGAATAGAATTATGGTCACTGGCCTCAAAGTGTTCCCCCAGTGACACCTCAGTCACCTGCCCTGCCTTATTTCCCAAGAGTAGGTAAAGTTTTGCACCTTCTCTAGTAGGTACATCCACATATTGAATCAGAAAATTGTCTTGTACGCACTTAAGAAATTCCTCTCCATCTAAACCTTTAACACTATGGCAGTCCCAGTCGATGTTTGGAAAGTTAAAATCCCCTACCATAACTACCCTATTATTCTTACAGATAGCTGAGATCTCCTTACAAGTTTGTTTCTCAATTTCCCTCTGACTATTAGGGGGTCTATAATACAATCCCAATAAGGTGATCATCCCTTTCTTATTTCTCAGTTCCACTCAAATAACTTCCCTGGATGTATTTCCAGGAATATCCTACCTCAGCACAGTTGTAATGCTATCCCTTATCAAAAATGCCACTCCCCCTCCCCCTCCTCTCTTACCTCCCTTTCTATCCTTCCTGTAGCATTTGTATTCTGGAACATTAAGCTGTCAGTCCTGCCTACCCTTGAGCCATGTTTCTGAAGTTGCTATGGTATCCCAGTCCCATAACCATGCCCTGAGTTCATCTGCCTTCCCTGTTCAGCCCCTTGCACTGAAATAAATGCAGTTTAATTTATTAGTCCTACTTTGTCCCTGCCTGCCCTGTTTGATTCACTTCTGTTCTAAACTGTACCAGTTTCAGATTGATCTCTTTCCTCACTATCTCCCTGAATCCTGAAGAAGGGCTCATGCCCGAAACGTCGATTCTCCTGCTCCTTAGACGCTGCCTGACCTGCTGCGCTTTTCCAGCAACACATTTTCAGCTCTGATCTCCAGCATCTGCAGTCCTCACTTTCTCCTAGTTTAAATCCTCCCAAGCAGTTCTGGCAAATTTCCCTGCCAGTATATTAGTCCCCTTCCAATTTAGGTGCAATCCATCCTTCTTGTACAGGTCACTTCTACCCCAAAAGAGATTCCAATGATTCAAAAATGCGGATCCTTCTCCCATACACCAGCTCCTCAGCCATGCATTCATCTGCTCTATCCTCCTATTCCTGCCCTCACTAGCTCGTAGCACTGGGAGTAATCCAGATATTACTACCCTTGAGGATCTCCTTTTTAAGTTTCTGCCTAACTCTCTGTATTCTCCCTTCAGAATCTCAGCTTTTTCACTTCCTATGTTGTTGGTTCCAATGTGGACAATGACCTCCTGCTGGTCCCTCTCCCCCATGAGAACATTATGCACCCTCTGAGACATCCTTAGATCCTGGCACCAGGGAAACAACACACTGCTGACCACAGAAACGTCTGTCTGTACCTTGGACTACACAATTGATCTCTTTGAAGCTGACGTACCCCTCGTTGCATTAGAGCTGGTCTTAATACCAGAAACTTGGCTGTTTGTGCTACATTCCCCTGAGGTTCCATCACCCCTTACATTTTCCAAAACAGCATACCTGTTTGAAATGGGTGTATCCACAAAAGACCCCTGCCCTAGGTGCCAACCTCTCTGACCCTTCCTGGAGTTAACCCATATGACCGTATCTGAGACTTCCCCCCCTTCCTATAACTGCCGTCCATCACATACTGTTGCTGTTGCAAATTCCTCATCGCTTCTATCTGTCTCTCCACTGATCCACTTGATCTGATAAGATTTGCATCCAACAGCATTTAAGGCAGATATAATCTGCAGTAATTCTTAAACTCTCTTTAAATTCCCACATCTGGCAAGAAGTACATATCACTGCAAAGGCCACTTTTGCTCCTTCACAATCTACAGACCCAGAAAATAACACCGTCTTATTCCTTGACAAAATACAGCACCAGGTTAAATTAATAGCTGTGGGTTATATTTTAAGTTTAATCAAGAGACTTACCTCCAAAAACATATAATCAAGAAAGAACCCACTGTACTAATACAGCCTTTCTCTTGGACAGACTTAAAACAACAATTAACTTATCTGATTCTGTGCTGTGAACTTCACCCAAACCCGTTCCTCCAAGATTAGTTGTGAAATTCACTGTTTGTTAATTTTCCCAGATGCACTCCAATGTCTAGCGACACATGAATTCAAAAAAAGCAAAGGCAGTAACTGTGCAGGTTCTCTCTCTCTCTCTCTCTCTCTCTCTCTCTCTCCCCTGCTCTGTCCTCACCATGTGCTTCCTTTGTCTGTTCTTCTCTCTTTTTAAACTGCTGTTGTTTTGACTTTTTTTTCCAAAGTTCAAAAACAATGCAACAGCATATAAAACAGTAATTGCTGCTCCTGGAATTCGAGGAAATCACCTCCAGCACCTAAAATACCTCAAAAAAAAAGGAGCAGCTCTTACAGCCAGAAACTTTTCCCGTCCTCCATCTATTGTGCCAGTATTTAGCAGACATTCATGGTTGGTGTTTGTTGCAATCTTTGGGTTCTTTATGTGTGTTAGCTATTCCACTTTGGAATTTTTTCATTAAAAAAATCATTGATTGATGGAAAATATTCAGCCTTGAGTCTGGTTACTAGTGGTGTGCCACAAGGATCTGTTTTGGGACCACTGCTGTTTGTCATTTTTATAAATGACTTGGGCACAGGTATCAGTGGGTGGGGCAGTAAATTTGCAGATGACACTAAAGTCGATGAAGTGGTGGACAGTGTGGAAGAATGTTGCAGATTGCAGGGGGACTTGGATAAACTGCAGAATTGGGCTGAGAGGTGGCAAATGGAGTTCAATGCAGATAAATGTGAGGTGATTCACTTCGGGAAGAATAACAGAAAGGCAAGCAGAAGGTCTGCTGATGTTGGTGAACTTATTGCAAGTCAATTAAATCAGAAAATATTCTTTATCTGAGACAGGAGACAAATTTCACCACCCCCTTTAGGTGAACCTTTTGGCCAGAGGGCCACAGCCCGGGAGTAGGAAGTTTTTGGAGAGCTAGCTGCAAACCATCAGGACATCATCTCAGAAAGCATTTGGAGAGCATTTTTACCTTCTATGGATATAAAACTTCCCAGTGTTTCATTGAAGCATTAAAAGAAGAAATGACAAATATAATACCATACAGCACAGGAACAGGCCCTTCAGCCTGTGCTGATTCCTAATCCTCATTTAAACATGCTATTTATTGCCCACAGACAGTACCTATTCCTCAGTTCGCCTCACGTTCATATGTCTATCAAAAATGCCATCACAGCCACTGGCAGTGTATTCCAGGCACCCAATACCCTCTTGTGTGAAAAATGTTTCCTGCATTTCTCCCCTTAAATTTCCCCCTCTCACTTTGAACTTGTGCCCTCGTATGGTTGACCTTTCTACACTGGGGAAAAAGCCTCTCAATTTTGTAGATCTCTATCAGGTCACCCCCTCAGCCTCTGTCTTTCCAGTGAAAATAATCTCAAGTTTATCCAACCTCTCCTCATAACTAAAACCCTCCAGATCAGACAACATCCTGGTAATTCCTCTCTACACCCTCTCCAAAACATCCACGGTGATACACAACTGCACGCAATATTCCAAATGTGACCTATTAAGAGTTTTATATAGTTGTATGATAACTTGCCAACTTTTATATTCACTGCCCTGGCCGATGAAGGTAAGTGTACTGGATGCCTTCTTGACTACCTGTGTTGCCACTTGCAGGGATCTGTGGACCTGTATGCCCAAATTCCTCCATATGTCAATTCTCCTAAAGCTTCTGCCATTATTGTATAATTCAGCACCTGAATTTGATCTTCCAAAATGCATCACCTCACATTTGTCCAGATTAAACTTCATCTGCTATTTCTCTGCCGAAATCTGCAATCTATATCCAGCTGTATCCTTTGACAATCCTCCTCACTATCTGCAACTCCACCAATTTTTGGTGTCATCCGCAAATTTAATAATGAGACCACTTACATTTTCCTCCAGATCATTTATATATGTGAGAAACAACAGAAGGTTCCAGCTCTGATCCCTGCGGAACGCCACTAGCTATTGATATCCATTCCAAAAAGTACCCTACCACCACTACCATCTCTCTTCGTTGTCAAAGCCCGTTTTGTATCCATCTAGCCAGATTATCTCAAATCCCATGAGACTCTACCTTCCATACCAAAAAGCCTGCCATGAGATACCTTATCCAATAGGAAAGATGTGGATGCTTTGGAGAGGGTTCAGAGGAGGTTTACCAGGATGCTGCCTGTACTGGAGGACTTATGAAGAGAGTTTGACTGAGCTCGGACTTTTTTCATTGGAGAAAAGGGGGAGGAGAGGGGACCTAATTGAGGTTTACAAGATAATGAGAGGCATAGATAGAGTCGATAGCCAGAGACTATTTCCCAGGGCTGAAATGGCTAACACGAGGGGTCATAGTTTTAAACTGGTTGGAGGAAAGTATAGAGGGGATGTCAGAGGCGGGTTCTTTACACAGAAAGTTGAGAGAGCATGGAATGCGTTGCCAGCAGCAGTTGTGGAAGCGAGGTCATTGGGGACATTTAAGAGACTGCTGGACATCCATATGGTAACAGAAATTTGAGGGTGCATACATGAGGATCAATGGTCGGCACAACATTGTGGGCTGAAGGGCCTGTTCTGTGCTGTACTGTACTGTTTTATGTTCTATGTTCTAAATGCTTGACTAAAGTCCATTTTGATAACATCCACTGCCCTTCCCTCATCAATCATTCCTGTCACCTCTTCAAAAAACTCAGTCAAGTGGATGAGACATGACCTTTCCCACACAAATCCATGCTGCCTATCACTAACAAGTCCATTGACTTCCAAATCTGAATAAATCCTGTCTCAGTATCTTCTCCTACCACTTCCCACCACTGACATCAGACTCATTTGCTTGTAATTACCTTGACTATCTTTTTTCTTTCTTAAACAAAAGGAACAATATTAGCCATTCTCCAGTTCTCTGGAACTTCACCTGAGGCCAAACAGGATGCAAAGATATCTCTTAAGGCCCAGATATTTGTCTTGCCTCTCTCAGTATCCGGAGATAAATCCTATCTGACCCTGGGGACTTGTCTGACTTAACGTACTTCGAGACACCCAACAGTTCCTTCTTCGTTGTGTTGACCTGCCCGAGAGTATTCACACATCTTTCCCTAACCTCAACATCCCCCATGTGCCTCGGTCTGAATACTGATGCAATATATTCATTAAGGATCTCATTCATTTCCTCTGACTCCACACATAACCTTCCTCTGTTACCCCCAAGTGGTCCGACTCTTTCCCTAGCTACCCTCTTGCTCTTTATGTGTGTATAAAATGTTTTGGGATTCTCCCCATTTGAGCCTCTTCTGACTTTCTCTATATTCTTCAAGGGGCAGCACAGTGCCTCAGTGGTTAGCACCAGGGACCCAGGTTCGAATTCAGCCTCGGGCGACTGTCTGTGTGGAGTTTGCACATTCTCCCGGTGTCTGTGTGGGTGCTCTAATTTCCTCCCACAATCCAGACTAAATTGCCCATAGTGTTCAGGGATGTGTAGGTTTGGTGCATTAGTCGGGGTACATATTGGGTAAGAGAATGGGTCTGGGTAGGTCACACTACAGTGTGGACTTGCTGGGCCAAAGGGCCTGTTCCCACATTGTAGGGATCCTATGATTTTGTTTGTTTCTCATTGCCTAGATATTACGGATGCTTCCTTTTTTTTGACAAGACTGATAATATCCCCATCGAAAGTTTCCCGAATCTTGCCATTTCTTTTGTTCATTTTCACAAGAATATGCCTGTCTTGCTTTCTAATCAGCTGGTCCTTAAAAGACCCCCCACATCAGATGCTGCTGTCACCTGATGGGCCACCCCCTCATCAATATCCAAAATTGAATATTTGTTTGACAGGGGGATAAACTAACTAAAGGTTTAACCAAAGAGATAGCCTCCTCAGAGGTCATAAAGACTGGAGGGAACTGGAAGAAATCCCAGAGCTTTGGGCCTAAACAGATGAAAACACTGTGGCCATTGAGAGACAGGACAGAATCAGTGCTCAAGAGGTGAGACAGAGTTTGAAGAACTAAGTTCTCTGAGGGTTGCAAGGCTACAGGAGATTTGAATAGAAAAAAATTTTAAATCACAAGAAATCTCTTGTGGGAAGTCACAAGGGTGAAAGAGAAAATTAGGAAAAGTATTTTCACAACTGTAATCTTATCAAACAGAAAGATAACCACAAAAATCAAGGAACAAAAGAAAGATAATGTATATAATGTGCAATGTTAACTGTATTTTACAATTTCAACTATCATATTATTCTTTTTCTTTCCTGTTTCTCTCACAGCATTATCACAAGACATTACCGTTGCTACACTAGCATAATAAACAGCTAAATTCCCAAATATCTCAACCGTAAAATACTGGATTAAAACCTACCAAGAAGTTCAAGAGTGAGTCTGTGAGACAACGACCTTTCATCAATGAATCCCCCAACAAGGTGAACCTCATACCTAAAAAACACAAAAGTACAGTAATTTCACCATTTATTTTGGAAAAAACTATTTAATCCATAAGATCTTCCACTCTAATCAAACATTAATATTCTTTACGTCATAGAACATTACAGCACAGTACAGGCGCTTCGGCCCTCGATATTGCGCCAACCTGTGAAACCAATCTGAAGCCCATTGAACCTACACTATTCCATTATCTTCACATCACGTTCACTCAGAAAAGCAATTCAGAAATATACCTTTTTAGTCATGCATGGTCTTAACATAAATTTACAAAACTGTAAAAATGTGGATGAAACATTAAAGATATTTGACAATCAAGTCAAGGTGATGCTCAGCTCCTGTCTAGAGAGGTTTCAAGCAAGCTGGATTGCATCCTTCATGATAATTTTTAAGACTTTCCCTTAATTAATCTTTTGTTTTACCTCTCAGTCCCCTCTGAACTACATTAAAACTGAGGTGCAATGCTGCTCAAGGAAGTACACTTCTGCTCATCCACCCTCTGCACCAAAGATATTGTTAGTCTTTCACCATATCACGTATCTGTACTGTGCAATTTAACCTGACATGAAAATGCATTAATTATTGTTTTTTCCAGAATTACAATATTTTAAACAGTTTCAAGCTGAATAAACAGTAAATGCAGAAGATTTAGGTCACAATAGATCTTTTATTAGTCACAATGTCAAAAATTCCACGATTTCCTCTTTATCAAATTGATTCCTGAAAATTCTGCTGTACTGAACTATTATTGAATGAAAGAGTGTTGGCAATGCCATAGGCACTGTATGATAACAGAAACCTATACCAACCTACACTTTATACCAGCCTGGCTGCTGATTGGCAACATGTTGTCTGGCCCAAAGCTAATATTCTTTAGGTGACTTGACACAGTTACAATGAGGATGGGAGGGTGTCCACATAGCTGTTAACTATACATGCCCTAATATTACTCTCTCAATCAATTTGAAGATTAAAAGACTGAATGGAAGTGGGTAACAAAATCCGTAGGATGAGCAAGTAAATATTCAGACTTGAATCCATTCAAAAACACTGGAAAAAGATCATGTTGTCGAGGAGAATACAGAGATACAGGCTACTAGACTAGATGGGATTGAGGTTCACAAGGAGGAGAAGTTAGCAATTCTGGAAAGTGTGAAAATAGATAAGCCCCCTGGGATGGATGGGATTTATCCTAGGATTCTCTGGGAAGCCTAAGCGGAGATTGCAGAGACTTTGGCTTTGATCATTATGTCATCATTGTCTACAGGAATAGTGCCAGAAGACTGGAGGTAAGCAAATGTTGTCCCCCTGTTCAAAAAGGGGAGTAGAGACAACCCTGTTAATTATAGACCAGTGAACCTTACTTCGGTTGTGGATAAAGTGTTAGAAAAGATTAAAAGAGATAGGATTTAAAATCATCTAGAGAGGAATTAGTTGCTTAGGGATAGCCAACAGTTTTGTGAAGGATAGGCTATGCCTCACAAACCTTAATGAGTTCTTTGAGAAGGTGTCCAAACAGGTAGATGAGGGTAAAGCGGTCGATGTGGTACATATGGATTTCAGTAAGGTGTTTCATAAGGTTCTCCACGGTAGGCTATTGCATAAAATGCAGAGGCATGGGATGGAGGGTGATTTAGCAGTTTGGATCAGAAATTGGCTAGCTGAAAGATGACAGAGAGTGCTGGTTGATGGAAAATATTCATCCTGAAGTTCGGTTAGTAGTGGTGTACCGCAAGGATCTGTATTGAGGCCTCTGCTGTTTGTCATTTTTATAAATGACCTGGATGAGAGCATAGAAGGATGGGTCAGTAAATTTGCAGATGACACTAAGGTCGGTGGAGTTGTGGATAGCACTGAAGAATGTTGCAATACAGGGGACATAGACAAGCTGCAGAGCTGGGCTGAGAAGTGGCAAATGGAGCTTCATGCCAAAAAGTGTGGGGTGATTCACTT
The DNA here is from genome assembly GCF_047496795.1 of Chiloscyllium punctatum. NCBI lineage: Eukaryota > Metazoa > Chordata > Chondrichthyes > Orectolobiformes > Hemiscylliidae > Chiloscyllium > Chiloscyllium punctatum. The sequence goes on along the minus strand of NC_092778.1, from coordinate 64,844,376 downwards.
TGGAAGGAGCAACAGGGACACATAGTACTGGGCTAATGGTAAGATTCTTGGTGGTGTAGATGAGCAGAGATCGCTGTATCCATGTACATAGATCCCCGAAAGCTGCCACCTAGGTTGATAGGGTTGTTAAGAAGGCATATGGTATGTTAGCTTTTATCGGTAGAGGCACTGAGTTTCAGAGCCATAGCTGTATAAAACCGTGGTGTGGCCACACTTGGAGTATTGCATATAGTTCTGGTCACTGCATTATAGGAAGGATGTGGAAGCTTTGGAAATGGTTCAGGAGGAGATTTACTTGGATGTTGCCTGGTATGGCGGGAAGGCCATGAGGAAAGGCTGAGGGACTTGAGAGTGCTTTCATTAGAGGGAAAAGTGAGAGATGACTTAATTGAGACATAAGATAATCAGAGGGTTAGATAAGGTGGACAGTGAGAGCCTTTTTCATTGGATGGTGATGGCTAGCATGAGGAGACATAGCTTTAAATTGAGGGGTGATAGATATTGGAGAGATGTCAGAGGTAGTTTCTTTACTCAGTGTAGTAGGGGCATGGAACACCCTGCCTGCAATAGTAGTAGACTCACAAACTTAAGGGCATTTAAATGGTCATTGGACGAAAATGGAATAGTGTAGAATAGATAGGCTTCAGATTGGTTCCACAGATAGGCCTGTACTACACTATAATGTTCTATGTTCTATATTAATCAAGATGATATTATTTAAAATCAATGTTCCCGACTTTCATCACAACCTCAACAGTTAAAATTATCTTGCAAATCCACTTTAAGCAATTCTAAGGGGGAAGACAGTCCTATTAAACATTTCACTTTGGATTAGTTGGATATCCAATTTTCTCATTCTCAACCCAACCTGGAATTTTGCATCTTTCCAAAAGGACTATTCTTTCTCTGAAACCTTATTACAGGAGCAGATAGACTGGAAATTATAGCAACTAAGTCAGCATGGTTCTCAAATATAAAAGCTGACATGTTGACAGATATCCATGATTCACTGATTGAAACGTAGCTATTAGGTGAAATGATTCAGGAAGTGAAGATCTGCCCTTATTAGCAGGTTATAATGCAGTGCACTGAGAACTTACCTTCCAGAATCACATCCTACTGACAAGGACTTCACCGCATTTAACATTAAAGACACCGTCATTTCTGTATCTGTTCCATCACAATGTCCCAAACTTGTAGCCCCACTCCCTAAAAATGAATCCAAATAATGAACATAAATAAAGAACAGAATGTATAGTTGTAACTACATGAAGGAAATGTGCAGTTTACTGGAAGGGTGGTAGAAGAGGAAAGTTCAGCTATGGACATCAGAGCTGAGAGCCATCCAGTGTTTACATTGTTATAATCCCAACTTATGTTTCTACAGGACAAATCATACACCAGAATGAACCCTAGCTTGATAGGTCATATCTTGCCTTCTTTTAGAATGGTGGGTTTTGACTGAAAAGATATGCAAATAAGGTAGCAGATTTAGTTTTAACAAACTAATGGAAGTTTATGACACAAAATAAACAATGAAATAAACAAAAAAATGCTTTACAAATATAACATATAAATATTTCAAAACATATGGCAAAACAAAATCCCATCTGCTTACTAATACCATCATTTTACAGCAACTCACAAATCAGGGAAATTTTAGTTATAGAGCTGTACAGCACGGAAACAGTCCCCTCAGTCCAACTCGTCCATGCTGACCAGTTATCTAGATAAATCTAATCCCATTTGCCAGCATTTAACCCATATCCTTCTAAATCCTTCCTATTCATATACCCATCCAGATACCTTTTACATGTTGTAATTGTACCATTTCTTCCAGCAGCTCATTCCATATATGCACCACCCTATGTGTGAGAAAGTTGCCCTTTAGGTCCCTTTTAAATCTTTACCCTCTCTTTTCTTTAACTGCTCTGAACGATCTCATAGCAGCATATGGCACAGAAGAGGCCCATCAAGTCTATACCAGTTCCACATTCCCACACTCGGCTCATAGTCTCGAATATTACAACACTTCAAGGGCTCATCCAAGTACTTTGTAAAAGTTGGTGAGATTTCCCCTTCAACCACCCTCCCAGATAGTGCATTAAGACACCCAGCACCCTCTGGATGAAAACAAGTTCTTCAAGTCCCCTCTGAACCTCCTGCCTTTCACTTTAAAATTATGCTCCCTTGTTACTCAGCTGTTTCCTATCCATCCTCTTCCTGTCCCTCAATCTTATATATATTTTTACCTTTTTGTCCTGAGAGACTTCAATCAGGTCTCCTTCAAACTGTCCAACTGCTCTCCAACCTCTGAGGTTTTCTCAACTAAATTCAATCATTGATTATTATAAACCCAATAATAAGCTGATGCCCTTCAATGTTTTATCGCTCCAGTTGTAAAGACCCCAAAATAAACAAACTTCTATTAACACTCTATGGGGCACGTATCAGTTTAGAATCATGATTGCATAAAGACGGACATACTTGATTTTCAAAACACCTTCACATATAATGGACCATTTGCCAGTAGTTTAAAGACTAAACTCCAAAAATGACATGAATCCATACAACTGATACATCTTCCATTACATTCGCTGTGAGTGCATGCCTGCCTCTGTATATAACTGAATATTCAGCAAGGACAACAAAGTCATACAAGATACCTCCAATGTCTAAAAAACATGTTCAGGTTGGTCTTTACCCAGAGTGATGAGACTGGAGAACTCGTTACAAGGAGCATTTAAGATGAGCAGCACTAATACATTTAAGAGGAATCTAGGTAAACATAGAGTCATTGAGAAGTACAGCATGGAAACAGACCCTTCAGTTCAACTCGTCCATGCCGACAGATATCCGAACATAATCTAGCCCCATTTTCCAGCACTTGGCCCATATCCCTCTAAACCCTTCCTATTCATATACGCATCCAGATGCCTTTTAATTGTATCAGTCTCCACCACTTCTGCTGGCAGTTCATTATATACACACCACCCTCTGTGTGAAAAGGTTGCCCCTTAGGTCCCTTTTAAATCTTTACCCTCTCATCCTAAACCTATGGTCTCTAGTTCTGGACTCCCCCACCCCAGGAAAAGACCTTGTCTATTTACCTTATCCATGCCAATCATGATTTTATAAACCTCTATAAGGTCCCCCTCAGCTTTTGACACCCCAGTGAAAATAGTCCCAGCCTATTCAGCCTCCCCTCGTAGCTCAAATCCTCCAACCCTGGCATGAAGTTGAAAATGGAAATTTGTGCTTTTCAGGTTAGATGTTCTAAGACCGGAGGAAATTCATGAGGAGCATAAGTATGAATAAATTGGGCTGACTGGCCTGCACCATGCATACATTCTATTGAAATCCACTCTTTAGCTTCATGCTTTTACTTTGCCTCATGGCATTTTTTGAGAGTGTAGTTGGCACCTACACAATTGTACCACAATCCTCAGGAAGAGAAAGAGCAGAAAATACAAATTAAGGAGATTTCATGTATTTATCATGGATGCGATTATGTATTTGATGCCTGCACATTTTTGAAATATCTGTTCTGGTTCTGTTCACCAAGCTGGGAATTTGTGTTGCAGACGTTTCATCCCATCTAGGTGACATCCTAGCTCGGCAAACAGAACCACAACAACGAGCACCCGAGCTACAAATCTTCTCACAAATTTTGAAATATCTTCTAAACGTTATGAAGGTAATTAGTACCCTACTTTACATCATCTAGATTCCATCTCCAAAGGGCAGTTTGGATGTGGGATTGGAAGATGAAAAGGAAAAAATAAAGAATAAATAAAAAGCAGTAAAGGAATAATCTAATTGTTTTTTATGAAAACAACCTTTTAAAAAAAACAATTATTTGCCAAATTAAATCCCCAAAAAGCTACTTGTACTGCTATTTGGTTTTAAAACTGCAGAATTTCACAAACTGAAAAAATGTAGCCATTTTGGCTTGTTTGAATGGAGACTGACCACATTATTCCACACAATGAATCTTCAAGTTATAACAAATATCAATTAACTGCTCAGTTGCACCACTGTAAAGCATTTCTCATTACCTGAGTGTCGCAGAACTACCATGTGGCAAGTGGTTGCATCTTCTGTACCAAGTATAGACACAGAACCTGTGGTTAAAGAAATGCAAAAAAATGTTAGTCAACATCTTTGCATTTTACAATAAAATATACTTTCATTACCTGTGTGCTCTGCTCCAAGAGCTCAATGGAAGTTTTACTTTCTTTGAATTTGAAGTAAATCACCCATGCTGTATCCTGACAATAAAGAATCACACAAGAGTGATACCAAATTAGTCTCAGCATTGTATAAATAAAATACACCATTCATACCCAAGAACATTTCTCAGGTTTTAAGCTAACTGTCCATGCCTAATTTAAGTTCTTGGCTTGACCCGCTTGGCATATTATACAATGTTACTGTGCACTTGTAAGTAGCTGAGCTTATCTTGCCATTTAAAACGTTCACAACTTGGTGAGCTTGTTTATCTTTTTACAGTTGACTTTGGATCATAAGCAAATGTATTCCTACTTGGCAACAGTCCATAAAATTGTTCCAGGGATAAGGATGCAAGCTACCAATCATTAATTTCTTTCATCCTCCTGGTTCAGCCTCTATTTTCAGTCCCTCAAGTCCAAGAGATGAACACTTAAGAATATCTGGCCACAGAAGTGGATTAACCATCCATTATTAGAGCTGGGCAGGATCACATCAAGTGGTATCCAGCCTCACTCTCCTCTACCAATGCAACCCACTTCTGTTGACACTGCTTAGAAAAAAAGTAATTTGACTTTTTTTTCAGTATTAAATGTATCATTTAAACCTTCCCCTATGCCCTTTTTATGTCTTATTTACATGGATGCAAATAACTCTTGGAGATTTTTGTCAGGAAGGTGGAGATCAACCATTCAGCGCTCTGCTCTCTTTCACTTATCCATCCCCCACTAATCTCTCCATCTGGAGGCTCCCTGCCACCATTCCTGATGAAGGGCTTATGCCCGAAACGTTGATTTTCCTGCTCCTCGGATGCTGCCTGACCTGCTGCGCTTTTCCAGCACCACTCTAACTAAAATCTCTGGTTTCCAGCATCTGCAGTCCTCACTTTTGCCCACTTATCCATCAAGCCAAATCCTTCAAGATTTTAACTGCACTTGGTCAGGATCCATGGCATTTATACAGCACCATATGCCCTCAGGACACTGCACAGCACTTTGCAACCTATCAATTTACTTTGAAGTACAATTGTTGTGTAGGATATGGCCAGTCTGTGCTTAGTGACGGTTTTTATACTACATCAGTACTTCGTTGTGTACAAAGCATTTTGAGAATGTTTGAGGTTGTGAAAGGAGGCACATGAATGAGGTTCTTCCTTTTTTTTTCCCCAAGAAGTTGCACTCATTCTTGTTATGATGAAAGTGAGTAAGACAATATTTTATAGTGTTTAAAATTGCCAAGAAATTAAAAGATGGATGGAGACCATATAAAACAGTAATGCACACAACTACAAGGCAAATAAGTCTCCACCTAAACTTAATTCATGGAATAACTATTTCAAATGTTTGTTGATTGACTGCCAAGTACAACTGGGGACAGACCACAAGTACAGTCCTAGACAGCAACTGCTACAACCCACAAATGTACAAAATAAACCCAGTACACTAAATTGACCCCATTAACTTCAAAGGGCAACTGGATCATCTCCACGTGGTATGGCTAATGGACAAATCACTGGCAAAATTCCCTTTCCTCATTTTTGTAACTTCATCTTCAATATGTAAAATACAGCAATACCTACCATCCTGAGGAGTTGTTGCTGCGAATTCTCTTTGATGAACATACAAAAGCCCTTTATGATCTATCTTGCGCACTGGTTTAGATTGGAGAGATTTTGCAGTTTCCTAGAAAAACAGGCAGAACTTGAACTTACAGCAGTAAAATGTTGACCTCACATGAAAAACAATAAAAAAAATAACAAAATTTGAAAGGTGCTTGTTAGAATAATTAGCAATTATATCTTTTGACTATCTTCAAATTTGTTTTGCTCTCTGGCAAAGATTTATCTAAACATTAACCGTATCAATCTTGCAAAACTTAGGAAGAATCACATATACATAAGTTAAAATAGCCTCTTTACAAATATGATTGAGGATGACATTCCAGTGCTAACTCTCAGGAAAGATTAGGGAAGGCTTATGGAGCAGGAACTGCCACTGTGACCTATTGTCCCAGTTTCAATAATATTAAAAACACAGACTTACAATGATTTAGAGCAGAAGAGCAACACTGGTTAAAACAAAAGCAAGAACTCCTGTGTTTCTAAATTGCACTTCCCAGCATAAAGTTGATTCCATCTGTTTTCTAAATACTAAAGCAGCAGTAATAACATAAGTGTTTTGTTTGGCCTTTCACATTTCTAGTCTAAAGAGAAAATCCCTACACTACATTGATTCACAATTAATTTTCTCAATTGGTGGCCTGTTCAGCTCAGGTTTGATGCCCCTAAAGCTACTGATTCTGCAGGACTGAAGTGAAAGGTCTGAGAATAAAAGATCATCAAGGCAATATTGAGAGCAACTCAGAGGAGGAAAAACACTTTGGTTCTGGAGGTGTGGGAGCAGCTGGGATGAGGTACAGTGCAGATGGTGGGATGGAGCAACTGGGGACAAAGTCTGCATCTTCTTTCATTCAAAAAGTGCTCATTGCGAGCTCAGATGTTCTGAGGAAGATCTTTTGTTGATAACGGATGCGTTTTGGAAAGTAATATCATGAAAGCAGATATTGGGTTTATTTGTTACTTTGATCCAAAACTAAATGATAAATCTTCCAGGAATAAGCCCAAATTGATTACATATATAACTTGTTTCATGATCGTTTATGATGGCTATTTAAATTGCCTTTCTATAAATTTAAATTATTTCTATGAGCTTCTTGAACTCTCTCTTCTTCTTATATAATCCCTTGTGACAGACAAGAACTTTCTTCCACTTTAGAATTGTGGATCCCTGAGGTAACCAGGTAATCCAGTTCAACAGTGTGCTATAAGTGGGGCAGGTAACATTTGAAGAGGCTAGTGGGTGAATTGCTCAGGTTTCTAAACAATCCTTCCCCTGTTTCAGCTTGGCCCCCACCTGATCTATCAGAGACACTCAAAATAGCTAGTAACTTTGCAAATTGTCCTTCAGTTTGGGTGACACTGAGCAAAATTCCCTTTAGTTGGATTTATTCAAGGAGACTTCAGAGGATGTCCAATAACTGCTTGCCATGATATAGCTCAGATTATACCACTTGTTTTGGGAGTGTGGTGTCAGCTGTGTGGACAATGTGGCCTATTAACTAGAATCAGAACCTCTTCTCTCAGTCCAACATCCCAAGAGCCAACTGGTACAAGCTTGCAGGTGATCTCTCTCCAAGGGTTTGAGTTGTTTGCTATCTAATGTCCATTTCTCCAACCCATTCAGGAAGGCAGGCAACACTATGAACCTCCAGCTTGTGTCAAAAAAAGGTCAATGTGAGGTATTTGTGAACAAACACTCTTCCTCAGAACACTGAAGCTGACACACTAGAGGCCATGGTCTGTTTACTGAGGCTATATACACAAACCTTTGAAGATGACAAATGCAGAGATCTGTTTGAAAGGCATACAGAAGGCTTTGTTTTACAGTTCGATGTTTAGAGTGCAAAAAACAAGAAATGTTGACTAAACTAAAAAATAACTTAGAACCCAATTAAAGTAGAGGCTGCAGAAGAAATGTATTTACTAAAATGGTATATTTTCTTAAATGGAAGTGAAAGCCAGTATAGTCTTAGATTAGATTAGATTACTTACAGTGTGGAAACAGGCCCTTCAGCCCAACAAGTCCACACCGCCCCGCCGAAGTGCAACCCACCCATACGCCTACATTTACCCCTTACCTAACACTACGGGCAATTTAGCATGGCCAATTCACCTGACCTGCACATCTTTGGACTGTGGAAGGAAACCGGAGCACCCGGAGGAAACCCACGCAGACACGGGGAGAACGTGCAAACTCCACACAGTCAGTCACCTGAGGCGGGAATTGAACCCAGGTCTCTGGCGCTGTGAGGCAGCAGTGCTAACCACTGTGCCACCGTGCTGCCCTGAACCTAGAGAACCATAAGACACAGGAAGAGGAGGAGACCATTCAGTCCATTGAGTCAACTGTACCATTTAATGAGACTATGGTTGACATGGAAATCTTAATTTCACTTTTCTGCTTTATCCCTATAACCCTTCATTCCCATACTAATTAAAGATCCATCTTAGCCTTCAATGTAATAAATGACAGCCTTGACAGCCACTGCAGTAATGAATTCCACAGATTTACTACCCTCTGAAGAAATTGTACTTCATCTCTGTCTACCCCTTACTATGAGATTATGCCCTTTGGTCGTAGACTCTCCCACTTGAGCAAACAACCTCTTTACATCTACTCTGTCAGCACTGTCAACCTCCAGCACACCACATCCCGAACAAGAATCGTGTATATTTCCATAAAGTTTCCGTTCATTCTTCTAAACTCCAATCAGTACAGGCCTAACCAACGTAAGCTCTCCTCTTAGGAAAACCTTTCATGTTCAGGATCTTCTCTGTTTAGCCTCCAACGTCAGTATGTCATTCCCTGGATAAAGAGGACCAACTGTGGTCTAGCCCTGGATAAAGAGGACCAACTGTGGTCTAGCTAGTGCTTTGTATGGTTTTAGCAGGACATCCCTATTTTAATACTCCCTTTCCTTTGAAAACAAAATGCCAACACATTGCATTTGCCTTCACTTTTACCTACTGAACCTGAATGCTAGCTTTTTGTGAGTTATGCACAAGGATCCCCAAATCTCTGTGCTGCGCTACTTTCTCAATTTAAACAACATGCAGCTCCTGTCAAAGTGCATAACCTCACATTTTCCCAATCACATTCCTTTTGTTTAAGGCTTTCCACCTTGCTATTTACCTCATCACAGATTTTCATGTCACCAGCAAACTTACTGTTCAAAGGTCTCCATCTGATCCTACATTCATGTCTAAATCTTTAATATACACAATATCTCTAATATCTTTAATCTTTAACAGCAAGCTTGAAGTTTCAAATAAACCTACTGGGCTCTTCCATGGTGTTGTCTGACTTTCTAATGAGGAGAGCAGCCCTTGTGATGACAACTTTACCTGGCTCCTGGCTTAATCCTACCACTCCACCTCATTAAGTGCCCTGTCAACAGAAATTTGAAAAATTAATGCCATGGACATGGAGGCAGTCAGGTTTTATTCAAAATCCGCAGTTTGAGAGGGACAAGTGTGTCCTGATGTCCTTAGTAACCCTGTGTGAGGAAGTCTCCGTCCGCCCCGCCTCCCTTCGCTCACTCACTAGCTCCAACTGGTTTTAAATTGGGCAAATAAACGCCGAGCGCTCGATTAGTCACCGTCCCCTCACCTTTAACTGCGAGTAACGCTCGATGAAATCGCCGGTTGACGACGGCAGGTCGATTGGGCGGTTACTGACGAGAAGCGGCATCGCCAGCGCCGACCTCAGCCACTTGCTCACGTCACACTCGACGCGCTGCTCTCTGGGACTTGTAGTCGCCGGATGGGTCAGGTCCAACCACTTCCGGCGAGGTGCCAGAGCCCGGACTACAACCCCCACAAGCTACCGCGGCCCAGGCATCCAGCTGCACAGCCTCAATACGTGGGCACAAGTGAGGACTGCAAATGCTGGAAATCAGAGTCTCGATTAGAAAAGCACAGCATGTCAGGCAGCATCCGAGGAGCAGGAAAATCGACGTTTGGAGCAAAAGCCCGAAACATCGGTTTTCCTGCACCACTCTAACCCAGCCTCAATTGCAGCTTGTGCGGAATTATTCTAACACACAGCCTTGGAATTGTAAGAATCTAGTTAACATTACAAAACAGATCTGGGATCCACGTTATAGGACAGATGTAGTAGCCCTGGAGAAGATGCAGAGGAGATTTACCAAGATGATGTCTGGGCTAGATGGTTTCATTTAAGAAGAGATTGGACAGACTGGGATTGTTTACCTCCCTGCCCCTCCTGGACCTCTCCATCTCCATTAATGACGACCGATTTGACACCGATATTTTTTACAAACCCACCAACTCCCACAGCTACCTGGATTACACTTCCCACCCTACCTCCTGCAAAAATGCTATCCTGTATTCCCAATTCCTCTGCCTTCGCCATATCTGCTCCCAGGAGGACCAGTTCACACAGAACACACTTGATGGCCTCCTTCTTTAGAGACTGCAATTTCCCCTCCCACGTGGTTAAAGATGCCCTCCAACGCATCTCGTCTACGTGCTGCACTTCTGCCCTCAGACCCCACCCCTCCAACCGTAACAAGGACAGAACACCCCTGGTGCTCACCTTCCACCCTACCAACCTTCGCATAAACCAAATCATCCGCCGACATTTCCGCCACCTCCAAACAGACCCAACCACCAAGGATATATTTCCCTCCCCACCCCTTTCCACCTTCCGCAAAGACCGTTCCCCCGTGACTACCTGGTCAGGTCCATGCCCCCCTACAACCCACCCTCCCATCCTGGCACCTTTCCCTGCCAGTGCAGGAATTGCAAAACCTGCGCCCACACCTCCATGCAAGGACCTAAAGGAGCCTTCCACATCCATCAAGTTTTACCTGCACATCCACCAATATCATTTATTGTATCCGTTGCTCCCGATGTGGTCTCCTCTACATTGGGGAGACTGGACGCCTCCTAGCAGAGCGCTTTAGGGAACATCTCTGGGACACCAACACCACCCTGTGGCCCAACATTTCAACTCCCCCTCCCACTCTGCCGAGGGCATGGAGGTCCTGGGCCTCCTTCACCGCTGCTCCCTCACCACCAGATGCCTGGAGGAAGAACACCTCATCGTCCGCCTCGAAACACTTCAACCCCAGGGCATCAATATGGACTTCAACAGTTTCCTCATTTCCCCTTCCCCCACCTCACCCCAGTTCCAAACTTCCAGCTCACTGTCCCCATGACTTGTCCTACCTGCCTATTTTCTTTTCCACTTATCCACTCCACCCTCCCCGCCCCCCCCGACCTATCACCTTCGTCCCCTCCCCCATTCACCTATTGTACTCTCTGCTACTTTCTCCCCACCCCCACCCTCCTCTCACTTATCTCTCCACCCTTCAGGCTCTCTGCCTGTATTCCTGAAGGGCTTTTGCCCGAAACGTCAATTTTACTGCTCCTCGGATGCTGCCTGAACTGCTGTGCTCTTCCAGCACCATTAATCCAAAATTTGTTTTCATTAGAGCAGAGGAGAGAGGATATGATTGAAACTTATAAAATTGAGAGATGCATTGATAGGGTAAACAGGAAGATTTTTCTTCTTGCTGGATGGATCAATAACTGGGGGTTCAGATTTAAAATAAGGTGCAGAAGGCTTTAAGGAGATGTGAGGTTAAATGTTTTCATCCAGAGGGTGGTGGGAATCTCAAATTGTCGGCTTGTCAGGGTGCTAGAGTTTCATAACAAATATGAACTTAGCCACTTCCAATGCCAAGGCATACATGGCTATGGGTCAAGTGCTGGAAAATGGGATTAGAATACTTAGTTGGTCGTTTTTGACTGGCGCAGATGCAATGGGCTGAAAGGCATTTTTCTGAGCTGTAGATCTCTATGATTAGAGAAGGTAGATGGATTTTGACCAGTCAGAGTACTGTGAAGAATTGGGCATTAAAGAGGATTTGAGGATCAAGAGCAGATCAGCCATGATCTGAATGAAGGGCAAGGCTGGCTTGGGTGATGTTCTCACATTATATTGTTGGAAAGTTAATCTACCTACCTCCTACTGCAGCAGGTAGGGAGTGCTGCAGTATGTTGAAGTCCTTTTGAACAGGGTCCTAATGAGGACCTGCAAAGAGATGAACACCTCTACAAAGTCTTCGCCAAGAATAGATATCCCCGCAACTTCATCCACAAATACCTGGCCAACAATCAATGCAATGAGGACATGCCATGACCTAACACACTAGCCACACTTCCTTACATAAAAAAAATGTCTCGGAACTGACTGCCAGGCATCTCCAACCACTCAGGTTCATGACAGCCAATAAACTGACAGCCACACTCAGACAACTCACCAGGACAAAAGACCCAATACCCATCATGTGCAAGACAAACGTAATTTACAAGACCCCATGCAAAGACTGCACAAGACACTATTAGGACAAACAGGCAGACAACTGGCAATCCACATCCCTAAACACCAACTAGGTACTAAATGCCATGACCAGCTGTCCCTAGTAGCCATACACATAGATCACAAGGACCACAAATTTGATGGACCAACACAATGATAATAGGACAAGCTAAACAAAAGACAGCAAGAGAATTTCTAGAAGCATTGCACTCACTCACGGACTCCATCAATAAACATATTGACCTCGGCCCAACATACTAACAACTACAATGAACAACCAGAACTGGCAACCAGAAGCAGCAGGAACAGAACCAAATAAAGTCCAGAAGATACAGTAGAGCAGCGTTTCACAGGAGGCCATATAGCACTCAAGATGTCACCTAGACAGGCGATGAAACATCTGCAAATCAACTTCCCAGCTCGGCAAACATACTCTCACTATGGCAAATGGCACCTGAGCTACAAATCTTTTTGTGCATGTTGAATACTATTAAACACTAATCAGAATAGTTGCAAGGGGCATTTGTGATGCAGTGGTGGTAATAGTGTCCATTCCTCTGGGTCACAGTTGGTTTAAGTCCCACCTGCTCCTCAGGACCCATAACACCAGTATGGAAATCATCATTAATTCAAAGGAAATGTCAAAGAAAATTGGTGAGGGGATTCAAAACCATCTTCAAACAAGCATAATAGTCATGGTGGCGGCACGGTGGTTAGCACTGCTGCCACACAGCACTGGAGACCTGGGTTCAATTCCCACCTCTGGCGACTGTGTGTGTGGAGTTTGCACATTCTCCCCGTGTCTGCGTGGGTTTGCTCCGGATTCCTCCCACAGTCCAAAAACATGCAGGTTAGGTGAATTATCTATGCTAAATTGCCCGTAGTGTTAAGTGAAGGGGTAAACGTAGGGGAATCAGTCTGGGTGGGTTGCGCTTCAGCGGGTCGGTGTGGACTTGTTGAGCCGAAGGGCCTGTTTCCACACTAAGTAATCTAATCTAAAAAAAAATTCTCATGAAAGGTCATCAATAAATAGATTTATAATAGAAAAAAGTGACATCACAAATAGTTCTTTGGCAGCAGATAAGTTATTCAGTAATAGTTATTAGATTACCTACAGTATGGAAACAGGCCCTTTGGCCCAACCAGTCCACACGATGCTCCGAAGAGTGACCCATTTCCCTCTGACTAACGCACCTAACACTATGGGCAATTTAGCATGGCCAATTCACCTGACCTGACCTCACATCTTTGGACTGTGGGAGAAAACCGGGGCACCTGGAGAAAACCCACGCAGACACAGGAAGAATGTGCAAACTCCACACAGACAGTTGCAACAGAAAGTCTGGGTTCAAGTCCTACACCAGACCTTGTGGGCCATGCAAGGTGTATTTGGATCACAACCACAAGAAAGTTGATTATCAGTCTGTAAATTCTTCCAAGGTACCCAATGGCAGGTGGAAAGGGCAGGAGTCATGCTGCAGGAAACAATGGTAAAACAGTGCAGCATTCTGCCCTTAAGACTGGACTAAGACAAAGGAAAATCATAGAACATTGAATGTTACAGCGCAGTACAGGGCCCTTCAGCCCTTGATGTCACACTGACCCGTGAAATTAATCTGATGCCCATCTAACCTGCACTGTTCCATTATTATCCATCTGTATATCCAATGCTCATTTAAATGCCCTCATCATCGGCAAGACTACTACTGTTGCAGGCAGGCTGTTCCATGCCCCTACTACTGTCTAAGTAAAGAAACTACCCCTGATATCTGTCCTAAATCTATCACCCCTCAAGTTAAAGCTACGTCCCCTCATGTTAGCCTTCATCATCTGAGGAAAAATGCTCTATTTGTTCACCCTATCTAACCCTGAGTATCTTACACGTCTCAATTACGTCACCTCTCAACCTTCTTCTCTCCAATAAAAACAGCCTCAGTTCCCTCAACCTTTTCTCGTAAGACTTTCCTTCCATACCAGGCAACATCCTAGTAAATCTCCTCTGAACCCTTTCCAAAGCTTCCACATCCTTACTATAATGCAGTGATCAGAACTGTACACACTACTCCAGGTGCGGCCTTACCAGTATCTTGTACAGCTGAAGCATCACCTCATGACTATGAAACTCAATCCCCCTACCAATAAACGCCAACACACCATATGCCTTCTTAACAACCCTATCAACTTGGGTGGCAACTTTCAGGGATTTATGCACCTGGACACTGAGATTTCAATTTTCAGATCTTCCAAAATTGCTAAAACCTCCTGTTAACCACAATCCCATCTAATCTAGTAGCCTGTATCTCTGTATTCTCACTAACATTGCCCTTTTCTAATGTGAATACTGACAAAAAGTATTCATTATGTGCTTCTCCTGTCCTTAGATTCCACACACAACTTCTTACTACTGTCTTTAATTGGCCTTAATCTTACTCTCGTTATTCTTTTATTCCTGATTTACCTATAGAAGGCCTTAGGGCTTTCCTTGATGCTATCCACCAACTACCTCTCATGTTCCCTCCTGGCTCTTCCTAGCCCTCTCTTTAGAACTTTTCTGGCTAACCCATAACTGTCAAACCCCCTGAGCCTTCATGCCTCACCCTCACATAAGCCTTCCTCTTATCAAGAGCTTCAACTTCTTTAGTAAACCATGGCTCCCTCTCTCGACAACTACCTCCGTGCCTGATAGGTAAATACTTATCAAGGACCCGCAGTAGCTGTTCCTTAAATAAGCTCCAGATTTCAAGTGTCCATCCCCTTCCCCATCCTAAATCTTGCCTAATCGCATCATAATTGCCTTTCCACGTTATACCTCATTCTCTGTGGTGAATACCTATCCCTGCCCATTGCTATTATAAACATAACTGAAATGTGATCACTATCGCCAAATTGCTCACCTACCTCCAAATCTAACACCTGGCCAGGTTCATTCCCCAGTACCAAATCCAATATGGCATTGCCCCATGTTGGCCTATCTACATACTGTGGTAAAAACAATGACTGCAGATGCTGGAAACCAGATTCTGGATTAGTGGTGCTGGAAGAGCACAGCAGTTCAGGCAGCATCCAAGTAGCTTCGAAATCGACGTTTCGGGCAAAAGCCCTTCATCAGGAATAAAGAAGCTACTTGGATGCTGCCTGAACTGCTGTGCTCTTCCAGCACCACTAATCCAGTATCTACATACTGTGTCAGGAAAACCCCTGCACACATTGAACAAAAACTGACCCATCTAAACTATTCCCAGTCAATGTTGGAGAAGTTAAAGTCCCCCATAACAACTACTCTGTTACTCTCAACTCCTATCGAGAATCATCTTTGTTATCCTTTCCTCTACATCTCTGGAACAATTCGGAGACCTATAGAAAACTCCTAACAGGTGACCTCTCCTTTCCTGTTTCTAACCTCAGCCCAAACTACCTCAGTGGATGAATCCTCAAATGTTATCCCAACTGCTGTAATATTATCCTTGGTTAATAATGCCACCCCTCCCCTTTACCCATCTTCTCTGTTCTCACTGAAACAACTAAATCCTGGAATCTGTAACAACCACTCTTGTCCCTCCTGTAGCCATGTCTCTGAAATGGCCACAACATTGAAATCCCAAGTACCAACCCATGCTGCAAGTTCACCCACCTTATGCCGGATGCTCCTGGCATTGAAGTACACACATCTCAAACCAACATCCTGATTGCCGGTGCCCAATCGCAACCTTGTAAACCTATTCCTGACCTCACTACTGTACACTGGAACTACAATTCATGGCACAATGCTTGAAAATTAGCATGGGAAAAAAAAGACATGCGCATAAAGTTAAGGTTTTTGTTTTAAGTATTAAAATAAATGTAATTCATCAGAATGGATAATTTCTCCAGGTCAGAAAGGTTGTCCACGAGCAATTATGAATTTAACAGCCCATTAAGAACCGAGTTATATCTCAAGTAACAAAACATAACGTCATGATGTATTTCTTTTACAGTGCGTCTAACAACAAAAAGGAGAAAGTTCACATAAAAAAAAGACATGCAAGTTACTATGCAACCTTCCAATGCTGCAAACTCAATATTTCTTTCGGATGCTCTAACCTAAAATGTGATCTAGATCTTACTACATCACTAAATAACAAATTGCTCACCATACATTAATAATATTTTGTTGGAAATAATTAATGTCAGCAAGTGAGACAATCTCAGATAAAAAAATGAGAGCATATTGGATTAGTTGCCTGCAACAAATTCAAAAATATATATATCTTTGTTCCAAAAGTAAGTGTTGAAAAGAATTTGAAACATTATTTTAATTCAGATACTATAAAGATACTTGGAATTACAATTTCAGCATCATGATCTGTACATCATTACCACGTTTTGTATGTTTTATCATGAACGGGTAATTAGGTTTTTTTCCCAGAAGAAAATAAATTTCATCTAGCAAGAGGAACCAAACAAATATGGGACTAATGCAAAGATATTTCAAAACTGACAGCAATTATTTAACAGTATAGTAACTGTTGAAAATTTACAAATTACTGTATGCACAAATATACAAAAATATTTACACAACAAGACAATAAGACAAAGGAACTCAACGAGTTAAGGAAAAATAGTGGTCCAGACAAAAGCAAATGTCAACATACAACACTCCTGATTAATCGCTGATGTCGCATTTTCTCTCCATCTGAACATAATATGTTGCTTATGCTTATGAATCAAAAGCAACTCTGATTGCAATCGCATCTAAAATTTTACATCTTTATCAAATTTACAATCAAGTTCAAAAATGATGCAATGGAAACACAGCAAGTGGAGATCCAGCACTGCTCGGGCTGTGCATGTGGGACTCAAAAGAATTCGGCGTAATTCCAATAGTCTCATTTGGCAATGATTCGCCTTTTAAGAAATCATCATCCTCCTCATCTTCAGCTGTTTCCTAAAAAATTGATAGTAAAGTAACATCATTAAGAATTTTAAAGCTAAACCAATGCTTAGCCTCTTGGCAGTTACAGCAGTGGCTAAGTAACTAAACAACCAAGTTCAAATCAAATATTTACCACCTAGCCAGTCATCAGGTGAGGAGAGTTTTGGAATAATAATAAAGCAGTTCACCTCAAAAACAAACTAGCTTATTTTACTACAATCTCATGTTGCAGCTGTTTACTAGATGAGCAGGTTGCTAGGTTAAGACAATTTTAGGAGCAATGAAAGATGTCTTCAGCAATAATAGTGTCTTTATAAAGTTAGGCCTGTTGAGACTCAACACTGGATTTTCCTCAAAGTTAAAAAGAATCATGAAGGTTAGAGGAGTAACAGAGGACTCGATTTGATTACAAGATCCTGACAGGTACATGTGGAAAGGATGTTTCTTCCTTTGATAGAATTTAGAATAAGGAATTAAAGTCTAAAAGTAAGAAATTCCATATTTAAAACAAATTAGGAGAAATATTTTCTCATGGATAGCCATGAGTCTTTGGAATTCTTCCTCAATAGGTGGTAGAAGCATGTTTAAGGCTGAGGTAGATACATTCTTGATAAACAAGGAGGTAAAAGATAATCGAGAGTAGGAGGGAATATGGAGTAATCAGATCAGCCGAAATTTTATTGAATGGTGCTGCAGACTTGAGGGGTCGAGTGGCCTACTCCTGTCTTTTGTTCTTATGTTCATAATAGTAACATACTTAAAGAATTTCTGGTCCTTAGCAAGGATTATTGCAGAGGTTTTACATAGAATTCACAACAATATACTGACTATTATGCCTCACAGGGGTAGAGTGCGGGAAATTATGCCTCACCATTCCTGGAATCATCACAAAAATTGAAGATTTTATCAAAGTTCAGGGAACTCTCCAATTTACCAGTGTTTTTCGACCCAACTTACTAGAAAGTATGGACTCAGCTTCTGTACTTAACAACAATCACTTATTTATTTCAAATAAATAAGTTATACATTTTAGTTACAGATAAACAATTACCGGTTGTCATTGTATATCTCTACTAGTTAAAATTCTAATCTCCTTATAAGATTCCCGCTATGCACATACAGAAGGTCGTTTATCCGAAGGACAGGGGTGAGGAGTATTTCATTCAGTTAATCGAATGCCAGATAACATAGTTAATCAAGCCTAGGGACCTTGCAATCTTGTTTGGATAGTCCGAAATTCGGTTAATCGAATGCCGGTTAATCAAGGTTCCTCTGTATACAGTGAGAAAACAATGATTTAATAGTTGAAGGGAAAAAGTGGGAAGACAGTTAATTGGGCCCTGGTTGAGATGATCCCTTTGTTTTGTCACAACTCACAATCATCCATTCTTTTCCAGGTACTATTCACTCTTGCAGAAGGCACAGAGTGACTAGTTCACAAATCGTAAACTCTTAGATACCAGTTAAAAGCCACAGCTTTCAGCAACTGGTGAGGAAAAATAAATTGGCTTTCTTCAAGAATTAGATATCTTTGACTGCAGAGAGAGGGAAGATATACCACCTCCCTTTTTGGGGAGGTCTGAAGGGTTCTGGCCATATAATTCACACCACAAGCTATTCAACTACCTAGGAGCCAATCATGTAACTATTGGCAGGTAGAGGCCATTTTCATTGACAACTGGTTGCCACTTCATAGAGCAATCAGCTATTTGTTGATGCTTCACAGTGCCAGGACCTGGGTTCGATTCTAGCCTCGGGCAACTGTCTGTATGGAGTTTGCACTTTCTCCCAGTGTCTGCCTGGGTTTCTTCTGGGTGCTTCGCCTTCATGCATTGTTTACCATGTAATTGAGGGCATTCAGGACCTCTGTAGATGCAGAGAGTGAGGTAAGAAACAATCTCAGCAGTGGTCCTGGCCCCCAAGCATAGCCTCCTGGTTTCAGGAAGGACCCCTTCCTGGGCAGTGTGACAACTGGTGGGAGCCAGGCTGCAAAGGAGCAACCTCTGAAGAGGTTTACTCTACAGATCTTTGCCAGTTAGTAGCATGTGAAAACACTTCCTGTGGCCTCTCACAGACATTCAGTTTTGTTCTTTCTTAATTTCCACCAGCTCAAAAAACATATCCTATTTCTCTTCAGTTCTGACGTAAGGTTTTGACGTGACACATTAACGCTTTATTTCCACAGATGCTGTCTGACCTGCTGAGTTTTTCCAGCTATTTATTGTTCATAGAATCTCTACAGTGTAGAAGCTTACCATTCAGCCCACTGCGTCCACACCGATCCTCCGAACAGCATCCCACCCAGACCCACCTCCCTACCCTACTCCTGTCCAAACTCCACACAGATAGTCATCCGAGAGTGGAATCAAACCCACATCCATGGCTCTGTGAGGTAGCAGTGCTAACCAGTGAGTCACCGTGGCCACCTTGTTTTTATCATGGTTCTTATTATGGGAAGTTCCTCTCTGTTTCCCATTCCGGTTGAACTTTATTCCAGTTGTACTTCACAAAGCACTTGGAGGAGATGTGACATAGTTGCCAGACTGCTCTGGGGACACAAATATAAATCCCATGATGACAGCTGGTGGAATTTAAATTCAATTAATAATTAAATATGGAATTGAAAAAGCTAGTCTCCACGACAATTGCCATAAATATCCAGCTTGTTCATCTGCAGGCTTTCGGAAATGAAATCTGCCATTCTTATCTGGCCACCATGTGACTCCACATCCATAGCAATATGGTGTCTCTTATTGCCCTTTAATATGGCCTAGTTTAACATTAATTCAAGGTTAATTAGGGATGGACAACAAGCGCTAGCTTTCCCAGCGACTCCCACATCACATAGAGTCATAGAGATATACAGCATGGAAACAGACCCTTTGGTCCAATTCGTCCATGTTGACTAGTACATCCTAAATAAATCTAGTCCCGTTTGTGACATTTGGCCCATATCCCTCTAAATCCATCCAGATGATTTTTAAATGTTGTGACGGTACAATCTTCTGTTTACCCTTTGAAATATTCAGTATATTAACAAATGTACAGTAACTAGTTGATCAAAAAATTATTAGTGGTTTTAGACAAGTTAAAACTGTATATGGAATGAAAGTCTGAGCAGAAAACTTATTAACTATATTATTAATTCAATATAAACATGATATGATCATTCAGGATGTTATCAATTATATTATAACTGAATATCTTTCTGTAATAAATTATCATCCAATTCTTGCAATATGTAACACCATAGAGCTGAAGGTTTCTTTTTAATTTTGATGGTTTACTCTGTTTGTTGTACTTTGTGTACAAATAATGATTACATCCATGAATAGAAATTAATTTTGACTGTTAGCTGTTTACTTGCTGACAAGTAATGCATAGTATAATTAGTATTCCTCCACCTACATGAATAAACGTTATTCGTGAAACCGCCCCCCCCCCAAATAAACAACAGAAATTTATGTACAAAGAGGTTATATAAATCATTCTCCACATGAACAATTCAGTTGTACAAAAAAGAAAATGACACCCATTACGTTTTTCTAATATTTACTAAATTATGATTAAAATTCCTGTAAAGATATTATACAGTGCCTACCAGTTTTGTTATTTTCTGTGGAACCTGAATATCTTGAAGGCTCAAATCTTCCCAAACTCGGTAAATACCACTGAATATTTTCTTAGACCTGTCATTAAAATATATTACATTTAACCTATATATGTTATGATCTATATGTACTAGTTAATAGCATAACTTGAAAGGTTAACAGTGTTTCCATTTCAGAAGTCCTTACATTGTAAAATGTTGTTTAGTACGTTACAAAACAGTGCTGAGAATAGCTACTCTATTAATAGAGGAACTGTTGCTCTTAGAAAATTTAACTGAGAACATAGTATATAGACAACAGCATTATGAATTAAATTCAAAAATTCAAAATGAAAACTATCACAACTGAGCCTACTAATTGTTCTTTATACATAATTTCAGGGCACAGAATCAAAGCATTTGCCCAACCTGTCTGTGCTGGCATTTATTCTCCACATAAGTCTCCTACTAATTTATCATATATTGGCTTTTCAGTAAACCTTTTCATTCACTTTTCTCTCATGCATTTGCCTTTTTTCCTTTTGAAAATATCAAATATATTATATCCTTTCCTTTTGTACACCACCTCGCACTGTTGAGGAAAGAAATACCTCATTTCTTTTAAAGGTTTAATGTCAAACATTGCTATACACAAACCTTTTAAGGATATAAGGATCAAAGGGAAAGAAGCTATCAAGAGGATTTGTGCAAATCTGGATCAAGTGGCCTCCAGTGCTGCTTTTAACAACAGGTATAAGTTGACGGTTGTTTCGTTCAATAACTGTGTAGCAAAAAGCTAACTGATATTTCCTGCAAAATAGAAAAAAATTTCAAGTTTATTACCAGACAGAGATCATAGGCTTTTCAACAAAGACATTGATCATATTTTAGATATTAAAGACATCAAAGGGTACAGAGACAAAGCTGAAATATGGCACTGAGATAGAGGATCAGCCACGATCCGACTGAATGGCAGAGAAGACTCCACAGTCTAAATAGCGTAATCCTGCTCTAAGTTTCTTTAACTTTGTTTATCTGCCTTTACAAACATTTGTTGTTGTTGTTTGGTATTTGTCAGATTGTAAAAATCAAACTGTTGCCTTGAGATATTTAGTTATTAAAGCATTCATTCTGCACTCATCAAATTCCTCAAATTTTCTTCATCAAACAGTAAAGCTTTAGATTTTACAACAGAAAAAACAAATTTTCAGCAATGCATCTTTTACGTAATACTTCAAATCAAACCATTTCTAGATGTGTTCTCCTCTTCGTTAAATGCATACTGAACATTATATGAACATTTTAAAGGTAATTATAATTTTGCTGTTATACATTTTAAAGATCTACATTTATCTAGAAAATGGTTTGGAGTTTAATATACAGATGTCTTCAATGCTTCTGTCACAACTTTTAGAACTCTTCTGGAATGTAGCATGAATAATTCAGTACATTTCATAATTCAAATCAATCAAATATAATATGCAATGTCAAAGTCAGTGTGTTTATGCTCAAGATTATTGGATTATCAACTTCTAATAGTACTCACCTAGTAATTGCTGCAAACAAGTTGACAACGGAAGGTAAACAGACCTTTAGAGGATTCAGCTGGCACATCACTATACGTTCAAAATTTAGATTCTGTAAGTATGTTAAACCTGTACACCAAGACAAATGATATAACAATAAGCTCCTGCTTTTTTGTTTGAAAACTCTTTTAACATTCACTGTACAATACTGAAAATACACTACACCAATCTAAAAAGCCTTCAATGGAAAATAAAGTAAAAGGGAAATCCCTAAGTATTATACCTGTCAAATTTAAAGTTATTATACAGTCACACAGCACAGAAACAGATCCTTCAGTCCAACCAATTCCTGCCAACCATAATCCCAAACTAAACTAGTACCGCCTCTGCCTGTGCTTGGCCCATAACCCTCCAAATGTTTCTTATTCATGTACTTATCTAAATAACACTGTAACTGTTCATCACTCCCTCTGGAAGTTCATTCGAAACACAAACCACCCTCTGTAAAAAAATTGCTCATGTCCTTTTTAAATATTTCTCCTCTCACCTTAAAAATATGGCCCCTAGTATTGAAATCCCTACCAGAAGGAAAAGACACCTGCCATTCACCTTATCTATACCCTTCATGATTTTAAAAATCTCTAAGGTCACCCCTCAACCTCCTCTGTTCCACTGAAAAGACTCCCAGCCTATCCAGCCTCCCCCTATAACTCAAAACTTCCATTCCTGGCGATATCCTGGGAAATCTTTTCTGAACCCTCTACAGCTTGATTACATCTTTCCTATAATCACACAAACTCAGAAGCAAGTAAGGCATTCAACCTCTTGAGCCTGCTCCATCATCTAGATCATTGCTGACCATTGATCTCAATGGAGGAGAAAGTGAGGACTGCAGGTGCTGGAGATCAGAGCAGAAAATGTGTTGCTGGAAAAGGACAGCAGGTCAGGCAGCATCCAAGGAGCAGGAGAATCGACGTTTCGGGCATCAGCCCTTCTTCAGGAATGAGGAAAGTGTGTCCAGCAGGCTAAGATAAAAGGTAGGGAGGAGGGACTTGGGGGAGGGGCGTTGGGAATGCCATAGGTGGAGGGAGGTCAAGGTGAGGGTGATAGGCCAGAGTGGGGTGGGGGCGGACAGGTCAGGAAGAAGATTGCAGGTTAGGAAGGCGGTGCTGAGATCGAGGGATTTAACTGAGACAAGGTGGGGGGTGGGGAAATGAGGAAACTGGAGAAATCTGAGTTCATCCCTTGTAGTTGGAGGGCGGAATGTTTCAGAGAACACCTCTGGGACACCCAGACCAACCAACCCAACCACTCCGTAGCCCAACACTTCAACTCCCCCTCCCACTCCACCAAGGACATGCAGGTCCTTGGACTTCTCCATCGCCAGACCATGGCAACACGACGGTTGGAGGATGAGCGCCTTATCTTCGGCCTGGGAACCCTCCAACCACAAGGGATGAACTCAGATTTCTCCACTTTCCTCATTTCCCCACCCCCCACCTTGTCTCAGTCAAATCCCTCGAACTCAGCACCGCCTTCCGAACCTGCAATCTTCTTCCTGACCTCTCTGCCCCCACCCCACTCCAGCCCATCACTCTCACCTTGACCTCCCTCCACCTATCGCATTCCAAACGCCCCTCCCCCAAGTCCCTCCTCCCTACCTTTTATCTTAGCCTGCTGGACACATTTTCCTCATTCCTGAAGAAGGGCTGATGCCCGAAACGTCGATTCTCCTGTTCCTTGGATGCTGCCTGACCTGCTGCGCTTTTCCACGAACACATTTTCAGCATTGATCTCAATGCCATATTTCCACACAATCCCCATACTCCTTCATATCATTAGTATCTAGAAATCTATCAACCTCTGTCCTGAACTTAGAGTCATACAGATTACAACGTGGAAACAGCACCTTCGGTTTGACTCAACCATGCCAACCAGATATCCTAGATAAATCTAGTTCCATTTGCCAACATATCCCTCTAAACCCTTCCTATCCATACACCCATCCAGGTATCTTTTAAATGCTGCAATTGTACTAGCCTTCACCATTTCCTCTGGCAGTTCATTCCATACACGCATCACCTTCTGCTTGAAAAAGTTGCCCCCTAGGTCTCTTTTAAACCTTTCCCCCTCACCTTAAACCAATGCCCTCTAATTTTTGACACCCCCACCCCAGGGAAAATACCTAATCTATTTACCCTATCCAGGCCCCTCATGATTTCATAAACCTCTATAAGGTCACTCCTCAGCTTCTGAAATTCCAGGGAAAATAGCCCCAGCCTATTTAGCCTCTCCCTATACCCCAAACCCTCCAACCCTGGCAACAACCTTGTAAATCTTTTCTGAATCCTTTCAAATTTCACAAAAGTCTTCCTATAGCAGGAAGACCTGAATTGTATACAGTATTCCAAAAATAGCCTCAACAATGTTCTGTACAGCCTCCCAATTCCTGTACTCAATGCACTGATCAATAAATGAAAGCATACCAAACACATTCTTCACTATCCTATCTACCTGCGACTCCACTTTCAAGAAACTATGAATCAGCATTCCAAGGTCTCTTTGTTCAGCAATACTTCTCAGGACCTGATCATTAAGTTTTGCCCTGATTTCCCTTTCCAAAATGCAGCACCTCACATTTATTTAAAGTAAATTCCATCTGCCACTCGTGGGCCATTGGCCCATCTGATCAAGATCCCTTTGTACTCTGAAGTAACCTTCTTTGCTGTCCACTACCCCTCCAATTTTGGTGTCATCTACAAACTTACTAACCATATCTTCTATGTTTACATCCAAATCGTTTATATAAACGACAAAGAGCACTGATCCTTGTACCACATCACTGTTGCTTAGTGACTGAACTTAACAGTCATCGCCTCTATCTGCACTGTAGGAATTCTATGACAGAGAATTCCAAAAATTCGTCACCTTGAGTGCAATGTTACCTCAAGGACAGCAATTCCCAGGTATGATGAGCTCAATAGGTCTGCTTCAATTTTACCATACATTTGCTGCTCTTTTACTAGGTGATAAGTTATGATTCAGACTGGCGTCTGTCTAAGTTTACAGTAAGTTATGAACTGTGATGTGAAGAGGAGACTCTTCATAAATTCACACTGCAACGTGACCAAAATTAACTTGCCATCTAGGAAACTGCACATACAAATCTGCACATCATCACCATGTGTGTAGCCTGGCTTTACTAAAACCATCTCCCCACTCCATTATAATAAAGGTAAATCCTTCATTTTCATTTTGTACAGCTTTGAAAATCTTATTTCAAAATTTCACATTAGTTTCCACTTTAAAAAGGTACCAAATTTAATACAAGATTTCATTAATCACCTTCTTTCAGATTTCCATCCAGTATTTGTTTATAACGAAATATGAAGATGTAAAATACAGCTTGGCAGGCAGAGTAGAATGACCCATGCAGAGCTACATCACAGTAAGCTTTCATTCCAGCATCTTGGCTGTCAATGTAGTTGTGTATCCAGGGGACCAGCAGATCCAAACACGTTTTCACAGTGCTAATCAAGGGAATTGAAATCATTGTTAATTAGTTTATTATCAGAACAGTTTCTGATTTACTTAAAACATAAAAGCAATTTTCACTTCTTAGTGCAATATTAATATTAATCTTGCTTATTCTCTAACACTTGTCCATCATCTCCAATTGTTCGATGACATTTGCATGATTGGACATTGCTGCAGAATGGCATCTGGGTTAGAAAGCAACAGAATCAAGACATATTGCAAAAGAAACCTAAAGAAAGTGAAATATTAGATGAATACAAGTTATCTACATGATGAAAAATAAATGGTCAACACTTATTGCCCTCTCTAATTGCCCTCGAGAAGGTGGTGGTGAGCTGTCTTCTTGAACTGTTGCAGTCCTTGAGGTATAAGTACATCCAACAGTAGCTGTCTAGGTTTTTGACCCAGTGACAGTGAAAATACAGTGATATATTGTGCATCTTTAAAGCAATAAGTCATCTTGCAACATATATTACCCAGGTGTCTGGAATCCACATCAATTATAAGTACATAGCACTACATACAGTAGATTCCAAGTAGTAATCATGTATGAAAGACCATGTAAGTGGCCGGCACGGTGGCACAGTGGATAGCATTACTGCCTCACAGCACCAGAGACCCGGGTTCAATTCTTGCCTCAGGCAACTGTCTATGTGGAGTTTGCATATTCTCCCTGTGCCTGCGTGGGTTTCCTCCAGGTGCTCCTCCCACATTCCAAAAATGTGCAGGTTAGATGAATTGGCCATGCTAAATTGCCCATAGTGTTAGATGAAGGGGAATGGGTCTGGGTGCTCTTTGGAGGGTCATTGTGGACTTGGTGGGCCAAAGGGCCTGTTTCCACACTGTAAGTAATCTAAATCTAAAGTAATCTAAATCTAATGTTACACTGTCATAAATATGAAAAAAATCTTTGCAGTCACTCATTATAGAACTTATCATTTAAAAACTAGAAATAACGTGCACTATTTAAAATTTGTCAAGTTATAATATCAAGTAACAGTCACTTACACCACAGGAATATACGTTGCTCTTGCCAGAAAACTTCCAATGTAGCCTGCAGCTGCTTGTCTTATTACTGCAGGATTATTTGGATTCTGCATCATCTTCCAAAGGTGTTCAAGGAAAGCCTCTGCCAATCCCTTAAAAATAACAGTCAGAAAATTAAGCATTTTACTCCTCAGGCCCATGTTCCAATTTCATTCATTCTATATTTGCTCTTTTTAAAACTGGTATTTGTAGACCTACTGCAATAAGGACACGCATTGATCTGCAGAGTGCATTTGAAAGTTGATGAATTACATTTCCAAAGATAGACTGATATCCTGAACTTTCACAGAACCCATTAGGGAAACATTTCTGCTTGGAAGCTTTGCTGTAAGGGATTAATTTTCTTCTGGGGGAGAAACAAGATAAGTAGGATTTATAATAATGTAATCTGTACAAACTCCATTTTAAATACCGAGATGCATAGGTCAAATTGCCAATGGAAGATTCTTCTTGTTAAAAACAAAAATGCATTTTAGCTAAGAGTTGATCATCAAATTGGATTCTGTATTGCTGTGCACAAAATACATGCTAGTTTAAAAAATTAATTATTGCTAGTTGCTTATTGTAAATTGTGAGGAATTCACATTAGCTACCATTATACATGGATGACAGCACATTAAGTAGGACATTCAAAGTATGAACATACGACAGACATTCTGGAGCAGAGTGCAAAAACTCATTCTTTGTGGGCTTTTTTGATGGACAGCAATTTCAAGCATAGTTTTAAAATAAAACTTCAAAGGATATATACATGTTGGTGGAGTGATCAAAGAGGTGGTAGATGAAGTTCAATGCAGAAAACCGTGAGCAATGTGTTTTGGTTCAAAGAACATGGCCAGATAATATAAAACAAGAGTACATGTCTAAAGGGAGTTCAGGAACAGAAGAACATGGGTGATTATGTGTACAGATCATTGGAGGTGACAGGGCAGGTGGAAAGAGAAGTTAACAAAGTACACAGTATCTTGGGCTATATTAAGAGAGGCACAGAGAACAAGAGCAAGGTGGTAATGCTGAATGTTCCTATAACACTTATTAGTCCTCAGATGGAGTACTGAGTATAGTTCTGGGTGCTACATTATAGGAAAGATGTGAATGCATTGGCGAATGTGTAGAAGAGATTTACAAGACTGCTTCAGGAATGACAAACTTCAGTTATGAGGACAGACTGGAGAGTTGGGACTGTTCTCTTTGAAGAGGAGACTGGAGTTAGTAGATAATGAGAAACTGGTCCCACTCATAAAGAATCAAGAACAAAAGAGCACAGTTTAAAGTGGTTTACAAAAGAAGTAAATGTGACATGAGTAAATATTTTTTCACATAACAAATGGCCTGTCTCTGGAATGCACTGCTTGGAGAGTGGTGAAGACATTTTCAATTGAGGCATTCAAGAGGGCATTCAATGATTACTTAAATAGAAATAAAAAGTGCAACAGTAAGGAAAAAATGCAGGAGCATGGCTTCAAGTTATGCTGCTTTCTTGGTGAGACACAATGGGCCAAATAGTCACTTCTTTGCCATAACAATTTTGAGATTCTGTGAAAATAGACTGCATGGCCTCAGCTTACCAGATACAGAAAGAAACTTTAACAACTGTTTCAAAAGATATTCCAAAATTAGCTCCCTTGATAACTGAATTTTACAACGCATGTAAAACGATTAGAACTGTGGAGCACTATTTACAATTATTAAAGAAATATGTTTTTGGTTCATAGCTGAAATCAGAATCTGCTATGCTGTGTGCTCAACAGCTTCCTGCAGATTAGGGTGCACTGCAGCATATGGTACATCAGTCAGCCTGGGGTCTCACGACTTATATCAAGACACAAAGTAGAAAATTAAACACTGCAGGATCTATTTCATCCCTTAACTAAACAATTGGCAATTATTTGTTTTGAATTATTTCGTTTTAAAAATTGTCAACCCAAGAAGTAATCTGCACTCACCAACTTGAAGCTGCAGATATAGAACATGAAATACTGGACGTGACATGAAGCATGAGTGGGTAGGACCAGTTTATCAAATACTACTATTAAGTCTCGGTACAATTCTTTTGTCCTGGTCAACACCAATTCGCCTGCAATAAGAGAAGCGAAGTAAATAAATGAAATATTGCAAATGTATATATATCAACATGGAAACATCATGTTACTATTTAAATGAGTTATTTTTAAACATTTTGAACAATTTTGAGGTATTTTGCTGCCATAGGTGTCACACTGAGACTTGGTGATTTGAAGACAAAGTGACTAATCATATAAAAGTGGTTTTAGTTTATACAGCACTAAAAATAAACTGTTTATATTCTTCAGTGTAGATCCTGGGTGTCCTTAAATTCAAAGAGTGATCTTGTACTTAAAAAGACTGCAGACTGATCTGGAACCCTCCTCAAATGAACACAGGGAAATCTAAAGTCATCAGTAAATCAGAGACATAGTTAATTTCTTTATTATATCTTTCCATACAGACGGATATTAAGTTGCAAAATACAGCTAATTCATAGGTACAGGAGTACAGCATTCAGCCCATTGAACCTTCCTCAGTCATGAAATGCCATCATGGCGGGTCAAGCATTTCAATGCCTTTAATCCACCCCGTCTAAGTAATTCTCTATGCCACTGGTAATCAAAAATCTATCAATCTTATGTCAAACAGGCCTCTGTGAATTCCAAAGATTCACAGTTCTGAGTAAAGTAAATTCTCATCTCAGACCGAAGTAGCATTCCCCTATTTTTGAAACTGTAACTCCTGGTTGTAATCTTCCCCAACCAGGGAAAGTCACAGGATCCCTAGTGTGGAAGTAGGCCATTCAGCCCACCAAGTCCACACCAACCCTCTGAATAGCATTCCACCCACCACCTTATCCCTGTAACCATGCATTTCTCATGGTTATCCACCACGTCTGCACATCCCCAGACACTATGAGACAATTTAGCATGGCCAATCTACCTAACCCTGTACATCTTTGGACTGTGGGCAGAGCACCTGTAGGAAACCTGTGAAAACAGTCACCCAAGGCTAGATTTGAACCTGGGTCCCTGATGCTATGAAGCAACAGTGTTAACCACTGAGCCACCCATCTTACCTGCATAAGTACTCCAAGTGATGGACTTCAACGTCCATCACCAGGTGGAGCACCACTACTGACTGACTAGTTGGCATCTGAAGGACATAGCTACTAGAATGGGTATATAGCAGATAGTGAGACAACCAATGAGAGGGAAAATGTACTTAACCTAAACCTAACTCATCTACCTGATGTAAATGCATATGTCCAAGTCAGCACCAGTAGGAATGACCACTGCCCAGTCATTGTGGAGAAAAAGTCCTGCCTTCAAAATGAGCATATCAACTATTGCGTCGTATGACAATATTATGCTAAATAGGATAGATTTTGAACAGATCTAGCAATTCAAAACTGCATCCATGAAGCACTGCTGAAATCAGCTGCAGAAGAACATACTCAGTCAAAATCTATAATTTAATGAGCTGGCATGTCCCCCACATTATCACTGCCATCAAGCTGAAGGACCATTCCTGATTCAATTCAGAGAATAAGTGGGCATCCTAGAAATAGCACCAGGTATACCTAAAATGAGGGGTCAACCTGATAGTTATAACACAGGACTACTAGCATGCCAAGCTGTGGAAGCAGCATGTGATAAGCAGAATTCAGTGATCCCACAACCATTATGTCAAATCTAAATTCTGTGACTGTGCTACATGAGGAAGTAATGGCCTAGTGATATTATCACTGGACTGTTAATCCAGAGAACCAGGTAATGTTTTAGGCACCCAGGTTCAAATCCTGTCACAGCTAATGGTGGAATTTGAATCCAATACAAAATCTGGAATTAAGAATCTAATGATGACTGTGAATCATTGCCAACTGTTAGAAAAACCCGTCTGGTTCACTAATTCCCTTTGAGACATTCTTATCTGGTCTGGCCTACATGTAGGTAAAAACAACGACTGGCCTACATGTGACTCCAGACCCACAGCAATGTGGTTGACACTTAACTTCTCTCTGGGCAATTAGGGATGGGCAATAAATGCTGCCTAGCCAGAGAAACCCACATCCTGTGAATGAATATTTTTTAAAATCCAGTCGGGAATGTGCACATTTAAACAACTAACAAGAGTTGGAGGAAAAGGAGGTTCCACAAATATTACCATCCTCAACAATAGGGGAGACCAGCACACCAGTGCAAAAGGAAAGGCTGTGATCTTGGTCTCCCCATCAGGACCAATGCCAGTCTTCAACCAATTCAGTTAACTCCATGTGAAGACACCAGATACTGTAAAGGCTGTGGGAAATTAGAAGATTTCAGCATTATTACTGAAGACTTGGGCTGGCCCACACTGTTCCAATACAGCTATAACAATGGCATCTACCCAAAAATACAAAGTTGCTCAGGTATGTCCTGATGGTAGGTGTCTTGAAAGTGCTATCAAGCAGCACTTGATTAATAGTAAACTGCTCAAGGATACTCAATCTAGGCTAAAACTCCTCAGCTGCTGACATTTTTATAGCCTTGGTTCAAACATGGACAAAAGAACTGATGTCCAAAAGTGATATGTGAGTGACTGCAATTGACATTAATAAAGAGTTTGATCGAGTTCTGCTAGCAAGAAGCCCTAGCAAACCTAGAGAGTCAATTGGAAATAAAGACAGTGCTCACTCTAATTTTTCTTTTGGCTGCAACTTCTGGAATCAGAGTTCAGTGCCGCGATCGGCATGCTGACGCCAATTGTCATGCTGATGGTGATTAGCATGCACGGAACCTTGGAGTGGCTGTGTGCACAGCTTAAACAGAATATTGTACAGCGGAAAAGTCTCCACTGTTTACAGTCATACCAATCACAAAAGGAAGGTGCTTGCTGTTGTTGGAGCTCATTCATCTCAGTCCTGGGACATCACTGTATAAATTGCTCAGGGTAGTTTCCTAGGTCCAAAAGTCATCAGTGATCTACCTTCTACCATAAGGTCAGAAGTTGGGACGTTTGCTGATGATTGCACAATACTCAGGCATAGTGCTCAGTGGTTAGCACTACTGCCACACAGCACAGGGACCCAAGTTCGATTCCAGCCTCAGGCAATTGTCTGTATGGAGTTTGAACATTCTCCCCATGTCTGCGTGGGTTTCCTTCAGGTACTCTAGTTTTCTCCGACAGTCCACAGATGTACAGACTATTGGATTATCCTTGTGGAGTGCGGGGTTACAGGAATAGGATATGGGGGTGGGTCTGGGTGTGATGTCCTTCAGACGGGTGGTGTGGACTCAATGGGCCAAATGGCCTGTTTCTATACTGTAGGGATTCTATGATTTGCAACTCCACAAATACAGAACCAAGACCTGACCAACATCCAGGCTTGGGCTGATAACTGCAAAGTAACATTTGCACCTCAAATGCCAGGCAATCTCTAAGAAGACAGAATCTAACCATCATCTCTTGACATTCAATAGCATTGCCGTATACAGAATCCCCTCTATCAATATGGGAGGCGTTAGCACTGATCAGAAACTGAACTGAACCAGCTACATAAATACTGTGGTTAAAAACAATGACTGCAGATGCTGGAAACCAGATTCTGGATTAGTGGTGCTGGAAGAGCACAGCAGTTCAGGCAGCATCCGAGGAGCAGTAAAATCGACGTTTCAGGCAAAAGCCCTTCATCAGAAATAAAAGCAGAGAGCCTGAAGGGTGGAGAGATAAGCTAGAGGAGGGTGGGGGTGGGGAGAAGGTAGCAGAGAGTACAATGGGTGAGTGGGGGAGGGGATGAAGGTGATAGGTCAGGGAGGAGGGTGGAGTAGATAGGTGGAAAAGAAAATAGACAGGTAGGACAAGTCATGGGGACAGTGCTGAGCTGGAAGTTTGGAACTAGGGTGAGGTGGGGGAAGGGGAAATGAGGAAAGTGTCGAAGTCCACATTGATGCCCTGGGGTTGAAGTGTTCCAAAGCAGAAGATAAGGCGTTCTTCCTCCAGGCGTCTGGTGGTGAGGGAGCGGTGGTGAAGGAGGCCCAGGACCTCCATGTCCTCGGCAGAGTGGAAGGGGGGAGTTGAAATGTTGGGCCACAGGGCGGTGTGGTTGATTGGTGCAGGTGTCCTGGAGATGTTCCCTAAAGCGTTCTGCTAGGAGGCGTCCAGTCTCCCCAATGTAGAGGAGACCGCATCGGGAGCAACAGATAGAATAAATGATATTGGTGGATGTGCAGGTAAAACTTTGATGGATGTGGAAGGCTCCTTTAGGGCCTTGGATGGAGGTGTGGGCGCAGGTTTTGCAATTCCTGCGGTGGCAGGGGAAGGTGCCGGAATGAGAGGATGGGTTGTAGGGAGGCGTGGACCTGACCAGGTAGTCACGGAGTGAATGGTCTTTGCGGAAGGCGGAAAGGGGTGGGAAGGGTGGAGCCTTTTTGGAGGTGGTGGAAATGTCGGCGGATGATTTGGTTTATGCGAAGGTTGGCAGGGTGGAAGGTGAGCACCAGGGGCGTTCTGTCCTTGTTATGGTTGGAGGGGTGGGGTCTGAGGGCAGAGGTGCAGGATGTGGACGAGATGCGTTGGAGGGCATCTTTAACCACGTGGGAAGGGAAATTGTGATCTCTAAAGAAGGAGGCCATCTAGTGTGTTCTGTGGTGGAACTAGTCCTCCTGGAGGCAGATACGGCAGAGGTGGAGGAATTGGGAATACGAGATGGCATTTTTGCAAGAGGTAGAGAGGGAAGAGGTGTAATCCAGGTAGCTGTGGGAGTCGGTGGGTTTGTAAAAAATGTCAGTGTCAAGTCGGTCGTCATTAATGGAGATGGAGAGGTCCAAGAAGGGGAGTGAGGTGTCAGAGATGGTCCAGGTAAATTTAAGGTCAGGGTGGAATGTGTTGGTGAAGTTGATTAATTGCTCAACCTCCTCGCGGGAGCACGAGGTGGCGCCAATGCAGTCATCAATGTAGCGGAGGAAGTGCTGGGGAGTGGTGCCAGTGTAATTATGGAAGATCGACAGTTCTACATAGCCAACAAAGAGACAGGCATAGCTGGGGCCCATACGTGTGCCCATGGCTACCCCTTTGGTCTGGAGGAAGTGGGAGAATTTGAAGGAGAAATTGTTAAGAGTAAGGACCAGTTCAGCCAAACGAGAGTGTCGGTGGAAGGGTACTGTTGGGGACGTCAGGAGAGGAAAAAACAGAGGACTTGGAGGCCTTGGTGGATGGAGGTGTAGAGGGATTGGATATATAAATACTGTGGCTACAAGAACAGGTCAAGAGGCTAGGAATACTGCAGCAAGTAACTCCCCAATGCTTGTCCATCATCTATGAGGTGTAAGTCAGGAGTGTGATAAAATATTCTCTAACTGCCTGAATGAGTGTGGCTCCACCAACACTTAAAGACAAAGCTATCTGCTTGACTGGCACACCATCCAACACTAACACGCAGTGGAGAAGTATATACCAGCTACAAGATACACTACAGTAACTCACTAGTGCTCCTTTAACAGCACCTTCCAAACTTGCAAACTCTACTGTTTTGAATGATAAGGGTAGCAAATATTTGAGAACAGCACAAGCTATAATTTCCCCTCTGAACCACAGACAATTCTCACTTGCAACAACAAGGCAATTCCTTCACTGTTGTTCAATTAAAATCCTAGAATTCTCTGCCTTAAACACCATGGACTGCTGCAGTTCAAGGTGGTGGCTCACCACTACCTTCTCAAGGACATCCAGTAATGGGCCTTAAATGTTGACATAGTTAAGTCTTGCAAATATCCCATAATAACTGAGTAAAATTATTTTATTACTAAGAAGATACTATGAAATAGCAAATCATTATTGTTCACACCATTATCATAACAGAAGTCCTTTATATAAGCCAGCAAAACAGACATCAGAATGTCCAATCTTTGAGCCACTGGATGAGCCATCTCGTCATTTGGCGGTGACAAACGAATTTTCTGCTTCTCTTCATCCTCATCCTACACAGAGAGAAAACATACGAACAGAAGGCCATAAGAAAAATATGAAGTAGCCAAGAAAATGCACTGTTAACATTCTCACTTCCCTCCACCACCGATCAGTTCCAACCATGCCCCAAAGTACACAGTTCTCACAGGAGCTAGTCTTCATACACTGTCAAGCAGTAGCTGGGATGCAAAGTTGGTTTGCATTTTTTTTGCCCAATAAGGTCTAAAAACCCACTGGGTTTTTAACTCATGCAAAATGAGTTAGACAGTGATGAGCTACTAGCAAAAGAAAAAGCATATGCCCAGATCCATTTTACATATTACATTCAAACTCCCATATCTCACAGACACTTACCAGATACTACTTAACAATACAATAAATCATTCATATTTCCATGCTGTTGTGGACAGATTCTTCTGATAATTTTATATACTTTGAGACACATTTACTGCAAAGTTTCCAAATCACAGGGAAGTTCAAAGTTGAATTGTGTTACTGTACAGACCAGCTTGTCTGTACAATTACAATACTACATAAGTAATGGGATAATGTATTGTTTTGTTGATCATATTTCAAATGCTTACCAGATGCTAAGTTGCACCACTCATTAACTTTTCAAAATTGGTGACCATCATTAATTAAAAGTTTATCAAAGCTTTTGATATTCCAGAGTCAATGTAAAAGCTAGGACCATGGCAATATAAAAACAAATTAGGAAATGTACTCTACTCTTTGTCAGATTTATAAAAGTGAGAGGAGGTAGGTTATTTGCATCATTTACAGCTGTAAGGAGCCTAGATCGATGGAGGTACATTTTTATTTGTGGCAGTGGTGTGATATTCCTCAGCATGTCTTAATATTTTGCATTAAAATTCTATACAACTTCCAGTTACAACTGATACAAATATTCACAGAAAATACAGGCTTTAAACAGTTTTCAAAGTATTTACCATATCAAAGAGGCCTTCCTCTGCACATGTAGACAATCCATTCTTAGTCTCAGCAACAGTTTCTTCTGCATCTTCAATGTCATTACGAGATGCACTGACCTGGGAAATAATGCAACCATTACTACACCTTGCAACTTTTTTTTTACATGTTTAGAAATAAATGTAAAATTTAGGTTGTATTAAGTTATTTTTCACAACATTCTTTAGGGTAAGCCCAATACGATTGTGCATCGATATCCAAGTCAAATACTGCATCAGAAAAGAACAAACAACACTGAGTTCATTCAAACAGAATTAACAGTGAATAAAATGTAAGTAATCTCTGCCAAAAGTAACAATAAAAGCCAGAATCTGTGCTAGGAGAGCAGTAATTGCACATTAAACCGGAACTAAATGCACTAAATATAATTCTTCTGGATTTTCAAAAGGCCTTTGTTAAGGTGTCCTATAATAGACTAATAAGTAAAGTTATAATGTGTGGGATCAAGATGCAAGTAGAATGGATTACTAACTTTAAGACAGAAAGCAAAGTGTGAAGATAAAGGAGAATTCATTGACAAAATGAAGCTTAACACAGATAATATTAGATGGTAAAATGGATTTATGGACTTGAACAAGTTGACCAAATATGAGAACAGGTAATTGATCAACTAATCAACTAGTGTGAACTGTACTGAGTCTACAAGAAACAGGAACTGGGCTCAAAGAATGGAGTGTATTGAAGCTGTAGAAACTATAGCATAAGGAAACCACAGAACAATGGAAGCAAGAACAGGTATTAGAAACATCGGGAGGTAACAACCACAGAAACATGTGGGAATGTGTTAGCTGAAGGTGAATGAACAGAGTGGGTGGGATCTTAAACATAGGATTTAACCCCAGCCAAAAGGTCGATTGGTAGCAAGAACCTCGGATCAGCTTGCATGGAAGGAGCCTTGGGTCAGAGATGCATCAACACAACAGGAACCCTGAAGCCAAGATGTGCATCTCAATTGATGGTATTCTGTACAAGTTGTAATTGCTTGTATCATGTTTGAATAAACAACAACTTAATCTTGTTTCAGTCTGTACAAGCGAGTGTCATTTGGAAAGGCACAACAGTTCATTTTGGTAGGAAGAATAGACAGGTTACTTATTACTTAAAGGGTGGAAATCCAGATGAAGCATAAAAACAAATGGTTGTCAGAGTACAGACACATCAATCACTTCATTGCACCACAGATTAGTAAGGTCATGGAAGAAACAAACACTGGGTTTTAGCCAAACCTGCATGAAACCTTGGTTAGACCACACACAGTAACATGTACACTGCTTGTTGCTTTATTTATCTACAGTCTATAGCATATCTATATATAAATAAATATATATCTTAAAAATAAACATACAAATACACAGTAATAAAGGATTAACAATTGGATTTCTTTCCTCGATAAAAGGCTGAAGAGTAAATATAAGTCTTTCAAATTATGAAAGGTTCTGATGGAATGAATAGAGTAAGAATGCTTCCCCTTAGAGGGAGGAGCATAATTAAGGGTCATCAATATAAGATTCTTACCAAGAAATCACGTAGGGAATTCACAAGAAACCTCTACCCAAGGAGTGACAGGAATGTGCAACCTGTTGCCACAGACTATGTATGAAGTGAAAAGTATAGATGCATTTCAGGGAAAGCTGGACAAACATGAGGGAAAAGGGAATAGACAGTTACAATGGTGGATTTAGATAAAGAAAAAAGGAGCGCTGAGTGGAGCATAAACCTTGGTATGACTAATTAGGTTTCATGGTCTTTTTCTGTGGTGTTTATCCTGTGTCATTAAAAAAAATTTACACTCTTTTTGCTTCAGCTCCATTTTGTCATATAAGGAACATTAATATAATGAAATCAGGGATAGATGCTATAAATAGTCCATTGCTAAAGCTTTAAACATTTTCTACCAACATGATTTACATTCTTAGCAACATTCTAACTCTTCTAGGACAAAATGTTAAATAAACAGTGTCAACTGTATTTTTCTTTTTCAAGAAAAACAAAATTAGGTAGTTAAAACAAAAATTGCAAATGCATTGTTCTTGCAGTATCTGAGAAATCTTAGTCATTTGAATTAAAGCAAGAAGTTAATTACCAACCACTTACAAACAACTCACTTCAGAATTTTAATTCAAGTTGCTGAGTACTTACATCCAGTTTTAGGATTTTTTCCACTACAAGTTCCAAAATCTTTAAGCGCAGCACTGGGAAATATACAGTGATCCTCAGTAAATTGTGCACATAACATTCCTGACAAAAATCAGTAAAATATATATATACATAAATTGATGGTTCATTTATTTCAAATCATATAAGTTAGGCTGTCAGCAAAATAGTAAATGAATTTTCAAAAAGCTTAAACCATATTTTTTCAAAATAAAACATTTGATGGTTATTTGTCCATTAACAAAGT
The DNA here is from genome assembly GCF_047496795.1 of Chiloscyllium punctatum. NCBI lineage: Eukaryota > Metazoa > Chordata > Chondrichthyes > Orectolobiformes > Hemiscylliidae > Chiloscyllium > Chiloscyllium punctatum. The sequence goes on along the minus strand of NC_092778.1, from coordinate 64,806,224 downwards.
CTGCAAACATAAATTAATTGGTCTATTGTGGCAATTTTGGCTAACTTCTGCTGACAAGAAACATTCAGAAAAAGGCCAATATGACAGTAAAAAGAGCATGGTTTTATGGAGAAAGCAACTCAGTATCATACCCATAAGTAGTAGTTTTATGGAAATATGTTTTTGCAATTATATCTATTGAAATGTTGTTTTTGTTTTGAAATTGGATTTCCCATTCACGTGCCCAGTGTTGCTTTGCCACAAAATGCAACTGTTTTCATTATTACACTTATTTCATGTTGGAGGTTCAACCAAGTTTATTTTTTCTCAATTTGTACTTTTAGCTCTCTTCACTGTTTTTGAAAAAGGGAATCAGCAGCCTCACTTATTTTACCAGGTGCCAGGCTACACTGTAATGGCCATAAGAGTTGACATTTATGTTGCACGATGGGCAGACAGATGAGCAGAATTCAACATGCCAGAATTAATGGTTGCTGAACACCCCATTGCTCCTAGTTTGTTAAAAGACTCGTTTGTTTTTGTCCGTTGAAGTTGCAAGTTCCAGCCAGTTTCGTCCAAATAGATAGTACAGAAATATTTTGCTGGAACCAGTTGCAAAACCTTCACAATAAAAGTGAATGTTTTTAAAAAGTCAAAGAAACTCAGAATTTAAATGCGATTGATTTATAACACTAGTAAACAATACATATTATAACGGTGCTTTTGTTTTAGAGTTTGATGGCAAAGAAGATACTCTGCTTACCAGGATTCTGGCTGCTTTGTTTGCAAATGGAAATTTTTCAACCAGTATCGGCATCAAAAATTGTGGTGCACTGCCAATACAAAGTTTTAAAAATATACATTTTAGTTCAGTATATAAACAACTCATAATAAGAATGAGATAATCTCATAGAAACAAGATGCATTAATACGAGATCATAACTTAGGAAAACAATACAACAAACATAAGAAAATTACAATACAAAATCTGTGGATTGGACTGGATACCCTGAATAGCGGTATACCTCCCTCATCATTCATCAATTACTTCAACTCAGAGGATGAAAATAAGAACAGAAAAGAGATTCAGCAATATAACCAAAGATATCTGAGCAGAAGTTGCCACAAATATCCTTCAGGGAAGGAAATCTGCCATCCTCACATGAACTAGTTCAAATGTGACCCCAGAGCCACAGCAGTGAGGTTAACTCTTAACTGAACTCTAATTGATGATCAAGAGTAGACAGATGGAGTGATAATTGGCCCAGTTGGATTTGTTATGCTTTTTATGTACAGGACATATCTGAGCAATTTTCCAAAGTGTCGGGTAAATTCCAGTGTTGTAACTGCTCTAGAACAGCTTGGTTAGGAAACTGACAACTTCTGGAACACTCGCCACAATGAGTACAAGAGCAGGTCAGAGGCTGAGAATACTGCAGCAATTAACTCTCCTCCTGACTCCGCAAACCCTACCCATCATCTACATGGCACAAGTCAGGAGTGTAATGGAATACTCCCCACTTGCCTGGATGCGTGCAACTCCAGCAACACTCACCACTTAAGACAAAGCAGCCACTTGATTGGCACTACCTCCACAAGCATCCATTTCCTCCACACTAAAACTGAGCAGCAGTAGTGTGAACTACCTACAAGATACACTGCAGAAATTCATCAAAGATCAATGGTCAGCCCCTTCCAAACCTAGGACTCCCATTTAGAAAGACAAGGGCAGCAGATAAATGGGAACACCGCCACCTGCAAGTTCCCCTCCATGCCACTCACCATCCTGACTTAGAAACATAGTGCCCTTCCTTCAGTGTGACTGGTTCAAAATCCTGGATTTCCTCACACTCACGCTCACAGTCAATTAGGCACGTTTGCACACACACAAATATAAGTCTATGGGGTGAATTTGCATTTGTAGATTTATATTTGCAGATACATTCTATTTTGTTCAAAAAGTACACAATCTGTACGCAATCAGTCCATGTGACATTTTATCAATTCCTACTTTGGAAACATAACCAGGCTGACTCAAGGTGGGAATAAAGACCGACTCTAACCTCGCACCTTTAATGCATTGTAAGTTGAGATGTCACCCTTTTTTATAAAACTGTAAGTTACCTCCAGAATATGACTTGAAAGAAGTTCTGGGATTTATACATTAATGAATCGAAACCTGCAACCCATTCTAAGTGACTAAGATTTAACTAATCTAGGTTTGTTCAATACAGTGCATTAGTTGTATGACACTGTGATCTTTTACTATAGGTTTGTGACCTATGATCCTGCCCCACTAACCACCTTATGAACAAGCAGCGCTCTGAAAGCCTGCACTTCACAAACAAACCTGTTGGATTATAACCTGGTGTTGTGTGATTTTTAACTTTATCCGCCTCAGTCCAAAACTGGCACCTTCACAATGTGTTTGAAGAAGGTAGCTCACAATCACCTTCTCAAGGGCAGTTAGGGACAGGAACTAAAAAGGTTGTTGCTTGCCCAACCACCGACACCCACATCCCATGAGTGAATAAAAAAGTAGGCCATTCAGTCCAACTAGTCTGCTCTACCATTCAATTACATCAATTTAAGAATCATTAATTGCTTTGTACAAGAACTAGAACGATCTAAATTGCAGCTCACAGGTCAACATTTTAAGATTTATAGTTCTACTCAAGTGTGGTGTTTATCAGAATGGAAAATTATTTTACTTACATAATCTAGAGGTACATTTTAGCGAAATTGCCATATATGTGATGTGCCAGTGCCATCTACTGGTTTAACGCCATATAACACTTAAACGTCATAAAATAATAAGGATTAATAGGTTTAATGCAAATCACCTGACATCTAGATGTAACAATAGAATCTGTCATTATTCAATATTATTTAGCTGAAACTTGCCTGTATGATTAGAGTAAATGACAGGCTCAAAGGCTTTATGAGAAGAGGTTATACAAATCAGGACTGTTTTCTTTAGAATTGAGAAGATTAAGCAGCAATCTTAGATTAGATTAGATTACTTACAGTGCAGAAACAGGTCCTTTGGCCCAACAAGTCCACACCGACCCTCCGAAGAGCAACCCACCCAGACCCATTCTCCTACACCTAACACTACCGACAATTTAGCATGGCCGATTCACCTAATCTGCACATCTTTGTGACTGTGGGAGGAAACCGGAGCACCCAGAGGAAACCCACACAGACATGGGGAAAATGTGCAAACTCCACACAGACAGTTGCCCAAGGCGGGAATTGAACCCGGGTCGCTGGCGCTGTGAGGCAGCGGTGCTAACCACTGTGCCACCGTGCCGCCCTCGAAGTCTTCAATATATTGACGTAAAAGACACGGTTGACAAAGATGAACTATTTCCACTAGTTGGGGATTCTAGAACTATAGGTCATAGTCTGAGAATTAGTGCCAGACCAGTCAGGAGCAATGTTAGGAAGCACCTCCACAAACAAAGGGTGGAAGAAATTTGGAACTCTCTTCAACAAATGGCAGTGGATGCTGGATCAGGTGTTAATTTTAATTCTGGAGGTAGACAAACGTTTGTTAAGCAAAAATATTGACAGTTACAGGCCAAAGGCAAATATATGTAGTTATGTCACAGATCAGCTCCGATCTCACTGAATGGTAGAGCAGGCTCAAGTAGCTGAATGGCCTACTCCTGTTGCCATGTTCATATATCTTATTGTAATAAACATATAGATGTATTACCTACTTGTACTTTGTTAATACTAAACAAACACGTTGATTTATCACTGGCATCTGAACCTGTATAATTTATTTTAATGTATTCAGTTGATCTAGCTGCTATGCTACTAAAATACTACAGTTAGCCATAGTACATGGTCCAACATATATTTCTGTGGATGTAGGTTGCTTGCTGAGCTGGAAGCTGAAAAATGTGTTGCTGGAAAAGCGCAGCAGGTCAGGCAGCATCCAAGGAGCAGGAGAATCGACGTTTCGGGCATAAGCCCTTCTTCAGCTGGAAGGTTTGTTTTGGACGTTTCGTCACCATACTAGGTAACATCTTCAGTGAGCCTCCGAATTCGGAGCCTAGGTTCGAAGACTCATTAAAGATGTTACCTAGTATGGTGACGAAATGTCTGAAAACCAAACCTCCAGCTCAGCGAGCAAACCTACATCCCGAACCTTAACCTGAGATACAAATCTTCTCAAAACTCACTAATATATTTCTGTACTTGTATTCAGCATAAGTTTTCAAAAAAATCAATTCAAAACCATAATGATGTGTTTGTTTGATTTGTTTGTTTATGTGTTTAAGTTATTGTAGTCACATGTACAGAAATACATTGACAAGTGTTGTCTTGCATGTTATACAAGCAGATCATACCATAAAAAGTGCATCAGGGTGGTAGAACAGAGTGCAGAATACAGCGCTGCAGCCACAGAGAAGGTATAAGAGAGATCAGAACTAACATTTGAGAGACCCATTCAAAATTGTGACAACAGCAGGGAAGAAGCTGTTCTTGGATCTGTTGGTAGTGTTATCAAATTTTACATCTTCTGTCTGACGGAAGAGGGTGGAAGATAGCACAACTGGGGTGGGAGGGGTCTTTGATTACATCGGTTGCTTTCTCAAAGTATGACTTCACTTTGATCTCCATTTGAAAGTTAGCTAACTCATGGGTTTCAGATTTGATCACTCATCTACAGAGTGTTATTCTAGGTTAAAAATCACAGAACACCAGGTTATAGTCCAACAGATTTAATTGGAAGCACACTAGTTTTCGGAGCGATGCTCCTTTATCACCTGATGGAGCATCGCTCCAAAAGCTAGTGTGCTTCCAATTAAACCTGTTGGACTATAACCTGGTGTTCTGTGATTTTTAACTTTGTACACCCCAGTCCAAAACCGGCATCTCCAAATCAGTGTTATTTTAGTTTAACTTGGATAATATGCTAAGTTGTTACTACTCCACTATCATTCATGTTCTCAGCTGTTAGTCTACCAATCACTATCTGTTTAAACAATTTAGAAAGAACACTTTCTCTCTTTCACTTAATAAGGCTTACCAAGATTGAAGAGAACAAACAATGGTTGACAATGCAACCTAGAATCTAATGCAATTTCCAAATTAGCTAACTGAATACTGCTGTTGCATCTAGTCCATTTTGCTTGTTATACATTATTAATTCTTGCAACTATCGCTTTATGTCATGCTACAATGTTTCCTTCAATGAGGCTTACACTCGTGTCTGGCGCCATAGAAATTAATGGCAGAATGGTATACTTACGAAGGCACATATTTTGTTATGATCTGCAGAGCTCGATGACAAATATCAAAATTTCTGGGAAGATCTGTAAAGTGGGAATGTAACAATTAAGAGTTCCTATTCTATTCAGACCCGGAGACAGTGTGTTGATTGCAGCACAAGAGAAAAAAAAGAGACTTTAATTGGGAAAGTCCCACAATGTTTTAAAAGCAATAATATGGGCACAAGATCAAGGTCTGAAGTTAAAGCCTTGTATCTGGTAGAGACATGCAACACAGGAATGCTTGGTACAGTCAATTAACGGATGAAAAATGGTTTTGTTTAAGTGTGGTGATATGGTACCAAAGAATGGTGGGCAAAGGTCTATATTCACAGACTCACGAATTAAATTGGTAAATTCACTAGAGGTTATCAAGCACTTGCAACATTTTTCCCAAGAGAAATACTGCAAACCTCTATAATCAGGGTATTAGGATTCAGGGTATTATATGAATGGCTATAAATTTGATATTCTTAAACATAAATTCTGCAATCAGTAAATAGGTTAATTAAATTTACCAGCTGATTCAATGATCTATTATAATTAATATTTCATCAGTCAGACACATATTAAAAGATTACACTTAAAAGATTAAGACAGTCAAGGCAGCCTAGAAAAGTAAATACCTCTGACATAAACAAGTCACAGTGCCAAAAGAATGCTATGACAGAACCATAAAGGACACCAAGAAGACTGGAAGAGAAGATGATGAGCATAAAACAGTTAAAACAGTAAATACTAAGCCAACCATTTCTTCAAAATAGATTAATTGGTTTCAACAGACTTGACGTTTTGTATTAACTTATAGATCTAATAGGAGATGGTGGCCTAGTGTGTTGCTGCTAGACCATTTATCCAGAAATCGAGAGTATGGTGCTGGTGAAGGACAACAGGTCAGGCAGCATCCAAGGAGCGGGAGAATCGATGTTACGGGCATAAGCACTTCATCAGGAATCTAGAAACTCAGCTAATGCTTTGGGGACCCAGGTTCAAAGCCTCTCACAGCAGATGGGAATAGAAACCATCTGGAATTAAAAATCTACTGGTAAAACAGTTGTCAGAAAAACCCAACTGGCTCACTAACGTCGTTTCAATTTGTGCAGAGAATATTATGAATAAAATCATACTCTGTTGTTCAATATGTTTAGAACAATCATTTGGTGGTATGTCTTTAAATGAATTACCACAGAAAGTTCAAAATAGTTGGGAAATAGGTTGAGCTACCTTTTGATTCCAGGGACCCATTTCCAACTCTATTACAGGGGAAAATCAATTAGGAGAAAGTGAGGACTGCAGAAGCTAGAGATCAGAGTCGAGAGTGTGGTGCTAGAAAAGGAATGAGAAAGGCTTATGCCCAAAACGTCAATTCTCCTGCTCTTCGGATGCTGCCTGACTTGCTGTCCTTTTCCAGCATCACACTCTCGACAATTACAAGGGAAACCAAGATATAGCTGTTGTGAAAAACTGGAGATGATTTACACAGGCAACTAATTAAAATACTATCTCCAGGATACCTGACAGTGGATGGTCTCAGCAGTTGGCAGGACCAATAGACGTGACTGAGGCTATGGGATCCAGTAGCCTCACAGGAGGTGGACACTGATGAGGCAGTTGGAGCATCATGTTACAGAAGTTGCAAATGGTGCAAAATATACCAGGGTTACATATGCCAAACATCATTGCGAAGTGGGAACTCCTATTCAGGATAGCTTGTGGTAGCACTCGGCACAGTTGGGTTGCTTTGCAGGATGTGGCTCTAGCCTCTCCCACACCCTGTCATCAAGAGGCCACCACATTGCTATCTACAGGCTTCAGCAATACTGGAAGGCCCATCAGCTATGTGGAACATCCAAGTATTATCTTCATTTGAATACCTACCGTGTCAAGCAGGTAACTGTCAAACCTCACTCCCATCCCCTTAGTAAAATGTCAGATACAGGAAAATGCTGGCAAACTGGCATCTATAGTGAAGTTCAAGTAATCCCACCTCTGCTTCAGCATGAAAATTAATTTGTTAACTCAGGAAGAGTCTCCTTCCAGAAATGTTGCCAGACCTGCTGGCTCTACAATAGCAGAGAAACAGTATATATTGCAAAAGATGTGAAATGTAGTCATTGTGGCTTCAGTATTAAAGCAGCAGTACTTGAGGACATTACAGAGAATTGTTATAAATCTTTAGAATCCAGATTATTCAAAATGTCAATCTGGCCATCTCTACAAAAACAAAATACTTACTTTCATCCTCATCTTCAGAGTCTGAAACATCCACACCATTTTCCTGGATAACAATTCTCCCTATATGAAACATATACACATGGATTGATATTAAAATATAAGAGAGCCACAAATAAACAAACAAAAGTTTATTAAAAGCTCCAGAAAGATCTTGCATCCACTCTACCTCACAATATCTCTTCTCTCCTAGATGCATTTTTTAATACATTCTATCTAATCTGTTTCTTGCAGCTGCCATTTGACAACTTACTTCCTGTAAACTCGCCAATGATTTGAGCATCACCATCATATTACTCTCATCCTGTTCTCCCTTTTACTGCACAGTTCTCTTTTTGCACCGAGCAGGAAGTTTATGTATGATAAATGAAATAAATCTCTGTATAATTGGTATCTACTCCTACAGACAGAAACTATAAATAAGAATCTGAGTTTACTGCTCCTCCAAATGAGCAAATCCAACAATAACTCTCATTTAGATATTCTCTAATCAACTGGCTCAGAGATGATATTATAGACGTTTTGAACCTGAGCCTCCTGGCTCAGAGGTAGGGACACTAGCAGTGCGCCATACGGGCTCTATTAACTCTCATTTACAACTTGGTTTGATCCTTGTTTCCATCTGCTCCTAATTAAAACAACAGCTGCATCTATTTCTATGTTGTAGGGATTAGCTGAAACTCACACCAGCCTTCCAAAAGTGCTAGCTGCATGAAACACTGACAGATCAATTGCATTCTCAGTAGGAGAGTGTGATTTATGAGAAACTAAACTTAATTTGAAAACATATAATTCTGGTTTGTTCATTACTTTTGTTTACAAAACCAAGCCTATCAAAACGTACCCAATAATTCTGTACTGCACTAAAACATAGGTGACTGAAAGGTATTGCCCGATTAATCACTTGAACCAAAGAAACAGCTCGTCTCTTTCACAGTTAAAGGACATAAGACTATGCATTTCACAATGTATTGGAAAAGAAAAAAGAAGGAATGTTTTCATACCTGGGACAAAACTGGAGACCAGCATACTAAGGCAAGACCTCAGATATACTGTCTGTGCTGACACGAGGTTACTTAAGAAGGCCAAGTATTCCTCTACCACCATTGGGCTTCGGGACAGCCATGGCAGCTTCTGAAATTATTTTTGTAAAAATCTGATGGTCTTTATATATCTCTTAAAATTGTATTTAAACTTTCAGGTCTTATCTAAATATCTTAATTAACAGTTGTAATTTGCTATGTGGCAATGTAACAATGGCAGATTTAAGAAAACTCAAGCCCATCAATAAGAGCTATTCAACAATGAAATACAGCAAATATTTTCTGACCAATCTTGATTATGCATAAAAATTCAGAGAAGCTAACCAGTATTTTGCTAACAACGTGTTCAAATTCCTTTGTTAACTGTGCTACAGCATCACGAAATTCCTGAAGCCAGTTGATTATTTGAGCATCCTGGGGGAGAAAAGAAATAAGCACTTTAATATAAACTTCCAAATGTAATGACTGAAGTGAATTCTATTTATTTAGAACATTATAACATGCTCAGAATAATTCACTAAGTGCTTTACAACCATAGAACTGCTCTGAAATGCAATCACTGTTAACAGGTAGATAGTACTGTCAATACGCAGAGCGAAATAAACAAATAAAATTGCATCAACTAATCTTCTCAAGCATTGCTCAAGGGAGAAAAGGTGTCCAGGATCCCAGGGAAAATTTCTGGAGTTACTAGGACGTTATCTGGATTGGAAGGTTTGAGTTACAAGGAGAGGTTGGAAAAGCTGAGAGTTTTTTTCCCTAGAGCGTTGGAGTCTGAGAGGTGACCTCATAGAGGTCTATAAAATCATGACAGGCCCCCATAAGGTAAATAACCAACAGTTTTTCCGCATCATAGGGGAATCCAAAACTAGAAGGCATAGATTTTAGGTGAGAAGGAAGAGATACAAACAAGTCCAGAGGGGCAATTTTTTCCACACACTGGATGATAAGAGTCTGGAATGAGCTGCCAGAAGTGTGGTGGAGTCAAGTACAATTTTGTCATTTAAGAAACATTTGGACATTACATGGATGGGATAGGTATGGAGGGATAGGGACCAAATGCAGACAAATGGAACTAAATTAATTGCGAAAACTGGGTGGCGTGGACAAGTTGGACCAAAGGGCCTATTTCCATGCTGTAAACATCTAAGTATTGCCACAGGATCTTTCTTCCTGAATCATCACTGCACGCAGATAGAACCACAGTTTAACATTAAATCAGAAAAACTTCAATAAATAATCCATTAAGAGAATGAAGAAGGGAAAGACAAGCAGATTTGCATTTATAGAACAGAACCATTGAAGGGTTACTGAACTCGAAATGTTAACTATGCTTTTCTCTCTACAGGTGCTGCTGAATTTCTCCAGCACTTTCTATTGTTGCACCAAGGATAACGCTCAAATCATTTCCAAAATTGGGCTTTAGGATTACTAATGTCCACCTTAGAAAGTAGCCATGGCCTTGGTTTAACATTTTGTCCAAACTGTGACACTTCTGACAGTGCAATTCTCCCTTAATACTGCAATGGAGGATCAATCTACATTTTGTGCACAAGTCTCTTAAGTGGAACATGAATCCACAAAGTTGTGTCTCAAACATGAGTGTGGAAACAACCGAAGGACAGAAGAAACAAAACAAGCAGCTTAATATAAACAACAACATTATACTATAGAACAAATTTACAAGAAGGAAATAGAATCAGTTAAATGATGAAAGGTTTCTAAACTATCAACTTTAATTTTTGACCAGATTTTTCTTCAAAAGACCAAAATGCATTGATTTTAATTAACAATGCTGATGGTAGTTGTAATATTAAATCTCAGTTCACACACTTGGATTCAATATTATAATTAATATGAAATACTATTTTAGGCCTAGAATTAATAATTGGCACAGTCAAAATTACCTCAGTGTATAATTTCACCAAAAGGCTAAAGAATCTTTTAGAAGTCTGTTTGCTTGTTTTATACCTTCAAATTATTCTCAGTTTCCTCTTTTTGGAGAATTGTGATAAGTGTTGGAAGGATTAACAGGCTGATCATTAACTGATTGAATCACATCGTGAACGTACTTCCTTCGTATCACGAACATCCCTGTGGCCAATAAGTCCCAGAGTGAGACCTGAACCTGTAACCTCTGGCTCAGTAGAAGGGACATTACTCATTGAGTCCATCATCCCATTCCAAACCATATTAACACAATAATTTTATATTTAAGTACTGGTTAAATCATCAGCTGCCCAAACACGGTTTGGTGTTGAGCAAACAGCATCAGAAAATGATGGGCCTTTTCCTTGTGTGTCTGCTGTTATATTATAGACTTTAATTTAGGTGGATGATATTGTCTTTTGGAGGTAAGGATTGAGGGCCTTTGGGACCAAGATAGTAGTTGCAGTGTGGTGCTATGAGAATGGCAGTTTTTTCAGTGAATTTCCACAAATAAGAAAAGTTTGAAGACATCTGTTTTGCATCAACTACTTGTGAGTGAGACAACGTTATTGTCCTGGGGTCCTACCCAAAGTTAGACTAAAACTACTCAAAATTTATTTGTTAGCAGTGAGACAGACAGATCTAGTGCACATTTAGACTTCTAAACATTAGTGCTGAACTCAGGATTCACACTGTTTCATCCCAGAGTCAAGATTATGCCTACCATCTAGATTTACACTACCACTTTAATCCAACACTAGTGCAAATAATCCTTGCATCTGCTAATCTAAAATAGATACATACAGATATAAAGAAACAGGTCCACCATATTCACAAAATTAAAATGATTTGTTATTAAGGAGTACAAACCCTACAGATTAAATGCAAATCATTAGAATTGTAAAGTTCTATATGTATAACAGGAAAATGCTGCACAAGTGAAATGCATATAAAAGAATTTGTTGATTACCTTTATTTCTGGATCATCCAGCTGTGTCATCAGCAAATCATAATCCACAGTATCTCCCTAAGAATAAAAATTATTCAAATTTACAGAAAGGTGAGAACATTTCTTGCACATCTATATAATTATTTGGTATAACTTATGTTACCTGTTTATATTTTTTTAAGATTTCTGTAACTGTTCCACCAAATCGCACAGCTTTCCTTGGTGGGGAACTGAAGAACTCACTTTCTCCCAACATTGTCAATGGAAGCCTTCAGGAAATTAGAAAGAATTATTCATACATTGTAAATGTATCCTTCTGTGATATCTTTTAAATCAGTTATCGTACCATCATAAAAAGAATACACCTTTGATCCTTCTGTCAACTCTTCCTTTACAAAATCTATTCCAAAGTCCTGCACCTCCAGGTTTTCTCTTCTCCCTTGTTCCCACTCTTTCTGCTTCTATCCTGCCCTAACCATTCGCAGATTCAATCCCACATGTCCTCCCACACTATTACACTACCCTTCTAAACTGAGCTTCCTGCCACATGCCATTCTCCCTTAATGTACACGTAAATATCCTCAGTGATGTATGGTGTGAGATTTTATTATTAATTGAATTTGGATTTTGAACTAATGGATTTTGGTCTGTGTGTTTAATGATTAACTTGTCAGCATTTCTGAAGTCTTTTTTTTAAAAAAAACTAGCATGAGGCAGACATCCTGGTGTGTTAATGAGAATTTGTTTGCATTGGGAGAATTATACCAGCAGTGGAGTACACATTGAAGAGCATCAGCATGCTTTCAGTTAGAAGGGTCAAAAGCTTTATTTTTGGCTGAGGCAAAACACCATCAATTGGAAAGCTTTTGGTTTCAGTTTGCAGAAGTCCTGATTGAAGGTAGATGTCTGAAACTGTTTCTCCAAGAGGAAGCAATTAGTTCAGAAAAGTTAGGAAATAAGTTACCTCAAGATACAGGTTTTCATTTGAAAAACATAAGACCATGAGCATTTGATCAGAACCCTGAAGGGGTTATCTGACACTAAGAAAGTCTAAGCTCTGTGTGATTACTTAAGGAAAAAACTATCAAATGATCAAGACCAGGAACTGAAAGCAATAGTTAAGTCAAACCCAGAGATATGACAGCGAAGGGAATTCTCTCTGGTGTTTGAGATGGAATATTGTATTTTTACTGTTTTGAAATCTTCCAAATTATGTTATATGTACACAGCATGATTTATTCTATTTTATCTTTTGTTTTGCATAATAAACTTGGTCTATTTCTAGAACCAGATTTGCAGCTTTGCATGCTTATGTTTCAGTGAAAAACTATCTTTTTTTAAGATTAGATTACTTAGTGTGGAAACAGGCCCTTCAGCCCAACAAGTTCACACAGACCCTTCGAAGAGTAACCCGCCCAGACCCATTCGCCTACATTTACCCCTTCACCTAACACTACGGGCAATTTAGCATGGCCAATTCACCTAATCTGCACATCTTTGGACTGTGGGAGGAAATCGGAGCACTCGGAGGAAACCCGACATTGGGAGAATGTGCAAACTCCATCCAGACAGTTGCCCGAGGTGAGAATTGAACCCAGGTCTCTGGCGCTGTGAGGCAGCAGTGCTAACCACTATCACCGTGCCGTACCTTGTTAAATAAAACACAAAATATGATCAAACCAGATTTCAGACCTGTGATTATTTTTGATTATTTTCATGCTAGCACCCCTGTAAATCAGGTATTCAAACTCTGCTGCAGGTCTGAAACAGTTCTAATTGAAGTCTTAAATTTCATTCTTTGGCTGACAAAGTTCTTCTCAACATCTTTTGCAGAATTTGATACAGCATCATTCCCCAAAACCCATCTTCCCTTGTTAAGCTGAGTAGGAGTTCTTTGCCAGCATCCAAGACTATGACCACCATCTCCCCACCCATGTGTTTCAAATGGGTCATTCAGGGCTTGCAAGCTAAGGTAGCAATGGCTGCCACTGTGGAGCTCCACTCCTACAACTCCCAAGTCTTCTCCTGTTCCTTATCCCCATTCTTTCAGCTTCTATCCTGCCACTTCACAGATTCACACCACGATCCAAACTTTTAATACTCCCCACCACAACTGAGCTTCCCCAGCCCCCACCTACTTTTCAACATTCCCCCATAACATTCTCTCATTTTCTAGCCCATGGTCTTTTTCCCCCCTCCCACATTCACTCTCTCCTTCCCTTTGTTCTTCCACATTCACTCGTCACCTACCCCACCCATCAATTCTTCCTTGCCCCACCCTCCTCTCTCTCCCCCCCAGGCTCTCCTATCTCCTGCCACCCTCCCATCGTCTCCCCACCCTCCCCACCTCTCTCTCTCCATCTCCCCCTATCGCCCCTCTCTACCTCTCCCCCCCCTTCCCCATCGACCCTCTCCATCTCCCCCTCCCCCCTTCCCCACCGACTCTCCATCTTCCCCTCCCCCCTCTGAGCCTCTCCATCTCCCCCTCCCTCCTTCCCCCATCCACCTACCCCCTCTCCCCCTCCACCTCTCCCTCTCCTGTCTCCCCCCTCTCCCCCTCCACCTCTCCCTCCTCCCAATCCCCACCTATCTCCCCTCCCCTCTCCGGCTCCTCCATCTCTCCCTCACCCCCCGTCTCCGGCCCCCATCTCCGTCTCCCCCTCCCATCTCCACCTCCCCACTCACATCTCCGTCTCCGTCTCCGTCTCCCCCCCCCCCCCAACTCCCCACATCTCCATCTCCCACCCACCCTCCACATCTCTGTCTCACCCCCCCTCCCATCTCCATCTCACCCCTCCCTCTCCTCCCTCTCCTCCGTCTCCCCCCTCCATCTCCATCTTCCCCCTTCCTCTCAGTCTCCTCCGTCTCCCCCTCCCTCCCATCTCCGTCTCCCCCCTTCCCCGAACCTCCCATCTCCGTCTCCCCCCCCTCCACCCCCATCTCCGAACTACCCCCATCTCCGTCTCCCCCCTCCACCCCCATCTCCGAATCCCCCCCATCTCCGACTCCCCCCCTCCACCCCAATCTCCGAATCCCCCCATCTCCGTCTCCCCCCTCTACCCCAATCTCCGAATCCCCTCCATCTCCGAATCCCCCCCATCTCCGTCTCCCCCCCTCCACCCCCATCTCAGAATCCCCCCATCCCCATCTCCGTCTCCCCCCTCCACCACCATCTCAGAAAACCCCCCATCTCTGTCTCCCCCCCATCTCCCCCCTCCCCTCCCCGTCTCCCCCCCAATCTCCATCTCACATCCCATCTCCGTCTCCCCCCTCTCATCTCCATCTCCCCCCGTCCCATCTCTTCCATCTCCGTCTCCCCCCCTCCCCTCCCGCCCTCCCCTCCCATCTCCGTCTCCCCCCCTCCCCTCCCGTTCCCGTCTCCCCCCCTCCCCTCCCGTCTCCGTCACCGTCTCCCCACCTCCCCTCTCCGTCTCCCCCCTCCCCTCCCCGTCTCCCCCCCCTCCCCTCCCCGTCTCCCCCCCTCCCCGCCCGTCTCCCCCCCTCCCCTCCCCGTCTCCGTCTCCCCCCCTCACCTCCCGTCTCCGTCTCCCCCGCTCCCGTCTCCGTCTCCCCCCCTCCCGTCTCCCCCCCCTCCCCTCCCCTCCCGTCTCCGTCTCCCCCCCTCCCCTCCCGTCTCCCCCCCTCCCCTCCCGTCTCCGTCTCCCCCCTCCCCTCCCGTCTCCGTCTCCCCCCTCCCCTCCCGTCTCCGTCTCCCCCCCTCCCCTCCCGTCTCCGTCTCCCCCCCTCCCGTCTCCGTCTCCCCCCTCCCCTCCCGTCTCCGTCTCCCCCCCTCCCCTCCCGTCTCCGTCACCCCCACTCCCCTCCCGTCTCCGTCTCCCCCCCCTCCCCTCCCGTCTCCGTCACCCCCACTCCCCTCCCGTCTCCGTCTCCCCCCCCTCCCCTCCCGTCTCCGTCTCCCCCCCCCTCCCCTCCCGTCTCCGTCTCCCCCCCCTCCCCTCCCGTCTCCGTCTCCCCCCCCTCCCCTCCCGTCTCCGTCTCCCCCCCCTCCCCTCCCGTCTCCGTCTCCCCCTCCCCCCTCCCGTCTCCCCCTCTACCCTCCCGTTTCCGTCTCCCCCTCCCCTCCCGTTTCCGTCTCCCCCTCCCCTCCCGTCTCCCCCCTCCCCTCCCGTCTCCGTCTCCGTCTCCCCCCCTCCCCTCCCGTCTCCGTCTCCCCCCCCCCCCATCTCCGTCTCCCCCCCCCCCCATCTCCGTCTCCCCCCCCCCATCTCCGTCTCCCCCCCCCATCTCCGTCTCCCCCCCTCCATCTCCCCCCATCTCCGTCTCCCCCCCTCCATCTCCGTCTCCCACCCCTCCATCTCCCCCCATCTCCGTCTCCCCCCCTCCATCTCCGTCTCCCCCCCCTCCATCTCCGTCTCCCCCCCCTCCATCTCCCCCCATCTCTGTCTCCCCCCCTCCATCTCAGTCTCCCCCCCCTCCATCTCAGTCTCCCCCCTGCCCCCCTCCATCTCAGTCTCCCCCCCCCCTCCATCTCAGTCTCCCCCCTGCCCCCCTCCATCTCAGTCTCCCCCCCCTCCATCTCAGTCTCCCCCCCCTCCATCTCCGTCTCCCCCCACCTCCATCTCCGTCTCCCCCCACCTCCATCTCCGTCTCCCCCCACCTCCATCTCCGTCTCCCCCCCCCTCCATCTCCGTCTCCCCCCCCCTCCATCTCCGTCTCCCCCCCCCTCCATCTCCGTCTCCCCCCCCCTCCATCTCCGTCTCCCCCCCCTCCATCTCCGTCTCCCCCCACCCATCTCAGTCTCCCCACCCCCATCTCCGTCAACCCCCTGCCCCCCTCCATCTCAGTCTCCCCCCCTCCATCTCAGTCTCCCACCCTCCATCTCAGACTCCCCCCCCCATCTCAGTCTCCCCCCTCCCCATCTCAGTCTGCCCCCTCCCCATCTCAGTCTTCCCCCCCCCATCTCAGTCTCCCCCCCTCCATCTCCGTCTCCCCCCCCTCCATCTCAGTTTACCCCCTCCCTCCTCCATCTCCGTCTACCCCCTCCCCCCCTCCATCTCGGTCTCCCCCCACCTCCATCTCAGTCTCCACCCCCTCCATTTCAGTCTCCCCCCATCCCTCCCTCCAGCTCAGTCTCCCCCACCATCTCCGTCTCCCCCCTCCCTCCATCTCCGTCTCCCCCCCCCCTCCATCTCCCTCCCTCCATTTCCGTCTCCCCCCTCACCCCGCATCTCCTTCTCCCCCTTCCCCCCCCCCATCTCAGTCTCCCCCTCTCCATCTCAGCCTCCCCCCCCGTCTCGCCCCCTCCCTCCCTCCATCTCTGTCTCCCCCCCCATCCATCTCCGTATCCCCCCCTCCATCTCCGTCTCCCCCCCCCGTCTCCCCCCCCTCCCTCCATCTCCGTCTCCCCCCCCTCCATCTCCGTCTCCCCCCCCTCCATCTCCGTCTCCCCCCCCCCATCCATCTCCGTCTCCCCCCCCTCCATCTCCGTCTCCCCCCCCTCCATCTCCGTCTCCCCCCCCTCCATCTCCGTCTCCCCCCCCCTCCATCTCCGTCTCCCCCCCCCTCCATCTCCGTCTCCCCCCCCCTCCATCTCCGTCTCCCCCCCCTCCATCTCCGTCTCCCCCCCCCATCTCCGTCTCCTGCCCCCTCCATCTCCGTCTCCCCCCCCCATCTCCGTCTCCTGCCCCCTCCATCTCCGTCTCCCCCCCCCCTCCATCTCCGTCTCCCCCCCCCCCTCCATCTCCGTCTCCCCCCACCCCTCCATCTCCGTCTCCCCCCACCCCTCCGTCTCCCCCCACCCCTCCATCTCCGTCTCCCCCCCCCCCATCTCCGTCTCCCCCACTCTCCGTCTCCCCCCCCTCCATCTCCGTCTCCCCCCCCCCCTCCATCTCCGTCTCCCCCCCCCCCTCCATCTCCGTCTCCCCCCCCCCCATCTCCGTCTCCCCCCCCTCCATCTCCGTCTCCCCGTCCATCTCTTTCCCCCTCCCTCCATCTCCGTCTCCCCCCCCCTCCATCTCCGTCTCCCCCCACCCCTCCATCTCCGTCTCCCCCCACCCCTCCATCTCCGTCTCCCCCCACCCCTCCATCTCCGTCTCCCCCCACCCCTCCATCTCCGTCTCCCCCACTCCCCGTCTCCCCCCACCCCTCCATCTCCGTCTCCCCCCCCCCCCCATCTCCGTCCCCCCCCCTCCATCTCCGTCCCCCCCCCCTCCATCTCCGTCTCCCCCCCCCCCTCCATCTCCGTCTCCCCCCCCCCCATCTCCGTCTCCCCCCCCTCCATCTCCGTCTCCCCGTCCATCTCTTTCCCCCTCCCTCCATCTCCGTCTCCCCCCCCCCTCCATCTCCGTCTCCCCCCACCCCTCCATCTCCGTCTCCCCCCACCCCTCCATCTCCGTCTCCCCCCACCCCTCCATCTCCGTCTCCCCCCACCCCTCCATCTCCGTCTCCCCCACTCCCCGTCTCCCCCCACCCCTCCATCTCCGTCTCCCCCCCCCCCCATCTCCGTCCCCCCCCCTCCATCTCCGTCCCCCCCCCCTCCATCTCCGTCTCCCCCTCCTCCATCTCCGTCTCCCCCCCTCCATCTCCGTCTCCCCCCCTCCATCTCCGTCTCCCCCCCCTCCATCTCCGTCTCCCCCCACCCCTCCATCTCCGTCTCCCCCCCCCATCTCCGTCTCCCCCCACCCCTCCGTCTCCGTCTCCCCCCACCCCTCCGTCTCCCCCCCCTCCATCTCCCCCCCCCCTCCATCTCCGTCTCCCCCCCTCCATCTCCGTCTCCCCCCACCCCTCCATCTCCGTCTCCCCCCCCCCCTCCATCTCCGTCTCCCCCCCCCCTCCATCTCCGTCTCCCCCACCCTCCATCTCCGTCTCCCCTACTCCCCGTCTCCCCCCCCCCATCTCCGTCTCCCCCCCACCTCCATCTCCGTCTCCCCCCCCCTCCATCTCCGTCTCCCCCCCCTCCATCTCCGTCTCCCCCCCACCTCCATCTCCGTCTCCCCCCCACCTCCATCTCCGTCTCCCCCCCACCTCCATCTCCGTCTCCCCCCCACCTCCATCTCCGTCTCCCCCCCCCTCCATCTCCGTCTCCCCCCCCCCCTCCATCTCCGTCTCCCCCCCCCCCTCCATCTCCGTCTCCCCCCCCCCCATCTCCGTCTCCCCCCCCCCCATCTCCGTCTCTCCCCCCCCTCCATCTCCGTCTCCCCCCCCATCTCCGTCTCCCCCTCAATCTCTTCCCCCCCCCCTCCATCTCCGTCTCCCCCCCCCCTCCATCTCCGTCTCCCCCCCCCTCCATCTCCGTCTCCCCCCCCCCCTCCATCTCCGTCTCTCCCCCCCCCCATCTCCGTCTCCCCCCCGCTCCATCTCCGTCTCCCCCCCCCATCCATCTCCGTCTCCCCCCCCATCCATCTCCGTCTCCCCCCCCTCCATCTCCGTCTCCCCCCCCCTCCATCTCCGTCTCCCCCCCCATCTCCGTCTCCCCCTCAATCTCTTTCCCCCTCCCTCCATCTCCGTCTCCCCCCCCTCCATCTCCGTCTCCCCCCCCATCTCCGTCTCCCCCTCAATCTCTTTCCCCCCCCCTCCATCTCCGTCTCCCCCCCCCTCCATCTCCGTCTCCCCCCCCCCCTCCATCTCCGTCTCCCCCCCCCCTCCATCTCCGTCTCCCCCCCCCCAATCTCCGTCTCCCCCCCATCCATCTCCGTCTCCCCCCCCATCCATCTCCGTCTCCCCCCCCTCCATCTCCGTCTCCCCCCCCCATCCATCTCCGTCTCCCCCCCCTCCATCTCCGTCTCCCCCCCCCATCCATCTCCGTCTCCCCCCCCTCCATCTCCCCCCCCATCCATCTCCGTCTCCCCCTCAATCTCTTTCCCCCTCCCTCCATCTCCGTCTCCCCCCCCATCTCCGTCTCCCCCTCAATCTCTTTCCCCCTCCCTCCATCTCCGTCTCCCCCCCCTCCATCTCCGTCTCCCCCCCATCCATCTCCGTCTCCCCCTCCTCCATCTCCGTCTCCCCCCCCCCCCTCCATCTCCGTCTCCCCCCCCCCGCCATCTCCGTCTCCCCCCCCCATCCATCTCCGTCTCCCCCCCCCCCATCTCCGTCTCCCCCCCCCCCCATCTCCGTCTCCCCCCCCATCCATCTCCGTCTCCCCCCCCATCCATCTCCGTCTCCCCCCCCATCCATCTCCGTCTCCCCCCCCCATCTCCGTCTCCCCCCCTCAATCTCCGTCTCCCCCTCAATCTCTTTCCCCCTCCCTCCATCTCCGTCTCCCCCCCCCTCCATCTCCGTCTCCCCCCCATCCATCTCCGTCTCCCCCCCCTCAATCTCCGCCTCACCCCATCTCCGTCTCCCCCCCCATCCGTCTCCGTCTCCCCCCCCATCCGTCTCCGTCTCCCCCCCCCCATCCGTCTCCGTCTCCCCCCCCCATCCGTCTCCGTCTCCCCCCCCCCCCGTCTCCGTCTCCCCCCCCCTCCGTCTCCGTCTCCCCCCCCCGTCTCCGTCTCCCCCCCCTCCGTCTCCGTTCCCCCCCCCATCTCCGTCTCCGTCTCCCCCCCCCATCCCCGTCTCCCCCCCCCCATCCCCGTCTCCGTCTCCCCCCCCCATCCATCTCCGTCTCCCCCCCCCCATCCATCTCCGTCTCCCCCCCCTATCCATCTCCGTCTCCCCCCCCATCCATCTCCGTCTCCCCCCACCATCGCCGTCTACCCCCCCCCATCTCCGTCTCCCCCCCCCCATCTCCGTCTCCCCCCCCATCCATCTCTGTCTCCCCCTTCCCCCTCTCCGTCTCCCCCTTCCCCCTCTCCGTCTCCCCCTCTCCCCTCTCCGTCTCCCCCTTCCCCCCTCCGTCTCCATCTCCCCCCCATCTCCGTCTCCCCCCCCCCGTCTCCATCTCCCCCCCTCCGTCTCCATCTCCCCCCCTCTGTCTCCCCCCCATCTCCGTCTCCATCTCCCCCCCATCTCCGTCTCCCCTCCCCCATCTCCGTCTCCCCTCCCCCATCTCCGTCTCCCCCCATCTCTCCGTCTCCCCCCCCATCTCTCCGTCTCTCCCCCCCCATCTCTCCGTCTCTCCCCCCCCATCTCTCCGTCTCTCCCCCCCCATCTCTCCGTCTCTCCCCCCCCCATCTCTCCGTCTCTCCCCCCCCATCTCTCCGTCTCCCCCCCCCCATCTCTCCGTCTCCCCCCCCATCTCTCCCCCCCTCCCCACAATCTCCGTCCTCCCCCTCTCTCTCCATCTCCCCCCGAAACACCTATTCCCTTATACCCCCACCCCATCCCCTCTCTCTCCCCACCCTTCATTCCATCCCTATGTCATCTCCCACTTCTACTCCAGTGTTTTACCCCTCCCATTCCATCTCCCGTCCATCCCTATCTCTGCACTCGAGTCTCCCCCCCCCCCTCACCTCCAACTTCCCTGTCTATCCCATCCCCCCTCTCTCTCTCTCCACAGCGTTCATCTCCAGTATCTACTCCCCCTGTCTATCCCAACACCCTGTTCCGACGCCTCCCCAGGACAGAACCACAAGCCTCCATGTGAAGTCAAGACCAAGGGCGGAGGAGACACGTTGTGGAAGAGCCGATTAAAATGCTGTGTTTTTGTTGTGACACACGGGAAAGGCAGGCCCTGATCCTGGGAGAATTCCTCCTGTCAGACGCTCATTCCTCAGCATCAGATTAATACCCCAGAGAGCGGGGAATGTGTTATTAAACACATTCAGACCGTGCTGTTTGCTGAGGGAGGGGGAATCGCGGTGTTTACCGGATCGCCGACACCTTGTAAATCGCCACTCCTCCCGGGGAGCTGGCCGTTAACGGCCACCACACGCGTCACCTCCCGCCAGCGCCATCTTGGCCGTGCACCGGAAGCAGCTGCACTGCCCCCGGAAGGGCATCAGCGGCGGGGTGACGGGTGACGAGGTGAGAGTGGCGGTTGGTCTGAAATGGCGGACGCTGTGCAGGGATCTGAGAGACATTTCCTTCCTTCCCCTGACGGTGAGAGTTAGTTATCCTCCGGCCATGAACCGAGCTGTTTGTAATATCCTCCTGTGTGTGCAGCCGAACCGAGCTTCCGAAGAATGTTCGCTCGCCTCGAAACGTTAACTCTATTTCTCTCTCTACAGATGCTGCCGAATCCGGTGAGTTTCTCCAGCAACATCCGTGTTTTTTTTGTTGCTGAGCTTCTGCCTCCGTTATCGGAAAAAGCAGCTTCTTAACTGCTTCCCTTTCATCAGCCGCAAAGTTTCTGTTATCTCTAGACTGACTCCTGCAACACTTCAGCTCCATGCAAAAATAGAGATTGCTGGAGAAACTCAGTAGGTCTAGCAGCATCTGTGGAGAGGAAGCAGAGTTAACTTTTCACGTCTAATGTGGCTTTTCTACAGAATTATGGTGAACAATTACCAGACTCGAGTCATTAACTCTGTTCCTCATCTTACAAATTTGAGCTATAGGGAGAGGCTGAACAGACTGGGGCTGTTTTCACTGGAGTGTCAGAGGCTGAGGGGTGACCTTATAGAGGTTTATAAAATCATGAGGCGCATGGATAGGGTAAATAGGCAAAGTCTTTTCCCTGGGGTTGGGGAGTCCAGAACTAGAGGGCATAGGTTTCCAGTGAGAGGGGAAAGATATAAAAGAGACCTATGAGGCAACCTTTTTACACGGAGGGTGATAAGTGTATGGAATGAGCTGCCAGAGGAAGTGGTGGAGGCTAGTACAATTGTAACGTTTAAAAGGCATTTGGATGGGCTTATGAATAGGAAGGTTTTGAGGGATTTGGGCTGGGTGCTGGCAGGGTGCTGGACTAGATTGGGTTGGGATATCTGGCCAGCATGGAAGGGTTGAACCGAAGGGTCTGTTTCCATGCTGCACATCTCTATGACTCTATGAATGCTGCCAGACCTGCTGAGTTTCACCAGCAATTTGTTTTATGCTTTGCATCGCCAACATTTGCAGTTCATTGCTCCAATTCCATGGCTAGTTTCCCATTTTCCATCTTTTGTGAGCAGCAACTGAAGTCGGTGATTTCAGCCCCTTGAGTCTGCTTTGCCATTTAACGCAGTGCTTGAATACTGATGCCTTTCACCCATTCCCACCCCATAAATCATTTTATAATCAAAACGTATCAACCTCTACTTCAAATATCCCCAAAGACTGAGCTTCCCTTGCTCTTTAGGGTAGAGACTACCAAAGACTGAGCACTCCCTTGAGCAAGTAGATGCAAAGTTTTTTGTATTTAAGAAAAAATACAATATTGGTATTAGATGCTGCTTATCTGAAGATCTGGTGGAGACATGATGGGCCAATTAGCTTCCTTCTGCACTGTTACATTTCTCTGAATCTCATCTTGGTCTTAAATGGCATCCCCTGTATTTTGAATTGTCTCCTCCTTCTCCCCCCACCCCTCCCCAGGTTTAGTTCTGTTCCTTTGTCTTTGCAGCAGTAAGTTAGAAATATAAGCAAATGACTGGGCTTCCTTCCTTTGAAGAAACCATCATGGGGCAATGGGTGGTAGCTTCTAACGTTGGTCATAACCACACATTAGCCACCAAATCAGATTATAACAGCTTTTATCTCAAAAATAAAGAACTTTATTTACATTTCATCAGTTCAGGAGATCCCAAAGTGCTTGACAGTCAATTAAGTGTAGTAACCATCAACACTGACCAGATAATGTTTTTGTAATGTTGATTGAGAGATAAATAATTGCCCAGGATTCCAAGAAGAATTTCTTCGAAACAGAGATTTGGGATCTTGCATGGCCATTTTGAGAGAACGCACAGGGCTTTGTTGTATTCTCTCATCAAAAGACACCACCTCCTAACAGTGGAGCGCACTCTCAGTAATTCTCTGGAATGTAAACCTCCATTTGTGTTCAAGTTGCTGGAGGGAGATCTGAACGCACAGATTTACAACTTGAATGGAAGTGCTACCCACTAAACCACAGCTGCAACAGAGAAAGGAGCAATCGTGCACTTATGTAAAAGAACTATGCAATTAGCTTCATTCTTTGCCCACAGCCCTCCCAATTTTACCTTTTAAACTTCTCAGGAGGAGCAAAAGGCCTTGATTCCTAAATGTCGTCTTTCCATGACCATAAAACGTTTTGAAGGATGATCAATGGAATCTTGCTGCCAATACAATACCAGATTAGTGGCATAGCCAATTAGTACCCAAAATTTCACTCAAGTTGATAATAATAAATTTAAATACATTTACATTACACATCATTTCAGGATCAACATGAGTCAGGAACTTCATACTGGTTTCAAACATAAATTGAGTGTAAAGGTCTGAACGGACTCTAAACCACAAAGATACAAGCCAATTTGAGGGTTGAAATTCTGGAACAATCTTCTCTTACCCTACCTCTGTCCCCAAGATATTTTTAAAATTTGTCCAGAAGATAACTCAATGAAATAATGTGATCAGGATCAATGAGTGTGCGCATACAGAGGAACACAGAATTGTGATCAGCTGATATCACTGTTCCTGCTTGTGAATGTGCCAGCAGACATTTTGGTCATTTTTTTGGATTATTTTGATATCTGGATAAGAGCTGGTTCACTGGTTAAAAAGGAAAGGGGAGCATCCACAGGCCTGGTTTTGAGACTTAGGCTCCCTCCCAGAGCAGTTCAGTGACTGGAGAAGGCAGGGTGAGTGCAACCAAGGAGACCTACTCCTCGGACATGGCCAGGAAGAGAAGCTCCACTTTGTCAGCCCCAGCTCCACCACCTCATCACCCCCAGTGTTGGTGACATCCGTGGAACATATGTACTATGATACTTCTGTGGCCCTGCTAGCTGACTCCATGAGGAGAAAATGAGGACTGGAGATCAGAGTCAAAAAGTGTGGTGCTGGAAAAGCACAGCTGGTCAGGCAGCATCCGAGGAGCAGGAGAATTGATGTTTTGGGCAAAAGCCCTTCATCAGGAATGTCTTATTCCTGATGAAGGGCAAAAGCCCAAAACGTCGATTCTCCTTCCTGGATACTGCCTGACCTGTTTGCTTTTCCAGCACCACCATCTCGATTCTAGCTAACGTTATGACCTATGTCTCGAATGTATGGGAGCTATATTGATGTTGTTAATAATCACTTTTATTATTCATTGTCATTGTGAAAAGAACTACCTCATGATTACCTCGATCTGTCCTTTTACAACTTTAAATTGTGGCCCTGGAACTCTCCACATCTGGTTGTTTGGACCAAACTGACCACTCAAACTGTTTCCTTTATCATCTTAAATAGCTCAGTCAAATCACATCGAAATCCATGCCTTTTAAAGCATGGAATCCCAACTCTTTCATTCTATATTGAAAACAGAAGTTTAGCCAGCGGCCTTTTTCACATTTTCTTCATCTTTTCGAAAGTCTGAACATTATTCACCATGTGATGAGGTGAATACTATATGCAGGATTCTAACAGAATCTTGACAAAGATCTTTTACAATGACAGATATTTGCATTAAAATAAAAACAAAGGACTGCGGATGCTGGAAATATAAAACAAAAACAGTACTGGAGAAATTCAGGTCAGGCAACATCTGTAGAGAGATAGACAGTGAACATTTCAAGTTCAGTGACCCTTCATCAATACTGGATACTGACACATTTGAAGCTTCATTGAGTTTTACGATCTGCCAGGTCAGGTGGATTTAAAATGTCTGTTTTGAAGAAGGTTTGAAGTTATCTTCTCCATTCATCCCGCAGTCATAAAAAATAGGAATAAGTCACTTGGTCCTGGGAGCTTGCTTCACCATTTGTTATGGTCATGGCTGATCATCAAACACAATAGCCTGTTCCTTCTACCCCTCTCATACCCTTCAATATCTTTAGCTCCTATTATTATTTCCTATAAGTAGATTGAAAAAAATGAAATATCAATATCACAAAAACAGATTATCTGGTCATTGTCACATTCTGAGAGTTTGTTGTGCACATTTAGCTGCCACATTTTCTGAGGGATGGTGGGTATGGTTGCTGAGTGCCTTTATTCCAACCCTACCCAATCATGTGACCCTGACCTGACAGAATCACTACAACCACTTAGCTTTGGCCTGTATAATGATCCTGGTCCACCAGTGGTACTATTGCAGCAGCAGCTACTGCATCCACAGTGGTGCAACTAAGTCAAAGAGTAGCTGGACTCTTATCAGCCAGCAGGTCTTAGTGGACAGAAATTCCCACTCCTGGGATCCTAATCCATTGTAAGGCCCTGTAAAGTTATTAGATTACTAATAACCAAAGCACTAATTGTTAAAATCTGATCTTGCACTTTGCTAAAACTTGACTTTGTGTATATCTTTGTAGACAGTAAGGTGTAAAAGCACAGTAGTAAACAATGTAGAAAATAGGACATGGCAGAGAGATTATCAGAGTTTGTCAAGTTATGAAAAGTTTTCTCACAAGTGGACAAGACTTTTAAGACTGACTAAATTACTTGTGTGAAAATGGAATTCAGATGTTTCTCTCAGATAGGAAACTATGCATGTAAAAGCATTGAGATACAAGAACATTACCCAATATGTGATGCTAACAACAAACTATTCCTGGTTGATTGAATTCCCCACAGTATGGAAACAGGCCCTTCAGCCCAACCAGTCCACACCAACCCTCCAAAGAATAACCCACCCAGACCCATCCCCCTACCCTGACTAATGCACCGAACATTATAGGCATTGTGTAAACTCCACACAGACAGTCGCCCAAGGTGGGAATCGAACCCGGGTCCCTGGTGGTGCAAGGCAGCAGTGCTAACCACTGAGCCCTTGGTCAAGGAAGGTATCTCACACGTGGCTGAAGATGATTAGGATGAGGCAGGGATTGGATAAAAGACAAAAAAAACTACTTGCATTGGCAGAGAGAAAGACCATCCAGAGTCAAAAGCAAAACAAGACAGAAATAGAGTAAAAGGCTCAAAGGTCAGAGCAATAGCTCACCATTTTGTGTGCTCCTCCATCTAACTGTTGACACGAGTATATTCTACATTGTGAACCACTGCCCAAGTTTGTTAACCTTTTATGAGAACCTAATAAACTTCTCTGACTTCATCTTAATAAAATTGTTTTACAATAAAGCTTTGCAACTAAGTCTTTGCTTGTCTTGCTGAGGTATAGGCTATTAGACTAGATGGGATTCAGGTTCATGAGGACGTGAAAACAATTCTGGATAGTGTGAAAATAGAAAAGTCCCCTGGGCCGGGTGGGATTTATCCTAGGATTCTCTGGGAAGTTAGGGAGGAGATTATATTGCCTTTGATCTTTATTCCTATTGACAACCATGAAATAGTGCCAGAAGACTGGAGAATAGCAAGTGTTGTCCCCTTATTCAAGAAGGGGAGTAGAGACAACCCTGGTAATTATAGACCAGGGAGCCTTACTTTGGTTGTGGGCAAAGCTTTGGAAAGAATTATAAGAAATAGGATTTATAATCTAAGGATAGTCAACGCGGTTTTGTTAAGGGTAGGTAGTGCCTCACAAATGTTATTGAGTTCTTTGAGTAGGTGACCAAATACGTGTATGAAAGTAAAGCAATTGATGTGTGTATGAATTTCAGTAAAGCGTTTGATGAGGTTCCCCACAGTAGGCTATTGCAGAAAATGCAGAGGCATGGAATTGAGGGTGTTTTAGCGGTTTGGATCTGAAATTGGCTAGCTGTAAGCTGTAGGATGGAGGTTGATGGGAAATGTTCATCCTGGAATTCAGTTACTGGCGGTGTACCACAAGGATCTGTTTTGGGGCCACTGCTGTTTGTCATTTCTATAAATGACCTGGATGAGGGCATAGAAAGATGTGTTAGTAAATTTGCAGATGACACTAAGGTTGGTAGAGTTGTGGACAGTGCCGAAGGATGTTGCAGGTTACAGCGGGACATAGATAAGCTGCAGAGTTGGGCTGAGAGGTGGCAAATGAAGTTATTTGTGTAAAAGTGTGAGGTGATTCACTTTGGCAGGAGTAATGGGTTAATGGTAAGGTTCTTGGCAGTGTAGATAAGCAGAGAGGTTTCGATGTCCATGTGCATCAATCCCTGAAAGTTACCACGCAGGTTGATGGGGCTGTTAAGAAGGTGTACAGTGTGTTCGCTTTTGTTGGTAGAGGGATTGAGTTTCGGAACCATGAGGTCATGTTGCAGCTGTACAAAACTCTGTGACCGCATTTGGAATGTTGTGTACAGTTCAGTTCGCCACATTGTAGGAAGGATGTGGAAGTATTGGAAAGGGTGCAGAAGAAGATTCACCAGGATGTAGCCTGGTAAGGAGGGAAGGCTGAGGGACTTGAGGCTGTTTTTGTTAGAGAGAAAAAGATTAAGAGGTGACTTAATAGAGACATACAAAATGATCAGAATATTAGGGTGGACAGTGAAAGCCCTTTTCAGAAGGTGATGGTGAGTACGAGGGGACGTAGCTTTAAATTGAGGGGTGATACATATAGGACAGATGTTAGAGGTAGGTTCTTTACTCAGAGTAGTAAAAGCATGGAATGTAGACAGTAGTAGACTGGCCAACTTTAAGGAGGAGGAAAATCGACGTTTCGGGCCAAAGCCCTTCATCAGAAATTCCTGATGAAGCGCTTTGGCCCAAAACGTCGATTTTCCTGCTCCTCGGATGCTGTCTGACCTGTCCTTTTCCAGCACCACTCTAATCTTGACACTGATCTCCAGCATCTGCAGTACCCGCTTTCGCCTGGCCAACTTTAAGGGCCTTTAAATGGTCATTGGATAAACATGTGGATGATAATGGAATAGCGTAGGTCAGATGGGGTTTACATTGGTTTCACAGGTCTACGCAACATAGATGGCCAAAGGGCCTGTTCTGCAGTGTAATGTTCTATGCTTTATACCTTAAAAAGGGTGTAAAAATAATCCAAAGCTTTGCAACCAGTCAGGAACCTTCCAATTTGTCCTCAGAGGAAATGACGTGTTTGAGGAAGTGACAAAGTTGATTGGTGAAGGAAGGGCTGTAGATGACATATACATGAACTTCAGTAAGGCATTTGATAAAGTCAGGTAACATGGGGTCCAGGGTGTACTCACTAGATGGGTAGAGAACTGGCTGGACAGGAGGGGACACAGAGTAGTAGTAGAAGGGATTTTCTCAAAAAGGAGAACTGTGACCAGTGGTGTTCCATAGGACTATAATTCTATTGCATTTAAAATAATGATGGAAAAGGATAGACTAGATGTAAAATTCTAAATTGGAGAAAGGCCAATTTTGACTGAATTAGGCAAGAACTTTCGAAATCAATTTCTGTTAGGGTGAAAGGAAAGGCTGGTAGGTATAGGGAATGCTGGATGACTAAAGAGATTGAGGGTTTGGTTAAGAAAAAGAGGGAAGCATATGTAAGATAATGACAGGATAGATTGAGTGAATACTTAGAATGTAAAGGAAGTAGGTTTATACTTAAGAGGGAAATCAGGAGGGCAAAAAGGAGACATGAGATAGCTTTGGCAAATAGAATTAAGGAGAATCCAAAGAGTTTTTACAAATACCATTAAGGACAAAAGGGTAAGTAGGGAGAGAATAGGGCCCCTCAAAGATCAGCAAGGCGGCCTTTGTGTGGAGCCGCAGAAAATGGGGGAGATATTAAATGAGTATTTTGCATCTGTATTTACCGTGGGAAAGGATATGGAAGATATAGACTGTAGGGAAATAGATGATGACATCTTGTAAAATGTCCATATTACAGAGAAGGAAGTGCTGGATGTCTTGAAAAGGGTAAAGGTGGATAAATCCCCAGGACCTGATAGGGTGTACCCTAGAACTAGAGAAGTGATTGCTGCGCCTCTTGCTGAGATATTTGTATCATCGATAGTCACAGGTGAGGTGCCGGAAGAATGGAGGTTGGCTAACATGGTGCCACTGTTTAAGAAGGGTGGTAAGGGCAAGCGAGGGAACTATAGACTAGTGAGCCTGACCTCAGTGGTTGGCAAGTTGTTGGAGGGAATCCTGAGGGACAGGATGTACATGTATTTGGAAAGGCAAGGACTGATTATGGATAGTCAACATGGCTTTGTGTGTGGGAAATCACATCTCTCAAACTTGATTGAGTTTTTTGAGGAAGTAACGAAGAGGATTGATGAGGGCCGAGCGGTAGATGTGATCTATATGGACTTCAGTAAAGTGTTCGACAAGGTTCCCCATGGGAGACTGATTAGCAAGGTTAGATCTCACGGAATACAGGGAGAACTAACCATTTGGATACAGAACTGGCTCAAGGTTGGAAGACAGATGGTGGTGGTGGAGGGTTGTTTTTCAGACTGGAGGCCTGTGACCAGTGGAGTGCCACAAAGATCGGTGCTGGGTCCTCTACTTTTTGTCATTTACATAACTTATTTGGATGCGAGCATAAGAGGTATAGTTAATAAGTTTGCAGATGACACCAAAATTGGAGGTGTAGTGGACAGCGAAGAGGGTTACCTCAGATTACAGCACAATCTTGACTAGATGAGAAGTGGCAGATGGAGTTTAATTCAAATAAATGTGAGGTGCTGCATTTTGGGAAAGCAAATCTTAGCAGGACTTATACACTTATAGTGGTAAGGTCCTAGGGAGCGTTGATGAACAAAGAGACC
Source organism: Chiloscyllium punctatum (assembly GCF_047496795.1). Taxonomy (NCBI): domain Eukaryota; kingdom Metazoa; phylum Chordata; class Chondrichthyes; order Orectolobiformes; family Hemiscylliidae; genus Chiloscyllium; species Chiloscyllium punctatum. Next base: position 64,776,295 of record NC_092778.1, on the reverse strand, counting down.
TTGGAGTGCAGGTTCATAGCTCTTTGAAAGTGGAGTCACAGGTAGATAAGATAGTGAAGAAGGTGTTTGGTATGCTTTCCTTTATTGGTCAGAGTATAGTACAGGAGTTGGGAGGTCATATTGCGGCTGTACAGGAGATTGGTTAAGCCACTGTTGGAATATTGCATGTAATTCTGGTCTCCTTCCTATCGGAAAGATGTTGTGAACTTGAAAGGGTTCAGAAATGATTTACAAGAATGTTGCCAGGGTTGGAGGACTTGAGCTGTAGGGAGAGGCTTAATGGCTGGGGCTGTTTTCCCTGGAATGTCAGAGGCTGAGTGGTGACCTTATAGCGGGTTACAAAATCATGAGGGGCATGGATAGGATAAATAGGCAAAGTCTTTTCCCTAGGGTCGGGGAGTCCAGAACTGGAGGGCATAGGTTTAGGGTGAGAGGGGTAAGATATAAAAGAGACCTATAAAAGAGAGCAACCTTTTCACACAGGGTGGTATGTGTATGGAATGAGATGCCAGAGGAAGTGGCGGAGGCTGGTACAATTGTAACATTTAAAAGGCATTTGGATGGGTATGTGAATAGGAAGGGTTGGAGGGATATGCGCCGGATGCAGGCAGGTGGGACTAGATTGGGTTGGGATATCTGGTCGGCATGGACAGATTGGACCGAAGAGTCTGTTTCCATGCTGTACATCTCTCTGAATGTATGGATCGATGTTGGGTCACTGATGTTTGTAATGTACATAAATGATCTAGGGGAAGGTATCGGTGGCCTGATAAGCACGTTTGCAGATGACACTAAGATTGGTCGAGTAGCAGATAGTGAAGAATATAACTAGATTGGAGAGTTGGGCAGATGGAGTTCACTCCAGCAAATCCGAGGTGATCCATTTTGGAAGATCCAATTCAAGAGCGAACTATACAGTAAATGGGAAAGCCCTGGGGAAAGTTGATGTACAGAGAGATCTGGGTGTTCAGGTCCATTGTACCTTGAAGGTGGCAACGTAGGTCAATAGAGTGGTCAAGAAAGCATACGGCATACTTTCCTTCATTGGATGCGGTATTGAGTACAAGAATGGACAGGTCGTGTTACAGTTGTATATGACTTTGGTTCGGCCACATTTGGAATACTGCATACAGTTCTGGTTGCCACATTGCCAAAAGGATGTGAATGCTTTGGAGAGAGTGCAGAGGAGGTTCACCAAGATATTGCCTAGTATGAAGAGTGCTAGCTATGAAGAGAGGTTGAGTAGATTAGGATTATTTTCATTAGAAAGACAGAGATTAAGGGAGTCCTGATTGATGTCTACAAAATCATGAAATGTATAGACAGGGTGAATAGCAAGGAGCTTTTTCTCAGAGTGGGGGACTCTATTACTAGGGGTCATGAGTTCAAAGTGAGAGGGGAAAGGTTTAAGGGAGATATGCTTGGAAAGTTCTTTATGCAGAGGGTCGTGGGTGCCTGGAAGGCATTGCCAGCAGAGGTGATAGAGGTGGGCACAATAGTATCATTTACGATGTATCTAGATAGATATATGAATAGGCAGGGAGCAAAGGGGTACAGATTCTTAGAAAATAGGCGTCAGATTTAGATAGAGGATCTAGTTCGGTGCAGGGTTAGAGGGCTGAAGGGCCTGTTCCTATGATGTAAGTTTTTTTGTTCTTTGTTCAGGTGTCTCAGATCTTCCCTAAAAATGAGAACATGTGTATCTTGCTGTCTGGAGAGCTGGCAGCAAGACCATCCTCCTGTTTCTCATTGATCTGCTACCCCTCAATAATATAATCTAAAAGCACTGCATTAGTTTCCACTTGTACATTGATGACCCTCAGCACCACCTCTTCCAACGTGACTGCTGTTGCCAAAAAGCTGACACCCAGCTGCTTATCTGACATACAGTACTGGCTGAGTAGAAGTGTCCCTGCAATTAAATACAATATTGGAAATACTACCAGTAGTGTTTTCCTTTTTTGTTTCTTCAAATTCTTTTCCCTTAGTACCTAGTCTATCCTTTTTGCTGTCAACAATCTGAGAATAAACCAGTTTCCTCACAACTTTGCTGTCACAAAGTGTAGCTTCCAACTGTATATCCATCACTAAGATTGCCTAGACCCACCTGTGTAACTGGATTATTGTTTTTTGGATAGAGCTTATCACATATTCAGACTTATAGCTACTTCTTCCTGGAGTGTTACAGATGTTTCCTGTGTGCACTTGGACAATTAATAGCCACAACCAGTTTCTCCTTAACTTTAAATGAAGACATTAATAATCCTAATAATGTGACTAACCAGACATTATCCATCACTCAATTTCTGTTATGCTGGGGTCACTCATCTTCTGACCTTATTACAGCCTTGGTTCACACAAGTGCCAGGAAATTCTATTTATAACAAGAGATAATCTAACTATTGCCCCTTGGCATTCAATAGCATGACCATCACTGTGACCCAGTTATCAACATCCGATGGATTACTATTGACTAGAAATTGAACTAGACCAGTCATATGGATACTGTGCCTACAAGACCAGGTGAGAGTCTTAAGAATTCTGCACCAAGTAAATCATCTCCTGACTCCCCAAAGCTATTTACCACCTACAAGGCACAAGTCAGGAGTGTGCTGAAATAGTCACCATTTGCCTGCATGTGTGCAGTTTTAACAACATTCAAGAAGCTTTACACCATCCAGGACAAAGCAGCCTGTCTGATTTGCACCATATCCACTTGCTCCACCACTGACATACAGTAGCAACAATGCATATCATCTGCAAGTGCCCTGCAAAAATTCGCCAAACTCCACAGTCAGCACTTTCCAAACACACAGCTATTATCATCTAGAAGGACAAGGGCTACCACCATTTGCAAATTCACTTCAAGCCATGCACCATCCTGATTTGGAAATATAACACCATTCCTTTAGGGTCAAAATCCTGGATCTCTCTCCCTAATGGCATTGTGGTTGTCCTTACACTGAACAGAGTGCAGCTGTTCAAGAAGGCAACTCACCACCACCTCAATGCCAACTAGAGTTGGGGGATAAATATGGGCACACCAATGGAATGCCCACATCCCTCATTTTAGCCCTGATTACCTGTTTTTTTTAAAAAAACAAAGAACTGTGGACAAGGGATATCAGAAACAAGAACAGAAACAGAAATTGATTGAAAAACTCAGCAGGTAAGGCAGCACATTTGGAAAGAAAGCAGAGTTAATGTTTCAGGTCCAGTGACACTTCTTCAGAAGTTCAGAAGAAATCCCTACCTTGCAACATCATCCAGAATCTTACAAGATATCTACGATCATCTAATCACGGAAGTGTTGCGGTACAGAAGGAGGCCATTCAACCCTTTGTGTCTGCACTGACTGAGCATTTTGACTTGGCATTCTCTTGCTTATTCCTCAAAACCCTGCGCATTGTTTTCATTTAATGCTTTCTTGAATATCTCCATTGAAATTGCCTCCACCACATTTCCAGGCAAAGAACTCCAGAGTCTAACAACACAGTGTGAAAATGTTCTCCTCACCTTGCATTTGCTTTTTTTGCAAAACACTTCAAAAATTTATTCAGATTCTTGATTCTTCTACAAATTAAACAGTCTATTTTGTCCAGAACCCTCATGATTTAAAAATTCTTTATCTCATCTACTCTAAGTCTTCCCTTCTCCAAGGGAAACAGTCCCAACCTCACTGATCTTCTTTTATAGTTGAATCAACTCTGAGGATATTCTCATAAACCTTTCCTGCAAGTTCCACCTGCTCTATAGGTGTGTAATAACATTTCTGAATGGCTTGATTAACAAAATATCTATACAGCTCCAATTCTAGCATTGTGTATCTCTGATTTTAATCACTCCACCGTTGACATCTGTGCTTTCAATACTTAGGCTATTAATTCCAGAATCCTTTCCCGATAGCCCTTCATATCTCTACCCCACTTTCTGCCTTTAAGACATTACTTAATATCTACTTCTTAGACCAAGCTTTTGGTTATCTAACTTGGTGTCTTCTTATACACCTTGGTTCATGTTCAGATATGTAACAGACCTGTAAGTGCCTTAAGATATTACATTAAAAGTACTATATTAATAAAAATTGTTGAAATTGTTCCCACAGGTAAGTAATTTGATGGTGTATGACCTTTTGCTCCAATGAGGTTACATTTAAGACCATAATATATGTACACATGGAACATGGGATTGTAATTCGGAGTTCTAACTTTGGATGACATACCCCCTACTAAACTTGGGGACATCCAAACGTCAGAGAGACCCCAGTTCAGCACAGAATAAGAATTTGATGTAGAACCACAGGTAGGTAGTTACAGCACTGAAGGAAATCATTCTGTTCATTATAGTCATTGCATACTTGTTAATAAATTCCAAATCTATTCCCACTGCCCTGTTCAATCATAGATCTTACTATTTTTATGTCTTTCAAGTACTTATTTACTCCTTAAACTAGCAAAGTGAATTATTCATTGCATTAATATCTGCATGATTTTAAGAATTACAAATGGCAAATATTCCCTGCTTACTTCAGTGCCAGTTGGGGAATTTATGCAGACTTGATCATAAAAGTAAAATATTGCAGATGTGAAAAAGATGAAACAGAAAATGCTGCAAGTGCTAAGCAGGTCAGGATCATCTATAATACAATACATACCATGTCAATAACCTTTAATCAAAACTAGTGAGGAACAAATGGTCACCTGAGGAGCAGTTGGGACTTGAATCTAGTCCAAAAGCAAGGACACTACCACAAGAGTTCCTGTAATAATGACAATCATGAATGCTTTCGTGATATTCAGTCATGTTGCATGCCATACAGTCCAGAAGAAGGGTTACATCCAAAACGTCGACTTCTGCACGTCCTGATGCTGTCTGGCTTGCTGTGTTCTCCTAGCCTCCTGCCTGTCTACTTTGGATTCCAGTATTTGCAGTTTTTTTTTGTCTCTAATGCAGTCCAGAACAGGCAGTCAGTCATGTCACAATGACCCTGCAGCTATTTTAATCAATCTACCAAGACGTTTTACATCGCACTTCTGGAACAGGTGCAATCTGAACCCAAGCATCTGGCTCAGAAGGAGGGACACTGCCACAAGTGCACTAATTGAAAAGCTATACACTTAGCTAATTAGGTGAGAACCTGGTAAAAGGACTCCCTACCGAGTTCAATGAGACTGTACTGACTAGCCAAGAAATATGTCCTTGTACGAATGCAGTGAGACCTGTGAAGGTATTTCATACAAGATGTTTTTGATGCAAATAATATTTAAAACTAATGAGTAACCCAACTTGGCTGCAAAAACAAAACAGGTGTAGTGTTCTTACTGTAGGTTAGCAGGAAACCTGAAGAAACAGGGGAAGGCTAAACAATGCATCCATTTAATGAATAGCGGGAAGGAACATCACTGGGGATATGATTAATCTTTTTGTGCTTTAGAGACAGGCAGTTTGTCCACTGGGAAATTGTTCTGAGACTGTTAAATGTCCCTGTAGACGATGTCAGGCAGTAGATAGGAATAAAGTAAATGGCTTCACACACCTGGCAGAGTGAAATCAGAGCGGTTTAATTACGGAGTGTTGGAGATAAACCCTAGCAACGCTAGTCATGTGATTCACATTTGCTTTGTTCTCCTCTGTTGATATTGCTATCAGGTACACATTACAGCTTGTGCTCTGCTACATAATATCCTGTAAGTTTTTACTGCCGTAATAGGTGCTATACTGTTTCGTGACTGTGTAACACAACACTGCAACAAATTAGGTTTTTAATTGTATTGCAACTTACAATATTCTTAGGTACAGACCAGATATGCATTTGAAGGACAGCAGCTGTTATGTTGGCAAACATGGCAGCTGTTTTGTAAATAGCTGTCAAGGGGTGTGGAGAAAAGTGGAAATATGACATTGTGATAGAGGATCAGCCATGACCATATTGGAATGATGGAGCAGGTTTAAAGGGACAAATGGACTCCTCCTGTTCCTGCTTTATATATTTAGTAAAATCCCATAAACATCAGTGCGATGTACAAATAGTTAACAACATATGCTGGAGCTCACAGTGCGTCAGACAGCATCCATGGAGAGAGAGCAAGCTAATGTTTCGAGTGTAGATGACTTCATCAGAGCTGGTGAAGTGTAGAGGGCACAGCATTTATGCTGTAGTTTGGGGGTGGTGTGTGTAGGGTGCTGATGGAGAAAAGATGTTGATAGTTCAGAATGAGTGATCGGAATGTGAGAATGGTAGAACAAAAACATGTCTGCTGCCAGACTTGAAAGGACAGTAAATGGAATGGGGGGAGGAGAGGACTTGATAACAAGCTAAAAGGGAAGAAATGGGAATTGGTTCACAAGTTAAAGGTATTGATAAAGTAGTCATTCCAGAAGGCTGTAAAATGCCTAGTCTGAAGATGAGCTGTTGTTCCTCCAGTTTGTGCTGTGATTCACTGGAAAACTTAAAACTACATGCAGAGGACAAACATGGGTATGCAAGCAGGACACTGTGCTCAAATGACTGACTATGGAAAGGTTGGGGTCCTGCTTGCACACAACTTGAAAGTGTTCCACAAAGCGGTCACCTAGTCTGAGTTTGGTTTCTCCAATGTAGAGTAGGCCATTTTGGGTGCAGCAAATACAATACACAAGGTTGGAGGAGATGCAGGTGAAATGCTGCTTCACCTAAAAAGACTTTTTAGGCCCTTGGATGGTGAGCAGGGAGGTGGTGAAGGGGCAGATGTTGCACCTTCTGCAGTTACATGGAAAGGTGCTGTGAAGAGGGGGAGTGGTGTTGGTGGTTGTTGAATGGACCAGGGTGTCCTGGAGGGAACAATCCCTGCAAACTATCATGTCCTCTCCGCCCCCCCCCCCCCAATCCCACTTACTGTCCTTTCAAGTCTGGCAGGAGACTCGCCATTGTTCTGCCATTCTCACATTCCAATCACTTCTGAATTATCAACATTTTCTTTCCATCAGCACCCTACACCCACTACCCCACTTCCCTCACCCCCCGAAACTTAGCATAAATGCTGTACCCTACACATATCACTTTGCTCTGATGAAAAGTCATCTAGCACACAGAACGGCATAGGCCCCTTCGCCCTCAAAGTTGTGCTGACCTTTTTATCCTACTGTAAGATCAAACTCACCTACATACCCTTCATTTTACTATCATCCATATGCCTATCTGAGAGTTGCTTAAATGCCCCTAATGTATCTGACTGTACTACCACAACTGACAGTGCATTCCACGCACCCACCACTCTCTGTGTGAAGAACCTACCAATGACATCTCCCCTAAACCTTCCTTGGTCACCTTAACATTATGCCCTCTTGTGATAGCCAGTTCTGCCATGGGAAAAAGTCTCTAATTATTCACTCTATCTATTCCTCTCATCATCTTGTCAAGTCAACTCATCCTCCTTTGCTTGAATGAGAAAAGCTCTAGCTTCCTCAACCTTTTTTCATAATACATGTGGTCCAGTCCAGGCAAAATCCTGGTAAACCTCTGCATCCTCTCTACAGCTTCTACGTCCTTCCTATAATGAGGCAACCCGAACTGAATATGCTATTCCAAGTGTCTAACCAAGGCTTTATAGAGCTGCAGCATAACCTCACAGCTCTTAAACTCAATCACTTATTAATGAAAGCTAATGCACCATATGCCTTCTTAACAGCCCTACCAACTTGGGTGGCAACTTTGAGGAATCTATGGACATAGACCCCAAGATCCCTCTGTTCCTCCACACTGCCAAGAATCCTGCTTTTTACCCTGTATTCTGTATTCAAATTTGACCTTCCAAAATGAATCACTTCACACTTGTCCAGGTTGAACTCCATCTGCCACTTATCAGTCCAGCTCTGCATTTTGTCAATGTCCTGTTGCAACCTACAACAGCCCTCCACACTACCCATCACAAGACCAATCAGCAAACTTACTAAGCCACTCTTCCACTTCCTCATCCAAGTAATTTATAAAAATCACAAAGAACAGAGGTCCCAATACCGATCTCTGTGGAACAGTACTGGTCACTAAGCTGCAGGCTGAATACTTTACACATCCTACACCCTCTATCTTCTATGGGCCAGCCAATTCTGTATCCCTTGCCTCCTTACTTTCTGAATGAGCCTACCATGGGGAATCTTACCAAATGCCTTGCTAAAATCCATGTACACCACATCCACTGCTCTACCTTCATCAATATGCTTTGTCACATCCTCAAAGAATTCAATAAGGCTTCTGAGGCATGACCTGCCCCTCACAAAGTCATGCTATCTATCGCTAATGAAATATGTTTTTCCAAAAAATCATAAATCCTGTCTGTCAGAATCCTCTCCAATAATTTGCCGACTAGAGACATAAAACTGACTGGTCTATAATTCCCAGGATTATCCCTATTCCCTTTCTTGAACAAGGGAATAACATTTGTGCCCGCCCCCCCTCCCCCCCCGCCCCGCATTATCTGGCACTACTCCAGTGGACATTGAGGACGCAAAGATCATCACCAAAGGCATAGCAATCTTTTCCCTCACTTCCCGTAGTAACCTTAGGTATATCCCATCTGACCAAAGGAATTTACTTATCCTTAGGTTTTTCAAAATTTTCAGCACATCCTCCTTCTTAACATTAACCTGTTCTAGCATATCAGCCTATTTTATACTTTCCTCAAACATTAAGGTCCCTCTCAGTAGTGAATACTGAAGCAAAGTATTTAATCAGGATCTCCCCGCCTCCTCCAACTCCAGGTGCAAGTTCCCTCCACTATCCCTGATTGGCCCTACCCGATGCTGCCTGACCTGCTGCGCTTTTCCAGCAACACATTTTTCAGTTCTGATCTTCAGCATCTGCAGTCCTCACTTTCTCCTTCCCTCATTCTGGCCATTCTCTTGTTCCTCACATCAGTGTAGAATGCCTTAGGGTTTTCCTTAATCCTACCCACTAAAGCTTTTTCATGCCCCCTTCTAGCGCTCCTAAGTCCATTCTTCAGTTTCTTCCTGGCTACCTTGTAACCCTCTAGAGCTGTGTCTGATCTGTGCCTCCTCAACCTTAAGTAAGCTTTTTTCTTCTTCTTGACTAGATGTTCCACATCCCTTGTCACCCAAGGTTCCTTTACTCTACAATCCCTTCCTTGCCTCAGTGGGATAAATCTATCCAGCACTATCAGCAAGTGCTCCCTGAACAACCTCCACATTTCTGTTGTACATTTCCCTGAGAACATCTGTTCCCAATTTAGGCACCCTAGTTGTAATTTAGGCATTGTCATTCCCCCACTCCCCAATTAAATACTTCCCCGTACTCTCTTCTCCTACCCGTCTCCTTGATTATAGTAAAGGTCAGGGAGTTGTGATCACTATTACCTAAATGCTCTCCCACTGAGAGATCTGACACCTGGCCTGGTTCATAGCCAAGGACCAATTCCAATATGGCCTCCCTCTAGTCAGCCTATCTACATATTGAGTCAAGAATCCTTCCTGGACACACCTGACAAAAACTGCTGCATCCAAACTATTTGAATTAAGGTGATTCCAATCAATAATAGGGAAGTTAAAGTCAACAACAACCCTGTTTCTTCTGCACCTTTCCCAAAGCGGCCTCCCAGTCTGCTCTTCTATGTCTCTGTCGCCACAGGGGGGGTCTGTAGACAACTCCGAATAAAGTGACTTCTCCTTTCCTGTTTCTGACTCCATCCATGCTGACTCTGTAGACAAACACTCCTTGACAGCCTTTCTTTCTGCAGCTGTGATACTGTCTTTGAATAGCAATGCCAATCCCTAACATCTTTTACTCTTCTACCCCTCCTCCCCGCCCTATTCCTTTTGAAACATCTAAACCTTAGAACATTCAGCAACCAACCCTGCCCCTATCATATCCAAGTCTCTGTAATGGCCACAACATCATAGTTCCAAGTATTGATCCATGCTCTAAGTTCACCACCCTTTTTCCTGATACTACTTGTGTTAAAATAGACATACTTCAACCCATCACACTGACTGCAACTTTGCCCTACCAGCTCTCTATCCCTCCTCTCAGACTCTTTGTTCGCTATATCTGGCTGTTCACTAGCTACTCCATTCTCAGATCTGTAGCTCCAGTTACCAGCCATTTAGACTCGAAACATTAGCTTGCTTTCTCTCCATGGATCCTGCCTGACACACTGTGATCTTCAGCATTTGGAGCTTTCAGCATCTGCAGTAATTTGCTTGTATAAATAGTTAATCTGTTTTCTGATGGTGTTTCTTGAAAGAGGAATGTGGCCAAGACACTGGGATTCTTGCCTGTTCTCCTTGGATGTGAACGGAGGAGGTAAAATTAGTAAGTTTGCAGATGACACCAAAATTAGAGGTGTAGTGGACAGCGAAGAAGGTTTCTTAGGGTACAACAGGGTGTTGAGCAGGTGGGCTAATGGACTGAGGAGTGGCAGATGGAATTTAATTTAGATAAATGTGAGGTGCTGCATTTTGGAAAAGCAAATCAGAGCAAGACTTATACAATTAATGATAAGGTCCTGGGGAGTGTTGCTGAACAAAGAGACCTTGGAGTGCAGGTTCATAGTTCCTTGAAAGTAGAGTCGCAGGTAGATAGGATAGTGAAGGAGGCATTTGGTGCTTTCCTTTATTGGTCAGAGCATTGAGTATAGGAGTTGGAAGGACCTGTTGCAGCTGTGCAGGATGTTGGTTAGGCCACTTTTGGGATATTGTGTGCAATTCTGGTCTCCTTCCTGTCGCAAGGATGTTGTGAAACTTGAAAGAGTTCAGAAAAGATTTACAAAGATGTTGCCAGGATTGGAGGGTTTGAACTATAGGGAAAGGCTGAATAGGCTGGGGCTGTTTTTCCTGGAGTATCAGAGGCTGAGGGGTAACCTTATAGAGGTTAATAAAATCATGAGGGGCATAATAGGATAAATAGACAAGGTCTTTTCCCTGGGCTGGGGGGAGTCTAGAACTAGAGAGCATAGGTTTAAGGTGAGAGGAGAAAGGTATAGAAGAGACCTAAGGGGCAACCTTTTCATGTGGAGGGTGGTACATGTTTTGAATGAGCTGCCAGAGGAAGTGGTAAAGGCTGGTACAATTACAGCATTTAAAAGGCATCTGGATGGGTACATGAATAGGAAAGGTTTAGAGGGTTATGAGCCAAGTGCTGGCAAATGGGACTAGATGAGCTTAAGATATCTAGTCAGCATGGATGAGTTGGACCGAAGGGTCTGTTTCCGTGCTATACATCTTAATAACTATAAGTAGTGCAATAGGCATCTTTAATGTGCGGCAAAGCCATTTAACTTTTGACCTAAAGGATAGCATTCTTAACAACATCCTATTACTGTTAGATGTATAGAGCTGCTATTTTATCACTAATCATTTTTCTTTGTTTCTCATAAAACATTTTTAAAAACTTAGAAAATTCTATGAACTAGTATTCAAAATATGAGAGGCTTACAGTAGTGTTCCCATTGAGGTATAAGGCTTGCCTTGATCAAGGATTAATTAAACCAAGTATAAGCCTTTATTACACCTTTACTTCCAAAAGGACACCTGGTTTCTTTTTAGAAATCATGAATGGATGTGTTAATGGTTAACACGCTGAACTTGGTAATGTGGTTCTAGAAATCAATATGGAATATTATTCCTCTATGTGGTTAATAGCTTGGATAACAACAAATCTTGATAATACTTGTATGACTAAGCATTTATCATCAACGGAGAAATCGTAGATGCCAAACAAACTATTTGTGAAGGTTCTGGCAGCTATTGCAAAATTAGCATCGATGTTTTCAGTTGCATTATTTGTTTTACATGAATGATCCTTTCCGGTATTCATATTAATATTTAACTTATATTTTTAAAATGTAATGAACATGAAGCTAAAACAGTGGTATATAAAACAATTCTCAAAGGAAATACAATTCAGTCAGCAGCAATACAATGCAAGGACTTTCATTACACATGTGAAGCCAATGTTCTATCACTGTAAAGCCAACTCCAGTCAAATAAAAGTCAAAAATTAGGATAACTGTTTTACACTTATTATTTGTCGGCAAGGCTTTTACAGTAGTAATGCCAGTATTAGCATTAACTACTATTACTTCTTTGAAACTAATAGCAACATCTGGACTTCACACGTGTACAGCAAAACATGAAAATGCAGGAATTGCTGTCAATGATTCTATACTTCCCTTTGGTGCACCATTTGAACTCCTTCCGAAACTGCAGTTGAGTAGAAATCACTGAACTAATGACAAATTGCCCTTTTACAATATTTGTCTCACTGCAAAAACCTTGAAAGAGTTACAGCATATTGAATGAGGTGTAACTGCATTTTTTACTATGTGCTAAGCTCACTCAATTTCCCTGAAAAATTGATTGATGAGGATAAATCATAATATTTATATCTGTCCCAAATCCCATTCAACTACAGGGCAGAAAATGTGATTATTTACAATACCATTGTTATAAAAAAGTTTATTACATTCTGATGTGCAAAATAATTTTATCTAATTCGCTAGAGCGAATCAATAAATAGAATTAAGTGGTATATAATTGTCTAAATGCAATTAAAATAATCAATCCAGTCCAGTGGAACAATTCATAATTAAGAGTGTATAAACACACATTGATCAGCTGGCTTTAATGCTCTTGACTCTGGCCAAAAATGTTGATTTTTTTTTTCTCTCTTGTAAAGATGTTGTAATAATTTTAAATGTAATCCTAACAGTCAGCATTCAGACTTCGATACTGATCCTTTTGAAGCTAGTAATGGATTCTGTAAAAATATAAATTAAAATTAGTTACTATGCATATACAAATTATTCTATGAATTATATATAAATCTATTAATTGTATTGGTTGGTATAGAATGCAGGTTGTCAGAAACTAAAATGTCCACGACTGTTGGAAAAAAAAATCAAAATAAAGTTGACAGAATCAGTTCCCAATCCGAAAGACAACTTATTTCTCAGTAAATTACATTGTTACCTCTACTGCTGATTTGTTTGCCATATGATGCAGCATTGGCAAATTCCCTATTTGATTGCTACTCTGTGTCATAATTATTCTCCTGAGATTTCTTGGGGCAACTTTTTCAAGTTCATATTTCATTCTAATGAATGCCTTCATTAGCTGAGATACAGTCACACAGTAACATTACCTTATTTGAATGTAGCCGTTCGGTGTTCAGAAGTTGAGTGTTGCTGGAAAAAAAGCACATTCCATTGAAGCTTTTCATCTGCCATTTGTTGGGATAACTTATATGAATTTCCAAGGGAAAGGGAAAGCAATATTTATGTTGTATAAGATTAGAGAACTGACTTAAGGCTGTCATTTTCAGTCCTAAAAAGTACCCAGTTTACCTCAAGTTGCATTTGATGGGAAAAATACCTCAAAGGTTTTATAAAGAGATGAAGGTAGCTGTTTCATGCTGTTACTATGCAGCAGCAACATCAGTGGAGTTCGCCATAACAGGATGCTGCCATCAAGCCAAAAGGATGTGCTGCCTATCACACAAATAAGTATTTGCCTTTTTGGAGAAGATTTGTAACTCAGGTTGTAAGTTTGCTCGCTGAGCTGGTAGATTTGTTCTCAGACTTTTCATCACGATGCTAGGTTACATCATCAGTGAGCCTCTGAAGCACTGGTGTTCTGTCCTGCTTGCTATTTGTCTGTTTTGGTCTGTTGTGCTGGGTGGTATCAAGTCCAGTTCTTTTTCTGAGAGATTGACAAATGGGGTCCAAATCGATATGTTTGTTAATGGAGTTCTGGTTTGCATTTCAAGCCTCTAGGAATTCCTGTGTGTGTCTTTGTGTGCCTGTCCCAGGATGAATGTATTGTCACAGTCAAACTGGTGCTCCTCTTTGTCTGTGTTTATGGATTTGGTGATGTCTTTTGGTGGCTAGTTGGTGCTTGTGTATCCTGGTGGCTAGTTTCCTGCCCGTCTGTTCAATGTACTGTTTGTTGCAATCCTTGCAGGGTATTTTGTATATGACATTCGTTCTGCTGGTTGTTGGTGCAGGGTCCTTTAAATTCATCGGGGCTGTTTCAGTGTGATGGTAGGTTTTTGGGCTACCATGATGCTTAGGGGCCGGAATGGTCAGATCATCATCTCCGAGATGTGTTCAATGTATCACAGGGTGGCTGGAGTTTCTGAGCATGTTGTGTCTTCTTGTTTAGGACATTTGTGCAGGAATCGGCAGACTGGGCTTATCAGATATCTGTTGTTCCTGAGTATGTTGTACAGGTGTTTTTCCTCTGATTCTCTTAGTTCCTGGGTGCTGCAGTTTGTTGTGGCTCATTTAAATAATATCCTGATGCAGCTCCATTTGTGGGTGTTGGAATGATTGCTCCTATCGTTGAGTATCTGGTCAGTGTGTGTGGCTTTCCTGTAAACGCTGGTCTGTAGCTCTCCATTGACGTTGTGTTCTACTATGATGTTTTGGAAGGGGAGTCTGTTGTTCTCTTCCTGAGATGATGATCAGACTACTCTGGCCTCTAGGCATCCTGGTAGTCTACAAACCTACCAACACACTGAAACAGCTCCTGTTGAATTTACAGACAACCAGCAGAATGAACGTCATGTACAAAATACCCTGCAAGAACTGCAACAAATGTTACATCTGACAGACGGACAGGAAACTAGCCACCAGGATACACGAGCACCAATAGACACCAAAAGACATGACCAGCTATCACTGGTATCCATACACGCAGACGAAGCAGAACACCAGTTCGACTGTGACAATACATCCACCCGGAGAAAGGCTAAACAAAGACATGCACAGGAATTCCTAGAGGCCTGGCATTCAAGCTGGAACTCCATTAACAAACATATCCATTTACCAACCCCTCAGGAAAAGAACCGGAAGTAAAATCATCCACAACAGATCAAGTGGCATGAATAGCCAGCGGGACAGAACACAAGTGCTTCATCAGAGGCTCACTGATGATATTACATAGCATAGTGATGAAATGTCTGAGAACAAATCTACCAGATCAGTGAGCAAACTTATAACCTGACAGAGTGCAGGAAATCCTCAAGGGCAAAGGTGAAGAGCCAGAGGTGATGGTACATATCGGCACAAATGATGTTGGGAAGAAGAGGAGGAACATACTACAGCGGGACTTCGGAGAACTAGGAAGAAGGCTGAAAAGCAGGACGTCCAGAGTGGTTATCCCCTGTTTGCTTCCAGTTCCTCAGGCTGGAGAGGCCAGGAACAGGGAGATAATGGACTTGAATGTGTGGCTGGGAAACTGATGCAGGAAGCAAGGATTTAAATTCTTGGATCACTGGGGTATGTTTTGTGGTAAGCATAAATTATACAAAAGAGATGGTTTGCACCTTAATAGGTTGGGGACCAGCATTCTGGCAGGCAGGTTTGCGACTGCAACACAGCTGCGTTTAAACTAAATAGTGGGGGAGAGGGGACAAACTGGAAGTTTAAGAAGGAAATTGAAGGGAAAGTTAGAACAAGGGAAGTCAAGAAAGACGACGGTATCAATGAAGCAGAAAACTCAAAAAGGGATCATGCCATAAGGTTGATGAAGTAGGGGTTGATAGGAAGGGTGAGGGCAGTAACAAATTAAAAATACTATACATGAATGCACGAAGTGTTAGAAATAAGATGGGTGAGCTTGAGGCTGTTTTGGAAATTGGCAGCGACGATATTGTGGGGATAACTGAGATGTGGCTTCAAGTGGACAGGGCCTGGGAAGTGAATATTCAAGGCTATACGTGCTATCGTAAGGACAGACTGATGGGCAGAGGGGGTGGGGTGGCCCTGTTGGTAAGGAATGATATTCAGTCCCTTGCGCGGGGGGACCTAGAATTAGGGGATGTAGAGTCAGTATGGATAGAGCTGAGAAATTCTAAGGGTAGAAAGACCCTCTTGGGAGTTATCTACAGGCCCCCAAACAGTAGTCTGGATGTAGGGTGTAAGTTGAATAAGGAGCTGAAATTGGCCTGTCGCAAAGATGTTACTCCAGTTGACATGGGGGATTTCAACATGCAGGTAGACTGGGAGAATCAGGATGGTATTGGACCTCAAGGAAGAGACTTTGTGGAGTTCCTCCGAGATGGATTCTTAGAACAGCTGTTGCTGGAGCCTACTAGGGAGAAGGCAATTCTGGATCTGGTATTGTGCAACAACCCAGAATTGATCAGGGACCTCGAAGTGAAGGAACCATTGGGAAGTAGTGACCATTATATAATAAGCTTCAATCTGCAATTTGAGAGGGAGAGGGTACAATCGGAAGTGACAGTACTTCTGTTGAATAAAGGGAACTATGGAGCTACGAGGGAGGAGCTGGCCAAAGTTCAATGGTGCAATACCTTAGCAGGGATGACCAGGGAGGAACAATGGCGGATATTTCTTTGTATAATGCAGAAGTTGCAGGATCAGTTCATTCCAAAAAGGAAGAAAGATCCTAGGAGGAGGCAGGGGTGACCGTGGCTGACAAGGAAGTTAAGAAACATATAAAGTTAAAAGAGAAAAAGTATAACATAGCAAAATTGAGTGGGAAAACGGAGGACTGGGAAGCTTTTAAAGAACAACAGAGGATTATTAAGAAGGAAATACGCAGAGAAAAAATGAGGTACGAAGGTAAACTGGCCAAAAATATAAAGGAGGATAGTAAAAGCTTTTTTAGGCATGTGAAAGGCAAAAAAATGGTTAAGACTAAAATTGGGCCCTTGAAGACAGAAACAGGGGAATATATTACGGGCAACAAAGAAATGGCAGAAGAGTTGAATTGGTACTTCAGATCTGTGTTCACTGGGGAAGACACAAGCAATCTCCCAGAGGTAACAGTGACTGAAGGACTTGAACTGAAGGGAATTTATATTTGCCAGGAATTGGTGTTGGAGAGACTGTTAGGTCTGAAGGTTGATAAGTCTCCGGGACCTGATGGTCTGCATCCCAGGGTACTGAAGGAGATGGCTCGAGAAATCGTGGATGCGTTGGTGATTATTTTCCAGAGTTCGATAGATTCAGGATCAGTTCCTGTGGATTGGAGGGTGGCTAATGTTGTACCACTTTTTAAGAAAAGAGCGAGAGAGAAAGCAGGAAATTATAGACCAGTTAGTCTGACCTCAGCGGTGGGAAAGATGCTGGAGTCAATTTATAAAGGATGAAATTACGACACATCTGGATAGCAGTAACAGGATAGGTCAGAGTCAGCATGGATTTATGAAGGGAAATCATGCTTGACTAATCTTCTGGAATTTTTTGAGGATGTAACTCTGAAGATGGACAAGGGAGATCCAGTGGATGTAGTGTATCTGGACTTTCAGAAAGCCTTTGATAAAGTCCCACATAAGAGATTAGTCAGCAAAATTAGAGCGCATGGTATTGGGGGCAAAGTACTGACTTGGATTGAAAATTGGTTGGCTAACAGGAAACAAAGAGTAGTGATAAACGGCTCCCTTTCAGAATGGCAGGCAGTGACCAGTGGGGTAACGCAGGGATCAGTGCTGGGACCACAGCTTTTTACAATATATATTAATGACATAGAAGATGGTATTAATAGTACCATTACCAAATTTGCTGATGATACAAAGCTGGGTGGCAGGGTGAAATGTGAGGAGGATGTTAGGAGATTACAGGGTGACCTGGACAGGTTAGGTGAGTTGACAGATGTATGGCAGATGCAGTTTAATGTGGATAAATGTGTGGTTATCCACTTTGGTGGCAAGGACAGGAAGGCAAATTACTACTTAAATGGAGTCAAGTTAGGTAAAGGGGCAGTACAAAGAGATCTGGGTGTTCTTGCACACCAGTCAATGAAGGTAAGCATGCAGGTACAGCAGGTAGTGAAGAAAGCTGATAGCATGCTGGCCTTCATAACAAGAGTGATTGAGTATAGAAACAAAGAGGTTCTTCTGCAGCTGTACAGGACCCTGGTGAGACCACACCTGGAGTATTGTGTGCAGTTCTGGTCTCCAAATTTGAGGAAAGACATTCTGGCTATTGAGGGAGTGCAGCGTAGTTCACGAGGTCAATTCCTGGAATGGCAGGACTACCTTACGCTGAAAGACTGGAGCGACTTGGCTTGTATACCCTTGAGTTTAGAAGACTGAGAGGGGATCTGATTGAGATGTATAAGATTATTAAAGGATTGGACACTTTGGAGGCAGGAAACATGTTTCCGCTGATGGGTGAGTCCCGAACCAGAGGACATAGCTTAAAAATATGGGGTAGGCCATTTAGGACAGAGATGAGGAGAAACTTCTTCACCCAGAGAGTGGTGGGTGTGTGGAATGCTCTGCCCCAGAAGGCAGTGGAGGCACAGTCTCTGGATTCGTTTAAGAAAGAGTTGGATAGAACTCTCAAGGATAGTGGAAGCAAGGGTTATGGAGATAAGGCAGGAACAGGATACTGATTGAGGATGATCAGCCATGAATGGTGGTGCAGGCTCGAAGGGCAGAATGGCCTACTCCTGCACCTATTGTCCATTGACAGAAAGAAATAATCAAGTATTTGGGTGCTAGTGTGATGCCAGGTATGCAGGATGTACATCCCAAAGACTAGTGGATCATATCAAAAAGTAAACAAAATGTAAACACCACTTAAGACCATAACTCTTAGGAGCAGAAATTAAGCCATTCAGCCCATTGAGTCTGCTCCACCATTCAATCATGGCTGATACATTTCTCAACACCATACTCCCACTTTCTCCTTATAACCCTTGATCTCCTTGATATTCAAGAACCTATCTATCTCAGTCTTAAATATACTCAAATGACCTTGCCTCCACAACCTTCTGTGGCAATGAATTCCATAGATTCACCACTCTCTGGCTGAAGAAATTTCACCGTATCTCCATTCTAAAAGGTCTTCCCTTTTCTCTAAGGCTATGCCCTTGGGTCCTTGTCTCTCCTACCAATGCAAACATCTTCCCAACATCTACTCTGTCCAAGCCATTCAGTATGTTTCAGTTAGATTCCCCCCCCCCCCCCCCCCCCCATCCTTCTAAACTCCATCAGGTATAAACCCAGAGTCCTCACATGTTCCTCATATGTTAAGCTTTTCAGTCCTGGGACCATTCTTGTGACCCTCCTCTGAACATGCTCCAGAGCCAGTACATCCTTCCTGAGATATAGGGCCCAAAACTGTAAACAACTTGACAGTTAACTGTCAGTCATAACTAATTGGTGCATTCTTAGTAGAAATGCCTCAACCAATCAATCAGTCTCTCTTGTCTTTCAGTATAAATGTAGTTTTCTCTTTAGTTTGGGAATTCTTGTGAATGGTCCTGATGAGTGCAAGATTGAAAGCTTCAACAAAATTTGTCTTTTATCTGCACACGTTATTTGGGCTCAAAGCAGATTTGAAAGAGCTCAGCTTTGTCCTCAAACATGATCAATCTTCCATGAAAGCCCCATCTCTTGAAACTGTTACCTAACCCCTCCTTCCCTTCAATGGGGAATATTTGCTACTTTCCAGTTCAATGGATTCTTTCCTGAATCTAGGGAATTTTGGATACACCAATGCATCCACCAGCTCATTAGCCACCTCTATTAAGACCCTCAGATCAAGTTCATCTGGGTCTAGAAACTTATTTCCTGCAGCTCCATCAATTTGCTTAGTACCATATCTTTGTGATTATAATTTTTGCTTAGTTTCTCTCTCATTCTACCACCTGATTTACAGCTGTTTCTGGATTGTTTTTGTATCCTGTACAGTGAAGAGAGAAGCAAAATATTTGTTCACATCATCTGCCATTTCTTTATTATCTACTATTGACTCCAGATTCTCACTCTTGCGAGGAACAATACTCATTGAACCTTTTCCATTTTAAACACTTTTTATACTATATTAACATTCCTATCTTGCTTCTTGTCATACTCTAATTTCTTCCTCCTCATTAACTTTTTAAGAAGTATCTGTCATTTCTTATTTTCTGACATATCATCTGACCTGCCCCTATCTTTGCACAGTTATATGCTTTTTCCTTAAATTTAATGTTTTCCTTTATTACTTACTTCGCCACAATTGGGTGAGGGATTGGTGGGTCATTTCTTTATAGTAGGATATACTTATTCTATGTTCTGAAATATCTCCTGAAATGTCTGTCATTGTATCTCTATTGATCTCTATGGTATCCAACTTCACATCAGCAAGCTCAGTTTTCGTGCCCACATTGTTGCCCTTACTTAGGGTTAAAATCCTGGTCTTAGATTCAGTCTACTCCCTTTCAATCTGGAAGTGAAATTCAATCATATTGTGGCTGCACATACCTGGGCCTTAACTCTGAGGTCATGAATTAAGATAGCACGATACCAAATCAAACATAACTCGCTCTCTGGTCATCCAAAATGTGCTGCTCTTAAAAAAAACCTACCTCAAAAGTTTTACATGAGGTATAGTAGACAGCAAAGAAGGTTACCTCAGAGCACAACAGGATCTTGGTCAGATAGGCCAATGAGGAGTTGCAGATGGAGTTTAAGTTAGATAAATGTGAGATGCTGCATTTTGGAAAGGCAAATCAGGGCAGGACTTATACACTTAATGGTAAGATCCTGAGGGGAGTATTGCTGAACAAAGGGACCTTGGAGTACAGGTTCATAGTTCCTTGAACGTGGAGTCGCAGGTAGATGGGATAGTGGGGAAGGCGTTTGGTATGCTTTCCTTTATTGGTCAGAGCACTGAGTATAGGAGTTGGGAGGTCATATTGCAGCTGTATAGGACATTGGTTAGGCTACTTTTGGAATATTGTATGCAATTCTGCACTCCCTCCTATTGGAAGGATGTTGTGAAACTTGAAAGGGTTCAGAAAAGATTTACAAGGATGTTGCCAGGATTGGAGGATTTGAGCTATAGAGAGAGGCTGAATAGGTTCGGGCTGTTTCCCTGGAGTGTAGGAGGCTGAGAGGTTTAATAAAATCATGAGGGGCATGGATAACATAAATAGACAAGGTCTTTTCCCTGGGTTGGGGGTGTTCACAACCAGAGGGCATAGTTTTAGGGTGAGAGGGGAAAAATTTAAAGGGAACCTAAGGGGCAACTTTTTCACGCAGAGGGTGATGCGTGTATGGAATAAGCTGCCAAAGGAAGTGGTGGAGGCTGGAAAAATTACAATATTTAAAATCTATCTGGATGGGTATATGAATAGGAAAGGTTGAGAGGGATATAGGTCAAGTGCTGGCTAATGGGACTAATTAGGTTGGAATATCTAATCAGCATGGAAGAGTTGGACTGAAGGGTCTGTTTCTGTGTTGTACATCTCTATGACTCTGTGAACTCATCCAGTTTAGTACTAATCTGATTTTTCCAGGTTAAATGTAGCTTAAAGACACCCTTGATCATTGCTGTCCCTTTATCACAAGCACCAAATATTATTATTCTTATATACTTTATCCCAAATTGTCATTACTGTTAGGAGATCTGGAGACTACTCACACTAATGATTTCATTTCCCTCACCTCCACCCCAAAACTGATTCTGCATCCTGATCTCCTAAAACAAGGTCATCCCTTACTATTGTATAAATGTCATCCTTGATTTTATTATAGGATATGGGTGTCACTGGCTATGTCAACATTAATTGCCCAATTTTAATTGTCCAGAATCAACCACATTGTTGTGGGTATGGAGTCAGATGTAGGCCAGACCCAGTAAGGATGGAAGATTTCCTTCCCTAAAGGACATTAATGAACCAGAAGGGTTTTTCTGACAATTGACTGTGGTTACTGGTTACCATTAGGTAAGCTCTTTATTCCAGATATTTATTCAATTCAAATTCTAATTCTGTCATCTGCTGTGTGAGATTTGAACCCGTATCGCCAGAGCATTGGCCTGGGATTGTGGGTTGCTAGTGCAGTGACATTATCACGACAATCTTGCCTCCCCTTAACATTGCTTTCTCTTGACCTTTACCTAGCTTCTTTTTTTTTGTTCGATGTGATATACCCCTCAATATTCAGGACCTAATCCTTGTCACCCCGAAGCTATATCCCTACAATACGATCTGTACAGATTGTATTCATTTCCTTCAATGTGCACAATCAAGTATTTTTTGTCATGAATGCCACTTGCATTCAGATACAGGGCCTTTAGTTTTGTCTTTTTGTTATCTATGTAGCATTTAATATTTAGCCTTGATTGTTGGTGTAACCCTAGATTGTTTTTTTTCTCTCTGTCCCTTTAGACAGTCCTCTGAGCCTCATTTCTAATATTACTGTCTCTACTCTTTGACACACCACATCTTTCCATATTTGATCCCTTACACCACCTATTTACTTTAAACCCTCTTTACTACCATAGTTAAGCAGTTTGCAAGAACAGTGTGCCCAGCATGGTTCAGATGTAGACCATCCCAGTGGTACAGCCCTCACTTCCCTAGGTACAGATGTCAATCTGAACTGAAACCCACTTCTCCTACCTTTGATCCATGTACTCACATCTCTAGTATATGTACCCTGCGCTAATCTGCACATGACTCAGATAATAATCTAAACATTATAACCTTTAAGGTCCTGCTTCTTAATGCCTATCTTGTCATAGTTTCAATGCAGAACCTTGTTCCTAGTTTTACCTACATCATTGGCAACTACGCGAACCACAATCACTGGATTCTACCCATCCTAGTGCTACTTCCTTTCTAGTCTGAGCAGATATTCCAAACCTTGGCACTAGGCAGGCAACGCTGCCATCTTTGTTGCAGAGAATGGTTTCAATTTCTCTCACTATACTACCACTAGATTTTAGGTTGCTTCCACACTTGAATGGCTTTGTGGATCATGGTGTCATGGTGAGTTTGCTCATCCACTCTACAGACCCGATCTTATCCAGACAGACTGAGAGACCTCAAATCTATTTGACAACTGCAGAGGTTTACATTCTTGCACTTCTGATCCTGTCCCTGATCACTGACCAAATCGTAAGACCCTATCCTAAGTGGTGTGACAGCTTCCTGGTACAAAATTCCAGGCATCCTCCCAATCCTGATGTATCACATGCCTAAATGGAGAGAAACTTCAGAGTGCTTCGGTACAGAGGAATCTGGTTCTCCTTGTGCATGAATCGCAGAAAACTGGTACACAAGTACAACAAGTCATAAGGAAGGCAAGTGGAATTTTAGCATTTATTGATAAAGGAATAGACTATAAAAATAGGGAAGTTTTTCACCAATTGTACAAGGCATTAATGAAACAGCACCTGGTATATTGTGTACAGTTTTGTTCCCCTTACTCGAGAAGAGATGTTGTATTGGAAGCAATTCAAAAGAGGTTCACTAGATTGATTCCAGAGATGAAATGTTGTCTTATGAAGTCGGATTGAACAGTTTAGGTCAATTATTATATTAGTGCATCCACTTCAAGAGGACTAGATTACAACAGCAGAGAGATATTGCTAAGGCTGTATAATGCACTGGTCAGACCACAGTTGAAATATTGTGGGCAGTTTTGGCCCCGTATTAAGGAAGAATATGTTGGTGTTGGAGGGG
Organism: Chiloscyllium punctatum; assembly: GCF_047496795.1. Classification (NCBI taxonomy): domain Eukaryota; kingdom Metazoa; phylum Chordata; class Chondrichthyes; order Orectolobiformes; family Hemiscylliidae; genus Chiloscyllium; species Chiloscyllium punctatum. Next base: position 64,752,874 of record NC_092778.1, on the reverse strand, counting down.
GTCCAGAGGAGGTTTATAAGAATGATCCCAAGAATGAAGGACTTGTCATATGGCTGACGACTCTGGGTCTGTACTCAATGGAGTTTAGGTGGAATCTGATTCAGGTTTGCAGAATACTGAGATACCTGGATAGAGGAGGCAATGATCTAGTGGTATTATCATTAGATTGTTAATCTAGAGAACCCAGCTAATGTTCTGGAGATCCAGGTTCAAATCCTGCCCCACCAAATGGTGGAACTTGAATTCAATAAAATGAAAAAATCTGGAATTAAGAGTCAAATGAAGACCATGAATCCATTGTCGATTGTTGTGTTGGAAGTACCGAGTCTGGTTCACTAATGCCCTTTAGGAAAGGAAACTGCCATCCCTATCTGGTCTGGACAACATGTGACTCCATACCCACACCAATATGGTTGACTCGTATGTGCCCTCTGATATGGGCAATAAATGCTGGCCTAGCCAGGGACACTCTTATCCCATATGTGAATAAAATCCAAGGGTGGTTGGAGAAGCGGTTTCCACCAGGTAACCTCAGAGTGAAGGGGCGACACTATAGAACTGAGATGAGGACAATTTTCTTCAGCCAGCTGGCAGTGAATTTGTGGAATTCATTGTCAGAGAAAGCTGTGGAGGTCACATCATTCAGTGTACTTATGACAGAAATAAGATTAAAAGATAAGTGGATCAAAGATTAGAGGGAAAAGGCAGGAGAATGGACTGAGAAACATATCAGCAATGATTGCATGGCAAGCAGATTCTCTGGGTCAACTGACGTAATCCTGCTTCTTATGCTAAAAGGAATTGATAAAATGGATGTAGAGAGGATGTTTATTCATGGGGATAATTGAGAATGAGAGAGGTGATAGTTTTAGGCTAAGAGCTGACAGTCTGACCAAAGCCAACATTGTCTCTTTAGCTGTGTTGCGTCACAAGATAAACCATCCTGCTTAACTTGAACCAGCAACACAGAAAAGATTTATCCCATGCAGTAATCTGTGAAAATTCGAGAGGCCAAGAACTATTTAAAATAAAAATTAACAATTTTATTTCTTAAACTATAACAGAATAATAAACTAATAACTATTTACAACTCCTTCCTCTAACCTAACTTTTACCTTCTCTTCTATAATACCAGTCCAATAAAACCCCCAATTAAGATTTACCAAAAATCCAAATTTTCATAAAAAGCAGCCAGATGTGGAATCTTCTCTTATATCTACCTCGGTCTTCTTCTTCTTAGGGATTTCTGTTTCACAGGTTACTGATCGATAAAGGTACCTTTAAGAGAGCTATTTTTCTGGGCAGTCTGCAGAAGCTGGTTGCTTGGTAGTTCTCCTCCCAACTGTTCAATTTCCCCCAGTCTTATACCCCCAAAGCATCGGATTGTGTCCTTGGCTTTTAAGATTGTCAATATACTAAATTCAAACTTGATTGAAGGTTGGTATTTTTCAGGGTATAATTTAAACTGGCCTAATTCAAATTTGTTTAGTCATCTCCAGGCAACCAGCTAATCGAGTTGTTCGGCCAAATGTTACATTATATCTTTTCAGAATACTTGGTGCTGTGTCAGGTAGTTCTGCTAGCTTTTAACTCTCTTAAAGGTCCAGTCCACCCACATCTTCATAACAGCTACAACAGCTAAAACATGAGCCACTCATCATCCTGAGTTAGAAATATATCGCCTTTCCTCCAGTGTTGCTGGGTCAAAATCCTGGAATTCCCTCCCTAAAGACATTGTGGGTCAACCTGTGGACTGTGACTTATTTCATTACACTGATTATTAGTAGTAATATTGGAAGCATTCAGTGCAATAACATGCCAATAGTTTACGTGGACTTCATACATCAAACCCATGGCACAGAAAGGGGCAGTAGAGTCATTGTTTAGGACAGGTCATGTCCTCCTGACATCAGCCCAGCACCATCATTTCTGAACCACTGCCTGGCTTGGCCTTACAAAGCAGTCTGCAGAAAATGATGTCAGACACAGGACAGGAGGAGGTTGTCAGTACAAATAAATTGCATCGCTGTAGCCACTTCAAGCTTTCAGTGAGTACTCTGCAAACTCTGTTAATTTGGTCTGGTTTATCAAGTATTAGAAATAATTTTTCTGTTTGAAGTAAAGTCTTCAGGTGCCACTCATCACTTTACTGGTACTTCTTTCTCAATGACATTGTCATTCTTGGTGTTATTTCAATGTCTGTCAGCTTTGCAGAATATACTGGGGCCAACATCCTCTCCAATCCTATTCTCATCCATGATCCCCATTCTACAGAAACCCCATTCTTCCTCCTCCCCAATCCAAGCTCAGGCCACCCAGTCCACATTTTCCTTTTCCACCACTATCCATTTCCACCTGCGCCCACCCCCATCAAATGTCCTGTCCCTTATTGCCTTTTCTCTGCTGTTCCTTTCTATAGTGATTATTAATGAGATCAACCATGTGGACCTCATGGAATATGAGTTCCCTGATTGGGGCTGTTAATCTGGTCCAGACCTAGCTGACAAACAAAAGTGTCAGACATCCTGTTCACTCTGAAACCTGGCTCTGAGAGTCAAGGACTCTCTGCATGTAAATAAAGGGTGACTTGGTGATAGGATACTAACCTCTGTGGACTTATTTCAGGGGCAACAAGTGAAAAGCACACCGTTGAAGAACTTTGCTTGTAATTGTCGTCTTTGAGTTGGGGTAAGCATTTCTGGCATCATGCCATTATTTGGGAAGTTTGACTTGTTCGATCCTGCCCTCTAAGGCTGGGCCCAGTACGTGGAAACAATGCATTATTTTTTCTGGGCAAAAGACAATGGGACAGATGCAAAACAACAAGTAATTCTCCTGACAGCTTGTGGACCTGCAGCGTTTTTCATTATTTGAAGCCTAATTCTCCCTGAGGCACCAGATACTAAAATCTTTCAAGAGTTGATGGATTTAGTTGAAGAATATTATGACCCTAAGCCTACTCTAGTTCTGGGACGGTCTTGGTTTTACTCAGCAATTTGAGAACCAGGAAATCCATGTTGGATGTTTTAATGGATTAAGATGATTGGCGGAGGCATGTGACTTTGGTTTAACCCTGAAAGAGATGCTGAGAGACCATTGGTATATGGGTTAATGACTAATAATTTAACCATGTGAAAGCACCAACTAACTGAGGCCCAACTGAATGCCAAACAGGCACTACAATTGGCTTTGTCAGTGGAAAATGCGGGAATTGGAGCATGAGAGTTGCAGACTATTCCGATGGAAGTGGACACTCTCGCCAGGCTACCTGAGCTTGGGAAACACCACTTGAGTGAAGGCAATTGCATAACCTCACTCAAGACATATCCTGAATAGAGAGACTCTAGGTTAGTCCACAGCAAAACCCCAAAACAAAGCCAAGCCTGAGTCAAATGGTTAAAACATTCTTGAGGATCTGGGCTGGCAAGCCATTGTAGTTGATGCCAGTATGCGGACTTCAGACAGCACTTCAGGTGTGTTCTGTGGTGGAACTGGTCCTCCTGGGAGTAGATACGACGGAGGAATTGGGAATACGGGATGGCATTTTTGCAGAAGGTAGGGTGGGAAGAAGTGTAATACAGGTAGCTGTGGGAGTCGGTGGGTTTGTAAAAAAAATGTCAGTGTCAAATCAGTCATCATTAATGGAGATGGAGAGGAAGGGGAGAGAGGTGTCAGAGTTGGTCCAGGTGAATTTAAGGTCAAGGTGGAATGTGTTGGTGAAGTTGATGAATTGCTTAACCTCCTCGCAGGAGCACGAGGTGGCACCAATGCAATCATCAATGTTGCCGAGGAAGAGGTGGGGAGTGGTGCCGGTGTAACTATGGAAATGGAAGTCTTGGAGGAGGTAGAGGGCGTGGGTGGTGTCTTGAACGTATGTGGGGAGTTCCTGAACTAAGGGGGAATAGGACAGTGTTGAGGTAGGTAGAGGTGGGTTCGGAGGAGCATGCTGAGACAATGGGTCGGCCGGGTGGTCAGGCTTATGGATCTTGGGAAGTAAGTAGAACTGGGTGGTGCGGGCTTCCCAGACTATGACGTTGGAAGCTGTGGGTGGGTGATCTCCTGATGTGATGAGGTTCTGTATGGTTTGGTGATGGGGGGTGGCGTCATGGTGGAGGGGGCGGTAGGAGGAGGTGTCTTCGAGTTGGTATCTGGACTATCAATGGAGCAAAGACCACTTTGCATGTTGACCTGGGAGCAATTCCATGATTCTGCAAGGTCCATCCTGTGATATGTGTCTTATGGGCAACAGTAGATGCAGAAATAAAAAAGATGGAAAATGAAGGAATCATCGAACCTGTCCAGTTTGTGGAATAGGCAGCACCAGTCGTACTGACTGTGAAGCCCAACAGATCAGTTCACCTTTGTGGGGATTTTAAACAAATAGTAAACCTCTTTTCACAGTTGAATAAGTACCAATCCCTCTCATAGAGGATTTATACACCAAGCTGGCAGGGGCGCTGTCCTTCTCAAAGCTAGATATGAGCCATGCATACTTGCAATTGCAGTTAGATGTGGATGCCCAGGAGTGTGCTACAATTAATACCCATAAGTGTTTATACCAATAGACAAGACTGTCATTTGTGGTATTGTCAGCCTGTGCAATTTTTCAGCAGATGACGGAGAATATTTTACAAGGTCTACCCCAGATCACCATTTATCTAAATGATGTGCTAACAACAGGAAAGACCAATAAGGAGCACTTCGAGAGCTTAGACATTTCTCCCAGGCTGCTGTATACCTTAGAAGGGAAGAATGTGTGTTCCAGACACCCAAAGCGACTTACCTGGGCTACAAAGTCTATAAGACCGGGTTAAACCCATTGGAAGATAGTGAGGGCGATCAAAGGTGTCCCAGCTCCCATATCTGTACCGGAGCTCAGGTCTTTTCTTGGACTAGTGAATTATTATGAAAAGTTCATACATAACCTGGCCTCCATCTCGGCACCTTTTGCATCAACTGCTTAAAAAGGATCAGACTTTGAAATGGTCACATAGCTAAGCCATAGCTTTCAGGGGAAGTGAAGAAACAGCTATTATCCTAAGTGAGATCTGGTACTGACATGTGATGTCTCCCTGTACAGCATTGGGATGGCATCAGTTCATAGGCGTTCCTCTCCATTGGGCCCCCTAATAGCGTATTCATGCAGGACGTTGGCTAATGCAGAACATAAATTCTTCTAGATAGAAAAGGAAGATTTGGTGGTCATATGTGGAATCCGGAAGTTCCAACAATAACTTTACAGACATAAATTTGTCATTATAATGGTCAACAAACACCTGCTAGGTTTACTTAAAGAGGATAATGTAGTGCTGCCCATAGTATTAGAGCCCACCTCTGAATTCCGGCTGAAGCTAAGTGCTTATAATTACAAGTTGGAAGACAATCCAGGAGGCCAAGTAGCAAATGCAGATGCATTAAGCCACCTTCTGCTTGCAGACAAACCACTCATGATGCCACCAGTGGATGAGTCCATAGTGGTTTTAAATTTTCTGGAAACACTTTCAATTACAGCTGACAATATCAGTCTTTGGATGTAGAAAGATCTGATCCTGAAACAGCTGGTGGTGATAGGGGAAACAAAGGACCATCACAACCAGAACTGAAATATTTTTGGACCCAGAGAGACTGGATCACAGTAAAGGATAGCATATTATTATGAGGAGCAAACTTCCAAAATGAAGATGTTGGTGAGAAGTTATGTCTGCTGGCCAGGATTGGATGGAAACATAGCTGTGTTGGTGGGGCAGCGCCCAGAGTGCCAACAACGAGAAACATTGATGCCGGCAGCTTCTCCCATATTCGTGGGAATGGCCAGGTAAACCCTGAACTCAGTTACATGTTGTCTGCACGGGTACTTTCATGGGCTCAACATTCTTGGTCATTGTGGATGCCCGCTCAAAGTGGTGGGACGTACATAGAGTTCATTCATCAAGCACGGGGCCGACAATAGAAAAACTGCACGTATCGTGCAATACACAGACACCCAGAAGTGTTGGTCATAGATAACGGGCCATCAGTTACCAGCAGGCAATTTGAATATTTCTTAAAGTCAAATGGTATTTGACATAGGTCAGAAGGACAGCTCCACACCATCCATTATCCCATGGTCTGGCAGAAAGAGCAGTCCAAACTTTGGCAGGCTTAAAGAAACAGCCTACAGCTTCACTAGATACCAAACTGTCCTGTTACCTATTTGATTATAGGACCATCCCACAACTACAAGGATAGCTCCATTAGAATTGCTAATGGGAAGACGCCTTGACTCCGGGTTAAATCTCATCTTCCCAGACCTGGGGTGGAGGTGAAACGGCATCTGGAACACCAACGCCGGACACAAGACTCTACTCCCAGTTTACTTCTGGAAACAAAGTTTGGTGTAGGAACCATAGGAATGGCCTTGTTATGGATAAGAGACATGGGTGATGTGATATCAAGTCCAGTGACGTATAAAGTCTGGGTCGGTGTGATGGTCCTGATTAGGCATGTGGATCATATGAAAGCTGCAAACTCACAAACAGTGCAGTAGCAAAACAAGCTCAGCTCCTCAACAGCCTTTCTGACTGTTTTAGAACCCATGAGCTCTCCTCCTCCAAGTGTTGAAGAGACCCCAGAATCTGAGATGGACATGGTAGATGTTGCTGTCTCGATGCCTTTGCCACCTGAAGAAAAGACTGAATTTCTTCCGAGATGCTCTGAGCACAGAGGTGAGTTACTGTACGTTACGCATTGTCCGTATTAGAGGCAAAATTGAAGGAACCTGACCCAGTGCTAAAATGCTCTTTGATGCGAAGGGCACTGCTTGTCACTGGCCACTTGGATGTTTCTTTGCTTCCTGGTGGTGGAAACTGAATAAAGATTCATGCACCTTGTGTCTTTCACTGCATCTCACACCTGCACATACACATGGGTGCTGGGGAAAAAATAAGCACTACCGCAATTAGGCAGTAGTGTGGGGGTAATTTAAAACAGTGGCAGTGGCAGACAGCCTATTCAGTCTGACAGCTGGCTCTGAGGAACCGGATCAGTGTCAAGGACTCTCTGTGTAAATAAAGGGTGACTTGGTGATGGGATACCAGCCTCTGCAGAGTTATTTCAGTTTCCCTTCTGCAGTCCCTGTCTGCTACCACTCACTTCTCCCTGCCCCACACTCCAATGTATTGACTCCCAAGTCTGAGACGTATTTGTGACTCTATCTCTGTCTTCTCACTGACTCAGTTTGAATCGCATCTTTCTTTCTCCACCAGGCACCTCTGTAACACCTAGGAATGCTGCCAGCACACTGGGCAACAATGAAGATTGTAGAGGGGAGGATGTACTGCAGGAGACTGGAAGCTTTCTGTCTTGCCCCCATCTCCCTACACCTTTACAAGAGGCAATAGCTATCAGAAAACCAATTCAAGTCATTTTCTTCAACTGCACTTTACCAGACTGCAATGTCTACCAGACAGTAATTATATGATTACTTGTATGCTAAACAGTAAAACAGCTTCCAATCTCCTGAGCTAAATAATCTCCCAACCAATGGGTCAGAACTAAGCCTTTCAATCCTGTCACGTTCAGTCATGAATGGTAGTGAATAATTAAATAACTAACGGGGGTGGGGGCACCACAAATATCCACATCTTCAATGATGGAAGAGCCCAACACATCAGTGCAAAAGACAAGGCTGAAGCATTCGCAGTAATCTTCAGCCAGAAGTGCCAAGTGGATGATGCATCTCAGCCTCCTGTGGAGGTCCCAAGTACCACAGATGCCAGCTTTCAGGCAAAGTGATTAGCTCCAAATGATATCAAGAAACAACTGAAGAAAACTGCAAAGACTATGGGCCCTGGCAATGGTACTGAAGGCTTGGGCCTCAAAACTAGTCATGCCCCTAGTCAGGTTGTTCCAGCACTGTTACAACACTGGCATCTACCCAACATTGTGTAAATTTACCCAGTTATGCCCTGGACACAAAACCAAGGACAAATCCAACCAAGCAAATTGTGTCACCATAGTCTTACCAGACCATAGGGGCTGTTCTCATTCAGGAGAGAAGCAGCTAGTGCTGATTTAACCTGAGGTCCACCAGAGCACAGGTGAGGAAGGAGGTTGAGAAGGAGAGTCCTTCATGGTAACCTCAAACCAGGGATGGGAATTGAACCCACACTGTTAGTATTACATTACTCTGTAAACCAACATTCCAGCCAATGGAGCTAAACCAATTTCCCAATTCAACCAATTACCACATCATCAGCCTACACTCGTTGATCAGTGATGGAAGAGATCAGCAACAGTGCTATCAAGCAGCAGAAATCACCTGCTCACGATGTCCAGTTCAGGTTCCTCGGGTTCACTCAGCTCCTGACTTCATTACAGTCTTGGTGCAAACATGGACAAGAGTTGAATTCCAGAAGTAAGGTGAGAGTGACAGTCCTTGACATCAAGTCTACATTCAACAGAGTGTAACATCAGGGACCCCTAGAAAAACTGGAATCAATAGGAATCAGGGAAAAAACACTCCACTGGTTGGGTCATACTTTGCATTGATGAAGATGGTTGTGGTTGTCAGATGTCAATCATCTCAGTTCCAGAGGACACTTGGAGGAGATCCTCAGGGTAGTTCAAAACTGCTTCAGTTGCTTTATCAATGACCTTCCTTCCATCATAAAGTTAGAAGTGGGGATGTTTGCTGATGATTGCACGATGTTCAGCACTATTGATGATTCTTTAGGTACTGAAGCAATCCATGTCCATAAGCAAAAACACTTAGATACTATCCAGGCTTCAGCTGATAAGTGGCAAGTAACATGCATGCTGCACATGTGCCAGGCAATGACCATCTCCAAGAAGAGAAATGTTCTTGATGCTCAACATCATTACCGTTGCTGAATCCCTCAATATCAAAATCCTGGGGGTTACCATTGAGCAGAAACTAAAATGGGACCAGACATACTAATACAAGAGCAGGTGATTGTAATGTTTAATTTTTAACTTTGTTCCTTATTTCTTTCTACCTTGTTCTTGAGTTTTTGTACCTAGTTACCTGTGCCTAAGAAGGCACTATGTGTGGCAACAATGAAAACTTTTCACTGTCCTTTTGTACCAGTGTGTGTGATAATAAAGTCAAAATCTAAAGGTTGGAAGTTAGGAATTTTGTGATGCGTAACTCACATCAAATCGCCAAAGCTTGTTCACCATCTACAAGGCACAAGCCAGAAATATAGTAGAATACTCCCTACTTGCTTGATTGAGTACTTGAAACCATCCAGAACAAAGTAGCTGCTTGACTGGCCCCCATTCTCTCATTTCAACATTCACTCCCTCCACCATCAACACAAAATGGCAGAAGAGTGTACCTTCTACAAGAAACACTGCAGTAACTCCCCAAGGTTCCCCTGACTACACCTTTCAAACCTGCCACCACTATCAACTAGAAGGACAAGGGCAGTAGAGGCAATGGGTCCCTCTCCAAACACACACCATCCCGACTTGGAACTATTTCACTGTTTCTTCATTATCACCAAGTCAACAACTTGGAATTCCCTCCCTTACCGCACAGTGGGTATACCGATACCACATGGATTGGAGTGTTTCTAGAATGTAGCTCAACTCAAGGATTCTGAGTAATCCAAGATGGAGGACAGGAAAGATTTCTGGCTGTAACAGCTGCTCCTTTTTTGAGGTATTTTAGGTGCTGGAGGTGATTTCCTCGAATTCCAGGAGCTGCAATTACTGTTTTATATGCTATTGTATTGTTTTGGAACTTTGGGGGGGGGGGGGGGGGAGTCAAAACAACAGCTGGGTGGCACGGTGGCTCAGTGATTAGCACTGCTACCTCACAGCACCAGGGTTCCAGGTTTGATTCCAGCCTCGGGTGACTGTCTGTGTGGGTTTCCTACGGGTGCTCCTGTTTCCTCCCACAATCCAAAGATATGCAGGTTGGGTGAATTGACAATGCTAAATTGCCTGTAGTGCTAGGTGCATTAGTTAGGGGAATGGGTCTGGTGGGTTGCTCTTCAGAGGGTCAGTGTGGACCTGTTGGGCTGAAGGGCCTGTTTCCACACTGTAGGGAATCTAAAAAACAGCAGTTTTAAAAGGGAGAAGAACAGGCAAAAGAAGCACATGGTGAGGACAGTGCAGGAGAGAGAGAGAACCTGCACAGTTACTGTCTTTGCTGTTTTTGAATTAATGTATCTGCCAGAGGAAGTGGTGGAGGCTGGTACAATTGCAACATTTAAGAAGCATCTGGATGGGTATATAAATAGAAAGGGTTTGGAGGGATATGGGCCGGGTGCTGGCAGGTGGGACGAGATTGGGTTGGGATATCTGGTCGGCATGGACGGGTTGGACCAAAGGGTCTGTTTCCATGCTGTACATCTCTATGACCATCTTCTCAACAGCAATTTGGCATGAACAAGAAATCTGGAGCAGTCAGTAATGCTCACATCCCATGAACCAATAATAACAGGGAAGAGATAAAACAGAATTGAATCTGAAATTGAACCAGACATTGACTGTAATAACCTATTCCTGTTGTAGTGAATGAGATGGAAATAATTCTTCCTCAGCACTAATACTCCAAATACAACTGATTTCAGCATAAATCACCTGGAAGCATAAGTCCAATTAAAATTCCTCAAATCAATTGACTGTCCATTCTGGGTCACATCGTAGTGAAAGCTGAGGGAGCAGTTGTGTGAAGCATTCATGGCCATGAGGGAGTCAATCATGACTGGTCAGGATAGGCTGGTGGAGAGTGGGGTTTAAATTGTCCAAACCACTGATATCCCACCATTCTCCTGCTTCTCCCCTACCCCCACCCCACCATCTCTAATTGGGTGGCAGATGCATCTTCCATAAGACCACAAGATTGACATTGGGGAGAGGGGTGGGGCATCTGGAGGCTACCCAGAAGGTTCCAGCTCTAAAGCCTGAAGATCTCCTTGGTGATCATTCTCAGGGTGATCATTCCTGTTGGTCATTTCTCCCAGATTTCAGATATTTAAATAGAAACAATCCAGCAAGGCAGGAAAACGGCACTAAAACATTGGGCGAGCCAGTACAGAGCCGGTGGGCTGGACAGCTTCCTTCCGTGGTATAATAATTCTGGGATAATGGGCCTGCGGTCTCAGATCCTCATAGCACCTGTAAGTATGCATCAAACTTTGTCATTGCATTTGCTAGAAAAATGGAAGAGAGTGTAAATATATTTAGGTCCAGGTTGTACGTTTGCTCTCTGAGCTGGTAAGTTTGTTCTCACACATTTCGTCACCATGCTAGGTAATATCATCAGAGAGCTTTAGGTCATTGTGAGGAATTGACTGGGTCACTGGGAGGCAGTGGTTGTTAGCTGAATAATTGTGCCCTTTGTAACACATGTCTTTGTAAGTGTTTTGTTAAAACTATGTGTGGTCTCTGGATTGTGATTGTATCTGATCACTTGTCACTCCTTTGTGATTCTGGATTAGTGGTGCTGGAAGAGCACAGCAGTTCAGGCAGCATCCAAGGAGCTTCGAAATCGACGTTTCGGGCAAAAGCCCTTCAGGATGCTGCCTGAACTGCTGTGCTCTTCCAGCACCACTAATCCAGAATCTGGTTTCCAGCATCTGCAGTCATTGTTTTTACTCCTTTGTGATGTCAGGAACAACTTGTAGGGGGAGGGGGAGATAGTGTCCACTCCCCTCTCTCTTAAGTATGGCCTCAATGTAGAGAAACATTCACAGCAAAGCCCTCTCTTTATCTTTCGCTCTGTCTTATTTAGGAACCTTGCAGGGACCCTGTCTGGTGGAGATATATTTTAAATTAACAGTAGGATTGCAGATTCAGCTGACTGGAAAAAGTTGTCTTTTTCAGTTACTCAACCAACAACAGTCAAACCAGCTCCCAAACTGCTTTCCCAAAGGGCAGGGCTGGTTAATGATTAGCTTTTAAGTAAATACACTAATGTTTCGGCTTAGCTTGGGAGAGCTGAAAGAAGAGGATTGAGTTACCTGGCTTAGAGAGGGGTGTTGGCTGTGTCCACCGTACTCCCACTCTGCTCAGAAGTGATCTCGGCGCTCACTGCGAGCGAGAGGGTCTTCACCTCGGTGGTGTTGGAGGTTTGGTGCCCGCTGGACCTGGACCTGGACCTGCGGGACAACCTGCGGAAGCTGCTGGAGATGCGGCTGGACCAGCGGTGCAGGAAGCCCATCCTGTCCTTCAGGCCCACGTCGTCCTCCAGCTGCTGCTCGGGCACCTCGATGTTGCCCGTGTACCAGAAGATCCACCAGACCAAGCTCAGGAAGATGACGATGGAGCCGGCGTAGATCAGGAAGTCGTAGAAGAAGATGTTGGCGAAGACGCCGATGAGCAACACCGTGAGCCCCACCGCGTCAAAAGCCACCGCCAGCCAGAAAGCGCAGGCACAGCGCCCCAGGGCAGCGTGCAGTAACGCCATCGCGCCCCCTTCCCCTTCCCTGACACTGTCCAGGGGCAAGGCACTGCCCAGCTCCGCCCGCACTCACCTGGGCTCCCTGTACCTGGCACACGTCAGCCCTGGAGGCGGGCTCCACCTGTCTCTGTCCCTCCCACAGCCAGGCTCTCCTCACCCAACCTGCTCACACATTTCATGACACCCTCGCTCCTCCAAGCGGGGGGTGCTGAGACTTGAAGGTAAGCCTCCTGGCTCACAGGTAGGGGCATTACCCCATCAGCCCCTCCTTGTAACCTGACACCAGCACAGAGAACGCTGGGGACACGAGGAACTTGAAACGTAACACAAAACAAAGTTAAAAATCGCACAACAACAGGTTATAGTCCAACAGGTTTAAGTGGAAGCACCAGCTTTTGGAGCACCGCTCCTTCACCAGGTCATGGTTTGGAGATACCGGTGTTGGACTGGGTTGTACAAAGTTAAAAATCATATAACACCAGGTTATAGTCCAACAGGTTTAATTGGAAGCTCCTGGAGGGGGCTCCCCCCTGTCCCGGTCCCTTTTGCCCAACGTTGATTTCGAAGCTATTTGGATGCTGCCTGAACTGCTGTGCTCTTCCAGCACCACTAATCCAGAATCTGGTTTCCAGCATCTGCAGTCATTGTTTTTAACCTCTGTCTCTTCCACAGCCAGGCCCTCCGAACCCAACCTGCTCTCAGATTTCATTACACCCTCCCTTCATCAGTTAGATATGGAGTGCACAATTGTAGCCACCTGATGAAGGAGCAGCGCTCCGAAAGTTAGTGCTTCCAATTAAACTTGTTGGACTATAAACTGGTGTTGTGTGATTTTTAACTTTGTCCACCGCAGTCGAACACCAGCATCTCCAAATCATACGCAAAACAAGATATTGCTGGGGAAACTCAACGGGCTGGCAGCATTCGTGTAGAGAAAGCAGAGTTCTGAAGGGGGGGTCATTGGACGTGAAACGTTAAACACGTGATGAGTTTCCCCAGCAATGTCTTGTTTGTGTAACATTTCATGTCCCCAATCACCTGCTGAGTTTCTCCTGTAATTTCTGTTGTTAACATTTCCAGCGTCTTTGTTTAGTTATTTCTGTTTTCGCCGCCTCCTTTCCAGCGCCGTGTTTTTGCTTTGAAAACACTGAAATCAACCCAAAAGGAATTCCGTGGAGAGAAAACAAGAGTTTTCGTTTCGAGTCCAGTGACCTTTCTTCAAGCGTGTAAAAGTGTTAAAGCTGGGTTCTTCTGCACAGGTACTGCCAGACCTGCTGAGTTTTTCCAGTCATTTCTGTTTTTGTTTCGGATCTCCAGTTCTTTGTGACGCAATTCAATTCTAATCTCGTTGTCTCCTCAAACCAGAATTGATAGCAAATAAATGAATTTCCATCAAGGATTGGACCCAGTTTGACGAGCTCTTCCATTGAATGAGCTGCTTTTTTTTCCCCCTCACGTGACTGGGTTTTCACTCGAATTACAAATCGAAATGTTTTTCCTACTCAGTTTACTGAAAGTTACGGATTTGTTGATGGATTGTGCAGACTGACTGTTAGCTCCCAATTGCGCCGGTCAGACAACACTTAGCGTTCGTGTGAAATTCTGAGGGTTTTTTTTCAGTGTAAGATTAGCAAGTATTTGACCTGAAATCGAATAAAGGCAAATTGGGTAAAATTTGACAGGATCCAGTTTGCATGCTGCCTGTTCGTACTCTGAGCATTGAACGCTGCCTTCACACACACACACACACACACACAGCTGAATAAAGTTAAAAAGCACATAACACCAGGTTACTGTGAAACAGCAAAGATCAGGTCATGCAAGTAATTTCAATGTCTCCAACTCTCTGAACTGTAACATGAGAAAAGAAACGCCTCTTATTTAACTGATCGCAATCTAGCTACAAAACTACCTTTACACATCCAGGTCCAATACCACTCCTTCAGTTTGGAACAACTAACACTGCTTTCTCTTTCTACAGATGCAGCCAGACCTGCCGAGTTTTTTCCAGCACTTTATGTTTTGATTTCAGATTTGCAGCATCCACAAAACTTTGCTTTTGTTGTATATTCTCCTGGTCCATCCAGATATCCAATCCTCTGCCTGTGCTACACTGACGATTATCTAGCATTGACGTTCACAATTGTTACACAGGGAGGCCATTCTGCCCATGGACCCTGCTCTCCCATTCAGTCCTATCAAGGCTGAATTAATTGTCACCTCAAATCCCACACGTGCCAACCCCTGATAACTTTCACACCCTTCCTCAATGTTATAGGATTAACTCAACAAATTGATAGAAGATTTCAGGAGAACACTTAATGAACAGGTGATGTCAGGGGTAGCACCGTGGCTCAGTGGTTAGCACTGCTGCCTCACAGCACCAGGGACACACATTTGATTCCATCCTCAGGTGACTGTCCATGTGGAGTTTGCACGTTCTCCCCAGATCTATGTGGGTTTCCTCTGGGTGCTCCAGTTTCCTCTCATAGTCCAAACAATGTGCAGGTGAGGTGGATTGGCCATGTTAAATTGCCCACGATGTCCAGGGATGCGCAGGCTATGTGGATTAGCTATGGGAAATGCATGGTTACAGGGCTAGGGTAGGGGTTGGATCTAGATAGCAGGCTCTTCAGAGGTTTGGTGTGGACTCAATGGGCTGAATGGCCTGTTTCCATACTGGAGGGATTCTATGATTCTTCTTTGAAGTAGAAACTTGGGATCTTGCATGGTCAGCTTGAGAGAATGAGCAGGCAAGGTGGATTGACCATGGGAAATGTAGGGTTACAGGGATGGGGTGGGTTTCGGTGGGATGTTCTTTGGAGAGTCAATGTGGTCTGCTTCCACACTGTGAGGATTCTATGATTTCATATACACCTGCAGAGGGGAAGCCTTAATACTGACAGTTAAAGATCACTCTGCTGGATTACAGAGCACCTTCAAGCTTAGATTACAGCATACCATTACAATCCCCATATTTCAATATCCAGTGTCCCATATTCACTTATTTCTCAAAGTCTTTCAGAGGCATTAATTGTTCTTTTGCCCCAACCCTCTGATTGTATTCTTTTCTCTATACACCTGTAGTTCACACCTACTTTCCTGGCTTTGCTTATTATTGAATATATGACTAAAACTTTAACCCTTCACTAACTTAACCCCTTCACTTCTCAAGAATAGTCCAACAGGTTTATTTGGAAGCCACCCGCTGATGGAGCAGCACTCCAAAAGCGAATGCTTCCAAATAAACCTGTTGGACTATAACCTGGTGTTGTGTGATTTTTAATTTTGTACACCCTACTCCAAAACTGGCACCTCCAAATCATGACTTCCCAAGAATGTCAGCTTGCAATGAATTGGGTGTTCTCTGCAGAGAGTATGGTGCTGGAAAAGCACAACAGGTCAGGCAGCATCCAAGGAGCAGGAGAATCGACGTTTTGAGTGAAGGGCTTTTGCCCGAAACATCAATTCTCCTGCTCCTTGGATGCTGCCTGACCAGCTGTGCTTTTCCAACACCACACTCTCGACTCTAATGTCCAGCATTTGCAGTCCTCACTTTCATCCTCGGTGGATATATCTAGATACCTAATACTATGTTGTATTAGATTTTGCAAATGATTTCAGCAACTTCACAAATTCAACAATGATATCACACAGTTTACATGGAACACAGCTTGTGATCAACTATTCCCCTGAAGTTTGTTTAGATTGTTTACATGGGAAAAGAAAAATGAACAATCCTGAGTAAGAAAGCTGATTTCAGTGTGGCAAGAATGAATGTGTCAAATAGATTGGAGCCAAAAGTGCAGGAAAAATAGTTAACAGTTGGGGTACAGTCAGGTATATTTCTTCGAAAGGGAAGGCATATAGCGTGTAGATGTTTATTGTTAGGGGGAATTGAGTTTCGGAGCCACGAGGTTATGCTTCAGCTGTACAAGACACTAGTAGGGCTGCACCTGGAGTATTGTGTACAGTTGTAGTCCCCACATTATAGGAAGGATGTGGAAGCTTTGGAAAGGGTTCAGAGGAGATGTGGTGGGATGTGGAAGGAAGGTCTTATGAGGAAAGGCTGAGGGAACTGAGGCTGTTTTTGTTAGAGAGAAGGAGGTTGAGAATTGACTCATTCGAGACATATAAGATAATCTGAGGGTTAGACAGGGTGGACAATGAGAGCCCTTTTTCCTCAAATGATGAAGGCTAAGATGAGGGGACATCGGTTTAAATTGAGGGGTGAAGGATTTAGGACAGATATCAGGGGTAGCTTCTTTACTCAGGGTAATACGGGAATGCCTGCAACTGTAGTAGACTCGTCGACGTTAAGGGCAGTTAAATGGCCATTGGACATACATCTGTTTGATAGTGGAATGGTGTAGGTTAAGTGGACATCAGATTAATTTCACAGGTCAGCGCAACATTGAGGGCCGAAGGGCCTGTACTGCACTGTAACGTTCGATTTTCTATGAAAGGTGGACTAAATAAATCCATAGCCTCCCTGGAATACAAAAGAGCTGGACATTATGATGAAAAGGACAAAGTGTGCTTACGATAGATTACTTGTAGAAAATATAATTAAAAACTAGGATGAATACTGAAGGTTCAAAGGGATAGTGGGATAAAAAATAAGAGAAGCAAAGAGGCAGCATGAAAAAAGACTGGCAGCTAATCGAAAAGGGAATCTTTAAGTATTCCTTTAGTAAAACTTTAAGTAAGAGAACAGTAGAAAGAGGTCGGGCTGATTATGGACCAAAAAAAGAGGATTTACTCATGGAGTCAGAGGGCACGGCTGAAATACAAGTGCATTGCACCTGTCTTTACCAAGGAGGAAAACACTACACAGGCCATTGTGATAGAGGAGAACATTCAACCAGAAAAGGACTGAAAACTGATGAGGGAATATTGGATAGTGTATCTGTACCTAAAGTTGACAAGGTACTGAGGTCAGAGATGTACGAAAGGATACTGAGGGAAGTGAGAAT
The DNA here is from genome assembly GCF_047496795.1 of Chiloscyllium punctatum. NCBI lineage: Eukaryota > Metazoa > Chordata > Chondrichthyes > Orectolobiformes > Hemiscylliidae > Chiloscyllium > Chiloscyllium punctatum. The sequence continues at coordinate 64,735,486 of NC_092778.1, read as the reverse complement.
GGCAACTTGCAAAGGCACTGACTATAGCTAAAGCTTTAACCCTTCAATGCGCGTCTTTCCTTAAAAATATTCATGATCTCGACCTTGGTGTAAAAGGATACAATTTCAAAATTTGTGAATATTACAAAATTTAAAGCATTGTAAACTTTGGGAACGATGTGTTGAACTTCAAAAGGTCATGGACAAGTTGTTAGAATGGGCAGAGAGGTGACAGATGAAGTTCAATGCTGAGTAACGTGAGGTGATCCATTTTGGTAGGAAGAACATAGAGAGATAATATAACATAAAGGGTACATTCCTAAAGGTGGTGCAGTGACAAAGGGGTCTGGGTGTATATATGCAAGAATCATTAAAGGTGGTAGGATCAATGAGAAAAATGGTTCGTTAAACATACAATATCCTTGATTTTATTAATAAAGGCCTGGAGTACAAAAGAAAGGAGCGTATACTGAATTTATATAAAACGTTAGTTTGGCCTCAGTTGAGGTATTGCATTCAGCTCTAGGTGTTGCACTCTTGGAAGGCAGCGAAGGCATTGGGGGAGAGTGAACAGAAGTTAATAAGAATGATTTCAGGGTGAGAAATTTCACTTATACAAATAGTTGGAGAATCTGGGACTGTTCTCTTTGGAGAAGAGCAGACTGAGAGCAAATATCTCTCAGTCTGTTCTCCACCCCAGAGGCTCCCTGCCTCATTCCTGATGAAGGGCTTTTGCCCGAAACATCGATTTTCCTGCTCCTCAGATGCTGCCTGACCTGCTGTGCTTTTCCAGCACCACTCTAATCTAGACCCTTATCTCCAGCATCTGCAGTCCTCACTTTCACCTGAGAGCAGAAACGATTGAAGTTTATAAAGTCATGAGCAATATGGACAGAGTCAATAGGAAGAAAATGCTCTCACTCATGAAAGAACATAGAACAATACAGTACGGGATCAGGCCCTTCAACCCACTATGTCTTGGCCAACCATGATGCCATTCCAAACTAATGCCATCTGCCTGCACATGGTCTGGTTATCTATGTGTCTGTCTAAATGCCTCTTAAACATTGCTAATGTATCTGCTTCTACCAACTTCCCTGGCAGCACATTCCAGGCATCTACCACTCTATGTGTAAAAACACTTTCCTTTATATCTCTATTAAACTTTCCCCTCCCACCGTGAACCTAATGCCCACTAGGATTTGACATTTCCATCCTGGGAAAAAGACTCAAACTATCCACACTATCTTTACCTCTCTAATGATTTTATGTACTTCTATCAGGTTGTCCCTCAGTCTCTGATGCTCTAACGAAAACTATCCAAGTTCGTCGAACTTCCCCTTATTGCTAACACACTCCAATCCAGGCAGCATCCAAGTAAACCTTTTTGGCACCCTCTCCGAAGCTTCCACATTCTTCCTATAGTGTGGGCACCAGAACTGCACATAATACTTTAAATGCAGCCAAACTAAAGTCTTACACCACTGCAACATGACTTGCCAACTTTCATACTCAATGGCCCAACCCATGAAGGCTATGAATGTCATACACCTTCTTTACCACTTTAACTACTGGTGTTGCCACTTTCAGGAAGCTATGAACTTGGACCCCAATATCCCTCTGTACATCAATGCTCCTAAGTGTCCTGCCCTTAACTGTGTATTTTCCTTTTACATTTGACCTCCCAAATGCATCACATCACACTTGTCTAGATTAAGGTCATTCTGCCTTTTCTCTGCCAATTTTCCAACTGTCCAAGATCCTGCTGTATTCTTTGTCAAGCTTGCTTACTATCTACAACTTCACCAATTTTCATGTCATCTGCAAACTTACTAATTAGACCACACACATTTTCATCCAAATCCTTTATATATATTACAAACAACAGAGGTCCCAGCACTGAATCTGGCAGAACACTGGTCACAGACCTCCAATCAGAAAAGCACACCTCCACAACTACTCTGTCTCCTATGATATCTTTATTCAATTTGCCAAGTTCGCATAGATCCCATGTGACTTAATCTTCTGGTCTAGCCTACCATGAGAGACCTTGTCAGTTGAGGATGAGAACATGTATATTTAAAGTAATTAGTAAAAGAAGTGAAAGTGATACATGGATAAGCATTTTCATGTAGCACGTGGTTAGGGTGTGAAATACACGGCCTGAGAGTATGGTGGAGGTAGGTTCAGTTGAGGCATTTAATGGGAATTTAGATGGCTAATTGAGAAGGAAAAATAAGCAGAGTTACAGATAGTGCCACTCTTCTGTCCACTGAGATGTTCATCTGGAGAATTGGTGTGGACATGATGGGCTGAACTGCCTCCTTCTGCACCATGACAATTCAGTGATCCTGTATCTGTGAAACTGATACTCAGCCTCATGGATTGTGACTTAATACAAGCAGACTGAGTCAAGGTGTTTTAACCTGCTGTCTCTTAGTCAATATTGTCTTCTCTTCATTAGTCTATTACACTTAGAGTTGCCATATTTCTAATCATGGCATGATGACAGTCACTTGATGTTTTCATGTCTCTTGTCACTTCGAATTACTATCAGAAAAAAAGAACAGCATTGAGAACTGCAATACAGATGCTGTTTAAAGCATCGCTTCAAATTGAATTTTTAAAAACTATACAATGTAGCAAAGGTAAGTTAGTTAAGAGGATTGGACAAACTGAACATAACTAACAAATAACAAAAAGTAAGAAAATCAACAATGAGGATAATCTAGCAGATTTTCTTTCAATATATACAAAGAGGGGCCAAAATGAACATTGGAAAATGAAGCTAGGGAAATAGGAAGCTGAGAAATGGCAGAACAGTTAAATAAATGCTTTACATCAGTCTTCACAATAGAATTCTGAAATTACAAAGTAATCAAGGTGCTAATGGAGGGGTGGGTAGGGAGGAAATTAATACAGAACTATCACAAGAGAAAGCAATACTAAAGAAACTAATGGGGGCCAAAGGTTGACAAGTCCCCTGGACCTGACCGGTCGCATCCTAGGATACTAAAGGAAGTAACTAATTAGCTATGGAGATTGTGGATGCACTAGTAATAATCTTCCAATAATTTTGAGATTTTGAAAATGTCCCAAAGGATTGGTAAACTGCCAATGTAACGCCCTTTCTCAAAAAGAGAGACAGAAAACAGTTAACTATAGGCCAGTTAAGTTAACCTCGGTCATTGAGAAAAATGTTAAGAGTCTAATATATGCTGCAGACCCCACCTGCTCCCCCTCCATGGACACTCTGTACACATAACCACCAAAGGGGAGTAGATAGTTGGGTGTTACCACTCCCTCCAGCACCTGCTGCCTAGACCTGTTCAAGTTTACGTTAGCCAGGCACAGGCCCATGGGAGGTCCTCCCCTCCACACAGTGTGGAACCCTTCCTAACTAAAATGAGTGCATTCTCAAAGAAAAGCAGAAAATACTGGAGAAATCCAGCAGTCTGGCAGCATCTGTAGAGAGAGAAAAATAGAATTAATGAGTTGTTCTGAGGTCATATAGGAGTCTCTTCACAAATGCTGCTCAAACTCCTGAGTTTCTCCAGCATTTCTAGCACCCACAATATTTTGCTGGTGATCTCATTGAAACGCACAAGATCCCAAGATGACTTGATGGAGTGGATAATGCAAGTTTCCTCTTGTAGGGGAAGATTAGAACTAGCAGAAACCATTTAAGAATAAAAAGACAGTGAGTAGAATTGTTCTCTCTCCAAAGGTTGTCAATCTGTGGAATTTCCTTCCCCCAGAAAGTAGTGGAGTTTGGGTCACCTAAGGCAGAGTTGGGTAAGTTTTTGATAAGTAGGCCAGAGAAGATTAAGGGGTTGGGTTTGAGACACCATCCAGATCTTATTGAATGACAGGGCAGGCTCAAACAGCCAAACAGCCTACTCATACCCCCAAGTACTTGCACATTTTCAGCAGATCTGCTAAAAACAATTAAATATTTTGCTCTTTAAAGAATTACAAATACAATGTTAAAAGATTAATATTTAATATTCAAACACAATAACATGACAATGTTCAATGCATGATGATCTGTCAAGCATTTTCTATATTTGAGTAACATTTGTTGGTGTATTTTCACAAAGAATTTATTAGATTAGATTCCCTACAGTGTGGAAACAGGCCCTTCAGCCCAACAAGTCCACACAGACCCTCCGAAGGTGTACCCACCCAGACCCATTTTCCTCTGACTAATGCACCTAACACTACAGGCAATTTCCCATGGCCAATTCACCTGACCAGCACATCTTTAGACAGTGGGAGGAAACCGGAGCACCCAGAGTTAACCCACGCAGACACAGGGAGAATGGCAAACTCCACACAGACAGTCGTCCGAGGCTGGAATCAAACCTGGGACCCTGGTGCTGTGAGGCAGCAGTGCTAACCACTGAGTCACCCTTATTCTTAAATTTAAGATTAAATTCTTAATAAAAATGTTACCACACTACCAACTGTTAATGACTTTATTAAAGTTTCAGTTTTACAGTCCTCTTTAATTGTAATTAGGTGTTTAACTAACTTAATTTCTACACTAGGTAGCTTGCTTTGTTACTTCAAAATGCAAAGTTTAATAACCTTTATAAAAACTTAAAGAACTGCAGCTGTAAGTCAGAAACAAAAGCAGAAATTGCTGGAAAAGCTCAGCAGGTCTGACGGCACCTGTGCAGAGAAATCAGAGTTAACGGTTCTGAGGAAGGGTTACTGGGCCTGAAACGTTAACTCAGATTTCTCTTCACAGGTGCTACCAGACTTGTTGAGCTTTTCCAGCAACTCTGTTAATAAACTTCATGTCAATTAAGTAAAAAAAAATATATTCTATGAACCAAACTCTGTGAATAAAGTGATATTGCATGCTGTATGAGAAACAGCAAAAACGTGACTGAGTACCTGGGAGTGATACAAGTTAGTGATTATGTAAGAGAATGAGAAAATGAAGTTTAACTTGGATTCTTTAATTTAATCTGGATAAATCTAAAGTATTGCATTTTGGAAGAACAAACATGGGTAGGTCTTATTCAATTAAAAGTAGGGTAATGAGAACAGAGACACCTAGGGTTTCAGGTACATAATTCTTTGAAATTTGGACCACATACAGACAGGGTGATTAAGAAGGCATTTAGCACACTTGCCTTCATTGCCTTTGAATATAGGAGTTGGGGCACTATGTTTAGGTTGTGCAGGACATTGGTGAGGCCTCTTCTGAAATACTGTGACCAGTTCTGGTCACTGTTACAGAAAGGATATTATTAATATGGAGAGAGGTCAGAAGAGATTTACAAGGATGTTGAAGGAAATTGAGGGTTTGAGTTAAGGGGAGAGACTTGATAAGCTGGGATGTTTTTCACTGGAATATTGTAGGTTGAGGGGTGACCTTACAGTGGTTTATAAAATCATGACGGTATAGATAAGATGAATGGCCAGTGTATTTTCATTAGGGTGGGAGATTTCAAGATTAGATGTGAGCATAAGAGGTACAGTTAGTAAGTTTGCAGATGACCCCAAAATTGGAGGTGTAGTGGACAACGAAGAAGGTTACCTCAGATTACAACAGGATCTGGACCAGATGGGCCAATGGGCTGAGAAGTGGCAGATGGAGTTTAATTCAGATAAATGAGAGGTGCCACATTTTGGGAAAGCAAATCTTAGCAGGACCTACACACTTAATGGGAGTGTTGCTGAACAAAGAGATCTTGGAGTGCAGGTTCATAACTCCTTGAAAGTGGAGTCGCAGGTAGATAGGATAGTGAAGAAGGCTTTTGGTATGCTTTTTTTTATTGGTCAGAGTATTGTATACAGGAGTTGGGAGGTCATGTTGCAGCTGTACAGGACATTGGTTAGGCCATGTTGGAATACTGCGTGCAATTTTGGTCTCCTTCATATTGGAAAGATGTTGTGAAACTTGAAAGGGTTCAGAAAAGATTTACAAGGACGTTGCCAGGGTTGGAGGATTTTAGCTATAGGGAGAGGCTGAACAAGCTGGGGCTGTTTTCCCTGGAATGTTGGAGGTTATGGGGTGACCTTATAGAGGTTTACAAAATCATGAGGGGCATAGATAGATAAATAGACTCCCTGGGGTCAGGGAGTCCAGAACTAGATGACATAGGTTTAGGTTGAGAGGGGAAAGATATAAAAGGTACCTAAGGGGCAACTTTTTTACACAGAGGGTGGTACGTGTATGGAATGAGCTGCCAGAGGAAGTGGTGGAGGCTGGTACAATTGCAACATTTAATAGGCATTTGGATGGGTATATGAATAGGAAGGGTTTGGAGGGGTATGGGCGATGCTGGCAGGTGGGACTAGATTGGGTTGGGATATCTGGTCAGCATGGATGGGTTGGACCGAAGGGTCTGTTTCCATGCTGCACATCTTTATGACTCTAAGACTAGGGTCTCATTTTTTTTGAGGTGAGAGGAGAAAAATTTTAAAAAAGACATTAGGAGCAATTTGTTTACACAGAGTGGTTAGTGTGTGGAATGAATTTCCAGAGAAGTGGTGGATGCGGGTACAGTTACAATGTTTAAAGGACATTTAGATAAGTACATAAAAAGAAAAGGTTTGGAGGGATATGGGCCAGGAGCAGGCAGGTGGGACTAGTTTAGTTTGGGGATATGGTTGGCATGGACTGGTTGGACCAAAGGGTTTGTTTCAGTGTTGTCGGACTCTACAATTCTAAAATGTGATTTAAACATTGTCTTAATTTTTATCCTAAACTATTCTTTTGATTCTCCTGCAGCCAAAATCTATCTTCTCTCACATCTGAGACTGAAATAGTAAGGATTGGACATTTGTATAAATGAAATCATGACTGGGATACAAGAACATTTGGTGCTGTACTTCAGATTGATCTCAAAAAGAAAGTAAACTTAGAAGAGGTGCTCTTAAATGTTCTTGGGTTGTTACTTTCACGCGAGTCAAATACAAATCAGGAAGCAAGGCTGGACTGAAATCAAGAACTGAGCTGTGATATTTGCCTTGTTGCTGATAGAAGTGTATTAAATCCCTCCATCATGTTTATCAGCTAGGCACCCACATCATAACAGTACAAAAAGAATAGTGATGAGTTACAGCACGGAACCAGACCCTTCAGTCCAACCAGTCTATGCTGAACATAATTCTAAACTAAACTAGTCCCTCCTGCCTGCTCCTGGCCCATATCTCTCCAAACATTTCCTATTCATGTAATTATCCAAATATATTTAAAACATTATAACTGTACCCACATCCACCATTTCCTGAGCAAGTTCATTCTACATGCGAACCACTCATAACTGATAACATTTTCTTGAGCCCCCTATACATAGTAACTGAACAAATGGTAACCTGAAGATGCACATATATTTTCTAAACCTAGAGAAATAGGACTATAACTTGCACCCTATCTCTTATTTGAATTTTGTGCCTACTTACAAAGTATGGAACTGGATTGGGTGTGATGGACATGTCATGGGGATAAAACTTATTATAAGAAATAACTTAAATTTTGGTCCAAATGGAAGGATGATACCATTCATGTGGATAATGTTTAATGACATCAGAAGTGAAGGAGTAAGGTTTCTGAAGTGATCCCTTTGAATTTATAGAGTGACAATGCACACTGAATTACAAAGAAATAACACTAGACTTAATGATGGTAATATCTTGTTACAGTAAAGCACATTTGAAAAGGCACGGAAGAACCTTATAGGCATATGCTTTGTTTCCATGTGTGTAACTGGAAAACCCAAGATAATCTGGATGTATCATGGAGCAGGCTGCCTGGCCTGCAGTATCCTAATTAATCCTTGATGTTTGATCTTCTCCTTAATGACCTGAAGCCACACAAGTCCAGTGACCATGAACATTAGACCAATGGACAGACAAATTGGTCCAAGGACATAAGGCACCTCAACCATTCGAGTGAAGTAGAGGATGGTGAGGACGACGCCAACCAATAAACCCAGAACTCCGATCACGGTGATGGTTATGGGTTTGTGATAATAAGCCCAATTATTGCATTCTCCGCCTTCTGCTACGAAGCCGGTCTCATCTCGAAGCGCTGAGCTGGTCACAGAGCCTCTTAAAGAGTAACTCCTCTGGTTTGCATGAGATGAGATCTGGTCAGAGCTGAACTGCTCTGAAGAGCTGAGAGCTACAAGCTGCATCTCACCAGTAACCTGCAAAAGTAGAAACAGATGTAATGTAATGCAATTGGGTTGCTAGTGAGTGAATGCAGATACTTACCAGTATCCATCCTTCATACTAACACAGAACACCTGAATACAAAGGCCTTTATCTATTCCAGTAGGACAGGGAGGAAAGTGAAGTTGAGACCACAGCCATGACCTTATTCTGTGATGGAGCAGGATCGAAGGCCAAAATGCTTGAAGGCTTCAACTGCTCCTAAGGTCATTATTTTTTTTTCCCTGACATCACATAACATTAAATTTAAGGATTACTTTTTAAAAGCAAAAAGACAGCAAATTCTGAGTCAGCCCAGAGTTGAGACAAGGTTTAGGCTAACACTGCTGGGGGAGTGCTGCACTGTCAAACAGAAAGATGCAACTTAAACACAGGCCCCCCCACCTCCCTTGGAAGTGAATTGAAAAAGATCCAATGGTGCTGTTCCTTCAAGAGCAGGGATTCTCCCTGGAGTCCTGGGTCACAGGTAAACCTTAATCAATATCACAACAAAAAAGCAAGTTGTTTCTTTTGCTACTGGTAATGGTAACGATTCCTGAATAGTTTGTTATTTTTGAGGAATTGCAAAGTCTAATAATCTCAAAAATAGCCCATAATCATTATTTTGTGACCAAAACAAAAAAATAGGGAGAGACAAAAGTGGCTGGTCATTTATAATTTAAATATAGTCCTGGTCAGTTTTTAATTGTTGCTACATTTATTTGTACACCGTATCTGTACACCCGTATTTAAAAAGGAGGAAGGCAAACGGCAGATAACTATAGGCTGATTAGCTCAACAAATATTGTTGGAAAGGTATTGGAATCAATTATTAAGGAAATAATAGCAGAACATTGGAAAATCATAACTGAATCAATTAGAGAGAACATCACTCCATGAAAGTGAAATCACATTTAAGTTGTTAGAGTTTCTCAAGGTAGTCTCAACCAGAGAGGATAGAGGGGAACCAGTCGATGTGTTGTATTTGGATTTCTAGAAGTTGTTCAACAAGATACCTCACAAAAGGTTAAGTCATAAGATTAAGAGCCCACTCGGAGGTAGTATATTGGCATGAATAGAGAAGTAGCTAATGGACAGGGAACAGTAAGGTGGGGTTAAGGAGTTATTTTTCAGGTTGGCAAAGTGTAACCACTAGACTGCCACAGGGATCAGCACTAGGACTGCAACTGTTTACAATATACATTAATGACTTGGAGGAAGGAAGTGAATGTACTATATTTGCAGACAACACAAAAATCAGGTGGAAAGGCAGGTTGCGAGAGAGAGATTGATAATTTAGGTGAACAATAAGTTGACAAATAGAGTACAATGGGAAAATGTGAAGTTGCTCATTTTAGAAAGAGAACAAAAGAATTGGGTATTAATTAAATGCAGAAAAATTGCAAAAAGCTGCAACATGAGGGCACTTGGTAACTTGTAAATGAAACACAGAAAGCTAACACAGAGGCAGCAGGGTAACCAGGAAGAAGTGAGGACTGCAGATGCTGGAAACCAGAATTTAGACTAAAGTGGTGCTGGAAAAGCACAGCAGGTCAGGCAGCATCCGAGGAGCAGGAAAATTGACGTTTGGACAAAAGCCCTTCATCCAGGGTAACCAGGAAGGCTAATGGATTGTTGATCCTTATTTCAATGGGGTGGAGTTTAAGAGTAGGGAAGTCTTACTTCAACTGTATAAGCGACTGGTGAGATCACATCTAGAGTATTGTGAGCAGTTTTGGTCCCTTACTTAATGCAAAGTATCATTTTGTTGGAGGCAGTTCATTGGAGCTTGGAAGAACGAGAGGTGATCTCACTGAAACATTTGGATTTTTAAGGGGCTTGATCGGGTCAGTGCCAAAAGGGTGCATCCCACCCAGGAAATTCTAGGGTCAGAGGACCAGTCTCAGAATAAAGGGCTGCTGATTTAAGACTGAAATAAGGAGGAATATATTCTCTCAGAGGGCTGTGAGTCTTTGGAACTCCTTGCCATTCGGAGCGGTGGGGCAACCTTTGTGTTGGGTTGAGATAGATTCTTGAACATTCATGGAATTAGGGATTGTGGGGAAAAATACAGAAAAGTGGACATGAGAAATGTCAGATCAGCCACGATCGTATCAAATGGCAGAGCAGGCTTGATGGGTTGAATGGCCTACTCCTGTTCCTCTTTCTTATGGTTTTATTAATCCACAAGGTTTGTCTGTCCTTACTGCTTCTGACTGCTCGCTCAGAAAACCAGTCAGTATGCTCATTGTCAATAAAACAAAGAACTGTGAATGCTAGAGATCGAAGCAAGAACAAAAATTGCTGGATAAACTCTGGAGGACTGGTAAAATCCGTGGAGAAAAAAAACAGAGTTCATATTTTGAGTCAAGTGGCTCATCTTCAGAACTGTCTTCTCCACTATCAAACCTGCCATAAACAGAGATCAAATTTTTGAAAACAAAATCTTCGGGTTGTGGACATCACTGGCAAGGCTAACATTGATGGGGAGGAACTGGTGTTGGACTGGGGTGGACAAATCACACAACATCAGATTATAGTCCAACAGGTTTAATTGGAAGTACAAGCTTTAGGAGCACTGCTCCTTCGTCAGGTAGCTGCTGAGGTAGGATCATAGGACACAAAAGATCATAGTGTCATACAACTGATGCGATATATTGAACAAACCTAGCGAACATTGGCTGCTCAATGTTAATCATCTTTCAACTGAGGTATCAATCTGTGGGTTTGGAGTTACATGTAGATCAGACCAGATCGCCTTCCCTAAAAAGGATCTCAGTGTACCACATGGGCTTTCAACTGTAGATTTGGTTAGTGGAAATTTATATTCTATCAGCTGCTGGGGTGGAATTTTAATCCCTGTCCCCAGAGCATTAGCCTGAGCCTCTGGATTACATTTTCACTACATCACCATCTCCCAGTTCCTGTTATGTGTGATCTCAGCTCACAGATGTAGAAAAATAAAGTCCATCCCACGTGTAAAATGCACACTGTAATCTGCCTGACTCTGATCCCTTGGGTTCTGAAGCAGTGTCACTGGATCCAAAATGCTGTTCTCTCCATAGATACTGCCAGACTTGCTGAGTTTCTCCAGCAGTTTCTGTTTCCTTGTATTAGTTGCAGTCCTTGGAGTCAATTTGTTAAAGTGGCACTATTCATAACACATTGGGATAAGCAGAAGGAAGGACTATTGTGGTGCAGCAGTGTTGTCCCAAGACACAGAAGCCCAAATGCAAGTTCCACCAATTACAGAGGGAGGACATAACATCTCAGGTGTCAGGATTATCAGAAAATGAAGAAGTGACGTGTACTAAACAAAGTCTGAACTTACAATAAGCACAGTTCCAAAGTTCAACAAGCGATGCCTGAACAGATAAAAGTTACATTTGGAATATAGGTTTTTTTTGCATGTATCATTATTAACGGAGCACATATTGTAATGGACTATTACCATCTTAGTTGCTTTTCCAACAACATTTTTCTGATATGGAGTCATGTTAAATTTCAGGAGTAAACTCAGTGTTGGAAGCACATTCCAGTGTCTGTCCTGCTTGGTGACCCAGGGAGCAAAATGGAGAGTATTTGGAAACAATGAAATAGGTGAATAAATATAGTCAGGTGTTTAGTAACATTTTTGGAAATAGGAACTCTACTGTAAAGTAGTTTTGATTCTGTCTCCTCTATAACTCCAGTTTAATGAGGACAATTTTGAAGCAATTAATTCTTATTCCAATGCCAAGGAATGCATATTTTTAAATATAAATATATATATATCAGATAGAAAAGGTAATTAAATCCTGCTTTCCGAACAATGTTGCACCTCAGTCACCACTTCATGTGAACGTCTCAACTATCGAATGTGTCTCAAATGTAGACTGACATATTTTAGATGAATCTTAGGAAATATTAGCTTTTGTTAGTTTGCAAACTGATTGTTCATTTCAAACTGCAGATCAGATATAAACAGTGTTGGAACCTGCATCATTATGGTTCTCTTACCAGTGTCTTTACAGACACAATATCCCAATCCAGAAATCAGCCCTTTCCTTTTGGATTCCCTGCAGTAACCAGTGAGGGGGTTATGAGAAAATTCACAATTTCTGGCCTTATCCTGCAGTCTGCATTTTGGGAAAATGTTCCAACTTTAAATTTTCCGCAACATTTCTTAAAATAAATCTCTCAGTTTTCTATTGTTCGTTTTTGAATAAAATGTGTTTCATCCTGGGTTTTTGGCAAAGAGGAGATTAAACCTGTTTACAAGGGATCAGTTGCTAAATGTCTGGCTAACACCTCTCCCTGGCTGTAAAACCTGCACCAACGACCAAATAATCAAAACACTGGAAACAAATGAAAGGAAGTGCTGGAGAAACTCAGCAGGTCTGGCAGCATCTTTGAAGAGAGAAAGTGGAGTTATAACGTTTCAAATTCTGAAGAAGAGTCATAACTGACAAAAAACACTGCAGATGCAGGAAATCAGAAACAAAATCACATCATAGTGATATCTCATCAGACTATTTCCACAGATGATGCCAGGCCTCCTGAAATTCTCCAGCAATTTCTATATTTGACTCAGAATCTAACACTGACCATTCTAATTTCTGATCATTCTCCATGTTACGGCAATTACTGTATGACAGCGAGCAACTGACTCCATGGAAGCTCCTTCTATCATTTGACCTCAATAACATGTAAGGTCTGATGTGGTGACATGCATCCTCCCTCTCTCTCACTCACACACAGTCCAGCTCCATTTCCCAAACTCTGGCTTTGAGTCCAATGACTTCAGCGTGAATGTCTTTGTTTACAATCCAAACTTCTGCTGCTGAGAGTGTGAGAGAGTGTGACCCAATGTCCAGAGGTCTCTGCAACACTGAGGCAGCAACAGCAGGAGCTGTGGGGCAGGGGCAAATGTACCATAATCACAGGCTAAACCCAGCATATTAGTTTTGGCATCAAGGTTATATAAAGTTATTATTGATTCAACATGGAAAAGAGGCTCCCTCACTTCTCCTGAGCACAGGGCTACATCCCAGTCCCTCTCTGCACTGTCCCCTTTTATTCATCCCCCTCCTTACAAACCTTGACTGAGCTTTCATTTAGAAGTGTCAGAAATACTGAATTGGTCAGGCAGCATCAGAGACAATACACAATAGACAATAGGTGCAGGAGTAGGCCATTCTGCCCTTCGAGCCAGCACCACCATTCATTATGATCATGGGTGATCATCCTCAATCAGTATCCTGTTCCTGTCTTATCCCCATTACCCTTGATTCCACTATCCTCGAGAGCTCTATCCAACTCTTTCTTGAAAGTATCCAGAGACTTGGCCTCCACTGCCCTCTGGGTCAGAGCATTCCACACACCCACCACTCTCTGGGTGAAGAAGTTTCCCCTCATCTCTGTCCTAAATGGCCTACCCCATATTTTTAAGCTGTGTCCTCTGGTTCGGCACTCACCCATCAGCGGAAACATGTTTCCTGCCTCCAGAGTGTCCAATCCTTTAATAATCTTATACATCTCAATCAGATCCCCTCTCAGTCTTCTAAACTCAAGGGTATACAAGCCCAGTCGCTCCAGTCTTTCAGCGTAAGATAGCCCCGCCAGACCAGGAATTGACCTCATGAACCTATGCTGCACTCCCTCAATAGCCAGAATGTCTTTCCTCAAATTTGGAGACCAAAACTGTGCACAATATTCCAGGTGCGGTTTCACCAGGGCCCTGTACAGCTGCAGAAGGACCTCTTTGCTTCTGTACTCAATTCCTCTTGTTATGAAGGCCAACATGCTGTTAGCTTTCTTCACTACCTGCTGTACCTGCATGCTTGCTTTCATTGACTGATGTACAAGAACACCCAGATCTCTCTGTACTTAGATAAAGGGGCAGTACAGCCTTCCTGTTCTTGCCACCAAAGTGGATAACCACACATTTATCCTCATTAAACTGCATCTGCCATGCATCCGTCCACTCACCTAGCCTGTCCAGGTCACCCTGTATTCTCCTATCCTCCTCATATTTCACCCTGCCACCCAGCTGAGAGGAGATCTGATTGAGACATATAAGATTATTAAAGGATTGGACACTCTGGAGGCAGGAAGCATGTTTCCGCTGATGGGTGAGTCCCGAACCAGAGGACAGTTTGAAAATAAGGAGTAGGCCACTTAGAACAGAGTTGAGGAGAAACTCTGGTGGGAGAGGAATAGATGTAGAGTTTCAAATTGACAATAGGAGAGGCAGAAAGATATGGAAGGATCAATGACCAGGGGTACAGCTTGAAGGGAAGGGGGAAGAAGGTTTCGAGAGACGTAAGGAAAACCTTTTCCACCCAGAGGGTGGTGGGAATCTGGAACTCAGTGCCTGTGAGTGTGGGAGAGGCAGAACCCCTCATTTAAGAAGTATTTGGATGGGCACTTGCATTGGCAAGACATACAAAGCTATAGGCCAAGTGCTGGGAATTGGGATTAGAATAGTTAAGTGCTTGGTTTTGACTATTGCAGACTGGATGAACCTCATGGCCCTTTGCTGGTTCTGTATATCTCTATGATTGTATGACGACAGATTTTTATTTATTTTGCTGCTGTCCAGCTTCACCACTTTTTAGGTCCTCCACTCTCTCCCCCCACCTCTCCCACCCCCACCCCAGAAGTCACTTTGTCCATTCCTTCCTGCATCAGAAGTTATCCCAACTGCCCCCCCCCCCCCCCAAACTAATCAGATCCTTGGTGTTATTAATATCATTCCCTGTCCCTAGATTCTCTGGTCCTATGCTCCAGCCCCTGGCTTCAGTTGACAGCTTGTTTTAGGTGCTGGGGAAAGGGGAGAGTTTATGCCAGGTATACATAATGGGAAACACACACTGAGGCACACCCATAGAGCACACAGGCAGAGTGAACAAAAGTGACAGAGATAATTGACAGTCAAAACATAGATGGGGACTGCCATAGGTGTTAAGAGCTTGGAAAGGGAGGAACTTGTTAAATGTGTTCAAGAAACCTTTCATATTCGATATGTGGAGCAAAACCTGACCTTCTCTTAGAAAATAAGGCAGGGCAAGTAACTGAGTGGCAGAGCACTTTGGGACAAGTGACCATAATTCTATTAATCTTAAAGTAGTTATGGAAAAGGATCAAAACAATCAAAAATTAAAATTCTAAATAGAAATGAGACCAATTTTGATGGAATTGGGCAGAAACTGTTAAAAGTTAATTGGGTGAGGCTATTTGCAGATAAAGGGTCAGTTGGGAAGTGGAAGGACTTTAAAAATGCAATGATGAGAGTTCAGAGACAGTATGTTCCCATTAGTATGAAGGGCAAGGCTGGTAGATGTAGGGAATGCTGGATGACCAAAGAAATTGAGATTCTAGTGAAGAAAAAGGAGCAGACATATATTAAGTTCAGACATTTGGGATCGAGTGAATTCCTAGAGGAGTATAAGGGGAGTAGGAGTATACTTAAGATGGAAGTCAGGAGCACACAAAGGAAACAAGAGATAGTTTTGGCAAATTAGATTAAGAAGAATCCAAGGAGATTCTGTAAGTTAATTAAGGGTAAAGGAGTAACTAGAGAGAAAACAGGACCCCTTAAAGATCGATGTGGTGATCTATGTGTGGAACTACAGGAAATGGGTGAGATTGAAACAAATATTTTGCCTCAGTATTTACCGTGGAGAAGGACATGGAATCTACAGAACCTGGGGAAATAAACAGATGTCTTGAAAAGTGTCCATATTACAGAAGAGGAAGTGCTGGAGGTCTTAAAATTCATAAAGGTAGTTAAATCCCCGAGACCAGATCAGCTGTTTCCTTGAACTTTGTGGGAATCTAGGGAAAGATTGCTGGGTCCCTTGCTGAGATATTTATATTATCAACAGCCACAGGTGAGCTACTGGAAGACTAAAGTTGGCGAATGTGGTGCTATAATTTAAGAAAGGCTGTAAGGAAAAGCCAGGGAACTATAGATCGGTGCGCCTTAAATCAGTGTTGGGTGAGTTGTTAGAGGGGATTCTGAATAAAGAGTTTACATTCATTTGGAAAGGCAAGGATGGATTAGGTATTGTCAACATGGCTTTGTGTGTAGGAAATTGTGTCTCACTAACTTGATTGAGCTTTTCTTGAAGAGTCGACAAAGAAGATTGAACACTATATGTTATCCATATGGACGACAGCAAAGCATTTGACAAGGTTCCTCATGGTAGACTGGTTAATAAGGTTAGATCCCATGGAATCCAGGGGAGCTAGCCAACTGGATACAAAATTGGCTTGAAGGTAGGTGACAGAGAGTGGTGTTTTTCAGACCGGAGGCTGTGACCAGTGTGTGTCACAAAGATTGGTGCTGGTCCACTGCTTTTCGCCAATTATATAAATGATTTGTATGTGAAAATAGGAGGTATGGTAGTTAAGTTTGCAGATGACACCAAACTAGGTGTAGTGGACAGTAAAGAAAGTTACCTCAGATTACAGATGGATCTTTATCAAATGGGTCGATGGGCCGAGAAGTGGAAGATGAAGTTTAATTTAGATAAATGTGAGTTGTTGCATTTTGAAAAGGCAAACCAGGGCAGGATTTATACACTTAATGGTCGGGCCCTGGGGAAGTGTTGCCGAACAAAGGGACCTAAGGGTGCATGTTCATAATTCCTTGAAAATGGAGTTGCAGATAGACAGGGTGATGAAGATGGCATTTGATATGCTTGCCTTCATCAGTCAGAACATTGAGTATAGAAATTGCATCATGTTGTGGCTGTACAGGACATTGATGAGGCTACTTTTAGAATACTACATACAATGTCATGATCATAATGAATGGTGGTGCTGGCTCGAAGGGCTGAATGGCCTACTCCTGCATCTATTGTCTATAATTCTGGTCACCGTTCTATAGAAAGGATATTGTGAAATCTAAAAGGGCGCAGGAAAGATTCACAAGGATGTTGCTGGAACTAGAGGGATTGATCTAAAGGGAGAGGCTGAATAGGCTAGGGCATTTCTAGCCTGGCGTGTCAGAGGCTGAGTGGTGACCTTAGAGAGGTTTATAAAATCATGAGGGGCATGGGTAAAATGAAAAGCCAAATTTTTTTTGTCTAGGCTGGGGGAGTCCAAAACAAGTGGGCAATAGGTTTAAGGTAAGGGGGCAAAGATTAAAAAAGGACCTGAGAAGTAACTATTTACACACAGTGGGTGGTGAGTGTATGGAACCAGCTGCCAGAGGAAATGGTGGGGGCTGGTACAATTACAAAATTTAAAAGGTATCTGGATGGGTACATGAATAGGAAGAGTTTTGAGTGAAGTGGGCCAAGTGCTGGAAAACGGGACTAGATCAGATTGGGATGTCTGATCGGTGCAGGCAAGTTGGACAGAAGAGTGTGTTTCTGTGCTGTATGACTCTAGGACTTCTTAATCAAACATGTCAGAGACAGATAGAAGGGACAGAGAGGTGGCTGCAGGTGAACTGGAGTATATAGAGCAAAACAAACAGCAGTAAGTTACAGCAGTGGAAGGGAGCTAGGGCCTATCAAACTGATGCAATTTTGTTTCAAATCTGCAGAACATTCAGTCACCGTTTTCCACTCTGATAGAAATTAAACTTCTCCACAATTTCAGACTGTGCTAAAGTTTAATATTAATAAATTAATAGGACTATAAAGCAGCAGTCAAGTCTACTCTGACATTCAATAAGATGGTGACTGACCTGATAAACCTCAACTTTCCTGCTTTTGATTCCCTTCCCGATTAAAAATCAATGTCAATTTTTTTTTACCTCAGAGGGCTGCCGAGGCTGGGTCGTTAAGTATATGCAAGGTAAAAAAAAATTCACAGATTCTCTGCCCTGAGAGAAGAAATCTCTTCTTATCTCTGTCCTCAATCTGTGACCCTTATTCTTGAGAGGATGGTCCAAGGCTCTCCCACAAAGGGAAACAATCTCTCTACGTCTCCCCTGTCAGATCCCCTCAGAATCCTGCAAGGTTCAATAATAGGCTAACTGCTAATGTTATTTTATTTCGTAATTGTCGACACGGTGTTCATTTAAGAGTTAAAATCCTACATTTGCAGCTGAGGAATTGTAAACAACTTTAGTTTAAAATGTTGGTGTTGTGTGATTTTTAACTTTATACACCCCAGTCCAACACCGGCATCTCCAAATCATGTATATTCCCAGTAATTTAGCTGCTGCATCTGGTCAGTATGTATCAGATTGTGCAGTGAACAGTCCAGGCGGAAATCTTCCCCCTAAACCCGTGGGGTTTCTTCCATTTGTAGAACGTCAAACAAATCAGGTTTCCTATTCACTGAGACGAAGCTGAAAGATGGGAAAACGCTCTCCAGCTGAAGCAAGTCTCAGGGAAACGTAACGTTTACAACAACGGAGCAGCAGTCTGCTTTAACACACACAGCTGTCGATTTAAATAAGACCAGGTCTATCAGTCCCAGTAAGAAGGAACCCGCGATGTTTAAATGCATCAGCGGGGGACCTTCAGCCGAAGTTTGGTTATAAACTCTTAAACTGGTTTTGCATTCGAGTAGAACCTACCTCAGTCTGAAGACTGGATCTTGAGAATTTTGTGTTTGCAACGCAGGTTCAACACCACCAAAAACGGAACGTCTTTTGTTTTGGAATATCCCTTTAAGTTTTTGATTGTACGATCGCCATCGATTCTGCACAGTGTCCCAGAGTAAAAGTGACCCAGGCTGCTGCCGGCTGCATTTGTTTTAAAGAGGAGGCGAGTCCACATTCAATCACTTACTGAGCAGTTTGCAACCCGAGAACTCGACGTGTGGTCGCTGCTTCAAGGCTGAGCCGGGAGGGAATCTGTTGCAGTTCAGACAAATTTAACCCCCCTGACTGATGATGATGGGTGGGGGTGGTCCACAACACCATTGGCTGGAGAGACAGAGCCTCAGGAGAAGGATCAGCCCCCGGGGGGGGGGGTGCTATCTCTGAACAAGACAATTTCACATGGACACAACTTCCCTCAAATTATGCCCAGCTGTGTTCAAACTTTCACAAGTTATTTCTCCCACCTCAAACTTTTATTGGGCTCACACTAAACCAACCAAACAAAAAACCCGAAAGAACTGCGGATGCAGGAAATCAGAAACAAAAGCAGGAATCGCCGGAGAAACTCAGCAGGTCTAGCAACATCATCTGTGGAGAGAGAGAGAAAAAAGTGTTAAGGTTTAGGAGAAGTTCAGAAGTAGGGTCGCTGTACACATCTCTCCACAGATGTTGCCAGACCTGCTGAGTTTCTCCAGTGATTCCTGTTTTTGCTCCTTCATTGGTTGTTTATGATAAGTTTGGGGTGTGACAACCAAACTTCATCAATGTTAATCCCCCGTGCACCCTGGAGATTTATTTTGACCTATATTTCCCAACAGACCTGTTCAGGGATGTTATTCCACTCCTCTGGAGCTAGTGGGACTTGAACCTGAGCCTCCCAGTCCAGGGGTAGGGTCACTACTGCACCACAAGAGGGCCCCATGCCCCATGACCTAATCAGAGCTATATGTTCCCCAAACTTTCGATTTCCCCAAACTGAGTCTGAAACCCTGCACAAGAAACTCAAGATAATTGTATTTCTATAAATGTATGGGATGTAGGTGTCTGTGGGGCCAGATTTACTTACCAGGAGAGCTGTGAGGCTGGAGTCACATAAAGACCAGACCGTAAAGGAATTCTGTGAATCAAATGGATATCTTTACCAATCCACAGGAATGCCATTAGACAAGCATCTAATCTAATTCCAGATTTTAATCTGAAATATGGAAATTGAAACCATAGAGTCATACAGCATAGAAACAAACTTTTGGTCTAACCTGTCTATGCCAATCATAATCTCAAACTAAACTAATCCCATCTGCCTGCTCCTGGTCCATATCTATCCAAACCTTTCTTGTTCATGTACTTGTCTAAGTGTCTGTTAAACAATGTAACTATGCTCACATCCATCACTTCCTCAGGGAATTCATTCCACATGCAAACCACCCTCTGTCCAGAACCAGCCTGCGGCTCTGGACTGCTAGTCCAGTCATGTTGGCAAATAATCAAGGAGGCTGATCAAGGAGGAGATAAAGGTTGACCTTTATCTCAAGGGGATTTGGAAGAGCAGACACAATGAGCCGAATGGCCTAATTCTGCTCCCATATCATATCTGATGGGGTTGGAGTATCATCAGCGTAAGAAGTCTTACTGCAACTGTACAAGGTGTTGGTGAGCCCACATCGGGAGCACTGTGAGCAGTTTGTGTTCCTCTTATTAAAGAAGAAGACACTAGGATAATCCCTGGTAGGAACGGATTGCTTTATGGGCCAAGGTTAAACAGGTTGGGACTCTACTTTGTGGAGTGTAGAAGAATGGGAGGTGATCTCATTGAAACATATCAGATTCTAAAGGGGCTTGACGGGGTCAATGCTGAGAGGATGTTTCCCCTCATGGGACAGTGTAGGGTCGGAGGGCACTGTCTCAGATTAAAGGGATGCCTATATAAGATTGAGATGAGGAGAAATCTCCTCTCTTAGTGGGTTGTGAGTCTTTGGAATACTTTGCCATAGAGAGCTGTGGGGGCAGAATCCTTGTGTATATTTAAGGCTGAGATAGATTCTTGATCAGTTGGGGAATCAAGGGTTATAGGGAGAGGCGGGAACGTGAGGAATGTTGGATCAGCCATGGTCCTATTGAATGGGGGTGCAGGCTCAAGGGGCCAAATGGTCTACTCCTGTTCCTAATTCTTATGATTGCCATCATCACCTCCAGGGCTATGAAGAGGGAAGGTATGGTCCCCTGTTAAAAATATAAGTCAATAGCATGGTCAGAGAAGTATTTTTGCAGGTTGGTTTTCGATACTTGGAGAAATCAGTGGTGAGAATCAGTTGGAGTGAGTTCACACACTAACGGAGCTGCAATTGTTTTATTACAGCAGTCACTGTAAAAATAATTTATTGTCAAAGTGGGAGACGGGCAGGTAGCTCACCATCTGGATACAGAGAACTTTATCCAGACCCATGGTGCTGACATATCCTATCCCCATTCAAATGATTTGTTATTAGTTTGATTCTGCAAACAGTCTTTTTATGAGTCAGAATAAAATCTGATGAAAGATCCTCTGTTATCTAAGTGGTGCTCCTGTACATTATAATTACATTACACATAGGATGTTACATTGCAGTTTTAAACAGGCTGATACAACAAGCTTATCAGATGTTGGTGTTATTTTGAGCTATTGTTACTTTATATGGTTACATAATTCTTGTTGCTGAACAGCATTACTGTATATACTGACCTACCTAATTACTTCACAGCTCACAGCAACTGTGCATCTACCAGGAGTAACTATTTAAATATTGCATTTCCAGCCATATTGCAATGCATCATTGATGATAGGCAGCATCAAAGACTATGTTTACTTTCCTAGTGCAGGGAACACTAGAGATGTTGTGATGACCCCACAGTGACATACATCTTTAACAATCAGCATCCGATACCATCACAACCGCCATTCACTCACCTTCATTCAGAGAGGATGCCTTTGCGACCATAAGACCATAAAATATAGGAGCAGAATGAGGTCATTCAGCGCATTGAGTCAACTCCATTTTCATTGGTGTTGCCTTGCATTGGAATGCATTATTGGATCATTAGTATCCCAAAGTCAATAAATATCAACAGAATTAACTGGAGAAATTTAGCAGGTCTGGCAGTCTAACCAAAAAAAGACCATGTGTGGAGTAAGGCTTTTACTTTTGTTTTTTTTTTCATTTATTCAATCACTCTTAGCAATAAGAGTAGAAGGGATGGAGGCTCGGGCAGCTGCATGTTCCTCTTGCAGTAGGTGGGAGGTAAGGGTCACTACTATTGTCCCTGCTGACTTTGCTTGCAAGAAATGCACCCAACTCCAGCTCCTCACAGACCGTGTTAGGGAACTAGAGCTGGAGCTGGATGAACTCCAGATCATTCGGGAAGCTGAGGGGCTGATAGAGGTGTGTTATAGGGAGGTTGTCATACCTAAGTTATAGGATAAAGATAGCTGGGTGACCATCAGGAGAGGGAAAAGGAATAGGCAGACACTACAGGGATTCCCCATGGCTGTTCCCCTCAATAATAAATATACCATTTTAAATACTGTTGGAGGGGACAACCTACCAGGAGGAAGCCATAGTGACCAGGTTTCTGGTATTGAGCCTGCCTCTGTGGCTCAGAAGGGAAGGGGAAAGAATAGGAGAGCGATAGTGACAGGAAGGAGAGCAATAGACAGGAGATTCTGTGGTTGCGAGCTAGACTCCTGGATGGTATGTTGCTTCCCGGGTGTCAGGGTGAGGGATGTCTCAGATCATGTTTACCAGATTCTTAAGGGGGACAGTGACCAGCCAGAAGTCATGGTACTCATCAGTACCAATTACATAGGTACGGAAACGGAGGAGGACCTGAAAAGAGAATACAAAGTTAGTTTGGAAGCTAGAAGGCAGGACGAGCAGAAGAGTAATCTCAGGATTGCTACCAGTGCCACGTGCTAGTGAGGCTAGGAACAGAGAGTGAGTGCAGCTGAACGCGTGGCTGCAGGGCTGATGTAGGAGAGAGGGCTTCAGAAATCTGGATCATTGGGATACCTTGTGGGGAAAGTGGGACCTGTACAATAAGGACAGGTTGCACCTGAAATGGAGGGGCACCAATATCCTGGGCAGGAGGTTTGCTAGAGCTCTTCGGGAGGGTTTAAATTAGTTGGGCAAGGAATGGCGACTGGAGCAATGTATCAATGATTGAGTAGGTAGTGAACAGCCAGATATAGCCTTCAGACAGTGAGGAGGGATAGGTACTTGATGTGATGGGCTGAAGTGTGTCTATTTCAATGCATGAAGTATCAGGAATAAGGGTGACAAACTCAGAGCGTGGATCAGTATTTGGAACAATGATGTTGTGGCCATAACGGAAACTTGGGTATCACAGGGGCAGGAATGGTTGCTGGATGTTCCAATGTTTAGATGTTTCAAAAGGAATGGGAAGGGAGATAAAAGACGTGAAGGAGTGGCATTCCTAATCAGGGATAGTATCATTGAGTGGATTTGTCTACAGAGTCAATATGGGTGGAAGTCAGAAACAGGAAAGGAGAAGTCACTTTATTGGGAGCTTTCTACACACTCCCAACAGCAATAGAGACACGGAGGAGCAGACTGGGAGGCAGATTTTGGAAAGGTGCAGAAATAAAATGGTTGTTGTCATGGGTGACTTTAACTTCCCTAATATTGATTGGAAACTCCTTAGTTCAAATAGTTTGGATGGAGCAGTTTTTGTCAGTTGCATCCAAAAAGGGTTCCTGACACAATATGTAGATAGGTCGATAGAAGGGAGGCCATATTCGATTTGGTGCTTGACAACTAACCAGGTCTGGTGTCAGATCTCTCGGTGGGAGAGCATTTTGGTGATAGTGATCACAATTCCCTGATCTTTACTATAGTCATGGAGAGGGATAGGAGCAGACAGTATGGGAAAGTATTTAACTGGGGGAGGGGTAGCCCTTAAATAACTTGTCTGAGTAACCATTATTTAAGTGTATGATATGAGACTGCAAAAAAGTTATTTTCCTCTATTTACTTGATAGCCACACACACCAATGCACTTGCTGCTGAGGCAAAGTTGGAGCAGAAATACTAAATATTTTTGCTTTTCCCCCAAAGCCTGCAGAAATGCCAATATCAACTAAGTTTCATCACCTGGGATACAAATAAAGGAGCTCTCTCAATCTAAATGGGGAGACTGTGATGCAGTGATTATATCACTGGGTTGGTCCTGAAGTAACCCAGGGCAATGCTGTGGGGACAGAGATTCAAATTAACACATTGTTTAAATTCAATTAACTAAATCTGCAATTTCAACTTAGTGATAATGAAACCACTATCCATTATAGTTGAACCCCATCAGGGAAGCAAGGATGTCTATTGTTCTTGTCTGGTCTACATGTGACTTCAGACTTACAGCAATGTGGTTGATTCTCACTTCAAAGGCAATTCAGGATGTGCAACAACTTCTGGCCTTGCACATGATGTTGTCATCATGTAAACGTAATAAATATCAGCCATGTGGGAAATGGATAATCTGTCATCGATTGCAAAACACCCTGGGGAATTTCCATTTGCAATGTTTGGCAAAATGTACATGACATTTGTTGAACTAACAGTCAGGAAATTCATTGATGTGACATTAAAATTTCTGATATCAAAATAGAGAAGTAGAAAAAGCATCTGGATGGGATTATGAATAGAGAGGGTTTAGAGGGATAAGTGTCTAGTGCTGGCAAATGGGATGAGAATAGATTAGGATATCTGGTTGGCATGGACGAGTTGGACTGAAGGGTTTGTTTCCATGCTATGACTCTGTGACTCTATGACCAGCAGATCAATGCAAAAGATAAGGCCGAAGCATTTGCATCCTTTTCAGCCAGAATTGCTGAGTGATGGTCTATCTCATCCTGAGATCCCAAGCATCACAGATGCCAGTCTTCAACCAATTCAGTTGACTCCATGTGATAGCATAGAATGGTTAAAGAGAATTGATACAGGAAATTATCCATCCTTAGAGAATGAGGCTGGGGAAGTAAGAATAGGGAACCAGTAAATGGCAGAGTTGAATAACTTCTTTGCATCAATTTTCACAGTAGAAGACACTAATAGCATTCCATCTTCACTAAATGATTAATCAACAAAAGGAAGAGAGGAAATAAATGCAATGACTGTCACAAAAGAAAAAGTGTCAGGGAAACTAACGGGACTAAAGACTGATAAATTGCCTGGAACTGATGGGATGTATCCTGGGATATTAAAGGAAGTAGCTACAGAGATAATGGATGCACTGATATTAATCTTACACCAAAAGTCCATAGATTCTGGAAGTCTAAGAGGATTGGAAAACTGACAATGCAACATCTTCAATTTAATAAAGGAAAAAGCTAAAAGAAAATCAGTTAATTATAGGCCAGTTTAGCATAATGTCTGGTACTGAAAAATGTTGATGTAATATCAGAACATTTCAAGCAGAGCAGTGATGGCTTCACAAAGGGGAAATAATACCTGACAAAATTCCTTAAAATTTTTAAAGTAGCTACCAAGCAGGATAGATAAGGATAGCAGAGGACTAATACCTTTGGGTTTTCAGAAAGTGCCACACATTAAGCATTTAAAAGCATTTAAATCTGGATGGTACTTGAACAGGAAAGATTTAGAGGGATATGGGCCAAATGCTGGCAAATGGGACTGGATAAGGATGAGAAATGGGTGGCACGGTGGCTCAGTGGTTAGCCCTGCTGCCTCAGAGCACCAGGGGACCCGGGTTCGATTCCAACCTTGCGCGATTGTCTGTGTGGACTTTGCACATTCTCCCCATGTCTGCGTGGGTTTTTTCCGGGTGCTCTGGTTTCCTCCCACAGTCTAAAGATG
The DNA here is from genome assembly GCF_047496795.1 of Chiloscyllium punctatum. Taxonomy (NCBI): domain Eukaryota; kingdom Metazoa; phylum Chordata; class Chondrichthyes; order Orectolobiformes; family Hemiscylliidae; genus Chiloscyllium; species Chiloscyllium punctatum. The sequence continues at coordinate 64,709,923 of NC_092778.1, read as the reverse complement.
TGATGTTAGCTGGATTGGCCATGTTAAATTGACCATAGTGTCCAGAGATGTGTGGGTTAGGTGGATTAGTCATGGGTAAAGCAGGGTTACAGGGATGGGGTGTGGGGGGTCTGGGTGGAATACTCTTGGGTGTGTCATTGCGGACTTGATGGGTCAAATGGCCTGTTTCCACACTGTAGGGATTCTATCGTTAATTTGGTCAGCATGAATGATTTTCAGTGCTCTACAGCTCTCTGACTCTAAGAGCCCATGGTGTTCGAGACAGTAAATGAGCATGAATAGGGGATTGGTTAACAAATGGATGATAGACAGTAGGATATGGGGGGCATTTCAGGATGGCAACCTGTAACTAGTGGAGTGCGACAAGGATTAGTGCTGCAGCTTCAATTACTTACAACATACATTACTGACTTGGATGAGGAAAGTGGATGTACTATTACCAGGTTTGTGGATGACAAGGTGGGAAGCCAAGTTTTGAGGTTGACTCAAAAGAGTCTGCAGAGAAATCTTAAGCCAATGGACCAAATATTGGCAGATGAATTGCACGGAGGAATTTTGGAGTGCTTGTGCATAAATCACAAAAAGCTAGCATTGAAGTTCAGCAAGTAGTTGGGAAGGCAAATGGAGTGGAATGTTGACCTTTATTTCAAAGGGAATGGAGTATAAAAATAGGGAAGTCTTGCTAAACTAGACAATAGAATAGATAGCAATTTATTGGTCACTTATATTCTTTACAAAAAAAACAACGAAAAGTGTTTAAATCGCCACACTCCATGTTGTTGTATCCCGATAATCTTATCAGAACATAGGGGCTGCTTTCTCATTAGGGAGAGAAGCAACTAGTGCTGATTTAACCTGAGGTCCACCAGACCACAGGTGAGGGAGGAGGTTGAGAAGGAGAGTCCTTCATGGTAACCTCAAACCAGGGATGGGAATTGAACACATGCCGTCGACATCACATTGCTCTGTACACCACACTCCATATTAATAGTAGAAATCATATATATAAAAAAAATTAAGACAAAGTTCATCTTTGTTCAATTCATGGCTCATGGGTTCCCAAGGTCGAGGAAGAGACAGGAACCGCTTTCCCTCACAATGCAGAAAGCCAACATGGAAGCTGCTGAATCCTGCGTCGGGTCACCAGACTGTGGTGGTAGGAAGGAGAAAGTGAGGACTGCAGATGCTGGACATCAGAAAAGCACAACCGGTCAGGCAGCATCGGAGGAGCAGGAGAATCGATGTTTCAGGCATAAGCCCATCATCAGGCAGGTAGGAGAGTTATGGTTCCTGAGCCCATCTGTGTCTGATCACAAGTCTGTCATGTTCTTCTTTTTGTATTAAAAAATCATTTATGTTTAAAAATATCTCCTTTTAATGGCTTCGGTGGAGGGAGGATGTTTTGGGAGGCTGGTGCAGCAGCAATTGGGGTGTGGTCCATTCCTTCTGGTCACTGTGGCCACACCCTGGTGGGTCCTGCAGAGTGGGTGGTCTGCTTAGTTGGGGTGGTGGGTTCAACCCAGGATTTCAACAAGGCACTCGTCAGACCAGAACTGGAATACTGTGAAGTGTTTTGGGCCCTTTTATCCAAGGAAAGATGGACAGGCATTGGAGACAGTCCGGAAAATATTCATTTGACTGATCCTGGGTACAGAGGGACTGTTTTGTGGGGAGTGTTGAGTAGGTTGGGCTTGTACTCATTGGAGTTTAGAAGAATGAGAGGAGACTTTGTTGAAACATACAAGATTCTCAGAGGACTTCACAGGGTTGATATGAAAAAGTTGTTTACCCTTGGAGTCCAGAGGGTATACATGCAAATAAGGGGTCACCCATTAAGACAGAGATGAAGAGGAATTTATTCTCACTGAAGGTAGTGAATATGAATTTTAAAAAAATTTTTGGGTATAGAAGCAGGGTCAATAACTGTGTTTAAGGTTGAGCCACACGGAGTTTAAATCAGTATGAGAAACAAGGGATATGGGGCAAAACCAAGGAAGTGGAGTTGAGGATCATCAGATCAGCCATTGAATGGCAAAACAGACTCAATGGGCTGAAAGACTCCTACAACCTACAGCAGTTTGCAATCTTCTGGGCTCAATGTTGAATTCAACACCTTCAGATTGTGAACCCATTCCTTCCCTTTCTTTTAGCTTTACTTTTTACACTCTCTGTCAACAACCTACAGCCCCTCAACTCCAGTGGGATTGTCTGTTCTTTCCTGCCTGGCAGTTAGACCCACCATTGTTCTGCCATTTTCACATTCCGATCACTTAATCTGAACTATCAGCAACCTCCCCCCACCCCTGACTATTGCATAAACGCTGCCCCCTCTACACTTCACTTCAGCTTTAACGAAGATTCATCTAGACTTGAAACATTAGCTTGTGCTCACTCTGCCTGACCTGCTGTGATCTCCAGCATTGTTTGTTTTCAGTTATAGTCTTAATTATGTCCTGTCACACAAAAGCAAGACAAACAGAAATGATCAATTACTACCCCGTCAGTCTACTCTCAAACATCAGTAAAGTGATGGAAGGTGTCATTAACAGTGCAATCAAAAAGCACTTGCTTTGTAACGACCAACTCAAGAATGCTCAGTTTGGGTTCTTCCAGAATCATTCAATTCCTGATCTCTTTACAACGTTGGTTTAAAAATGGACAGAACAGCTGCAATCCATTGTTCCTCTCCAGGACATGAATACGTTGTCACAAAGACAGGTTGCTGGAAATGCTCAGCAGGTCTGGCAGCGCCTGTGAAGAGAAATCAATTAATGTTTCAGGTCTGGTGATCCTTCCGCTGAGCTTTTCCAGCAACTTCTGTTTTTGTTTCTGATTTACAGCATCCGTAGTTCTTTTGATTTTTATCATGAATACCTTGTGTCTTGGTGGCAAAACTATAGGATAAGAGCATGACTGTTTTGTATATAAATTGTATTTTATACTTGGTTTGTTAAAATTCAGCACTCCATTTATGATAAAGAATCGCTTCACCACACATATGGATACTAATAGACCAAGAAACCTTCCAAATTCAGTCATAGCTACTCCAACATCATTCATGTGTCAAATTTCCATTTACTTAACAATTCACATTTATTTCCACATCCATTGTTGCCTTTTCAGATTCAACTACACTGTACAGTTTGGTATCAATTGTGAATTTAACTCATTTACACTGAGCTTCAGAAATGTCCATATCAGATAGCATAATAAAAACAAACATAATCCAACATTAAGTCCATTTACAATCTGAAACCACTTTTGTTTGTTAATTGAGTCATTTTGTTGGTTATATTTAGATGACAGGTTTGATCCTCTGCAGGTAGGTGTGCTGTACTTGTTCATATGTTGTAAGTATATATAATTGCAAACAGGTTAATGTTAAAATTCAAGAGAGAAATGTTCGTCATTACCATGACAGCTTTTCAATTGCTGCATAAATCCCTTCGTGGGGTTTTGACTAAAGTTTGATTTGTTTGTCTCTCAGATGCAGGCTCAAAGCTCACTGTTGCACACAGGAAATTATTAATTGGTGACAGCTCTGCATGTTTTAATAATTGTTTATGCTATGTAAGAGATCATTAGTTATACCTCTATGTAGAACTAGCAGACTTATCTAACCTTACTTGGAATGCAGAGAAATGTGGGGCTAAATAACATTCTCGCCCTGTTCTGAACATCTGACATTAATAAAGAAAATGTCACAAAGGGTCACTTCTTCCAGTGCGTGTGCTGGACAGCAGGAACTGGAATGGAAACCAAATCAAATCAAATCAAACCCACTACAAACTCAGATCCCACTTGGCATTTTGCTTTAGTTCTACAGAGCAACCCTGTGAAGGAAATCTGAATTTCTAAAAACCAGAATCTCAATTATTTATTAAGATTGTCAGTACTAGGAAATAAATCCAGATGTTTGTACTAAATATTACAAAGTTTCCATTTCCACATGCCAGTGACGCCCACATGTTGTGAAAGAATGAAGTAACCCAGCTGCCAACTAATAGGTAGTTCCAGGGTTTTGATCCAACAATGATTGAGAAACAGACATATTTCCAAGTTAAAGTGGTGTTTGATTTGGAATGGAACTTGTAGGTGGTAAGGTTTCCATGCACCTGTTGTCTTTGCTATTCTTGGTGTGAGAATTTGCTAATTTGAAAGGAGCTTTTTGAAGGAATATTGGTGAGCTGCTATAGTGCACTTTCCACATGATATATACTGTAGACAGAGATTTAGTGGTGGAGTGACTGGATATTTTTAAGGTGGTGAACTGGGTACCATTCAAGTGAACCGGATTAGGTATTAGAGCAGGACTCATCCAGGTCTGCAGAGTATTCAATCATGCTCCTGACTTGTTAATTAGATGACTTTGGGGTGCCAGTGGAATTTTACCACAGAATACTGAGTCTCCAATTTGTTTGTGAAGGTACAATGTGTTCGTGGCTGGTCCAGTTACATCTCTGATCAAAGGTGACCCTCAGGATGTTGATGGTAGGGGAACCCCACAATTACAGTTTCAAGGGGAGACACTTTCACTGTCTCTTGTTGGAAAAGGTTATTTACTGGCACATTTGTAACATTTATGTTACCTTTCACTCAGTAGTCCAACACAGAATATTTTCCAGGTCTGCTACATGCAGGCACAAACTTTCTTCAGTTGAAGAGTGACAGGTGCAACTCAATGCTGCACAATTACCAAAGAAGATTCTCACTTCTTAACATTATGATTGAGAAACAGCATTGATGTAACAGCAGTTGGATCTAGGAAATCCTGTAATGATGCCCTGGTTCTAAGATGACTGACTTCCAAGAAGCACAACTACCTTCCTTTGGGCTTGATTCAACTCCAGCCAATCAAACTTCCTCCTCCTACCAATTGACTGCAGTATTACTAAAGCTTATTGATGCCAGACCCTATCAAATGCTGGCTCCACATCACATCTGAAATTCAGCTCTTTGCCATCATAGCTGAATACAAACTGTGTATGCATGGCTGGAAGTTTTCTTGGATCCGTTATCATTGAGAATAGAGATATTCATGGAGCCTTCTGCTGCTGTCAGCATTTAATCATCCACCACTATTCACAAATTCACCAGGACTGTAGAAATGTAATCTGATTTATCAAATGTAAGATTCCTTCGTTGTCAATAACATTCTGGTTCCATGTTTAAGATGAATGATGTAGCCCCATCTTTGTTTAGGGGTGCACTCTCCCCAATGACACTCATTGAACTAGAACTAGTTTGCCTGGCTTGAGTCTAATTGAAGTGTGAGAGGAATATCCTGCATCATTAAGTTGCAGATTATAGAATTCTGCTGCAGCCAGATGGTACATTGTATCTTAATGATGTCTAGTTTTGAGCTGCTAAGTTAGTTCCAAATTTATCCCATTCAGCACTGTGGTACTGCCAACTCAAGATGGATGTAGTTCTCAGAGTGAAGATGGGACTTTGCCTCAAAAAGGATTATGTGGTGAACACTTTAGAATTGGTGGACAGATTTTTTTCTACAGGTACAATGGCCAGGATAAAGAGATTTCCCTTATACACCTGTTGCAGATTGTCCCCACAGATACGCCCTTGAGACTCAGTCAACAATGGTGCAGTCAAAGCACTAGGTGACAATGAAATATTCCAGCCACAGTACATTGTGTCCTGGTGTTAAACATTCAGGCACAGTGATTCATGAGAGAGGGTGGCTTATAGTATTCAGCTCAAGGTCTCCTTGCTGGTGTTTCAGCTGATGCCATAAGGCTTCATGAGGTGAGGAATTCATGTTGAGAATTTCCTTCTCTAATGTATATCACAGCACCACCATCTCTGCTGGACACAGAAGAGTATCTGGGTAATTATTGGAAACGTTATGATTCTGAGAGCATGGCTATGTTAGGCCGTTCCTTCCTGAGTCTGTGGAATAGCTGTCCCAGTTTTAGTATGTCTTCAGCTATTAGTGAGAAGGCTGACCAGGCTTGATCGGCCTTTCTTCTTCAGTGGTTAGTCAATCTCCTTGGTCAAGTTATGACACCACCACAACCATAGTCCGAGGTAGGTCTTCAACCTGGACCTTCTGGCCTAGAGATAGGGACACTGCCAAAGCACCACAAAGATGAATCTAATGACTAGGTGAGTATTGGGTAGTTTGCTTTTCCAACATTTTTGATTATAGTTTGATATAACTGAGTACCTGGCTAGGCCAGTTTAAACCGGAGTTAAACATGTTGCACCTCCAGACCTGGTGAGGATTAGCATTTCTTTTCCTGATGAACAGTAATAAAGAAAACAGCTTCTACGATAATCCAGTTTTGAGGAAGGGTTGATCACTGTTAACTGATATATCTCCACAGGTTCTGCTAGACGTGCTGAGTTTTTCCAGCAATTTCTGTTTTTGTTTCTGATTTTTAGGATCTGCAGTTCTTTCAGTTTTTATCTATGACAATCCAATCACTTTATGGTCTGCATTAACGATATGTTATTTTATTTAGTTAATTGAATTTAGATTCCTCAACTGTAAACTTGTTTTAAACATACATTAGAAAGCTTAAATAATAAGTTGAGGTTTTAAATTAAACTATAATCAGCAATGTTAGGACAATACATCCTGTATCTACACCCTAGTTACTTCCAAAAATGAAAAATGACAAAACATATATCTGCAAATATAAAGCTACAATTGGATAAAAATGTTTTATTTGGTTTCTGGATGCCTGATATACTATTAAATAAACAAAGAGTTGACTACAGCTTACATTTCAAATGACAGTTCTCATGAGAAATGTTTACACAGGGTAAAGCACAAATGAGGATTAGCCAAGTTCAGCACATATATGGACACACAATTAATAGCACTGGAACAAATTCAGATGCACTGGAAACTTTCTTTAAACCCTGCAATGGATTTCCCTCAAGACACTAACACTTCATTAAAATTTAACCGTCTGCCTTGTCTTATTTGCTTCCGACACATGCATTAAAATAAATGTTTCTGCTTGGATGTTGTAATTGAAAGTTAATGGGGAATAATAGATGCAAAAATTAAAAGGGGAGAACCCTTGACAATCTTATCCTATAGTTAGTTTCCCACCAGTGTATAATTGTCTTTTCATCCATTTTGACTGCTACCTAAATGCATTCCCTGTAATGGGCATAGGTTCAAGACTCCTGAGCACCCGCCATTGTTTTGCCATCAGTAAGCCTCCCAAAGCTAATGTGCAACGCTCTTTAACAGGGGAATAAGGGAAAAGAAATAGAGGACAAATCAAGCCAATATAGAAATCAGGTAAAATACAATCTGGGAAGAGGAACAATTAATGTTTCAGTTCATAATGACTCTCATTAACTGCAACTTCACAGATACTGCCTGACCTGATTATTTTGAGCATATCGTTTTTTAATTTCACATTGCTAGCATCTGCAATATTTTTCTTTTGTGAACAGTTATCATCAGCTGTATGATCACAAGTCAATTCCCAGCAATTTAGCTGGAAACTGGTGGATAACTGAGGGAGAATATAAGACAATAAGGCAAATACCTAAACTATGACGTTAGAGATCATGATAACTGGTGACATAGTTTACAAAGAAATTAAGGTCTCAGCAACCTTTTTATTTTTACTTTACTTTTAGTTACAGTTAGTTATTCCTGTTCCTATTTATGCTCATAAAGCTGTTAAACTTGGCATCTTATTCCTCAGTTCTCATGATTGATGCACTGGTGACAATTTCCATTCTGCTGCAGATGAGACACTTTCTTTGGATTGTTACCACAGTGATCAACAAACAGGTCTCATTTAGATTATTACACAACGTCATGTATATTTAAACAAAAAGAATCAACACAATGTGTATTTGACAAACCACTTGGAATAGCAAAGAATTAATTACCAGTTTTGAAGAAAGGATCTACACCATACTCAAAGGTGAACTTTGTAACGGTTGCAGAAGGTTTATGTTTTTCTAATTGTTTTTAAATCATACACTGTATGAAAAATGCACTCAATCTCACTTGGCTTCTGCCACCAAGGCTCAAGCAGACCAGAGAATCTTTTGTTTTTGTTTAGGAGCTTTTGGTGGGGACTTCACAAATTTCTCTCCCACTGACTTCAGTGGTGTTTTTTTTTAAAAAGAGTTTCCTTCAGTGCAGTACTCTCATATAAGGGATTATTGATTTTCATTTCATGGTTTTATGTCTGAAGGCATTTCCGTCATGAACTTGGAGTTTGTAGTCCTTGGTTTCCTGTGTTCTGTTTCGCTGCTTTCTGCCTTTTTTTGTTTTTTAATTTCTGTTGTTTCTTACCAACTGGCTTCTCATTTCCATTAACTCGCTTCAGGGTGGTATGGTTTTCTCCATTTAATTTTTGCTCAGCAAAAGAGAAAAAAAAAATTAGTAAGGACATCTAATACATATAATCTTAAATAGACCAACATGTCCTCTCTGACCAGTTTTATAAGAGAACTCAATTTTCATTACCATAAATGGCAAATAGTTCACTTTAAATTAACTACACAGTTAAGTGTCTCTGTTGCACACAAAATCACATGCTCATATAAGGGAGAACAATTAAAATTCTTATAATTTTCTACTCTTCATTGTATCATCTCAGCTAAGAATTCTCTTGACTGTTTATAAGGTTGGCAGAAGCCAAGTGAGACTGAGTGCATTTTTCATACAACTGTGATTTAAAAGCAACAAGAAAAGCATAAATCTTCCGCAACCTTTACAAAGTTCAGCTCTGAGAATTATCCAGCATCTTCAACAGGATCCAACAGTACATCATATTTAAAGTTAATTAGGTAGAAACCTAAGACAACACAATAATGGCTACGATTAATTGCGTCCATATGTGAAAACACCCACAGACACAGAAATGTGCGTTTAGCAGGGGGAAAAAAAAGGTCCAAAAATGGCGTATTAAACAAACCAGAGTAAAATCTGTGTCATCCAGCACACATCAGGAACAGATGATGCCAAAAATAAAACAAATATGTGGAGAGTTACTACAACAGCAACAGTAATGAGGTGGTGTTGAAATGAAATGCATTGACTTATGCTGTGATGCATTTCAGTGTCTCAGGAAGGATGAGCTGATAGTTAAAGACAACAAAGACACCGTGTATAAAGCATAGTAGAGAAAACAGCCCCTTAAAACAGAGAAAGGAATTGCTGACATGAAAACAAATACTGCACAGCGCTCATCATGCTGCCTTGTTCCTCTTGTACCACTTTCTGGCTGGTTAGAGAGAGATTTATATTGCATTCTGTGTTTGCTAAAGATGGAGAAATAAGCACAAATTCAATCAGAATAAACAAATCAATCTCAAAGAGAAAATAGTTTGCGATCAGAGGGGATACCAGTGATTGTGGCTCGTGGAGCATTGTGGTTGCTATGGTACTGGATGACACGAATTTTACTGTACTTATTGAGGTGGTAATCCAAAATACTTAATAAAAATAATTATGACATCAGAAAACCAAACAACCTTGGAAGGAGAGGAGAGAGATATGAGCGAGGGAATCCTTCATCTGGCGAAGTTCCAGAATTGATGCATCCATGTCGCTGTAGCAGATCTCAAAAGGAGCCTTGGCTCACTTCATTGTGGGGACAGACTGGAGATAGGGGATGACTTACTGCAATTTTGCCTTCTTTGTGACCGGTTGTTCTTCAATGGGAACTAGCTGTGGTATTTCTTCCTCCGTGGAGAGTTTCTTGGCAATAGAAGGTTTTGATTTTTTTGACTTCTTCTCCACTGTCTTAACAAGAACACGTTTAACAGCAGTAGACAGAATTTTTGATTTCACAACTTTTGTCTTCTTCTGCTTCTTCTGAAAAATGTTCATAGTGAAAATAGTTTGAGATATTACTCGCTTTTCAGGCTGAAGTTGTTAGAAAGCAAAGACTAAATTTCAGAAATGAACAAGAATTACTATGTATTACAATTAAGGTAAATAGTCATAAACTGTCATATACATTATAAAATAATACTCTAATTCCCTTATAAACCCCTTTACATCACACAAACACAGAGAATGCAAAGACAGTGGGGAAGACCTGCAAAGATAGCTCAGTAATCTTTGTCGACAAATTCTGTTGAGTTGGTTCTTGCTATTCCAAATATTTCTTCCTGGCTTTTCTTTTCCAAATGCTTCCACTGGCTTGCAAACACCAGAGGGTGGCTGGATCATTTGTAAGATGTCTCTGATTTATCAATTAAAAGTTGTGGCTTATTGTGACTGCTAAAGGAAAGATTAACTGATTTTCTTCTAGTATAAAATGAGTTTTGACTGCAGAGAAGAGAGAGACCACTTCTAAGCTTGTGGAAATCAAATCCTTTCTCTGTAACTTGTTTCTGAATCCATGTTGTTCCATTACCTGACAACAGGTCACATATCAATTGGATTGCCTTTGTCATTGGTAACGAGTCACTTGTATATAATAGCATCTCCTTGAAGCTGTCTGACAGCTCCACATCCACACATGGTAACTGACACACCAACACTATTTCCAGCATTAATTTCTGGAAGTCACGTTTGCACATGAACTTCAGTGACACATGCAGAAGAAATAAAATTCAGCAGGATCATTGTTCCATAGACCAATCAACTACTCACTGCCACCCAGCTGCATCCGTATACAGAATCACATCTCTAATTTGGCTCCAACCACTTCAATTAACATTTGTTCAAACAGTTTTTATGATACTTGCAATGGGAGTCATGCAGCCATCCTTTCAAAACACTAGTTTTAAGATATTCCTTTCTCATTTCAGTTCACAATTTTGGCAAGCCCAAAAATAAAAAGACATATTCCTTAATGCCTTAAGGAAATGAAACATCATTTCAAAAAAGTGTTTCATTACAAAGCAAGCTATAGACTAACAATAAAACAAAAGACTTACCATGCCCCCTTACCCCAATACAGTCTTAGTATTTCTTAAACTTTTAACTGATTTCAATATTTGGGACAATGCACCTGCAACTACATTATATCTTTTCCAGTGAGATGAATAATCTTTATATTAAATGGTTGTAACAAGACTCCATCTGAATAGGCTGGCGTTCTAAATATTAAACTTTTCAATGAGGGCCGATGGATTTTGATCAGTGTAAATTAGCACTCTCTCTTATTCCCACGTCTGATACAGATCTCAAAGCGCTGAAGAGCCAACAATAACCTCAGAGTCTCTTTTTCCATGGTTAAGTGCGTCTTCTGATATACGCTTAGTTTCTTGGAAAAGTACCTCATTGGTGTCTCTATTCCCAATTTAGTATCCCATAACAAGACAGCACCAATGTGCCAATCACCTGCATCAATTGCCATTTGGAAAGGCCTGGAAAAGTCAGGGGCGACAGACACTGGTTCATTTATTAAGATTGCTGTCAGCTTCTCAAATGTTGCTTAGCATCTGCTGACCATACAACTTTCGATTGTTAAGGTGTACAGCTATTGTGCTGAAATTACGTACAAATTTCCAATAAAATCCACGTTCTTAAAACCTTGATTTCTCACTCAGTTTTATTATTAGGGAATTCTATTAGAATCTTAACATTCACTGACCTTGACGACACTTCTCTCCTTGATCAACAATATGTCCCAAACAAGTTACTCTTGTTGTCACAAATTTACTTTTGGCTAAATTTATTATTAAACCATCCAATGGTAATTACTAACAAATCACAATATCTTCAGATCATGGTTGCATGTGGCTTATGTATGCAGCGCAAGCCATTAGAAACATACAGTTGAAAACAATAATCCAGACATTTTACAGCAGAAGCACAACCTTGTTTGCAGCTATTCTGTTTATTTCAAGAGAGTAACTGTTATGATGGAACAAGGAGCACACCAAGTCCAATTTGCCAGGCTCTGTCTGTTCACACATATTCTAAATCCATAATCCACACACGCTGTCTAGTCAAATGGATTTCCTGAGGAGTCAGAATTGCTGTGGCAATGTACATTCTTTCAAGCATGTTGTAGTGATGGTGGAAAGTCCAACTTTCATTCCATTGTTTGACAGACCAGGAATCTTTCTTTTACCTCGTGCCACTGATACATGTTGTAAGGATTTACACAAGTTGATACTCAATGTACTTAGCACATTAGAACTGGGTGCCCAAGGAAGCATCATTCATAGAGTGGCACTGGATCTAGAGCTTCTGGATCAGAGGCAGGGACACTACCCAATGGACACTTAAAATGGAATTAGTGAAGTAATTTCAAAGTACAAAGGTAACCGGCTATTCCTCACTGGAAAGATAAGGTCTACTCAGGGAAGTGAATTTTGCCGTGGGTCCTCGTATGACTCAGCAAGCTGATTGTCAATACACAAATCTTTGCACATATAGGGGAGCATATCAAGGTAGCAAGAGATCCCAGTTTCTTTTCTCCTCTGGTGGCACCCTGCCTTATTATTAAGAACTATGACTCAATGTGTAATACAGCTTGATGAACAAATTGGCATGATTTTGAACAGTTGATAGTAAACATTTCCCAGTCATTACTCATCTACGACTGCATTATTTCAGACAAGCAATCAGATATGTGGAGGAGCTGGGTATCATCAATGCCCAGCTGCACACCAGCACCACTGTAACCTTTTTATCTAGCATCACTATTCCGTGTTGTTAAATATTAGGAAAAGTATTACAAGCTCCATACCTTTGCCTTGAATTCTCTCTACTACGCTGGATGGTGTCTCAGGCTGACCAAGACAATTTTCATTTTGACATCCTATTCAACTTCATATCCACTCTAATACTTACCACTATCACAACCCTCCTACCATTAAAGCCCAATCACACATCATCGTGACTGACACTTTCATGAAATCACAAGGGAAATGCTGCAATGACAGAAATGTCATCTTATGGACGACATATTAGACCAAGACCCCAGTTGCCCTGTCTGATAGGCATTACCTGCCATTCAAAAAGGAAAACAGGAGTTGTTTTGATGCCTTAGCTGGTATTTATTCTTCAACAAGGCATGATAACAAATTCTCTGGTCATTTCTTTCATGTTTGCTTGTGGGACTGCGCTTTGTGCAAATTAGCTAAAATTTTTCACACAACCATTACTTCAGATCTACTGCATAGGCAGTTAAACTTATGTAAAGCAAGTCTTTTCAATGTCTGGTTTGGCATCCAGCTTCTCAAGCCTCAGCCCTCTCCATGCTTTTTATATTATTGATGTTGAAGATGCTGTATCAGTGCAAATGTTTGTAAAAGCAAAGTTGTCTTTACTGCATTTCAAATGAACATATATGGTAACTGTTCTTATAAAAAATATGAATGTTGTTTACTTACTGCTTTGTGCTGTTTGTTGAGAGACTCTGGAAAACTTTGCTGAAGATCCTGAAGGTTCTGCATCCCAGATGCATAAATGGGAAGAGCAACAGAAGCTGGTGTTTTCAAGTGAAGAACTTTCACATTTTTCCATTGCTGCCACCAGAAAAGAAAACATTATTGGGACAACTTCATCAGAAATAAATTAGGCTTAACTTTACAACATTTCAGCAGATCCTACTAATGAGAAGACAAATAAAAATCAATTATCTCCCCTTAACAAACACTGTAAAAATATATTTCCCATATTTTCATGATCAGTTTAGCAAATTCACAAAGCAACAATTTGTAACCATATTTGTGACTGTGTTAAACAAAAATAATAGGATAGGAAATTATGTCAAAAACAGGAGAACTATTGCTAAATTTTATGAGTTCTCTCAAAACAAGTGATACATGGTGAAAACTCTCTCAAAATGTCATGGCACCTGGGTTTGTAGTAAAGTTCAAAACAGAGGTTTAGAGTTAACAATAGGTAAAAGTTAATCACCATTAGTTGTTTTGTCTCTTAAGATATGCTTAATTTTACATTGTCTTTGGATTTGATTATTACAGTAATAGTTTTAAAATATAAATTCCTGATGCTCAATTCCTTTTCTGTGAGGCGTTTTGGAATTTCTTTTTTCTTGGCTTTATGGATCTCATTTACTTTAGTACTTTACAGATTTCACTACTGAACTGGAAACTTTTGTTTTAAACCCAGACTTTCCGTCACTTACAACAACCTACAAAGTCTATACGAAAAGAACAAAACAAAAATTGCTAATTACTGCAAGAGAGGGGAGTTGGAGGAAGGGCAAAACAAAGAAAAGATGACAGTTGAAGTAATAAGTCAAAATCATCCTAGGTGTGGTGTACATGCAGTTCAAAGGATAGTTACATGCGTACACGTGATCATTTATATTCCCAACAAGGGTACAATTTCCTACATACCATGGGCAACTTTTGTGCAATAACACGAACAGCTGCAGTAACATTTTCCACGGCTTCCTGTGGCTTCATTCCAGTATGAGCTACAATGGTGGTGCTGGAAAAAAAAGCAGAAAACACACCAGGAAATTACACATGCATCTTTCACACAAATAATAACAAACCATGAAATCTCTTACACTTAATTTTCCCTAAAGTTACTTAATGTAACCAACTCTGCTGTCAAGACCATATGGATTTTTTTCAGTTTTGCAAAGTCACATTGAGCCAATAATGAGCAATTAGTATTTCTGAAATTACCATCTGGTAATTCAAACAATACCTACAATCTGTTTAAATTTCCAGGGCACAATGTCTGATGTTGATCAGAAATGAAAAATAATCCAAAAGTTGTCCAAGGTTCAAGGCCATCATGTCAGCATAGAACAGTGAAGTCTTCAGCCAGGTTGTAGAGAAATAGACAGGCTGGCTAGAAGCTTGGAGTAAGTAATTTAGTTAGCACTGACTGATTGAAAGCACAATACAGCATTAATGTGGCTCCACAGCTAAATTGGATGTTCAGGAATTGACTGGTAACAGACATGTTTTTAAAAATATACAGGTTACTGAGATTGCTGAACCTTATTACGACCCCACTAGTCATTAGTTTCTGCTATTGTAGTCAGCAGCACTTCACTGAATTGAAAAACAAAATTACCAGGCAACTATCAAACCAACAATCAGACAATCAATTCAGGTGAAATAAAAATACAGAACTGGATCAGATTTTGTCGTGACAATGTCAAAACTATGATTAATTGTTATTACTTCTCTGAAACTGAATGTTTAGTCCTGTTAGTACCACCAATTTGCATTTACACAGTGCCTTTAATTCAGTAAAACATTAAACACTGGAATCTGCACACGCTTAGTTAAACAGAGAAATCCAAAAGTCATCCTTAGACATTCTATGCTTAAGTCGCTCAGTTTCCAGACAATCAGGAATCAGGGATCTAATGTGAACATATCCCTCTAAACTTTTAGTCTTACTGCAAAAGTTATCCTTAATGAAGGATTTCAAAGTTTGGGAGAAGATTTGTAGCTTGGGTGCTCGTTGTTGTGGTTCTGTTCGCCGAGCTGGGAATTTGTCTTGCAAGCGTTTCGTCGCCTGTCTAGGTGACATCCTCGGTGCTTGGGAGCCTCCTGTGAAGCGCTTCTGTGCTGTTTCTTCCGGCATTTATAGTGGCCTGTCTCTGCCGCTTCCGGTTGTCAGTTCGAGCTGTCCGCTGTAGTGGCCGGTATATTGGGTCCAGGTCGATGTGTTTGTTGATAGAGTCTGTGGATGAGTGCCATGCCTCTAGGAATTCCCTGGCTGTTCTCTGTTTGACTTGCCCTATAATGGTAGTGTTGTCCCAGTCGAATTCATGTTGCTTGTCGTCTGTGTGTGTGGCTACTAAGGATAGCTGGTCGTGTCATTTTGTGGCTAGTTGGTGTTCGTGTATACGGATCGTTAACTGTCTTCCTGTTTGTCCGATGTAGTGTTTTGTGCAGTCCTTGCATGGGATTTTGTACACTACATTAGTTTTGCTCATGTTGGGTATCGGGTCCTTTGTTCTGGTGAGTTGTTGTCTGAGCGTGGCTGTTGGTTTGTGTGCTGTTATGAGTCCTAGTGGTCGCAGTAGTCTGGCTGTCAGTTCAGAAATGCTCCTGATGTATGGTAGTGTGGCTAGTCCTTTGGGTTGCGGCATGTCCTCGTTCCGTTGTCTCTCCCTTAGGCATCTGTTGATGAAATTGCGAGGGTATCCGTTTTTGGCGAATACTTTGTATAGGTGTTCCTCTTCCTCCTTTTGTAGTTCTGGTGTGCTGCAGTGTGTTGTGGCCCTTCCCCTCCCGTTAATTGAAGGATCAACGGAACACAACTTTAAGTTGAAAGGCAGAAGGTTTGAGGACAAGTTTTTTTCTCCCAGAGGATACTGGAAATTTGGAATGCACTGTTTAGGAAGGTAGCTGAAGTCAGAAACCTCACAGCCTTTAAAAAGTAGTTAAATGAGCACTTGAAATGTTATAACATTCAAGGCTATGGGCCAAGTGCTGGAAAGATGGACTAGTGTAGAGTTTGTGTTTTTTATGATGTGGATGCAATGGGCCTAAAGGCCTCTTACGTATTGCACGATTCGAAGGAAGTGAAAAAATTACACCTTGCAGCATGATCATGGACTCAATGGTCCAATGAGTACATAATTAGAGATCATTAAACTTAAAAATTAAAATTATTAATGGAGAAATCAATTTCAGTTTCTACCGTAATCCTATATATATACCTCAAACTTTATTTTATGCTTTGAAGAATTAATTGCTTTAAAATGCCTAGTTTTCATTCTGTCAGAATACTTCAACATGACTAGCTGCTTATTCTGTTTAATTACATCACTTTTGCCAGAGAACTCACTGTTCCTATTCACAAGTGTTAGATCAGGCCTTTTTTTTTTTGAGTCCTGCTTTTTTTTAAAAACCACTTAATAGTTATTCCTGAAAAAACTGATCCTGAAAATGATAAGAATACTGCTCTGTTCGCTGACATTTCAAATCAAGAGTCTAATTTTAAATTGCTGACAAATAGAGGAAACCACGTGTCAGCTAAAAGAGCAGCTGATCACTTTGTTCACAGACGTGTGTAGAACTAAACAAAGCACTGGTATCAAAGCATGGTTGTGATTAAATAAGCTGTGCTGTGCAGCAAGTACACATACTTGCATGGTCATGGCAGCACGAGCACTCAGATATGAGCAATAGAAATACCCAGCAACTGCTGTCCTCAGAAATTTGGAAGGATAGAGTCTTTAAGTAAAATTAACAAAGAAGAAAAACAAGGCCTTTTTCAAAATTAGCAACATTAGATTTGCTGAGAGCAAAACCTGGAATTTACAAGTCCACATAATTTAGACTTCTGTAGGAACTTTCATTCTTTTACTTGTTAACTCCATTTGGATATGTTTTGCAAACGAAAAGGAAGTGTTTTCAGTAGGCAAAATACAGTCAGATCTTCTCAAACTTAAAGAACACATGATGCAATGATGTGCCTCAATACTCACTAACAGCTGCCTTTCTTGTTCACGGAAAGGATTGTACCCTGGATTAATTTGTTT
The DNA here is from genome assembly GCF_047496795.1 of Chiloscyllium punctatum. NCBI lineage: Eukaryota > Metazoa > Chordata > Chondrichthyes > Orectolobiformes > Hemiscylliidae > Chiloscyllium > Chiloscyllium punctatum. Next base: position 64,692,527 of record NC_092778.1, on the reverse strand, counting down.
AAATCTTTTGCAAGATTCCTTGAAGTTAGCTTTACCGACAGAGGTGCTCTGAAAACAAAAACCAAAATAAAATGAGCTGATAATACACAAGAAAATGCTCAAAAAATTGCATGGCTACACTGCTCACAAAGACTGCATTAAAAGTTTGACAGGATTAACAGACAAGACAGCTACAGGTTTTCCAAATGAGCTCATGCAACCACTATTAATATGTTTCTGTGATTTTCTAACTTGCATATTAACTTCAGAAAGAACACCTTCTGCAATGCAAGTACCAATCACCCTTGCACACTAACTAACTGAATTTAGAATGGGAGAGTCACAAGAATTTCACCACACATTTACTTATGCGGCTGCCTACATAATCAAGATGGCAACAACCATTATATACCTGCATCTAAGGAATGGAAATTATGCATGGCTCCAAATCAACAACAAGTAACTTGATAAGAGCAAATTACTGCAGATGCTGGAATCTGAACTGAAAAACAAAAAGTGCTGGAGATCATAGCAAATCAGGCAGCATCCATGGGGAGAAAACAAGCCAACGTTTCCAGCCTAGATGACTCTGGCCCTGTGACAAAGAGTCATCTAGACTCAAAACGTTAGCTTGCTTTCTCTCCATGGATGTTGCCTGACCAGCTATCAGCTCCAGCATTTTTTGTTTTCACTCAACAACTGACTTGGAGCCAGATGAGTCTCAGTGGTAATAACATCACCTCTGGGACAGGAGACTCAACTCTCAAGATTTTAGTGAATAACGTAGATTAACATTTTAATATGTTACTGAGCACAGGTGCAAAACAAAATATAATGTCAGTTGAAAAATTATTGCTTGCCCTTGTTTTAAAGATTTCATGACACTATTCAGAAAGAAACAGATTTATCAGTTTCCTGGTCAATTTCCATCTGTCAACAAACTTCATTAAAAGGTATTTATTAATCTTGCCATATGCAGATTTGCTGCTTCATTTTACCATAACATATCAGCAACTACTACTTATAGGAATGGAGCTCCACAATGAAGGAACAGCAAAACAGTTTCAAGTAAGGATGGAGAAGATCTGAAGATGGAGGTTTGCAAATGTCTGCTGTTCTTGTTCTTCAAAATGGTAGAGGTCATGTGTTTGAACAGTGCTGCCAAAGTTTGACGAGTTGCTGCAAGATGTATTGTGCATGGTAGACACTGTTATGAGAAGGTAGTGGAGGGAGCAAATTATGACACGATTAGGCAAGATTTAGGATGCATAGAATGGGCACAATTGAAATATGGAGCTTATTCAAGGAACAGCCACTGTGTGTACTCGATAAGTGTGTACCTGTTAGGCAGGAGGTTGTCAAGCAAGGGAGCCATGCTTTACTAAAGAAGTTGAAGTTCTTGTCAAGACAAAGGAGGAGACTTATGTTAGGATGAGATGTGAAGGCTCAGTTAGGATGCTTGAGAGTTACAAATTAGCCAGTAAAGACCTAAAGAGAGAGCCAAGATCCACGAGGGGACCTTAGAAGTCATTGGCGGATAGGATCAAGGAAAACCCTAAAGCTTTCTATAGATTCAAAGTTTGTGAGAAGATTTGTAGCTCGGGTGCTCGTTGTTGTGGTTCTGATCTCCGAGCTGGGAATTTGTGTTGCAGACATTTCATCCACTGTCTAGGTGACATCCTCAGTGCTTGGGAGCCTCCTGTGAAGCGCTTCACAGGAGACTCCCAAGCACTGAGGATGTCACCTAGACAGGGGACAAAACGTCTGCAACACAAATTACCAGCTCGGAGATCAGAACCACAACAGCTTTCTATAGATGTATCAGGAATAAAAGAATGACTAGAGTAAAATTACGGCCAATCAAGGATAGTAGTGGGAAGTTGTGCATGGAGTCAGAAGAGATGGGGAAGTGCTAAATGAATATTTTTCATCAGTATTCACACTGGAAAAAGACAATGTTGTCAAGGAGAATACCGAGATACAGGCTACTAGACTAGGTGGGATTGAGGTTCACAATTGTTAGCAATTCTGGAAAGTGTGAAAATAGTTAAGTCCACTGGGCCGGATGAGATTTATCCAAGGATTCTCTGGGAAATTCTCAGGGAGGAGATTGCAGAACCTTTGGCTTTGATCTTTATGTTGTGATTGTTTATAGGAATAGTGCCAGAAGACTGGAGGATAGCAAATTTTGTCCCCTTGTTCAGGATGGAGAGTAGAGACAACCCTGGTAATTATAGATCAGCGAGCCTTACTTCTGTTGTGGGTAAAGTATTGGAAAAGGTTATAAGAGATAGGATTTATAATAATCTCGAGAGGAATAAGTTGATTAAGGATAGTCAACACTGCTTTGTGAAGGGTAGGCCGTGCCTCACAAACCTTGAGTTCTTTGAGATAGTGTCCAAACAGGTGGAGGAGGGCAAAGCGGTTGATGTGGTGTATGTGGACTTCAATAAGACATTTGATGAGGTTCCCTACGGTAGGCTATTGCGCAAAATACGGAGGCATGAGATTGAGGGTAATTTAGCAGTTTGGATCAGAAATTGGCTAGCTGAAAAAAAAGAGTGCTGGTTGATGGAAAATGCTCATCCTGGAGTTCAGTTACTAGTGATGTACTGCAAGGATCTGTTTTGGGACCACTACTGTTTGTCACTTTTATGCCCTTCTATGAGGGCATAGAAGGATGGGTTAGTAAATTTGCAGATGACACTAAAGTCAGTAGTGTTGTGGATAGTGCTGAAGGATATTGCAGGTTACAGAGGGACATAGGTAAGTTGCAGAGCTAGGCTGAGAGGTGGCAAATGGAGTTTAATGTAGAAAAGTGAGAGGTGCTTCACTTTGGAAGGAGTAACAGGAATGCAGAGATCTGGGTAAATGGTAAGATTCTTGGTAGCGTAGATGAACAGAGAGATTTCGGTGTCCACGTACATTGATCCCTGAAAGTTGCCACCCAGGTCGATAGGGTTGTTAAGAAGGCATATGGTGTGTTAGCATTTATTGGTAGAGGAATTGAGTTTCGGAGCCATGAGGTCACGCTGCAGCTGTACAAAAGCCTGGTGCAGCCACACTTGGAGTATTGCATACAGCTCTGGTCACCAAATTATAGGAAGGATGTGGAAGCTTTGAAAAGGGTTCAGAGGAGATTTACTGGGATGTTGTCTGGTATGGACGGAAGGTCTTACAAGGAAAGGCTGAGGGACACGAGGCCGTTTTCGTTAGAGAGAAGGTGGTTGAGAGGTGACTTAATGGAGACAGATAAGATAATCAGAGGGTTAGATAGGGTGGACAGTGGGAGCCTCTTTCCTCGGATGGTGATGCTAGCATGCTGGGACATAGCTTTAAATTGAAGGCAGTATCTTTACTCAGAGAGTAGAAGGGGCATGGAACAGCCGGCTGCAACAGTGGTAGACTTGCCAACTTTAAGGGCATTTAAATGGTCACTGGATAGACATATGGATGAAAATGGAATAGTATAGGTTAGATCGCCTTCAGATAGGTTTCACAGGTCAGTACAACATTGAGGGCCGAAGGGCCTGTACTGCGTTGTAACGATCTATGTTCTATTTGTATGGTCAATTCAGTTTAGTTTCTAGTTCATGGTGACTCCCTAGGATATTGATAGCGAGAGATTCAACAACAGCAGTACTGCTGAATGTCACAGGGAATTGGATAGGTTCTCTCCTATTGTGAGACGGATTTTGCCTGGCACTTATGAGGTGTCAATGTTACTTGCCATTTATTGTCTAGGTGTTGTATTCAGCCATGCACTGGTTCAGTACCTGATGAGTTGCAAATAGCACTGAACACGGAGTAATTATTAACACTCAATCCTACTTTCAGCCTCATGAAAGGAGGTCATTGATGAAGCAGTTGAAGATTGTGCCTAGATCACTACCCTGAGAAAATTCTGGAGTGATGTGTTGGGACTAGGATGACTGGCCTCCAACCACAATCACCATCCTTTTTTAGAGGAATTAGATCTTATGCTTTGGGATAACTGAACACCAGTGAACAGCATTTTTGGTATAATTTACTTAAAAAAAACCTCAGTAAAAAGTGAGAGGAAATTACTGAGGTCCTGATCCAAATTTTTAAATTGCCCCTGGCCAGTGGGGAGGTACCAGACAGCAGGTAATGTGATTCTACTTTATAAGTTAGACTCATTGCACAGATAGGCAATGAGTCTAAATCAGTGGTAGGCAAAGTACTGGGTGCACTGTGGCTCAATGGTTAGCACTGCTGCCTCACAGCACCAGGGTCCCAGGTTCGATTCCAGCCTCTGGCGACTGTCTGTGTGGAGCTTACACATTCTTCCCAGTGTCTGTGTGGGTTTCCTCTGCATGCTCTGATTTCTTCCCACAGTCCAAAGATGTGCAGGTTAGGTGAATTGGCCATGCTAAATTGCCCATAGTATTCAGGGATGTGTAGGTTAGATGCATTAGTCAGGGGAAATATTGAGTAATAGAGTCGGGGAATGGGTCTGGGTGGGTTACTCTTTGGAGGGTTGCTGTGGACCTCTTGGGCCAAATGGCCTGTTTCCACACTGTAGGGATTCTATGAAGGAGAAAAATAATCATTTAAAGAGGTACAGTTTGATCAGGGATAGTCAGCATGGGTTTGTGGAATTTTGAGGTGGTGCTCAAGCATGTGAATGAGGGTACAGCATTGACAAGGTACCACATGGGAAACTATAAAGAAAAAAGGACATGGAAGTTACATCAAAAACTGGCTTGGTGACAGGTGACAGAGAATGATGGCAGAAAGCTATTTGTGTGACTTGAGCCTGGTGTGCATTGGTGTACTACAGAAATGGGTGCTGGGTCCCCTACTGTTTGTGATTTTCATAAACGATGTAGATGAGTATGATAAGTAAGTTTCCGGTTGATACAAATATTGCCTGGGTGGTTGACAGTGAAGAGGACGGTGTTAGGTTACAGGACAATATGAAGGGATTGGTCAGTAGCAGATGGAATTTAATCCTGACAAATGTGAGGTGGTGCACTTTGGAAGAAGGAACAAGACAAGAGAGTACTCAATGAATGGCAGGGCACTAGGAAGCTAAGCAGAACAGAGGAACAGTGGGGTGCCTTTCAACAGATCCCTGAAGGTGGCTGGACAGGGTAGTTAAGTTGGGTATAAGAAAGCATAGGGATGCTGCCTCTTCCAGTTATGGCATAGATTTTAAAAACAGGGAGGCCATATCAGAATTGCCAACAACTTTGGTTAGGCTGCAGCTGGAGTAGTCTGTGCAATTTTGGTCACATTATATGAAGGATGTGATTGCATTGGAGCAGGTGCGGAGGAGATTCACCAGGATGTTGCCTGGGATGGAGCAGTTTAGCAATGAAGATAGGCTGGAGAAGTCAGGTTGTTTACTTTGGAGTAGAGATGGTTAAGGTAACCTCTTGAGGGGCGTGGAGAGAAAGCAGCTCTTTCTTTTAACTGAAGGGTCATTAACAAGAGGCATAATTTTAAGTGAAAGGCAGGAGGTTTAGAGGATATTCAAGGAAAAATATTTTTCCTTGGTTGTAGTGGGGTGGTGATTGTATCCGAGAGGATAGTTGAGGCAGGAAACCACACAACTGTTAAAAAGCACTTGGATGAGTATTTGAAATATCATAACATTCAAGGCTATGGGGCTAGTGTGGTAAAGTGGTATATTATGGGCAGTGGAAATTTGTTGGGCTGAAGCACCTCTTCTGTACTGTAAGATTATAAATTAACTTTGCAATGAAATGGTTGTTTGTTTTACAGAACATCAGTCCTGCTGGAGGAAGTATTTTGTTGAAGTATTTGGTCTTGCACTCATCAGGACAGTTCTTAAGAAATACCACAGTAAGGAAAAAAAAATTATACCAATATATTTACATGACTTACTTTTTAGAGGTGTAAAAATGTTTGCCTAAATGAGAGGGTAAAAGTCGCCTTATTCGGTCATCAGCCAAGAACAGATTGAAACTGCTCAACAAACGACGTTTTGCTTCATATGGCTTGTATTCAGTCTTCAGCGTTTTATATGGAATGACCTAACAAAGGAAACAAAATCATTATATTTTCACTGGATTACTAATCTAGCAATGGGAGATGTGACTTTACTAATATATAAATTCATCAAATCCTCAGTAAGTGAGCTTCACTGGTTGAGCCCCTTTTATTTCAACGTATTTATTTGACAACATGTGCAGTTGTATTTGAACAAATCATTTTCAAGAACCATTACCATGAAAGATTGAAATAGAAGCACATCACTTAGAAATTGAACATTTTGAATGGCTTTTAAAAATTACACAGGTCTAAAATCAAAGAAAAAAGAAGAACTGAATAAATTCAAAGTAATTTTGAAATCACAATACAACATACAGGTGTAGTGTAAGAGAGAGAGAGAAAGAACATCTTTTTGTCTTTACGTGGGTGGTTTGGGGGAAGAGAGAACAGACTGTATTCCCCACCTAGAGTTAAAATCAAAACTAAAATGGGAGTCAAAATGGGTCTGTTTATTGGTAGTGATGCACAGTCAGAATTGAAATCTTTCCCATTTTTTGGACATGGAGCTCAAAAATCTGTAATATGGAAATGCATAATCTTCATGGGGACAGGAATGCACAACAGGTAATTAAGTAGACAATTGTTTAGATTTTTCCCTGTCCATGCTCTGATAATCACAAAGATAAGGTAGAATATAGCTAATGCTATGTCACAAATTCCAATCAGCTAATACTAGTGCACAGAATATGAACAATGGACAGTGCGAAAATAAAATGCACAAAAATAGTTTTAAAAGCAAGTTTATAACTTGCCCAAACTAGAAACCTACCTGTGTTATATTCTTAATGCCATGCTTGCTGAGAAGCTTTATATAGAATCTCTTTGTTTGATCTGCAGTCACGTTTGGTTCGTCTTTGGTGAAGAGACAAACTTCGTACGATTCTGATCGAATTCCATGAGGCAGATTTCTGCAAAAATAAAATTAATCTCCCTTCAGCATCAGAGTTCAAAGTTAAAAATTAGCCACATTAACCAATAACATTGGTTTCCTCTATTATTATTATTATTATTAAAATTCTAAATAACAAGTTGTAGAGTGACACAATAGTACACTAATCAAAGTGTAAGTGAATTGCTGGTTCTTGCTGCTCAAATAATTCTCCATTGTTGAGGAGGAACTTCTTCACCCAAAGGGTTGTAAATCTGTGGAATTCCCTGCCCACTAAATAAGTGGAGACCAACTCGTTGAGTGTTTTTAAGGCAAAGACAGATAGATTTTTGAACAGCAAAGGAATTAAGTGTTACGGTGAGCAAGCAGGTAATTGGAGCTGAGTGTATGACAAGATCAGCTATGATCTTGTTGAATGGCAGAGCAGGCTCGATCAGCCAGATGGCCTACTCCTGCTCCTACTTCTTATGTTCCACCCATGCTGCTACATTTCTTCTTGCACAATACACTGAAATTTTGAAACAAGCTTCCTGAGATATTACTAAACATCCATATATAGCATACTTTTCTTGCTTTACTACATTTATGAAATTTGTCAAACTCCACTTACTTTAAAAAGTCTGTTTTGGATGTTCCTGATGAACTTAAGCATTCTTCAAAGCACAATTTTATCTCAAAGTATGGACACTGAAGTTAAGAGCAGAAAAAGGCCATTTATCTTGAGACCTCCTAATACATTCTCAACATGTGTAATTTGTGATCAGAGGTTTCAAATAGGCTCCCACTCAATTCATGAGATAGCTTGCATGCCTTGAGTGAATTGAAAAAAAATTGTGACAAGAGTCTCTAGTGTCTCCTCTCTACTTTTCTTCAGCAGGGTGAAATCCAGCAGATTTCAGTAAGTGATCTACAGCCAATTCCACTAAATTCTAACTTCACATTCCTGTGAAACTCTCCTCCTCTCAAGACGAATTAAACTGTTCTTAGTTCAAACAAAGAAAATCCCCTTTGACCACAACTATTACCATTACAGAGCAGCTGGTGGGAATACAAGAATCACTTAAGGTTGTATAAAAACAAATAAATGATCTATCTAGATAGCCTAAATCAAACCAACTATGGATTTTGTTATCATGCATGAGACCTCAAATTTAAAAAAGTAAACAAGTTCCTTGCTTAGTTAATTAAAAAATTGCAGATGCTGGAAATCTGAAACAAAAACAGAAATTGCTGAAGAAACTCAACAGGTCTGGCAGCCTTTGTGGAGACAGCAACAGAGTTAATTTTTCAAGTCCAGAGAGCCTTCTGAAGGCTCTGAAAGGGGTGGGAGGTCACTGGACTTGAAGCATTAACTGATTTCTCTCCATAGATGGTGCCTGAGCTGCTCAGTTTGTCTCTGCTTCCCCCATCCACCCCCAAGAGCTCTTCATACATATTGTTTGTCCTTCAAGATGAAGATGACATTATCTGCAGTGTGGAGTCTGGTTCCGAAGATGGCCACTGGAAGGTTTTGCTCCAAGCAGGAATGCCATACTACAAGCAAACAAGTTTTGGATGAGCAACCAGCTTGGGATTCTCTCTCCTCATATATACTTTTCATTAAAGGTAAAGGAGTAAAGGGGCAAAAGAGCAAAGTTTCACCAGCTTGAAATAAAGCATAAACTGTTCCAACATTTTTACAAAATCTTGCAGGTGGTCACAGAAACTACAAGTAACTTGGCGCATTTTTTATGTCCTGTTTTATTTCTATTGGCTTACATTTTGATTGTTTGCTCCTTATTTGGAATCTTCCATACTGTAACGTTCAGCATTATGTTCTCATTTTCATTCACGAATAGCTCTGCATCATTCCTGTTTTTCTTCACATATGCCTGCAGCGCCTTCACAGCCTTAGCCACCTGATGAAATGAGAAGGGAAATTAATACAAATATTTTGGGATAAAATTCACCAGCAAATTTTCCATGAAAGAAACATTCGAGAACTGCTGAATTTAATGCAGTGGTCTCAAAACTGCAAACATACTCTTTGGTGTTTCAAATTCAAAAAACAGATAAACAAAGCCCTGGAGCTTTTACTTTCTGATAACGTACTGTGATCACTTCCATTCTTAGCAAATCACTTTACTGTATTTTTCTTCCATCTACTCCTCTGAGGACACTAACATTTCCCAGATACAAATAGGTCACCAGACAAGGTTTTGTGCAAGTACGGACAGTGAGACTGTTGCAAGCTGGTTGGTCACCGGTAGCATCATCAGCAACTCACATTCTGCCCTGAACTGAGATGCACCATTTGATTATTATACCAAGTTTAATATTTCAAGTGTACAGCCTTCATTGAGCCCTTTTTGGAGGGTACACATTTGTAGCAGTAACTTGCCATCTCTTTACAGATGTTGACTGACCCGTGCATTTCCTTTAATTTTCGGTTTTCATCATGTACCACTTTTTATTCACATTGTAAAAGGAAGTCAGGTGACAGCGTTAATGGTATAATGATAATGTCACTCATAATCTGAGATCTGGGTGACTGCACTGGGGACATGAGCTCAACTTCTGCCAATTAATAAAGCTAAAATTAAAAGCTAGTTGATGGTGACTCTGAAATCACTACTGTTGTAAAAATCCATCTGGTTCAACAATGTCTTTCAGAGAAGGAAACCTGCAATCAATGTTCCCCACTAAGCTGTGCAGCCACTCTCAGGTCATGCATGCCAATGCATTGATCTTTTTTCTGAAAACCGCAGCAGCATACAGGCTTCAGAGGTCTGCAGAGTGGAAACTTCTTTTAAACAGTAACACTTACATGTAAACAACAGTAATGTTTAAGCACAGATACCAAACTCTCCGCAAGTATATTAAAAGGAAGAGAATAGTGAAAGTAAATGCTAGCCGTTTAGATGATGAAAAAGGCGAGGTAATCATGGAAAACTCAGAAATGGCAGAAACACTGAGCCAATGCTTTGTCTCTGTTTTCAGTGGAAGATAATTTTTTCCCAAAAACAGCCTCTATTGAATCAGTCACCACCAAACTCTCAGGCAGCACATTCCAAATCTAGGTCCTAACCACTTACTGCATAAAGGAATTTTTCTCCCTTTTGTGTCACTAAACTGATGTTCTCAATTTCTCAGCCTTCAGCTTTTTCTCGATGTCATGTGGATTGAACTGAATTAGCTGAAGACAGGCATGAGAGATGTTGGGGTCACCTGGATGAGGCAAAGACAGATTACTGTAACCACTCAGCACTACTGGCTGAAGATTATTGTAAATGTCCCAGCCTTTTGCACTTATGTGTTGGCCTCCTCAATTATTGAGGACGGAGATATTTGTGGAGTTGCCTACTCCGGCAAGTTGTTTCACTGTCGCAATACCATTTATGATTAAACATAGCAGGGGCACTTGCTTAATTTTTAATTAGTTTTTATTCTCTTATCATTTTTCTTTGGAACTTAAACTGGGAACTGTGAATTAAAGATGACTTTTAGACTGTGGGTAATGGAAGGAAAATGAACCAAACAAGCTTTTGTTTGTTCATGAGGTCAGGCCTGAAAGTTAAATGCAGGTTTGTTCCTGATCAAAAGGTCCTGCAGATGTTTCATTACTGGGGAACAGCATTAGGTGAAAACACATAGCAGTAGTTGGCTATTAAGGAGGTTAATACCTGGAAATTTAGTTCCAACAAATCTGGAAACAAACCTAATGCTCAAGCAAATGTCAGATGTTGAAAAGTACCTGGGATCTTGTGAAGAAGATGGTGAGTTTGTCAGGGAATTGTCAGAGCTTGAATTGGGACAGTGCTTTCTGTGAGAAGTCATGCGGCTGTTGATGCAACAGCCTGAAGATTTGAAAGTTCCAATAAGCAGCTCCTGGAAGCTCAGAGAATAGAAAACTAAATAATATGTATTACTGCCTTTATCTGAGTGAATTGTAAAAGTGACCCTGATCAACACCTTCACAAAATCAACTGAAAAACCATCAGCTAAGTTTTTGGGACAACGCATTGTGAAAACCAGTTCAGTAATCTGGCCAGTTTGTTATTTTACTTTATTTATTCCTTAATCAATTATCTATCTTTTGTTTGAATGGAGCTAAAAACAAATACTTTTGGGTTTATAGCATAGTTTACTCAATTAGTTTATCCTGTTGTTTAATTCAGGTCGCTCCTTATGTTTTGGTAGTGCTCTTGGCATGCCCTCCTACTCTTTATTGAACCAAGGTTGGTCTTTGGCTAAATTCTATGTTAATAGTAGGGAGGGGTATATGTCAGGCCATGAGTCTGTACAGTGTGTTAGAATACAACTCTGCTGCTGATGGTAGCCCATAGGACCTCATGACGATGAGCCTCAAGTTTGAAGTGTCTTCCATTTATGGTAGTGCCACACAACATGATGAAAAGCCTCAACAGGAAGATGGGACTTGATCTCCACAAGGTCAGAGTGCTGGTCACTCTTACTGATACATTCAAAGACTGATGCATCTGCAGTAGGCATGTAATTAAAGATGAGATCAAGTACATTTTTCCCTCTCAAACAAAAGCAGAATGTGAAGAAACTCAGAAGGTCTGGCAGCAGCTAAGGAAAGGCATGGTGATTCAGTGGTTAGCACTGCTGCCTCGCAGTGCCAGGAACCTAGGTTCAATTCCAGCCTTGGGCAACAGTCTGTCTGGAGTTTGCATATTCTCCCCCGTGTTTGTGTGGATTTCCTCCAGGTGCTCCGGTTTCCTCCAACAGTCCAAAGATGTGCAAGTTAGGTGAATTGCCAATGGGAAATTGCCCATAGTGTCCAGGGATGTGCAGTTAGGTAGGTTAACTATGGGAAATTCAGGGTTAGAGGGTGGAATGTCCTTCGGAGGGCCGATGTGGACTTAAAAGGGCCAAATTACCTGCTTCCACATGATAGGGATTCTATGGAAAAAGAGTTAACATTTCGAGTTCACTGCTCTTGATTTGTTCTTCAGAACTGTTCTGAAAAATAATCATTGGACTTGAAAAGTTAACTCTCCTTTCTCTCCACAGATGCTGCCAGACTGCTGAGTTTCTCCAGCAATTTCTGTTTTTGTCTCATTACCAGAATCCACAGGTCTTTATTTTATTTTAATGTTTTCCCTATTGTTGGTTCTGTCACTCTCTGCCATCACCCAGAGTTTGTCTCTACCCTTGTCACCCTCAGTGCTCCCTCCTTGGGGTGTTCAACATGGGGGATAACTGATTCATTGTTTGAAGGAGGGAAAAGGGCATTGCTCAGCCACTTCAGAGGGCAGGTGTGAATCAACCACATTGCAGGAGGTCTGGAGTCAAACGTAGGACAGACCAGGCAAGGATGGCAGATTTCCTTCCCTAAAGGAACCAAATGTGTTTTTAAGATCATCATTAGACTTTGAATTCCAGATTATTTTTCCAATTTAAACTCAATAATCTGGAGTATTGTGATTTAGACCCAGGTTCCCAGAACACAGTCTCGGTCTCTGAACTAATAGTCCAGTGAGAATACTTCTCCACCATCAACTCGCACTTTTGTGATGTTTTCCCACAGAATCAGAAGTTGCATCGTACCAGGTCACAGTACAACACTGTTTATTTGAAATCACAAACTTTTGGAGCACTGCTCCTTTGTCAGGTGAAGTGGCCTCTTCGTCAGGTGACGCGACTTCTGAACTTGTGCACCCCAGTCCAACACCGGAGCATCACATCATTCCAATGAAATGTCAGAGGTGTTAAGGAGACCATTTGGCCCATCAGGTCTGCACTAACTCTCCAGTGTACGATTAGGAGGAGCTGGTGTTGGACTAGGATGGACAAAGTTAAAAATCACCCAACACCAGGTTATAGTCCAACAGGTTTATTTGGAAGCACTAGCTTTCAGAGCACTGCTCTTTCATCAGGTGGTTGTGAAGCAGGACCATAAGATACAGAATTTATAGCAAAAGTTCAGTCTCATTCAGCTGAAATGATGTATCGATCAAACCTAGATGACACTGTAATCCTTTGCTATAAATTGTGTATTATGGTTCTGCTTCACAACCACCTGATGAAGGAGCAGCGTTTGAAAGGTGGTGCTTCCAAACAAACCTGTTGGATTATAACCTGGTGTTGGGTGATTTTTAACTTTCTCCTGCGTACATTCGCTTGCCTTCCCGCCGAACCCTTTCTCTCTCTAAAGCCTTCGCCTTCCCCGGAGAGCGGTGCCCAGGGCCGGACACGAACAGCAGCTGAGGCAGAAACGGCATTTTATAAAGTTCCAACCCGGTATAGACAGATGCTGCCTCAAAAGGGTTTCTCAATCTGCCCGACCGCCACGATCTCATGGCCCGTCACCGCGGCCGACCCCAGGCTGGCCCCGGGCCCGAGGGACCACGCGAGACCCCGGGCCCGAGGGACCACGCGAGACCCCGGGCCCACACAGCACAGGCCCCGAGCCCGCGGGTACACACTCGATCTCCCCCAGACCAGGACTGAGGGAACCACCAGCCACGGAGGAGACTGCAGCGCTCACACCGAGGGTGCTGGGGGGGGACGCTCACGGCGGCCGTTACCTGCTCGCCATCCAACGCCGCCATCTTGCCCACGCTCGGCGAGGCCGCTCCCGACTGCGCAGCCGCACAAATTTCAACAACAAACTTTATCAACAGCCGCTGGAGGGGACAGAGTGAGCTCGCGGGCGACACCAACTGGAGACAGGCGGTTCTGCAGCTGGAGATAGGCCTATGCAGCTTTGATTTGATTTATTTATTGCCAGATCAATTTTGTTACAAAATACAGTGAAAAGTATTGTATAGTGTCGTCATTCTCTGGCTCTGGGTGCCATCTTAAAACACAGGAAAATAAACCAAAATTTAGAATTTAAAGGCAGAAAATTTTTTTTAAAAAGTTCAACTTTACAGTCCCTCTTGGTTAACTGCTCAGAATGCGGCTGAAAATGTGTTGCTGGAAAAGCGCAGCAGGTCAGGCAGCATCCAAGGAGCAGGTGAATCAACAGTTTGGGCATGAGCCCATCTTCAGGAATGAGGAAAGTGTGCCAAAATGAGGAAACTGCTCAGAATGGGCCTGGAGTGGCCCACCACGTTTCCCCTTGCCATGTTGTTGGAACAGGAGTCTCTATTCTCAGGCACTATCTCACCTCCACCGCTGCTACTGCTGCCATCAGTCCTCAGTGGACTTCACCAATGCAGCCACCACTGCTGTCGCCGGGTCCCAGACCTGGTTGGAATGGTGCTGGAAAAGCACAGCAGGTCAGGCAGCATCGGAGGAGCAGAGAGAGAAAAAAAAAAATCGACATTTCAGGCAAAAGTTATTCATCAGGAATAAAGCAATTCATTCCTGATGAAGGGCTTTTGCCCAAAACGTCGATTTTCCTGCTCCTTGGATGCTGCCTGCCCTGCTGTGCCTTTCCAGCACCACTCTAAATCTAGACTCTGATTTCTAGTATCTACAGTCCTCACTTTTGCATGGGTCTCAGACCAGTCAAATCCAAATCCACTGCTGCCAAGAGTCTGCTGTAGACCCACTTCACTGATGCGGGGACAATTTCAAGGTTTGCAAATGATACAAAACCTGAAAGAATTTTAAACCGTGAGGTGGGCAGTGTGGAACTCTAACAGGACATTGACGAGTTGGTGGAGTGGGCTGGTAGGTAGCAGGTAATGGTCAACAAAGAGAAGTGGGTGGGGAGACACCCTCACACAGCTGAAGAAACCCCACTGCTAGATAGGCCCTCACCAGTGAAAATTGACTTCTCCACAGCTGGAGATACACCCTCATAACCAGAGGCAGATAGCTCTACAGCTGGAGAGATTCCCCACAGCTGGATTGAGACTCCCTGTGTTGTTAGGTTGAAAGTGCCAAATAGGTTCGTTAAGGTCTGATCAAAATAAATACAAGACAACACATGCAGTTTAATGTAAAGCAAATTTATTAGCTTAATCTAATTTGGATATATACATACTAATGAGTCTATTAGCTTGAAGTACTTTAGCCAGTCTCACTGCCTGTTGCCCATCAGGGACTCCTGGGTGATGACTAGCACTTAGACAGAGCTCCAAGTTTCCACTGGTCCTCAAACCTCAGGTGGAATGTGAAAGTCCCCAGCCTAAACCTCATGAACCCCAAGCCTCTGGTGAGAAAGGCCCCCAGTATTCAGACTATGCTGAACCTGAGATTACATGCTGAGTTTCCATTCTGAGTACATGCTTAGTGGTCACAAACAAATCCAGGTGTTGCTACAAAACAAATCTGTTCCCAAGCCCAAGACAAGGTCATTACCAACCAAAACAGGCTGCTTTCTACTCAGCTGGTTTTTCATGTATTTTTCTTCAATTGCTTATTGCCATGCCCAATTCACCCTTAACTAACCCTTCACAAACTGGGTTGGATATACCATTTTTTGAGCCAAATACTATAGCTCCCAAAGCAGAGACAGATACCCCCAACCAAGCTGGGCAGGTTCCCATGGAACAGTTGGTTCAGGTGGACATTCAGCACAGGAAACGATGTTCCTCAAAACTGGAGTGCTGGAGAAAATCAGCAACATTTGTATAGAGAGAACAGAGTTAACATTGAGTTCAACATGGCTCTTCTTTGGAACATCCTCTTATCTTGCTTTTATTTCACCAGTATGGTTTCAGAGATGAGGAATTTTAGCAGCATGGACAGATCGAAGGAAATGGCAATATAAACAGAAACTCAGCAGGCCTTGCAGCACCCATGGATGGAGGAACAAAGTCAACGCTTCAGTCTAATGTAACTTTGTTACTGAAAGGGGTTCATAAAGTGATGGGTTCCATTCTGCAGAAAGAGGTGGAGGAGGAGCAGGAGGAATAAATAAGAGGTAACCTAAAAGCAAAAGGCAAAGTGAGTGAAAATGGTCGTAGAGAAGAGATACAGAGGAATGATGTGTTAAAAGCAGAAGAATGGTCAACTCTAACAGAACAAAACACTGGGAAGAGGGGGAGGTATAATCAATGTTAAGAACAGATTTCAAGTTTTGAAGTTGTTGAATTTAATGTTGATTTCTGAAGGCAACAACATGAACAATTGGAAAATGATGTTGCTGTTCCTCCAGTTTGCATTGGGTTTTGCTAGGACACTGCAATATACCTGGGACAAAAATGCTATTTCAGATCTTCAGTATCAACATTACTAGAAACTTGAAATAAAAACAAAGTACTGTTGAAACTCAACAGGTCCTGAAATATCTTTAGTTGTACAGAGATAAATTTTGGACCAAATCATAGAATGTTCCGGTCTCCACAGATGCCACACAAGACAAAAAGCTTCACATGATTATTGCTCAAACAAAAGACAAGACTTTTATAATCATAACAAATGTGGGGGAATAAGATCAACCAGTATTAAACCTGTTGGTATAGTCAAGTTTATGCCTTCAAATAGTACAAATGGGGGTAGACCTTCCAAATCCTAAATGCATGCTGAACTGTGAGAAATGGAGGGGTACTGCTGGAGTGATGAGCATCAAAAATAACACCAATTCATTAAATCAACTTGACAAGATGTACCTGGCAATATATTTATAGTGTGCCTTAATGCACTCGAATGTGGCACCCAACTTGAGTGAATGTCAGCTGTAGATACCATTTTGGAACTTTAAGGGCACTCTATGTTCAAATGATTGTAACATCAGCATGTTTAAATTGTGTTAATATTATGGTTTTTAGAGGTATATTTTGTTTGGGTTTTTTTGAAGAGAGGTTTTGCACCATAAATGTTGATCTATCTCAAGCCAACAAAGTAATCAGCTTGAGGGGGCCTGGGTATTTTTCTTTTACTTGAAGTTGGAACAATAGAAGCAGCACAAATGGCTCCCACAGAACCAGGGTTTTCATTTAGCTTTCAATAGTTGTTCGGGGTTTGGACATTGTTACAGCTAAAGCTTGGGTTCTCTTTCTTCTGCCAGAATCCCATGTGAAACAACCTGTTTT
Source organism: Chiloscyllium punctatum (assembly GCF_047496795.1). NCBI lineage: Eukaryota > Metazoa > Chordata > Chondrichthyes > Orectolobiformes > Hemiscylliidae > Chiloscyllium > Chiloscyllium punctatum. The sequence continues at coordinate 64,675,682 of NC_092778.1, read as the reverse complement.
ACTGAATTTGCCTTTGCCAAGGGTGTATTTATGGTGTGTTACTATATTGGAACAGTTGCTGTTTAGTAGTTAGGTAATCTATTATTGTTAAGTTTTCCAATAAAGTTGTACTGATTATTCTTTCTTTTGTTTGCATTTTAACGGGGGGGAGAAAGGAGGAGAAGAGGTAAGAACAAAATGTATTTTGCTTAAAACCAAGAAGTATGACCAATCAAATTACATCTGGAACACACCCTACACTAACTTATGTATTTAAAGACAAGAGTCTAGGCTGTGTGTGTGTGTGTGTGTGTGTGTGTGTGTGTGTGTGTGTGTGTGTGTGTGTGTGTGTGTGTGGGGGGGGGGGGGGGGGGGGGGGGGCGGGCGGTTAGGCTGGTCCATAACAAAAACAAAATAGGAGAAAGTGAGGACTGCAGATGCTGGAGATTAGAGCTGAAAAGGTGTTGCTGGAAAAGCACAGCAGGTCAGGCAGCATCCAAGGAACAGGAGAATCTACGTTTCGGGCATCCTGAAGGGCTGATGCCAGAAATGTCGATTCTCCTGTTCCTTGGATGCAGTGTGACCTGCTGCGCTTTTCCAGCAACACATTTTCAGCTCCATAACAAAATATACTTTCTATATTCTACATGGACAACCCATGTTCCCATAGTATGGTTTTGCACAATAAAGGTCTGCCTTGAAAGCCTCTGAATTTCTATATTTGTTATCTAACAGCAAAATACCGTGCATCATAACTCACTGGAGGAAGTATGTGTTTTGCAGAACACAAAATACATCAGATGACTCTCAGCCCAGCTGCTGAGCCATCCACATAGATCCAATTAGCTTATCTGATAGCTTGAACACTTTTCCCCTGAAGGGACACAGATCTTTCAGAGCTTAAATAACTTAGGAGTTTGTTGGTTTGTGAATGCAGGGATATTGCTCAAAATTACTGTGGTTCCATGCAGTTTTAACAGTTTCACGGCTTTAGCATTTGGGATAAGAATTGGTTTGGTCAACATAAATGAGCAAATTCCTGCCTCAGGCAGGGTCTGCGTGGGTTTCCTCCGGGTGCTCCGGTTTCCTCCCACAGTCCAAAGATGTGCAGGTTAGGTGAACTGGCCATGCTAAATTGCCTGTGGTGTTAGGTGAAGGGGTAAATGTAGGGGAATGTCTGCGTGGGTTGCGCTTCGGCAGGTCGGTGTGGACTTGTTGGGCCGAATGACCTGTTTCCACACTAAGTAATCTAATCTAATCAAATGAAATTAACTGAAGAGTTAGTCCAAATACAGTCAAGGGAAAGGGAGGTAAAATACAGCTAGAACACACCGGATTACAGGACGGGGTGAGCTTTTCTGGGTGTTTAGTTTAATTAACAGAGGGGTTTCACCGCCATGTCGTAACACTGGCTAATTGCAAACGCGACACCCTCAGATCAAAAAGGGTGTAAAGATGAGCCCAAAAGTTATATAGGAGAAAGTGAGGACTACAGATGCTGGAAGTCAGAGTCGAGTGTAGTGCTGGAAAAGCACAGGAAGTCAGGCAGCATCTGAGGATGTTGCCTGACCCACAGTCCTTTTCCAGTGCCACACACTCAACCCAGTAATTATATGCCAGTTAGTTTAATCTCAGTGAAGGGAACATTTTAGAAACAAGAATTCAGGATAAAATAATAGTCACTTGGATAAAGGCAGGTGAATGAAGGAAAACCATGTTCAAAAAACTGCAGCGTTTACTTTGTTGAGGTCAAAGAGGATGATGAGAAATGTCCAAATGACGACATTTGATAAAGTACCACACAAACTTATGAGCAAAGTTAGAGCTCATTAAATAAAATGTACAGTAGCAACAGACATGAAATTGGATGAGGACAGTAAAGAAAGAGCAGAAGATTTCTTGGACTGATGGGAGGTTTATAATAGTTACCCAGGGTTTGGTGTTGGTACCCCAGCTGTTTCTGATACATACCTACAGGAAGTAACTTCAGAATGAGGACAATACATACATACATACAACACATAGAAGTGTTGTGAGCCATGATGGGGGTAGGGTTGGGGGGTGTGTAGAATTTCCCCAGTACATAAACAAGCTAATAAAGTGAGTGGACAATTGGCAGATGAAAGTTAATGCAGAGAATTGTGAAGTGATTCATTTTGGTAAGAATAATACAGATTAGAGTATAATGGTTGCAAGAGCAAAAGGATTTCTCTTTATAGGAAAATATGTAAAACTGAAACTTGTATATATATTTAAGACCAGAAGAAATCAACTATTTGGCCCCTTGAGCTCACACTGCCATTAATAGGACCATGGATAATCTGATGTTCCTGAATTTGCTCCATAGCACTCTATTCACCAACGGATCAAAAATCTACCTCAGCCTTAAATAGACACATGGAGTCTGTCCCACAGCTCTCTGGGGCAATAAGTTCCAAAGACACCCTACCCTTTGGAGACAAGAAATTCCTTCATATCTGTTTTAAATTAATGCCTTTGTCCTAGACTCTTCCCATGAGGGGAAACATCCACTCAGCATTTACCCTGTCAAGCTCCTTAAGAATCCAATGTTTCAATGAGATCATCTTTCATTCTTCTAAACTCCATTCTGCAGAGTCTCACCCTATTTACCCTTTGCTCACAGTACTCCTGTGGTCTCACCAGCACCTTGTACCTTATGCAGTTAAACTTCCTGATTCTCATACTCCAACCCCTTTGAAATAAGACTCAATATCCCATTAGACGTCCTGATTATCTGCTGCACCTACGTGTTAGCTTTATGTAGAAGTACCTCCAAGTCTCCTTTTGTTGCAGCTGTTTGCAGTTTTTTCTCCATTTAAATAATATTGCTCTTTCCAAAATGAACTTCATTTTCCCACATTACACCTCATTTGCCAATTTTTTGCCCACTTACTTAACCTATCAATATCTCTTGAAAACCACCTTCCCATTTATTTTTGTGGTCTACAAATTTGGCTAAAATAGATTTGCTTTTTTCCAAGTCATTAATACATATTGCAAACAATTATAGTCTCAGACTGATCCTGTGGAACCCCACTGGGCACTGGTTGCTAACCTATAAATGAACCTCAACTCCACTTGGTGTTTCCTACCCATGTCAGTATACTACCTCCAACATCATGGGCTCTCACCGAACCTTTTGTGAGGTACCTTGTCAAACAACTTTGAGAAGTCCAAATACACTACATCTACTAGTTCTCTAGTTTTCTTCAAAAGAACTCTAATAACTTAATCAGACATGATTTCCCTTTCATGAAGCCACACCAACTTTGCTTATGATTTCCAACTGTTATGCTATTACTTTCTTAATAATTAATTCCGATACTTTTCTAACAGATTTTAGGCTAATCAGCCTACAGTTACTCACTTTTTGCCTCCCTCCTCCCTTTTTTTCCATAGGGTGTCACTTTGACAGTTTTACAATCCTTTGGAACTTCTTCAGAATCCAAGAATTTTTGGAAAATTAAAACTACGCATGGACCAACTCTGTAGCTACCTCTTTTAGGATTCTAGGATGCAAGCTATCAAGGTCAAGGGACCGCTCTACCTTTAGCTCCATTCGTTTGTCTAACATTACTTCTAGTGTTGGCAATAGTGCTTAATTCCTCTCCCACAATGTAGACTTGGCTTAATGACATAGGTTTTCTGTATGGTTCAAGTTAATTATGAACATGTAAGTGTTTCTGTAGCCATGGCGATTTGTGTTGAAACAGTGCTACGTTGGTAGGACTAACAGGTTTTTATTTACCTTTGATGTTTTGACTTAGCAAGGTAAACCATTATGCTTTAAAAATCTTACAAATTTCTAAATTTTTTAAAAAACCCAATAGTTCAGAAAAGGCTTTACTACGTTTTGCTTGGTTTTGGGCATTTCTGTGAAGACCTTGAATGGAGATGGTTATATATTGTGCTTCTCGTGAAAAGAATTGTACAAGGCACCTATTCGATTGTATCTCATTTCTACCTTCTTTGTACTATTCTCATTCTTCCTCCTTTTGTCACTGAAGTTAATCACTCCAGAATTCCTAGCTCCTGACTCAGCTGTTGTACGCAGAGTGCTTTCAGGCTGGTCCACTTCAATTTCTGGTCACTGGGAACCCTCAAAATTGATAACAAGGGATTCTGACTGTAAAGGGGTTACAATTCTCTTACTGAATGTCTTTGCTTTAATGCCTAATTAGCCTTGCTGATTGCCTGGCATAAACTATTTGCCAATTCAACCAAATAATTTGGCTTCAATTTTTAAAACCAGACACCACAATGGAAGAACCTGAACACCAATGATAGTATGTATTCAGTGACCATAGAAAATACCCTAAATGTGAAATGTTTTTTCATGTCTTTGATTAAATGAGGCTCATGATAAACACTTTTCTGCACCAGCTGTTTGTAAAGAACCACTTAGGGTCTCTGCTATTGCAGCAAAAATGTTCTTTTTGAAGTTCTGGAATTTCTTTTTAAGAGTAGGATTGCCTTTCATCTCAGTCATATTGCCTGACTTTGCTGCCTCACCTCATCAGCTAAAACTTTCACTTATTTTGTTGCCCTTTCATTATTCCAATACACTTCTGGCTGGTCTCCAACATTCTTCCTTCTAAAAATTTAAAGGTCAAGCTGCTTCCCATACCCTTACTTACACTATGTTCTGTTTAGCAATCACCTCTGTGCTTGTTGACTTTGTATACAGACTCTGGTTAAGCAGCCTCTTCATTTTTCAGACATCCTTTTTGAAATCCTGCATGTCCCGACTTTTGCTTTCTTAGCCTATCATAGCCTTCTGCACTTACCGAGTTATGGCCTCTTGTGCATTTGAGTAGTTCCATCTGGTGACTATGCTTTCAACTGCATTGGTTTTAAGCACTGAAGTTTGAACCAATCCTTCCTAACACCACACACCTCAAAACCTGCCTCTGGAACTGAGTTTTGCTTAATATTGCCATATGATCCATTGTCAAAATTTGCTTTATAACACTTGTGAAGCACATTAGTACCTATAGCATAAAATTAAAAATAGGGTATTCCTACAAGCAACAACTTAGTGGTTTTGGGCAAAACAGCAACTTGGAAAATGAAAGAATAGCATGTAGTGATCACACATTTGAGCACTGTTTGTGCTCAGTTACACAAACACTTTTTTGCCAATATTGTAATGTGTCTGTCTTTTGCATGGGTGGAGTACAGAGTACTCAAAATAACCTTCAAAAATAGACTTTTTTTCAAACCTCTTCAGCAAAACATTAATTGCTTCCATTTTTACACAGCAAATCTTCAAAAATGATCAATCATACACAAACCTATTTAGGCTCTTCAGACTCTTGTAAACAGAGCATTCATTTCCCTCAATTTCTATCAAGGTGACCTTAATTTCTATTTAAAATATTCCTAACCAAAATTACCACTTGGGTCCGATAAACTAAGAAAAATAGCACAGCGCCATGCAGCACTTTTTTTTTTGTAAACCCAACCAGCCACTAATAATTCAACTAACAATGAAAAAGTTACTAGTTGACTGATCATTAGTATAAATTAGAAACATTAATATCAAGTCAGCTAAGCTCTTCATCTTGATATTGTATTGGAGGAGAAAATGCATGTCTCCAGTAGTTAGATCACATATGGATTTACCCAAAGCTGATCTAGTACAACACAACGGATGTGCAAGGTTATTTGGATTAAACCAAGCATCCTTGTTAATCCTTCTTAGCCTCAATTTCTCTTCAGTCCTGTGGGTTAAATTTTTAGATCATACAAATAAGACGAGTGCTGGCAGCTTCACGCAAGCTTTGGTGTAGTCTGCTAGTTAAACCATAGAGCGAAGTAATTGCTGTTTGATTTTCCCTTCAGCCAGGAAATTGCAAGCAATGTTTCCATTTCCATCAAGGCTGAGATCAACAAGCTCAGTAGAGAGCTGAATAAGCCATGATTTTCCTGGTCTAATAACATGGCTAGTCATTTCCTAGGTACATTTGAAGCAGAGAACAACGTATTTTATTTATTTGTCTCTTTGGTCTTACTGAATACAAATACAGTAAATTATTTCATGTAAATACCTTCAATAAAACTTTATTATAATTTAAATACTATCCCACATACAATTTCACAACACACAACTTCATCTTGGCAATCAAGATTAGCTCAGCCAATTTAGGTTTGATAAAGGCGCTTACATACGTGAAGAGCCAGCACTTAAAAAACAAATGAATGACTTTTCTATACAGTCAATTCTGGTTAAATAACCCATTTGCCACAAGACTATTCCCTAGGAATTCACAGAGATAATAATGTTCCATTGCACACAATTTATTTGTAATGAAATTGTCCATAATACAACCATCTTATGATCACTTTTACCCTTCTGTAGTTTGGTTAATGAAATGAGTCATAACATACAATGGATAAGTGCAATTTGCACTTTAAGCAAAGTACAGTGTGGACAAAGAAAATCATTTACAGCAACTTACAGCTGAAGTTCAGTTAAACAGAAAAATTCAGCAAGTTGATACAACTTTCTGTTCTCAGCTTTCAACAGATATTGAATCCCATGCATTTTAGCAAACAATATCCTGCACTGCACTTGAAAAGGTAATGTTTTAAATCACCTGGTTATTTGTATAGCCTGGTCACCGTAAGATCATAAGCACCTTTTAAGAAAGGAGCGTGTTGTAAGTACATGTATATAAAGGTAATCATTAATTTTAGGTATTTGGATGCGATGGTGCTAACCCTCCATATACTTAGCTAAAACAAACTCATTACTGCACATACCTTAAACAATGCATTGATCAATATACACTTCAATACCCAATTAGGATATAAAATTGTACTTTAAAGCAGAATTATTGCAAACACACCAAATCAGATTACCAAAGGTATTTGCCACTAATACTCTATAAATCTTTTGCAATGTATGCTTTACAAATGGATGACCTTTCATAACCTGGAGAAAGTATCCAGTATGAAACCTTTTCAGCATACCAATGTATTTTTTTAGGCAAGGATAATAATACAGCAAGCCTCTTCAGTGGAAATCTCACACCATCCTCTCTGCTCATCATAGTCAATAACGTAATTACATGAATGCATTTACATGATGAAAAGACAATACCAAATGTGTACTCGATCTCCAGTTAGAAACAATATGCCAATGGAAAGGAAATTAAATTTTATTTTGAGAGATTAAGAATGCATACAAGAAACTTGTATACTATACAATACTGTGGTCATATTTAACAGTTGTGCTGTCTTACACCAGGCTTGTGCAGTGCTAATGATACTTCATATAAAACAGACAACTTCAAGTGGGATTACCAAGACAAAGCCAACATCTGCCCATTTAAAAAGGGCATTCATACAGCAGCAATTAGCATTTTCTTTAGACGCTGACTTAACCAATTTAAAAAAAGCACTGCAAGAGCAGAAACCATGGGAAATATTGCCATTAATATACTGAAGCACCAACTTTTCCTCAAAAGCAGCAAATTCCTGGATTTTGTTTCAAAAATAAGATAAAATAATGGTACTCTCATTTCCTTGCACTATTGGAACTAAACTTAATAGAAGCAAAACAAAACTAAGGGAAAAACAGTTGGCTGCCCAGTTGACTCACTAAAATATGCGACTAGATTTTGCGGCATTGGATCAATCAATTTCACAGGCAGTACACAGGTGCACTAGTAGCAGCCCAATTTATCAATGGGATTTGCTCCAATTTCGTGTTCAGGCATATCTTTCATCGAAAGTCTGAATGTAATTGCTTGACAACAAAATAAGGCGTAATTGCAATTTTTCAGAATTGACCCATTCACCCCATTGTCTATTCTCTCATCTTTAGGGCAAGTCCCATCATTCTTTAATAGAGTCTTTTAATAACTGGAATAGTAACTTAGCGAGGGAGATTTTTATTTTTAAAAGTCCTCATCATGACTCTTTAGCAGTAACAAATTTACCATCATATTAAATAACTGCTGTCTCAAATACAAGAATTTCAAATATGTACAAGAACTATATTTTCTCATTTTGTATACCAACCACACCGGTTCTATTTCAGCTGATTTTTTAAATCTTCATTACTCATCTAAGAAATATCCATTCCCCTATAAAATAAATTTACTGAAAAATTAATAGTTTGATATGAAACTTGTAGCAAGTGTTAAAATCCCCCATCCAAAGTGACAAAATTGTGACATGTGTACCCACATATTAACTGGTCTAAGTAATGTGTCCATAAGCAAGAAAATAAAAATTCTGCCACAGATATTCCCATCTATTACATTAATTAGCATTTCACATCAAAAGAATCAAACCGAGATACCCATGTTAATAACAAAAACAAATTGCTGAAAATTCTCAGCAGATCTGGTACCATCTGTGGAGAGAAATCAGTTCTGAAGGTCACAGGACTTGAAATGTTAACTGACTTCTCTCCACATACAGTACCAGACCTACTGAGATCTTCCAGCAGTTTCAGTTTTTGTTTCTGACTTCCAGCATCTGCAGTCCTTTTGGTTTTGTTACCCATGTAAATGTACGGCTTGTTCACTGTGGAATACAACACCAAAGCTCTCAGCATTCACTCGTTTCTTTTCTTCAGAGATCTGTCCCAAACAATTCACATTTATTTAGTTGTGGTTGCGTATCTCTTTTAAAAAAAAAAGAGATTTGATTCTTTTGGAGGTGCCCCTAATGGAAGGGAAGCCGTAGCTTCAAAATTAACAAATCTGCATTGTATCTTTTTCAGTACTGAAATAATGATAGTAGTTTTCCAGCACACACAGTTACATTAAAATGTTTTTGTGCAAGTTGGAAAAAACCCACAAATACCACATCGTATGGGTACACGGTGGATATTTATAAAACACACTTAGGACTAGAAGTGAAAATTAAAAATCTAAATAATAATTCGCTGGGACACCAGTTACCAAGCACACACAAGGCTCACTTCAAATAAATCCTTCCCAAAGTAACCCAAATGTCAGAAACATTTCAAATCAATTTTATTATCTCTACAGATGCCTTTTAAACACATGTACACATGCTGATCTGTTGAATAACCTGATCTAACTGGAAAAAGCAGATGAGCGAGAATGCACATAAAAGAGAATGATGCCAGAATAAAATAAACTTTTTTGGTTTAATTTTATTTTTGCAGGCAATTCTGTCCACATCAGTTAGGTAGCTACTGCTGTATTTCTAAAGAAGCAGATTTCAGAAGAAAAGGATTTAAAATAGTAGCTTAAACAATGGCATAGCAGAGCTCTCAATATGAGAAAGCTGACGTAAAATGTGGACATGTTTACAGCATTTTGCAGTTTATGGGAAGATAAAGATATCGATGGGCAGAGAACAATGAAACCAAGAAAGGAAGGTGTGAAGTAGGCTGTTGCTGAGTCCTTTTTCATCACAGTATTGTGCAGCATTAGATAGCAGATGTTCAATCCTTTTCTGGGATCAGCTTAAGGACCTTCCCAATTGCAATAGTTTTACCTTTTGGGGAGAAAAAAGGATAAATTTATTGTTTTGGTCAAATTAACTTTCATTAGACAAAACAACTTGCAATAAACTTGCCAAAATGTCATTTAATCTCAGCTTCTCAACTGGTGTTCAGAGTAAGGTTTCACACAGTCTATTTATTATCAATCTGACCAAGTTACAGCATTCCAGTCATACTTTCTTTGTTTCCAGCCTCAATCACCAGCACCATTTGGCATCTCCAACTTTGCAGAGAATGAGAAATGAGTAATCGCTGCTTGAAACCTGTGATTCTCTCTCTATGATCCATGGTCACAGAATCACAAAAGTATTACAGTTCAGAAGTTTGTCATTAAGTTCATTATGCCTGCAATGGCATTGTTAAGACTCAGCAGCTACACCACTTCTCAACTCATTAGTAACGGACAAGAGGAGAAATTAGTGGTTGGTGAAGCCATCAACACCAATAACCTCCAAATTAAATACAAATCTGCCAACCTTAGTGACAATGACTTACACATAACTGAATCACAATGAACATTGGACATGATAGCTCAATGTCTTAGTAGAGTTGCTGCTTAGTACCAGGAACAAAGTTTCAAATGAAGCAAAACAAAAATAGTGTAAACAGCTAAATTTCATTAACAAAAAACTGTGGTGTGCGACACGGAGTGTGGATTTTTAATAACATAGTAAAGGAAGCTTCATCCATTAAAAACACCTGTCAACTCAATGAATTGTGATGGATATAATGTCGAGGTCCTCAATTCAATAAACCAATTCCTCAATTCTTGACAGGAATTTCAAAAAATGCCAAGGGAACTGTGCACACACACCTAACTACTTCAGGTAAACAATCAGATTGATTCACACCTCTGCACAAATGGAAAGTCAACTCAATTCATAACAATCAAATACACAGACAGATATCAGGTTTCCTTTAAGCTTCCTTGAGCAGAAGTAATTTTAAAATGCAAGACTTCAGGAAGAGAGAAAAATCCCATTTATGCCAATCTAAACCTGGCAAATCAATTTAGGTGATTCAAAACTTTTTTCTACAAAACATGCAGTGCACAAATCATGCAAGATTGTATACAGTATATTTCAAGGATGACTTACATTGTCCCCCCCCCCACACTTGTTCAATTTCTAAACATGAATCAAGTTTTTCTGTCACCTTTGTGGTCAAGTTACAGTAATAGCAAATATTGGAACTGATCAGAATTTATTAAGCATAAAAAAGTTGCAAAGAGAATTTGAAAATTCAACTCAAAGCATCCGTGGAACAGATCTTTTATGGGCATTAAAGCGCGGACTTGTGCAAAAATCTGTTTCTCACCTTCGTCTCTCAAGGTAAAGCGCCCCATTTGAGGGAAATCTTTGAAGGTCTCAAGGCAGATAGTTCCAGCTGTTCTTAGACGAGCAATGCAAACCTGATCCTGTTTAACAAAACGAGGCCGTGTCTTGCTCTTTTCTCCAGACTTCTTATCTACCAGGCAGATTAAGGCCTAAAAACAAAATTGTTACCCAGAATCCGTTAACTACAAGTTTACATTGAAAATTGCATGAGTACTGCCAAAAGTCAAATCAGATTATGTCATACTTTCAGACTGGAGAAGGTAAAATGCCTTATTGATTTTTTAGGCACATTATTCCAAGCATGTTGACTTAAACATTATCCTCTCTGTACAATGCAAGTCAAAATTCAAGGGCAAGCACAAGAAATATCTCAATACTTCAACCAAGCATATTATGACATCCACCTTTCTGCAACTTATACAAGAAACAACTCTCCAACGCTACCTCCTCCTCCCCTCGCTCACACCCAACAAAATCATTTAAATCACAAAGTGGAAAACTAACAGAATCCAGATGGCAAGGCAGTTATAACCATTTATTTTAAGAAGGGTACTAATAACATTGAACACCTCAGCATTTGTAGAAATCTGCAAACCTTTCCATATTAGTTTCCTTCATGTTAACAAACTGACAAAGAGACATTTTGGCCAAAATACTATTGATAGGAGCAGCAAGACAGGGTCATGCCCCAAGCTTTTGTTTGAATGCATCCCTATCTCAAATCAGCAAGTTGAAACAGCACATGACTGGCTGACGTCTGAGTTGCATGCATTCTTAAGGGTGACATTAAATAGCTTACTGAGTGTTTTAAAGGCATATGCCCAGATTAGGACTCAGCACTATCTTTCAGTATCCATCTACAAAATAAACACTTCACTTGTGATTTTCCACAATAAAATGGTAATAAGAATGTCAGATCCTCAATTTCACAAGTTTATCATCTTTGTGAATGGAAATATTCAGCTGTACTGAAGTGCTTAGTCTGACCTGATCATTAATGGGCGTAGCATCAAAAGGTACAGACAGCAAATAGGAGACAAAGAAAATCAGATACCAAACTGGAAAGAACATAAGGATTTGACATCCCTTGGTCTTTTCAGACATTCTCACAGTAAACCTCATCTATTTTCATAGACAATGCAAGTAACAAGGGTATTAAAACATCATTATGTGAAATTTGTTCGTTTGAATGGTTCTACAATCTGGCTATTAGATCGACATATCTTAACCCATGTAGTTAATATTTCATACAATTAAATAATCAGAATTGTTAAAGGTTAGTTCACTTTTAAACCAAATAATCCAAGAATTAATTTCTGTGGAAGAGAGATACCCAGAAGTTTCAGGCACTGTCCTACTTATGTCGATGACCAATATTCAGTTCATCAAATCACCAAATCAGTTTTAACTTAAACCTTTACGAAAGTCAACTATGCAGATATTTTTTAAAATAAACTCTGACAAAACAGATAATTGCTTTAACTTCTCTAGACTTACCGCAATCTGCACCTCTTCAATGCAAGTATGAATGTGCAGCACTGCATTGTAACCTGGGCAGATAATGGATTTATGTTCAATTATAACTATCTGCAATAAAAAGTGGAAAATTATTTCAACATTAATTCTCAGTTTTTCAAGAAAAATGTATGCCAACAGCTGAAAATGTAACTCCTAAGTCAATTTTCAGTAACTTACTAAAGGTAATCAAATTTTACCCAGTGAGCTAGATGTAGCAAGACTATTTTTCAAATTCATTCACAGACTGTGGGTGACATTTGAAAAGATGACATTTGCAGCCATTCCCTAGGTTGGCCTGTAACAAGCCTTTTCTGCAGCAGTCAGGGTGGAGAAGGAACAAGTTTCAGTGGATTGTAACCACAGTATACCAGTTGGAGAAGGAATAGATTATTCTTGATCAGGGACCAAGTAAAATTGTTTGACCTGGATGCTAACCATCCAAACAAAAATTTTTAAATCACATTTCTGACTTGGAGAGTGTGTGCCTTTATCATGTAAAGTTGTTCAAATAGAAACAATCCAATGCCCTCACGAATGCCTCAATTGAACCTGCATCCACCATACCTCCAAGTAGTGCATTGATACTAATACTCACTCAGGAAGTTTTTCAAACCTTGAAAAACACTATAAACCTGTGTCCCCAGATTCTCCATCACTTAATGAATAGGAACGGTTTCTGCTCATTTGTACTGTTCAGAACCCCCTTCAATTTTGAAAACTAGCAAATTTCCTCAGTGTTCTCCTCTCTAAGGAAAACAGTCCCAACTTCTTCAGTTTTTCCTCATAGCTAAAGTGTTTCACCCCAGAACCATTCTTGTAAATTTCTCCAACACATTTTTCCAATGGTGTGGCAGCAAATACTGCACAAAACACTTCAAGATCCAACTAGTGTCTAATGTGAATTTAGTATAACCTCTTGCTCTTGTACTATATGGCCTATTAATAAAGTATGGAATAATCTCAGCTTTGTTAATAGCTCTTTACCAGTCTTGCCATATTTAATTAAGTGGTTTTGCATATAGAATTGTACCTTTTCTTTATACAGTCTTTCCATGTTCTTTGTACTAAAGTACATCACTCCTCTGCATGGAACTTCATCTGCTACCTCCCTGATCACTCCTCCCAATATGTCAATATCCTTTTAAAGTTCTAGCCTGCTGTACTCAAAGTTGACAATTCTCACAAACTTTATATCATTCATAAGCTTTGAAATTGTTCCTTGCACATCAAGGTTTGGATCAGTAGCACAGAGCAGGAAAAGCAAAGATTGCAGTTCTAAGGAGAAGGAAACTCTACTCAGAACTTTATTGTGGCCTGAAAATTAGTCATGGTTTCCTATCCAACAGCCAATTTTGCATCCATGTTGCTACCGTGCTTTTATTCCCTGATTGACAACTTTCCACAAGTCTTTTGTGTGGCACTGCATACAGCATCCTTTGGCAGTCAAGTACAAATCAGCAGCCTCTCTCTCATCAACTCGAGTCACCTCTTCAAAAATTCCTGCAAGTTATTTAGAAGTGGCTTCTCCTCAACAAATCCAGTTGGAATATTTCCAATCAACCACATTTTGCCATGTGACTATTCATTTTATTCTGAGTTATTGCAGAAATCTGTGGAAACAAAGTTAAACTGACTGGTCTGTAATTGCTAGGCTGATCTTAAACTTTTTTGAACAAGGGTATAATGCTTGCAATTTTCCACAACCACCCCTAAATCAAGTGAAGACTGAAAAGTTATTGCTGGTGCCTCCAGAATTTCTATACTCAAATTTTTTTGAATATCCAAGGATGTATCTCATCCACCAATACTTAATTGACTAAATACAAAGTATTCAATAAATACCAAGCCATATGCAAATCCTCTTTTGTTCTAATCAGGCCTACTACTCCTTTCATCACCTTTTTACTACTGACAAACTAAAAGACGACTTAGGGATTTTTATGTTTGCTACAAGTTTGCTTAATCACTCGGTTCTCACGTATGCTTGGTTTTCAATTTGATTACCTGATACCTGTTCACGTGCATTTTTCTTCAGGTTAATTTCAATTGCCTTTGTCAATGAGGAAGATCTGGATCAGTTTGTTCTATCTTACCTTTTTGAAAGAATATATTTTGACTTTGCCCATATCACCCACTCTTGGAGGTATTTCATTGCTCAGCTCCTGTTTCTTCCATCAAATTTTCGATCCAGCCCCCAGTTTTGTTCTAACTGCACTCAAGTCTCAGACTGTCAATGGATTTTCTTACATCGACCAATGTAGCAAATTTTGAGAAGATCTATAGCTCAGGTTGAGGTTTTCGATGTAGGTTTGCTCGCTGAGCTGCACGATTCATTTCCAGACATTTCGTTACCCTACTAGGTAATATCTTCAGTGGGCCTCAGACGAAGCAATGCTGAAAATTCCCGCTTTCTATTTATATGTTTGGGTTGATGTCATTTCCTGTGGTGATGTTATTTCCTGTGGTGAAGTCCCTTCCTGTTCTTTTTCTCAGGGTGTGGTAGATGGGGTCTAACTCGAAGTGTTTGTTGATAGAGTTCAGGTTGGAATGTCATGCTTCTAGGAATTCTCATGCGTGCATTTGTTTGGCTTGTCCTAGGATGGATGTGTTATCCCAATCGAAGTGCTGTCCTTCCTCCTCCGTATGTAAGGATACTAGTGAGAGAGGGTCATGTCTTTTTGTGGCTAGTTGTTGTTCATGTAGCCTGGTGGCTAGTCCGCCAATTTCTCAGCAACAAACCCAAACAAGCAGACAAACCATGCCCAGAAACTCTAGCCACTCTCCTACATCAAAGACATCTCAGAAATGACTGCCAGACTACTCAGACCCCTTGGCATCATTATAGCCCACAAACCCACCACCACACTAAAACAGCAGCTAATGAACTTGAAAGACCCTATACAGACAATGAGCAAAACTAATGTCATTTACAAAATACCATGCAAGGACTGTAATAAATACCACATTGAACAAACAGGCAGAAAACTAGCCACCAGGATACATGAGTAAAGGAACAGGAAGAGACTTCACCACAGGAAATAACATTACCAAGCCAAAGAAACCCAAACATATAAATAGAAAGTAGGGATTTTCAGCATTACTTCGCCTGAGGCCCACTAAAGATGTTACCCAGTAGGGTCACGAAGCGCCTGGAAATGAACCTTACAGCTCAGCGAGCAAACCTACATCCATTGACCAATGTAATTTTCCACCGTCACCCTTAATCATTACAGTATAGTGATCACTGCCCCCACATGGGCTGCCACTTAAGATCAATTTGGTCCAACTCGTCCCACGAACCAGGGCTAAAAATTCCTTTGTAGGCCTAAATACATACTGCTGCAGGAAATTCTCCTGAACACACCAAGATCACCCTTCCTGCCCCCTTAAAAGTCAGAGCCATAGAGTTGTACAGCACAAAAACAGACCCTTTGGTCCAACTTTGCCATACCAACCAGATATCCTAAATTGATCGAGCCCTATTTGCCAGCATTTGCCCCATATATCTCTAGACCATTCCTATTCAAATAATCATCCAGATGCCTTTTAAATGTTGTAATTGTACCAGCCTCCAATTCCTCTGGCAGCTCATTCCATAAATGCAACACCCTCTGCATGAAAAAGTTGCCCTTTAGGTCCTTTTTAAATCTTTCCCCTCTCACCTTAAACCTATGCCCTCTAGTTTTGGACTCCTCTACTCATGCAAAAATACCTTGGCTATTCACCCTATGTCCCTCATGATTTTATAAACCTCTCAGGTCACCCCTCAACCTCCAACGTTCCAGGAAAAGTTAGTCCCAGCCTATTCAGCCTTTCCCTGTAGCTTAAGTACTCCAATCCCTGCAACATCCTTGTAAATCTTTTCGGCTCCCATGCTCATTAACCAGTCTATGCACAAATGATTATTAACGAGGTTGACAACTTTTGTTTCCGTACAGATTAGTTTCTCTATCCTGAGTGTCAGTGGTCTTTGGATGTAATTGTGCCTATTGCATCCCTTAAAAACAGTCAAACAGATTCTGATCTTGAAGGGATGGTGGTACTGTAGTGGTAATTACTAGACTAGTAACCAAGAGGTAAAAACAAGGACTGCAGATGCTGGAAACTAAAATGCTAATGTATGTCAGAAAACACGGGTTGTTCAGAAAAGACAGGAAAGGGGGGGCACTTTAGGGAAATGAATTGGTAAGGCTATTAGGTAACATGTCTGACTGGATAGCTCCAAAGAATTGGCAAGGAATAAATGGTCATGTCCTGTGCTGCAACATCTATTAACTCAAATGAGGTCAAAGATTTGCATTCAAGCCTGATAGTGTTACTCAATAAAAACCAATGAAGTTACTGCTCAAGATAACATGTGTAAAACAGATGATAGCGAGAACACATTCAAACTGAGGAAGCCATATACTTGGCAGAGTAACCTCTATGCACTTCAGTAATGAAAGAATAAATAGTACTGATTTTGGTGAAGCAATTAACCAAATTGTACGTTTTGCAGGGCTTGGAATTTATCCAAAATATTTGGATGTGGGAGATAGATATATTACGTAATTAATATTTTCAGGAAATTGCCACTAGATTATGAAATTGGATTTTAACTTATCAGCTGAACTGAATAGCCACTTCTTCCAACATTCAGGTCATTTTCAGAATTAACTTGACAAATTATCCACTCTGAAGGTGAGTGATAGCAAAAAATATTTGTAGTGTCTTTTAATCAAAAAAGCAGAAATTTACCTGAGCATCAAAAGTACGTCCTGAGTGGCAAAGGCTGCCATGATCACACAGGATGAATCCTGGCAGTATCTCCTCCTCTTCAATACCTTTCAGTCGTATCTTTAGATTTTCACCTGGGTCTGCAGTTTCAGTTTCTACATCATCAGACAGGAGACCCAGAACTTCAACATTGTGCTGAAAATAGAGTATTAACATTATCTTTTTTCTATTTAATATTCATGTTGTCTCCTCTGAATAACTGTTCAGATTTAATCCAAAAGTAACACTGCATACTGTATTAGTTTGAGTCAATTTACCAACTTTTCCACGAAAAATCAACTGAAAGGAAATCACAGTGACCAGCCAAATATACAAACATTAAACTATAATCATCACAAGAACTTGGCAACTAATTGTAAAAGAAATTATATTTCATGTGGGTTTCACTGGTGACTTTTGGAAAAAAAAATCACTCAAGGGATGTGGACATCACTAGCAAAGCCCACCCTTAATTGCTCAGAGGGCTAAGAGTCAACCACAATGCGGTGGTTCTGGAGTCACATGTAGACCAGACCAGGTAAGGATGACAGATTTCCTTCCCTAAAAGATATTACTAAACTAGATGAATCAACAATTAACAAATGGATTTGTGATCATTAGACCCTTAATTCCAGATTCTTTATTGAACTCAATTTCCATCATCTGCATGGCAGAATTTGAACCTGGTCCCCAGAATAGGAGTGCAGTTTCTGGTTTAATAGACTAGTTATAATACCATTAGGCCATTGCTGGCAAAACTAGTATTTATACCTATTCATAATTATATTGTAAGTGAATAACTTGCTGGCCAATTTCAGAGGGCAGTTGAGAGTCAACTAAGTTGCAGGGGGTCAGGAGTCACTTGTCGGCTAGACCAGATAAGGATGGGAAATTTCCTCCCCAAGAGGACATCGGCGAAGCCAAATATCTTTTCACATCAGTTGACTGTGTATCATGGTCACTATTACTGAGACTAGCTTTCAATATCTTATATTGTTTTATTCATTAAAATTTGAATTTCACCAGTTGCAGAGGTGAAATGAGATTCAAACCTGTGCTCCCAAAGGTTAGCACAGTCCAATGACATTACCGTTATGCTTCCACCTTTCTGCAAACTCAACATCTGGGAGGACTGACTACCTTTTCTGTTATTAAAGATATAAATATACTAAGATGCAACATTGAGTAGACCAACAAGTTTTCTCACTTAATTCTTCAGTTTGGTGTTTGATTAACCGTCACTGAGGTGCACAGAATCACAATTTACTTTTCTTTTCGATAATGAAGAAAAACAAGCTACAAACTAGAACTTGGATTAAGATTTTAAAATCTCAAATTACTGCCTATTGTCCATAACTAAACAACAAATGTACAAGGACTACAGCAAACCTAAGCAGATCACTATCTTCTCAGACAAACTAGGGCCAAAGTTTGAGAGAAACACCCAGCTTGAACAAAGATTCTCTGGCTTTAAAAAACATTTTGGTTCTCTGAAAATAATTTCCCTGCAATATGTATCATGGATATGGGAGCCCAACAGACACTTACAGCTAATATTGAATGAAATATCCAACTGCAAACTGAATTATTAAACAATTCATCATATTAAATGCATATGTAATAACTGCAAATAAACTTACTTTATTTGGCATCATGACAAGTTGGTGTCCTTTTCCAATTAATCCAGATTCTAGTTTACCAAGAACCACAGTACCCATATCCTATATAAAAAATAAAATAAATTGTTCAGCCAGTCTGAACCATTTAAAACCAGTTTATCATATTCCTGTTGCCCATGCCATCCACAACTTAAACTACCCCTCATTCAACAATCCACACTTAAAGAATTACTTTGTGATCAATCTTCTTTTGGAAAGTTGACTTTCTCCCATTTACAATTGAAACAGTTGGAATATTTCAGAAATGAAAATTGAGCTAAATAGTAAATTGTGTCTATATTTTAATGAACTTTCTACTGCAACTACAAACCTCTGAATCAAGATAGCCTGAGTTAGCTTCAATTTCTTGTAAATCACAATACTATTTCCTGGCCAAAAAAAAAATCAGATACTGCCAGGATGCAGGTCATCAGGTTTCATTGCTGAATATATAATTGCAGTGTTAGAACTCCAAGTCCACACTAAATCCCAACAATAACTGCTCATGCTTTTTATAATAGTGTGACATCGCAAGGCACTTAAAAAAAACTTTAAAAGTGTAACACGGAGCCACTCAGGAGATACTAGGTCAAATTGTCAATAGCCCGGCCAGAAGTTTGAAGCAGTTGGCCTGGTCAAGTTTGTGCAGCATTAGATTGCTTCCAGTGCAAAAAGTGAGTGATAGATGTACTCACCATTTAAAAAATTATTCATCTTAATTAACAGATTTTAATACTGGTTTGAACTGTTCTATGAATTGCAACTCTGATGATCAAGCAGGTTATTAAAGTCATTGTAATTATTACACTGAAGTGGTCAACTGAAAGCCTTCAAGGACAGAAATAGATCATCATTTCAGTGGAAGGAGGCAATGTGTGCAGTTTCATGCACAAATATTTGCAGATTATACAACTCATGGAAATTATGACATCTCAAAGAATGCTAACTTCAGCCAGGTTTCAAAAGGGTGAGATTTTCTGGAACTAACTTCAGTGAAATAAAAGCTTTTTGAAGGGAACAAACTGCTTGGAATTTAGCATGGTGCAGCTTCAAACCCAACTGATTAGTTGGGTATCTTGGCAAATAATAAAAACACACTGAAAAGGTGTGCAAAGTACTTAAATGTAATAAAGAAGTCAAGAACAAAGAAAATTACAGCACAAGAACTGGCCCTTTGGCCCTCCAAGCCTGCACCAATCCAGATCCTCTCCCTAAACCTGCCACCTATTTTCTCAGGATTTGTATCCCTCTGCTCTGTGCCCATTCATGTATGTTTAGATACAGCTTAAATGATGTTATTGTTCCTGCCCCTACCACCTCTGCTGGCAACATGTTCCAGACACCCACCAGTCTCTGCGCAGAGAACTTTGCACATATATCTGCCCGAAAAACATCCCCCCCCCACCTCCACCCCTCACTTTGAATTCGTGACCCCTCGTAATTGAGCCTCCCACTCTGGGGAAAATGCTTCTTGCTATCCACCTTGTCTACACCTCTAATGATTTTGTAAAGCTTAATCATGTCCCCCTCAACCTCCATCTTCCTAATGAAAATAGTTCTAATCTACTCAACCTCTCTTCATAGCTAACAACCTCAATACCAGGCAACATCCTGGTGAACATCCTCTGTACCCTTCCCAAAGCATCCACATCCTTTTGGTAATGTGGCGACCAGAACTGTATGCAGTGTTGCAAATGTAGCAGAGCCAAAGTCTTATACAACTGTAAGATGACCTGTCCATTCTTGTACTCAATACCGCACACGATGAAGAAAAACATGCCATATACCTTCTTGACCACTTTACTGACCTGCGTTGCCACCTTCAGGGTACAATGGACCTGAGCACCCAGATCTCTCTGTACATCAACTTCCCCCAGGGCTTTGCCATTTACTGTATATTTTGCTCTTGAATTGGATCTTCCAAAATGCATCAGCTCACATTTGCCTGGATTAAAATCCATCTGCCACTTCTCTACCCAACTCACCAATCTATATTCTCCTGCATTGTCTGACAGCCCCCTTCACTGTCTGCTACTCTGCCAATCTTAGTGTCATCTGCAAACTTGCTAATCAGGCAACCCACACCCTCCTCCAAATCATTTACGTATATCACAAACAAGTATGGTCTCAGCAAAAATCCCTGTGGACCACTGGTCAGAGGTGTCCATTTTGAGAAACTCCTGCTACAACTGTCTCCTGTTCTCTATCCATCCAGCAAGAACACCCTGGACCCCATGCAACTTTACCTTCTCCATCAGCCTACCATGGGAACCTTATCAAACACCTTACTAAAATCCACGTATATCACATTTACATCCCTTCCCTCAATCAACTTTGTCACCTCTTCAAAGAATTCTACTAGGTTTGTAAGACATGACCTTCCGTGCACAAAACCATTTTGCCAATCACTGATAAGCCCATTTTCTTCCAAATGGGAATCTCTTACCCCTCAGTATCTTCTCCAGCAGCTTCCCTACCACTGAATAAGGCTCACCAGTCTATAATTACCGGTATTATCCCTGCTACCCTTCTTAAACAAGAGGACAACATTAGCAATTCTCCAGCCCACTGGATCTCACCCATGTTCAAGGATGCTGCAAAGATAACCATTTCCTCTCTCACTTCCCTCAGTAACCTGGGGTAGATCCCATCTGGACCTGGGGACTTGTCCACCTTAATGCCTTTTACAAAGCCTTATAGAATACCCAACACTTCCTCCCTCCTTAAGCCAACTTGACAGAGTAATCAACAATATATCCCTAACCTCATTCACCATGTCCCTCTCTTCGGTGAATACCGATACAAAGTACTCATTAAGAATCTCACCCATTTTCTGACTCCACACACAACTTTCCTCCTTTGTCCTTGAATGGGCCAACCCTTTCTCTAGTTACCCTCTTGCTCCTTATATACAAATAAAAGGCTTTGGGATTTTCCTTAACCCTGTTTGCTAAGGGTATGTCATGGCCAATTTTCACCCTCAATTCCCCGTTTCAGATTGTTCTTACATTCCCGATATTCTTCCAAAGCTTTGTCTGTCTTCCGTTGGCGCGACCTTATGTTGTACATCCTTTTTACTCTTAAGCTAGTCTCTGTCACCCATGATTCCCTAATCTTGCCATTTCTATCCTTCATCCTTTACAGGAACATATCTCTTTAAAATCCTTTCATATCAAATGTGGATTTACCTTCAAACAGCTGCTCCCAATCTACATTCCACAGCTCCGACCTAATTTTGGTACAGTTGGCCTTCCCCCAATTTAGCCACTCTTCCTTTAGAACCACTCTTGTCTTTGTCCATGAATATTCTAAAACTTATGGAATTGTGATCACTATTCCCAAAGTAATCCCCTACTGAAACTTCAACCACCTGGCCAGGCTCATTTCCCAACACTAGGTCCAGTATGGCCCCTGCCTGAACGGGACTATTTAGACATTGCTCTAGAAAACACTCCTGGATGCTCCTTACAAATATAAGTCAATGACAAATACACAAGCTTACCTTATATTTATCTACAATGGGTACTCGCACAGGTCCAGTAGATGCCCTATAGAAGTGTGGTAAATTGTCCAGATAGGGAATAAATGGTAATCCACTGGAAGAAAAATCACAATAGAGCAGCAAAATTTTAAGATGGAATTCTTTGCTATAAAAGATCAAGTTCTGTTTCTAGATTTCAAAAGGAATCAGTTACCGATCAAGCAGTGACAAAATAAGCACGTCAATAAATTCTTCAGAACAAATACACTGATTACTTGACAACAATTTGTCTGTGAATATAAACAAATCAAAGCAAATTCAACTTCAGTCTTGAAAGTTTGTTTCCAAGAATTTTATTCACTTCTATATAAAAGGTGACTTCCAAAGATTTTATTGCACACTTCTACATATATACACTAAAGGTAATGAATTAGAGCTGAAAATGTGTTGCTGGAAAAGCACGGGTCAGGCAGCATCCAAGGAGCAGGAGAATAGACGCTTCAGACATGAGCCCTTCTTCAGGAATGAGGAGATTGTGTCAAGCAGGCTAAGATAAAAGGGAGAGACTTGGGGAAGGGACATTGGAAATGCGATAGGTGGAAGGAGGTTAAGGTGAGGGTGATAGGCCGGAGTGGGGGTGGGGGCGGAGAGGTAAGGAAGAAGATTATAGGTTAGGACGGTGGTGCTGAGTTCGAGGATTGGGACTGAGACAAGGTGGGGGGAGGGGAAATTAGGAAACTGGAGAAATCTAAGTTCATGCCTTGTAGTTGGAGGGTTCTTAGGCGGAAGATGGGGTACTCTTCCTCCAGCCGGCGTGTTGCTATGGTCTGGCGATGGGGGAGTCCAAGGAACTACATGTCCTTGGTGGATTGGGAAGGGGAGTTGAAGTGTTGAGCCACGGGTGGTGGGGTTGGTCGGTCCGGGTGTCCCAAAGGTGTTCTCTGAAACGTTCTGCAAGTAGGCGGCCTGTCTCCCCAATATAGAGGAGGCCACATCGGGTACAGCGGATGCAGTAAATGATGTGTGTGGAGGTGCAAATGAACTTGTGGCGAATATTGAAGGATCCCTTGGGGCCTTGGAGGGAGGTGAGGGCGCAAGTTTTGCATTTCTTGCGGTTGCAGGGGAAGATGCCGGGAGTGGAGGGGTGGGTGGGGGGTGTGGACCTGACAAGGGAGTCACAGAGGGAGTGGTCTTTTCGGAACGCTGATAGGGGAGGGGAGGGAAATATATCCCTGGTGGTGGGGTCAGTTTGGAGGTGGCAGAAATGATGACGGATGATATGATGTATATGGAGGTTGGTGGGGTGGTAGGCGAGGAGGTAGGTGAGGTAGGTGGGTAGGTAGGTAACGAATTAGAGCCTAGTTCAGTAACTGCACCTCTGAAATAAAAAAAATCCAAAAAATTGTAAAGATTTGACTATTTAAAATGACCTTTTATGTATTTAAGCAAATTTAGCACAGATTTTATATTCAAGGAATCTGGACTTCTCTGGATGGGTCAACTTCTATTGTTCATCATAAATGCCCTTGAGGTGGTGGTGGCGGCGGCGGCTCTTGTATCCCGGTAGACCACAGGCTATCAGTAAAACGTTCAGTAGAAATTTCCAGGATTTGATTAGGCGACAGTGAAAAGGAACGTTGATACATTTTCAAGTCAGAATGGTGATTGGGAACCTGCAGTTGGTGTTCCCAGATATCTGCTACTCTTGTCTTTCTAGGTTCTTGTGGGTTGGACGGTGGTAAAGGCCTTGGTGAACTTCTGCAGTGCATCTAATGCATTGTACAAACTACTACTGCTGAATCAGTAAGGAAGGAAGTGAATGTTTATGGATGTGGTGCCAATTTAGCTGGTTGTATTGCCTAGGACAATGTCAAGCTTTGTGTTGTTGTTAGAGTTGAATAACCTATGTAGTTAATGTAAGGGGTGGGGTGGGGAAGGTGCAATGGCTTAGTGGCATTAATCGCTACACTATTAATCCAGAAACTCAACTAATGTTCTGGGGACCTGGGTTCAAATCATGCCACGACAAATGGTAGAATTCTAGAATTAGAGGTCTAATGACATTCACGAGGCCATTGTCGATAAAACCTATTTGGTTCACTAATGTCCTGTATTGAAGGAAATCTACCATCCTTACCTGGTCTCACCCACACATGACTCCAGAACCACAGCTGTGTCATTGACTCAACTGCCCTCTGGGCAATTAGGGATAAATAGGGAATACTAGCCTAGAGAGAGCTATCCAATGCCGCAGTGAATCAGACCATAAATTGGGCGGCATGGTGTCTCAGTGGTTAGCATTGCTGCCTCATAGCACCAGGGACCTGGGTTTGATTCCAGCCTCGGGCAATTGTGTGGAATTTACACATTCCCCCTGTATCTGCGTGGGTTTCCTCCCACAATCCAAAGATTGCAGGTTAGGTGGATCGGCCGTGCTAAATTGCCCACAGCGTTCAGGGGTGTGCACATTAGATGAATTAGTCAGGAATAAGTGTACAGTAATAGGGATGGGGAATTAGTCTGGGTGGGTTACTCTTCAGTGGGTTGGGGTGGACTTATTAGGCCAAATGACCTGTTTCCAGACTTAAGGGATTCTATGATGATTTTAGAAATATCTCATCTTCCACCTGGGCAGCTTACAGCCCAGAGGACATTCAATTCTCAAATTTCAAATAATCTTCTGATCCATCTTCCTTTCCAACTTTGCCTTCTCCCTTCCAGCAACCAACCAGATTCATTCCTCCCATTGACCAACCAGGTCGCACTCACTACCTCACCATTCTGCCACTCCCCTCCCCACTATCCCCCCCGTCACTCACTGTATCCCCACATCCAGTCCTGAACAAGGGTTATAGCCAAAATGTTGACTTCTCTACCTCCTGATGCTGCCTGGCTTTGTGTTCTTCCAGCCTCCTCTTTGTCTACTTTGGATTCCAGCATCTGCAGCATCTTTTGCCTTTAACTTTAATAGCAGGTTAGCCAGTTTATACAAAGACATTTTTGTAGCACAATACTGTTTAATCTTACTTGGAATGCCAGCTCACAGGCAGCCCTATAGTTGTAATTAGGACTGTAATGTTTGAAAATCAATTTGACAATGTTAAATTCAAGATTTTATAAAAGAAACCTTAATAATCAAATTGCACTACACACTTTGGTAGTGCCAGCATCAGGTTATGTCTTTTATCAAATTGACTCTATATTAACCTACTTGATTGTTAACGGTTTTTGATAATACTTACGTGTACCAAGAGCAGTTCTCAGCTCGTTCTTTTAAGTTTGCACCAGTTAGTCCAGAACAAGGCATAAAGTGAATATCCTTTTTAGGATTGAAACCAACTTTCTTCAAAAATGGCACAAGTTTTTCCTTGCATTCCTCATATCTGAGAAAAATATAAAACAATCAGTACTATTAGACCTACTACAGGACAATGCCACTATGCAATGAAGCAAAATGATTTGCCCAAATTGAACTACATACATGTTTTCAGGCAAGTGTTCATTTTCACTTCTATTATGATTACATACTGACTGGGCCAAAAGCGCTCAAAATGGCTGCCTTGGTTCTATGGTAACATATCCAAGGTTATGGCAACACAATCTGCGATCTTTGAAAAAAGCTTACAACAAACATTTGATGGCAACACAAGTAATTCTAACTCAAACTGCTTAAAACAACAATGACTACATTGCAGCGCTAATCGGAAAAGATATTTTTAAAACTAAAGCTTTTTGATGTTTTCTTACCCCCCATACAAATTTATCAAGTTAAATTCAATTTTTATTGAGGGGTTCTAGGGTATGTACTGGTGGAGAGATTATATTCTGAACACTTTTATACACTGTGACAAAAATCCATGAACTAACAACCATACGAATGATTGTTTACTTTCACTAATTCAGGAGTATCACGTGTACTTTGAGGATTATCCATGCTTCTTTAACTAGTACATAAAGACTTTATAGGAGTATTCAATAGAACTGTGACTTTCATTTTTTTTAATTCTTTCATGGCATGTGGCGGTACGGTCCATGTCTAATTGCCCTCCTAAAAGTACTTAAATAGCCACACCATTTAAGAAGGGTGGTAAGGAAAAGCCAGGGAACTATAGACCAATCGATTGTGGGCAAGCTGTTGGAGGGAATCCTAAGACAGGTTTTACATGTATTTGGAAAGGTAAGGATTGATTAGGGATAATCAGCATGGCTTTGTGCATGGGAAATCATGATTCATGAATTTCATTGATTTTTTTTTGAAGTAACAAAGAGGATTGATAAGGGCAGAGCAGTAGACGTGATCTATATGGATAAAAGCAAATTACTGCAGATGCTGGAATCTGAAACCAAAAGAGAAAATGCTGTAAAACCTCAGCAGGTCTGGCAGTATCTGTAAGGAGATAAAAGAGCTGACATTTTGAGTCGAACTGACCCTTTGTCAAAGCTAAAAAAGGGGAGAATAGGGAGGTATTTATACTAGGCTGAGAGAAGCAAAGGTAGCAATCAAGAGATGATAATGACAGTGCATGCAGAGATTAGGAACTGTGAATGATCAAGGCTAAAGCCAGTGCTATGTGACAAAACATGTGGGGGATGGGTGAAACACAGGCAAAATGGAAAACAGGGGAGAAGGGTAGCAAAGGGGAAAGAGGAGAGGAAAAGGTGATGACAGAGTGGAGAGCGAGAGAAAGAGAATCAGGAAATAAAGGTACAGAACAGTAATAAAAAACAAAGATAAATAAAATAAATGAAATAAAATTATGGAGCAGAATGAAAACAGAGGGGTCAAGATGGGATAATCATCTGAAGTTGTTGAATTCAATGTTGAGACCAGCAGGCTTGTAACGTGCCTAGGTCAGATGATGAGATGCTGTTCCAGTGACGCTCAATGCAAACTGGAGGAACACTGCAGCAGGCCAAGGACAGATATGTGGGCATGGGAGCAGGATTGTGTGTTGAAGTGGCAAGCCACGGGAAGGTCCAGGACCTGATTGCGTACAGACAGAAGGTGCTCAGCAAAGCGATCACCCAGTTGGCGTTTTGTCTCTCCGATATAGAGCAATGAATGCAATAGACCAAACTGAAAGAGGTACAAGTGAAATGCTGCTTAATCTGAAATGAGTGTTTGGGGCCTTGGATGGTGAGCATGGAAGAGGTAAAGGGGCAGGTGTTGCACCTTCCACGATTGCATGGGAAGGTGCCATTTGTGATGGGAGAGGTGTTAGGTGTGATGGAGGAATGGACTAAGTTGTCCCGGAGGGAACGATCTCTGCGGAATGCAGACGGGGGAGGGAAGGGAAGATGTGTTTAGTGGTGGCATTGTGTTGGAGTTGGTGAAAATGGCGGAGGATTATTTTTTGCATGTGAAGGCTGGTGGGGTGAAAGGTGAGAACAAGAGGGGCCCTATCCTTGTTTGGGAGGGGAGGGAGGGGGTGAGGATCATGGCGTGGGAGATGGACCGCACGCTGTCGAGAGCCCTGTCAACTGTATGTGGGAAGCCACAGCTGGAGAAAGAGGAGCACATATAAGAGCACCATTTTGGAAAGAGGCATCATCGGAACAAATGTGGCAGAAGTGAAGGAGCGAGAGTAAGGGATAGAGTCCTTACAGGACATAGGGTGAGAAAAGCTGTAGTCCAGATAGCTGTGGGAGTCAGTGGGCTTGTAATAGATATTACTGGATAGACTATGGCTGGAAATTGAGACAGAAAGGTCAAGGAAAGGAAGGCAAGTGTCAGAGATGGACCAGGTGAAGGTGACAGACGGATGGAAACTGGAAGCGAAGTTTATGAATTTTTCCAGGTCAGGACGAGACTTCGCTTCCAGTTTCCATCCCTCCATCACCTTCACCTGGTCCATCTCCGACACTTGCCTTCGTTTCCTTGACCTTTCTGCGAGATACTGCAATTTGGAAAAGCAAATCAGAGCAGGACTTATAGACTTAATGATAAGGTCCTGGGGAGTGTTGCTGAACAGACACATTGGAGTGCAGGTGAATAGCTCCCTGAAAATGGAGTCACAGGTAGATAGGATAGTGAAGGGGGCGTTTGGTATGCTTTCCTTTATTGGTGAGAGTATTGAGTACAGGAGTTGGGAGGTCATGTTGCGGCTGTATAGGACATTGGTTAGGCCACTGTTGGAATATTGCGTGCAATTCTGGTCTCCTACCTGAAGGATGTTGTGAAACTTGAAAGGGCTCAGAAAGATTTACAAGAATGTTGTCATGTTTGGAGGATTTGAGCCAGAGGGAGAGGCTAAATAGGCTGGGGCTGTTTTCCCTGTAGTATCAGAGTCTGAGGGGTGACCTTATAGAGGTTTATAAAATCATGAGGGGCATGGATAGGATAAATAGACAAGGTCCTTTCCCTGGCCGGGGGAACCCAGAACTAGAGGGCATAAGATTTAGGGTGAGAAGGGAAAGAT
Source organism: Chiloscyllium punctatum (assembly GCF_047496795.1). Taxonomy (NCBI): domain Eukaryota; kingdom Metazoa; phylum Chordata; class Chondrichthyes; order Orectolobiformes; family Hemiscylliidae; genus Chiloscyllium; species Chiloscyllium punctatum. The sequence goes on along the minus strand of NC_092778.1, from coordinate 64,647,024 downwards.
ATAAAAGGGACCTAAGGGACAACTTCTTCCACATAGAGGGCGGTGTGTGTATGGAATGAGCTGCCAGAGGAAGTGGTAGAGCTTGGTACAAATACAGCATTTAAAAAGGCATCTGGACGAGTACAAGAGGAGAAAAGGTTGAGAGAGATATGGGCCAAATCCTGGTTAATGGGACTAGATTAGTTTAAGATAGCTGGTTGACCGATCATGAACTGTTTTCCATGCTGTACATCTCCACGACTTTCTATGACTTCAATCAACAAGATTAATAGGGTCCTTTAGAAAACAGCTTCAGTGGCAGTACATACCTTTCCAATCAATTTAATTTTACATAGGAATGTGATCAGCAAAATTAAGGATTCATTCACCAGATTTACAAATAAAAATCCATATCCTCTTCACTGTAAAGTTACAATGTAGCACAAAATATTTTCAACTATACAATATAGCCTCATCACATGACTTGAACCTTATACAGCAGCTTTAACAAGATGCAACATGCCAAAGCACTTCACATCAATATTACCAATCTGAATTTGGCATAGCCACAAATATATTTGGGTGGATGACCAAAACCTTGGTCAGCAGCAAAATTCTGAAGTGTCAAAAAGCAAAAGCTGGACAAAGGGGCTTGGGGTAAAACCAGCCTGCTCAATGAGTCAAAATTCACTGAGTACAAATTGAGTGATTAGAGAACAGAAGTTATGGAGAGATTCAAAAACAAGAATGAGAACTTAAAATTGAGATGTTCTTAACCTGAAGCAAATGTCAGCTAGTTATGGATGAACGGGTGTTGATGCAAGCAAGGATGATGGACATAGGTCTGGTTTCGTGATGAAGGGCCTTTGCCCGAAATGTCAATTCTCCTGCTCCTCGGATGCTGTCTGACCTGCTGCGCTTTTCCAGCACCATACTCTTGACTCTATTCTCCAGCACCTGCAGTCCTCACTTTCGCATAGGTCTGGATGACTTCAACTTCACAGACATCAGAAAATAGGAATCTGTCAATTTCTGAACTAAGCTTCGATGAGTTTCCGCAGGAAAAAGGGCTGAAACTGGGCTAAGGTCAACTAATTTCCCGAAAGATAAGAATAGATGAGTTTAGGTGATGACAGTTATATGGTCAGAAGTTCATCTCAGGACCAAATATAACACCCAAAAATGCAAATAGCCTCAGTTCACCCAGACAATTGCGAAATCCCCAAATGAGAAGTAGGAGAGGGTACCAGAAATTACATGAAACAAAATGTCAAAGATCATCCTTTGTCTACTCTGGATAAAAAGATGAGAGCAGTTTGAATCAGTCAGATTTAAACTGGTGGAGGGTTGAATTGACAACCTCAAAGGCTTGCAGGTCAAAAGAAGAAAAAAACTAATATTTCATACCCATCATGGTAATCATATTTTTTCCAATAATTTTTAAACATGGTGGTGAAGGGTTTCTTGGGGAGTAGGGAGATGGCAACATATGCAGTAAGGGTAGCTTTGGTGGACTGACTGACAAAAGACATGGGAGGCCAGAGGATAGTGAATATCAGCTAACATCTGGCCCAGGAAAACATGCTGGTGGCCAACAGTTCAGTCCTTATAGATTCTGTGGATCTCAATTATAGCATAAAGTCATAGGACATGGAACAGAAGCTACTTCAAGACAAGGAGGAAGCAGCTCATGACTTCATCATCAACACTTGGGACATTTTAAGGACATCAGAAGGGATAGCAAGACCAGAATCAAGTGCTCTGTTTTAGGCAGTGGAACTCATTTCAAGCATTCATTGCTCAATTAAAAGGTGAGGGACAGCAAATTACATCTGCGGTTAAATTCAAAAAGTTAGAAGGAAATGTAAATGTTTGCATTCCTTCACTTAGATTAGTCATTTATTACTTTCTGGCAACAAAAATCATGCTTCCAAATATCTCATTCAATTACTGAGAAACACTCAGTAATTTGTTCAATTATTTTTCCCCATAGAGAGTCAGTCATGTCATTACTCAGAACAAGAACAGTCCAGAACTGGAACATGGATTTATGAAACAAATGCACTCTACATTGTGCTGTTAAGTTAACATGCTGTCACTTGAATAGAAATGTTCTGGTGTTAAAAGGTGAAGACTGTTGAAGAAAACAATGTTACTCATATCTGGCACACAGAGCCAACAATCACTTCAAGGCTAGAAACAGCACAGTGATAAAGAATTCCATGAAGGTTTCCACTGTCCTCAAGCAAAGCCATGCCTTAGTTTCAACTAAAATGCACGCTCATTTTGATGTGTAAAACTTTTTTTTGTTCATTTGCCGTCATGTAGATTGAGTGAAATAAATTTACAACTGTTTTTTCACTATGGCAACCAATGCAGGAGGAAATGAAAACGTTGCATAAACTCATTTTATCAAGGACCATTTTATCAAGGAATGAAATAACTCTTTCATTCCATCAATGAAAGATTAAGTAGGTAACAAAACTGAATAGAACAGATCTCAAATTGTTCCTGTAGTATGATTACACCAGAAACAATTATAGAGTTTTCATTATTCAGCGTAAATCGTGTTTCGGTTTCACCAAAATAAATTAAATTCCATAATGTGAAATTTTGCTAACAAGCTTTCAAAGCATGTACAGTCTAACAGAAATCTTACCGATCTTGGCTCCAGGCTACTGTTGGATCATCCATTTTGTTGATAAGAACTATCAGATGTTTCACTCCTGCTGTTTTTGCTAACATAGCATGTTCTCGTGTCTGACCTCCCTTCTCAAAGCCTGTTTCAAATTCACCTTTCCTGGCTGATATAACCTAAACAAGAAACATGTCAGAAAGTGGGAGATCATGGGGACTTTTCTGCAGATAAAAATGGCTGCATAATTACTGCATAGAGACCATAAACAGCAGGGTACATTTGAATAACAGAAAGAAATCTCCAAAGATTGGTCTCATATTTCCCATACCACAATCGCCAAGAAAGCACATGAATTATAAGATAGAACAAAATACCAACTCAAGTCTTGAATTTACATTGAAAAATTGCTAACATAACCTGACCTGCACTTTAAAGTTTACTTCACAAGATACGTAATTTACACTAAACTGAAAACAGACTTTAGACATGTATTTGATTACCTAAACAAAACTTTTGCCACTGTTTAAACTCCTACATTTTCCCGGTGCAAAATTCTACACTGTAATAAACATGAATTAATTGCCCGTGTGTTACATTACATAGAAAATTACCATTCTTCTTTCTCAAAGGCAAATAGCATGGATGCTGAAATAAGAACTGAAAATGTTGAAGATACTCTGGTGGCCTGGCAGCATTTTAATGCTGACAACTTCGAAGACAGATAGTCAGTCTGAAACATTTGAACTGTTTCTCCTTTTAGAAATTGACAGGCCTGCTGAATATGACCAACTTTTTCTGGATTTATAACACTGAAGTCTCTTTTCTGATGATTCCACTAACAAATTAGTTCCTGAATCTGAAGATTAACCTTAGTCCCTGATAACCAGGAAGGTTGATTTCTTACCAAGACAGCGAGGTCAGCTTGAGATGCCCCACCAATCATATTCGGTACAAAACTTTTGTGACCTGGAGCATCTAAAATGGTGAAGTGCTTCTTCTGTGTTTCAAAATATGCACGGCCCACTTCTACTGTTTTACCCTTGTCTCTCTCCTCCTGGTTAGTGTCCAAAGCCCAGGAAAGATACCTAAAATTATAAAGACTCTTGTAACATGCTGCAAACAGAAAAAAATTAAGTCATTCATATTAACCTGTTGGATGATAAACATTTTTAAAATCCCATATACGTTAAAGAAGGCCATTTCAAAATAGTTCATCAATTCTAATCAGCAAGTTCTCAACAGCTAACCAAAAGCAAGCAATTAAACAAGGGATGGGGAATTACCCAAACTACAATGTGCATCTCCATCAGGTCAATAACTCAACTAAAGCCAAAAACGACTATTTACTCTTCCCAATTTCTTTTCCTTAGCTTTTCTCTCCCTGAAAGTGGCCACACAAATACTTAGGGTGGTAAAGAAGGCATGTTTGCCTTTATTGGTTGGGGAACTGAGTACAAGAGTCAGGATGTCATCTCAGTTTTAGCAACCTTTAGTTAGGCTGCACATGGGTGTATTGCATTCATTTCCAGTCACAACATTACAGAAAGGATGTTGAGGCTTTGCAGAGTGCACAGAAAAGGTTTACTAGGATGCTGCCTGGATCAGAGTATGAGCTATAAGGAAAGTCTAGAAAAACTTGGTTGTTTCTCTGGCCTAGCAGAGGCTGAGGGGAGACTTGAAAGAAATCTATAAAATTATGAATGCATAGATAGTGTTGTTGGTCAGAATATTTTTCCCAGAGTTGAAATGTCTACTACTAGAGAGCATGCATTTGAAGTGAGAGGGAGAAAGTTCAAAAGGTGTTGAGAGGGGCATTTTTCTTTTAAAAAACACATTGGTCGGAATCTGGAACGTGCTGCCAAGGGTGGCAGAGGCAGAAACGATAGAGGCGTTTAAGGGACTTTTAGATAGGCACATGAATATGCAAGAAATGGAGGGATATGGACCAAGGACTAGCAGAATGGATTAGTTTAATCTGGTATGTTCAACACAACATCATTGGCTGAAGGGCCCATACCTGTGCTGTACTGTTCTATGTTCTCTAACCTTAGTCTTCTGTCCCTTCGCTAGAGGGGGGGGGGGGGGATGTTGATTCCTCAATGCCAGCTAACTCTGCAAACTCAGCCACGTTGCCATAACTATGCAGGTCTCAATGAAATAAAACAGCCAACTTGATAAAGAAAGAGACACAGGAGAGCCTACTCAATCACACGTCCAGTACACTTCAAACAGGGATCTCAGGTGCATAACTTTAACCAATTTCCTTGCTGGTTGGAGGCACTTGAAATTATCCTGGCTTGAGCATCAAGTTGAAATCCGCTAACTTAACACATTTCACTGCTCCAATGCAAGCAGCTCCTGGTTTTTAAGACAGCCAATAGACAAACAACTATTGGGGAGTCCAGACAATTTCTAACCTTTTTATAATTATTTAAAATTAAGAAAAGGATTCCAAAACTAACAGCTTGTTTTAGAAATTCTGATGTCAATTTCCAAATACAAATGTAAGCTTACCATGTTTCTCTGTTTTTTTCCTTGGCCTCCCTCTCATACTTCTCCAGTGTTCGTTTGTCAACCATACCTGTGAGGTACCTTGAAGAAATTACCAGCAAATGATGAACAAATTACCACACGTGTATTGATTAGAATATTCTAATTTCAACTTGTGTAGAACATAAAGGCTGAGCTAAACTCTTCCCTCAAGCTATTAGAGAGTATTTGAAAAAGTATAGAGCATGTACAATATGGAGCATTACAACAGCAATATGAATTTTATCACATTTCCTTTAAAACAGTATCAAATAAAAGGGCAACAAGAATCAGAGCCTTAACACAAATTACCAACTTATACCCTGGTGTGGATCTCAACATTGCTGATACGTGTGACAGGGTCTGGGCTTAAATGAAGCACACACACAAATGACAAAGAATGGCTCAATATTGCATACTATTTAGTTACCATCAAACAAATTGGGAACTTGGATTACAAGAGTATTTTCCTCCCACTTTAGCTCTATGTTTAAGAATAGAAGGATAACTTACATTATCTGGCCACCAATAGTGGATTTTCCAGCATCTAAGGAGAAGAAAAAGTGTTACTGCACAAAGACAACGTAAACAAGTATTAGCTTTTGTAAATTATTAAATGAAGTCTCGAGTTTAACCAAAGTTCTACTACTGAAAATAAATGTGACATTTTAAGTGGGATCGACAGTTCACGAAATTGGAGTTTTAAATGAGGCATACAGCCGTACCATTTTATCTAGTAACCTACCTACATGACCAATGAATACAACATTTACATGTTCCTTCCTTGGAGCACCTGGTTCTACCACCACTGCAACCGTGGGCATAGACACATCTTCCTCCTCTTCCATTCCTACTGGAGTCACCAAAGATGGCCCACCATCGCCAGCAGGACCACCTCCTGGTTCTGCTTCACTTGGCTCTGCTTTTTGTTCCCATGACTCTTCAGATCCTGCTTCTGTATCGCCATTTTCTACCGGCGCTGTAAGATATGTAGGGTTGGACTCTCAGCAGTTGGCCATTTAACAAATCATTTAAAGTTTAATGTCTGAGCAACAACTAAATTATCAGTTGAAAATAAGCCAAGTTCAAAAGTCATTGGACTAAATGAAATCTACTCAAATTTAAAATCTAGCATGGAATCAAGATCATGCGCTGCATGAATCAATACTGAAAGTGTGTTGAATCAACTTTGTCCAGAAGAATCATATCATACTTTAAACTGAAAGTGTGTATGTCAATGCATGCCATACAGACAAATTTGAAAAGTGTTAAGTGGGAAAATATCCCAGCTTATTTAATCATTAAAACAGCTAAGTGCTGAAAATGTATCTTAAGTTCAAAATAAAGGCAAATTCTCAGTAATCAATATAATGTGCCAACATGCATCACCATTATATTCAAGATCAAAATGTCATTCAAAAAGGTCCTTACCAGCTGACTCAGAGACTTCCATGCTGGCATCTGTTGCATCTGACCCTAAAGGAGAAAACTAGAATTATTTGTCTGGAACAGTACCTAGAACCATGTTTATTTGAAGGATTTTCATTCCCTTTCCCAAGAGTCAAAAGTTACTTTATATGGGAAAGTAAATACATCTGACCGGCAACATTTTACATGGATGAGCAGAAAGGGCACTTTAAGACACAATGGTCATGAGGATGCAGCATAAAAGCCTGAATCATCGGTCTTGTACCTAGAAGCAAAGAAACCAAGGCAAAGGGATAAGGACAAACTCATACAAAGCCTTGGGACTACATTTGAAGAACTGTCTGCAGCTACAGACAACCCCTTGCAGGGCCAAAATAAAAACCATGGAAAACATACAGGAGAAAGTGAGGATGCAGATGCTACAGATCAGAGTCAAAAAGTGTGGAGCTTGAAAAGCACAGCCGGTCACACAACATCCAAGGAGGAGAGCAAAAGTTTCGATCATAATTTCTTTATCAGGAATATCCTAATGAAGATCCAATGTTTGAAAATGTCGACTCTCCTACTCCTTGGATGCTGCTTGACCGACTATGCTTTTCTACTGACGTGGAATACATACAGCCTGGATTCAGTGCAAATAACCGAAAAACTTCAATGAAGACAAAAAATATTTCTAATAAAAGAAGTCTCAAGTTTCCAAAAGGTTAAGGATCACAAAAAGGATGGTGTGACTGTATGAAATAACACTGGGAAAATGACATGAAGTTGAAAAAAGAAAATTATTTGCAATCTAATAATAAAGAGTTCATGATTTTAGAGAGATTATAGATAATGAAGTGAGCAGAACTGGATTTGGAGAAATTTGCTGAAAAGGATAGCTAATCCCACCTATAATATCAGCCAGAATGTTGAAATTGAAGCAATTACATCTTTTGAGAGAACAAGTTGCTTAATATTTGAAGTTGATGACCATGTCAGGATATGAGAACTCCCTTTGTTAACTGATCCCAAGGCAGCTGGTCAAGTACAAAACTTGATATGAATCCTTGCCTTGACTGGAACTTCATTAACAGAAAGCAGTTGCTGAATAAAGAGACCTTGGAGTACAGGCTCATAGCTCCTTGGAAGTACAGTCATAGGCAGACAGGATAGTAAAGGTGGTGTTTGGTATGCTTTCCTTTATTGGTCAGTGCATTGAGCAGAAGAGTTGAGGGGTCATGTTGCGGCTGTACAAGACATTGGTGACGCCACTTTTGGAATATTGTGTACAATATTGTATTGTTTGGAATATGGTCTTTCTGCTACAGAAAGGATGTTGTGAAACTTGAAAGGGTTCAGAAAAGATTTACAAGGATGTCACCAGAATTAGAGGATTTGAGCTATAGGGAGAGGCAGACTAGGCTGGGGCTATTTTCCCTAGAGCATCGGAGGCAAGTATGACTTTGTGGAGGTTTATAAAATCATGTGGGGCATGAATAGGGTAAATAGACAAGGTTTTTTCCCTAGGGTGGGGGGAGTCCAGAAATAGAGGGAATAAGTTTAAGGTGAGATGAAAAGACTTAAAAGGGACCTAGGGGACAATCTTTTCATGCAGAGGGTGATGTGTATGCAACGAGCTGCCAGAGAAAGTGGTGGAGGCTGGTATAATTACAATATTTAAAAAGCATCTGGATGGGTAAATGAACAGGAAGGGTTTAGAGGGATATGTGCCAAGTGCTGGCGGATGGGATTAGTTTGGGTTAGGATAGCTGGCCAGCACGAGTTGGACTTAAGTGTCTGTTTCCATGCTATACATCTCTATGACTATGACCCTAAATCAAGCAAATAGCATTGAATCAATTTGTGCTCTACAGTATTCTTACTCAAGTTGAGGTTTGAAGATTGCCAAATGAGCACAACAACTGGAAATAAAAGAAGAGGTATAAACAAAGCCATGGTTTCTACATCTGGTCCATTGTTCAAACGTTCTTCGAAACACACCGGGTGACAATAGGATTGCTTTCAGAGAGATGTTGAAAGAAATCAAGAACACACATTGCCTTAGTTGTGTGATTAATGGTGAACCAGACAAGGATTTAATTTATGGTAACTAACAGTGAAATTCTAAGAGCTTTCAGGAGAGACAATGGAAGGTACTTAGTCCCTTGGTACCACTATTTAATTCAGACAATAAAGAATATTTTTAAGTAAACAGTCACTTAAAATGTCACTTTTCTGACAAATACAATTTCTATACTGTAATCAAATACTTATAGGTTATACGCACCCCAAACAACACAGTTACCTTTATGATGTCGGCATAAGAATTAATAAGTATTCTGGATACCAGAATCATTCTGCTTCTGTGCAGGCAATGAAGTACTACAAGTAGATGAGCGTAATTACATTGTAAGGCAGCACGGTGGCGCAGTGGTTAGTACTGCTGTCTCACAGCGACAGGGTTCGATTCCAGCCTCAGATGACTGTGTGTGGAGTTTGCACATTCTCCCAGTGGGCGCATGGGTTTCCTCCGGGTGCTCCAGTTTCCTTCCATAGCCCAAAAAATATGCAGGTCAGGTGAATTGGCTATGCTAAATTGCCCATAGTATTAGGTGCTTTAGTCAGAGGGAAATGGGTCTGGGTGGGTTACTCTTTGAAGGGTCAGTATGGACATGTTGGGCCAAATGGCCTGTTTCCACACTGTAGGGGATCTAATCTGAATCATAAGGAAAAAATGACCACACAGGATTTCAAAACAGGAATTTATTATGTTTGCACCCTACAGTCAATGTAGTCTGATCATACTTTAATTGAAGACTATTTTGGTTTGACTGCATGCAAAGACTGGCAAGATAATTTTCACAAGCAGTGATTATTTCTTCTTTTGCCTATTACCTTTGATTGGTGTTAGTGCAAAGCACTGGGCTTCTGCATGGTAAAAGAAGTGAAGCACAAGATTTAGAGGTATTTGAGGGAAACTAGGAAATGTCAGAATTAAAAACACATTCTTCTTTTCCATAAAAGTTTTTGGAACTGCAAGTTTAGCACTACAAGTTCGAACTCTTATTTCAAAGCACATGTTAGACCAACACATTGGAGTGAATTCCATGAGTTATATCAAATTCATTCACCTTGACACTTCATAGTCTAAATTATTTGAAGCTGACATTTGCTAACTAAATTTAAAAAATAATGCTAAGCTTCACTTTAAAGTTAAAATCATATTAATCATCAGCCAAAGAATCCAAATGCTTAATTTTGGATTTCATTAGCAAGCTTTGAGATGATTTGGAGCTCAGGTTGAGGTTCCTGAGCTGGAAAGTCCGTTTTCAGACGTTTCATTTTCTGATTTCTTCCCCTTTGATTTTTAGATTTGACTTCCTAATGATCCAGTGTCTGTTATTTTTGTCGAGAGGAAAGACTTGGAAAATCAGTCCAGTTCTACAGACAACTCACAATACATTTAAAATTATTTGCTGAATGGTACCAAAATAAACGTTCAGGTTCAAATTTGAAACCGAACAGTAAAGCAACAACTAGTGCTCGGACACTTCAAATACCTCAGGAATGGCTTTATTTAGGAAAATTGCATGGCTTGCTGAGCAGATGGATGTGGCAGGAAAATCAATGCTCATTTAAATACTGAAGATGCAGGTGCTTGAACCAAGATCAAACATTTACAAGAAAATTACAGAAGAAACAAAAAATACGTATTATAAAGCACATCAGATCAGCCATATTTCCTTTAAGTTAATAAGGTCAGTGGGCCATTACATTCCAATGGTGGGGACAGGTTTGCTCGGGGGCAATGAATTCCATTGACTGGAACCAACTGGCAGCTATACATTAAAACTGGCAGTCTAGGATAAAGGTAAATTTTGCATTGGTTGAAAAATGCTCATAAGAGCATTTTCAGAAATGAACACGAGGCTGCTAAAATATGAAAATCAAGCAGAACATTTAAAGTTGTTGTGGTTCTGTTCGCCAAGCTGGGAATTTGTGTTGCAGATGTTTCGTCCCCTGTCTAGGTGACATCCTCAGTGCTTGGGAGCCTCCTGTGAAGCGTTTCTGTGATGTTTCCTCCGGCATTTATAGTGGTTTGAATCTGCCGCTTCCGGTTGTCAGTTCCAGTGGTCAGTGTATATTGGGTCCAGGTCGATGTGCTTATTGATTGAATCTGTGGATGAGTGCCATGCCTCTAGGAATTCCCTGGCTGTTCTCTATTTGGCTTGTCCTATAATAGTAGTGTTGTCCCAGTCGAATTCATGTTGCTTGTCATCTGTGTGTGGGGCTACTAAGGATAGCTGGTTGTGTCGTTTTGTGGCCAGTTGGTGTTCATGGATGCAGATCATTAGCTGTCTTCCTGTTTGTCCTATGTAGTGTTTTGTGTAGTCCTTGCGTGGGATTTTGTAGACTACATTACCCAGCATGAGCAAAACCAATGTAGTCTACAAAATCCCACGCAAGGACTACACAAAACACTACATAGGACAAACAGGAAGACAGCTAATGATCTGCATCCATGAACACCAACTGGCCACAAAACGACACGACCAGCTATCCTTAGTAGCCCCACAAGCAGATGACAAGCAACATGAATTCGACTGGGACAACACTACTATTCTAGGACAAGCCGAACAGAGAACAGCCAGGGAATTCATAGAGGCATGGCACTCATCCACAGATTCAATCAATAAGCACATCAACCTGGACCCAAGATACCAGCCACTGCAACGGACAGCTGAAACTGACAACCGGAAGCGGCAGATTCAAACCACTATAAATGCCGGAGGAAACATCACAGAAGCGCTTCACAGGAGGCTCCCAAGCACTGAGGATGTCACCTAGGTAGGGGACGAAACGCCTGCAACACAAATTCCCAGCTAGGCGAACAGAACCACAACAACGAGCACCTGAGCTACAAATCTTCTCACAAACTTTGAGAACATTTAAAGGTTTGAATGTCTTTCCTTGATCAGTAAAGTTTACAAAGAAATCAGGAGCATGATACATGGCTTCTTATCAGCCAATTTACCCAATAATTTTGCCACCCTTGGTGGATAATGTGATGTCTTCTTTGAGCAACTGATACAATTAAACAACCAATAGCAACAGTTGACGGAGGAGGATAGGCAGTTCGAACCATAAGACATTGGAGCAGAAATTAGGCCATTTGGCCCATTGAATGGTAGAGCAGACTCAATCATGGATGATGGGTTTCTCAACCCCATTTCCTTGTATTCTCCCCGTAATCCTTGATCTCCTTAGCAATCAAGAACTTATCTGTGTCTTAAATATACTCAGTGACCTGGCCTCCACAGCCTTCTGTGGCAATGAATTCCATAGATTCACCACTCTCTGGCTCAACCTTTCCCCTCATTCTTCCAAACTCGGTAGTCCCAGAGTCCTCAAACATTCTTCATATATATTAAGCCTTTAATTCTTGGGACCATTCTCATGAATCTCCTCTGGACCCAATCCAGGGCCAATACATCCTTCCTGTCTTATGAGGCCCAAAACTGCTCACAATACTCTAAATGTGGTCTGACCAGAGCCTTAAAACCTCAGAAGTACATCTCTTGCTTTTATTTTTTAGTCCTTTTGACTTAAATGACAGGGTGGCATTTGCCACCCTAACTACTGAATCAACCTGCAAGTTTACCGTAAGAGAATCCTGGATTAGGACTCCCAAGTCTCTTTGTAATTCAAACTTCTGAATTTTCTCCCCATTTAAAAAAATACTTATTACCTCTATTCCTCCTACCAAAGTGCATGGCCTCACACTTCCCCACGTATTTCATCTGACACTTGATTGCCCACTCTCCTAACCTGTACAAATCCTTCTGCAGCCTCCCCACCTCAATACTACCAGTCCCTTCACCTATCTTTGTATCATCTGCAAGCTTAACCAGAATGTCTTCACTTCTTTCAACCAGATCATTAATGTAGAAAATACAAAGTTGTGGTCCCAACACGGACCCTTGTGGAACATGTCACCAGCCTCCATCCTGAGAAGGACCCTTTTATCCCCATCCTCTGCTTTCTGCCAGATAGCCAATCTACTATCCATGCTAGCACCTTGCCTCTAACACCATGGGTCCTTATCTTACTCAACAGCCTCCTGTGCGACATCTTATCAAAGGCCTTCTGGAATCCCAGATAGATAATAAAAAAATCAGCTCTGTTGGTCTAACCTGTTCATTACTTCCTCAAAGAATTCTAACAGATTTGCCAGGGATGACCGCCCCTTACTGAAACCATGCTGACTTTGTCCTATTTTACCATGGACTTCTAAGTATTCAGAAATTTCATCCTATACAATGGACTCCAAAATCGTACTAACGACTGAGGTCAGGCTAATCGCCCTATAATTTCCCATCTTTTGGTTTGCTCCCACTTTAAACATAGGAGTTACATTAGCCATTTTCCAGTCCTCTGGGACCTTCCCTGACTCCAGTGATTTCTGAAAGATCACTACTAAAGTCTCCACTACCTCTTCAGCTATCTCCTTCTGAACTGAGGTTTAACCCATTTGGTCCTGGTGATTTATCAACTTTCAGACCTTTCAGTTTTTGTAGCACCTTCTCCTTGGTGATCGCCACTATACTCATCTGTCCCCTGACTCTCGAAGTTTTGAGATATTACTCGTGTCTTCCACTGTGAAGACTGACACAAAGTACCTAAGAGTCATAGGGATATGCAGCACAGAAATTGACCCTTCAGTCCAACTCATCCATGCTGACAAGATATCCTAGGCTAACCTAGTCCTATTTGCCAGCACTTGGCCCTTATCCCTCTAAATTCTTCCTATTCATATACTCATCCAGATGCCTTTTAAATGCTGTAATTTTACCAGCGTCTGCCACTTCTCCAGGCAGTTCATTGCAGTTATTCAGTTCCTCAGCCATTTCTTCATTTCCCATTACTGCTTCTCCAGCCCACTTTTGCCCTTTATACATGGAAAACTCTTACAACCCTGTCTACTAATATTAATGGCTAGCTTCTCTTATTTCTTTCATTATCCTCTGTTGTCCTTTATAGGCTTCCCAATGCTTTCCATGATCTTATATGCTTTCTCTTTGGCTTTTATCCTGTCCCTGACCGTTGCCTCACACTCCCTTTAGTATGTTTCAGTTAACAATTCTTGGCCAAACAACTCAGTTTGGTAACTCATCATTTTCTCAAGGGCAACTGGGAAGGGGCAATCAATGCCAACCCAGCAAGCAACACATCCCATGGAAAAAAAATTTAATTAGTTGTATCAAAGGCTAGCACAAAAATCAAGTGAGCACTCAAATGAAAAGCTCAAGTTGGAAACAACACTTTGAAAATAATTTCTACAAAAATCAGATGAACTTACACATAGCAGTCTCCTCGTGGCACCACACTACATAGTGTGCCACAGTGTAATGCACCTGCCCTTGTACAAAATTCGTGCCCTCCAACTTACAGTACACAAAACAATGGTCTGGGAATATACCCTTTTAAAAGAGGAATGTGACAACTGATTTTTCTGAACTATAAAAATTTTTGCATCTACTACATAAAACGGATTGCTAACACTGTTGATGGGTCTCCCCTGCCGTGACGAGTTAAATGGTGGAGTGTTCGAGAGTACACGATGTTATAATCACAGCTGAGGCTACTAATGGACAAGTCAGATGCCAGAATTAAATCTGGCCTGATACAACAGTTAGTAGAAAGTGAGGACTGCAGATGCTGGAGATCAGAGTAGAGAGTATGGTGCTGGAAAAGCACAGCAGGTCAGGTAGCATCTGAGGAGCAGGAGAATCGATGTTTCGGGAACAAACCCTTCAATAGGAATGAGTCTTGTACTTGAAACATCAATTGTCCTGATATAACAGTTGCCATGCACTAAACATAGATACAGATGGCTGCATATTAAAATTTTTAACAGAACCAAACAAAAGAAAAAGCAAACCAAGCTATTTAAAGATAGAACATGTGTTTTAAGATCTTTCAAGCCATCAAAATACCTCATGTATTCCCCAACACTACCAATTTAGACCAAGTCAAATCCAGGGGCATTATTCTTTCACACCAAATCTTTATAACTGACATAGCTGCTTCTCCCCGACTCTGGTCTATGAACTACAACTGCTTTGAACCCTCGACATAAAACTTATACTTTTTTTCAGTATTTCATTAATCTGATTTTTTAAAAAAACCAAACAAACACACTTTGTCTACAGTTTTTACAAAACTATACTTTTACACCTAAGTAACTGAGCTATCCTTTATTCGTCCCATCTACCTAAGAGAGGTACACTATTCACTTTTGGCCCCTAGACAGGGCTCCTTCAACCCAAATCTTTTAGGCTCTGTTTATTTCTTAGCTAAATTTATCCTTAATTATTCAAAATCAAAAACAAGCTAACACCCTGTCAGAATCCCACAGTATAAACAAACATTCTTTTATTAAGCACTCAAGAAGAGCTAGTCAGTTTTCTTTTAAACCTCTTCACACAAAAG
Organism: Chiloscyllium punctatum; assembly: GCF_047496795.1. Taxonomy (NCBI): domain Eukaryota; kingdom Metazoa; phylum Chordata; class Chondrichthyes; order Orectolobiformes; family Hemiscylliidae; genus Chiloscyllium; species Chiloscyllium punctatum. The sequence goes on along the minus strand of NC_092778.1, from coordinate 64,631,978 downwards.
TTATCTTGGTTGATTACCCAACTCAGGAGTCTGATCCCACATTGGTCCATTACCGTTTGAAGAGGCCAATATTAGTAGACAACGCTAAACATGTAATCAAAGAAGCAAACAAAACCAGTAGGATATTGAATTAAGTGTCTTCAATTTTCAAGGTGTTTTCATTAACAGTGAGAGTGCAGTACCCAAACTCTAGGTGTGGCCAATGCAGTCAAATCAGCTGCCTCATCCACTAGCCCAGTCTCCCAGCTTTGCGTTTGTCTTACTGTTATTCATATATGCCAAGTACGTATAGACCTGAGTAACCTGATCAAGTCATATTATGAAATGCAGTAGAAAATCAAAACACAGTGGATAATACTGAATCACGTGATCCTGTGAAATACAACTATAGAAACAGGGTTCTTATGCAAAATAACCAACCCAAAATATTAACACACTATCCACAGATGCTGCCCGACATAAGTTTTTGACTTTTTTCATTCTGGAAATGTAAGAGCGTTAATTAAAAAATGACACCATGAAAATACGAAGGCAATACAGGTAGTCGATCCTTTATCCAAAAGTTCCAAAGTCCAAGAAGCTCTGAAATCCGAACTTTTTCTTCTCATTAACGTGGTTGTTTGGCATGGAAACAGTTAACCCAAGTCAACACCCACTCGATGCGCATTACTCAGATGCGACGTGGTGTGTGTGTGGGGTTGGGGTGGGGTGGAGGGGGAGGTGGGCGCAGTCATGGCCCAGCACCGGCAAGCATGGATTCTCTCTCAAGGCCTGTTTTAGTTAGTAAGTCTGCTCCTCCAGTAAGACTTTTTTTTAAGAAGTCTATCTATAAACACTCTTACCTGCCTACAATCACACAAAACACCAAAAACAAATCCTCATCTTAAGTATCATTCTGGCCAGAAGGAAATCCAGAAGAAATATTCATGGGGAACATTCTTCTTTGGCTTAAAGATCAAGAACACAAGTACCCAATCTACACAAGTCAGGGTTAGGTGTAAGGGCAAGTAGAAATACTCTAAGAGATTTAAGAGTTCAATTTTATAAAAAATCAGTCCTTAATCGATACTGAGCCAAAACACATTTCAACAATATCTAACAAGTGTAACACAACAGAATGTTGAATGGAGTTTCCATACTCCCCCATCTAAATTGGAAGCTGTTTCTTGCAGAGTTTTTGGAATGAATTCACTCTGCTGCTCACAAATCATAAACCTCTCAAAGTCTGAGATTAGCTTCCTTTCCTTTTTAATACAGCCCTCAATGATCAAATGTATGTTTTGCTCTGAAGCACGCGTAATAATTCTGCAAACAAAACGACAGTTATTTTGATTCTATGAGCATGGTTCTCAACATGTCTGTTGGCCAAAAGATTGGACATATTGTATTTCTCTTGGGGAAAAAAAAATTCCTAACAAACAGGCTATTTATCTTGCTTATTTTTGTCTCAAACTACTTTTAAAAGATTTTTATACCAAAATGAATTAATTAGGGCACACAAACCAAATTATTTGCCAAAAGGGATAACATTATTGAATGTGAAGTTAATTCTGGCTGGATTTAGATTTTCCAGCTTTCAATTACATGGCAAGATTCACATCAAATTGCTATTTGCCACCCCCGGGATTAAGTGAAAAGCACCACATTCATCATGCTGATAGCAACAGAAGGTACCAGGCACAATGTGTCATATGCAGAATATGACAAATTAGAAGCAAAAATCAGTTATTTGGAGTCAAAATATATCAAATGTAATCTCTTCTGACAACTTCAACAGTCAGCAGCTGTGGATAAAGACAGCATTTCAGTAACATGCTCCTTTATATATGTCCTCTTGGCTAGCTGGTAGCACTTTGCCACAAGCTCCACTTGGATTTTAGCAGATAATGTAGTTCAATAGACACTACTGTCCATTAGAGGTACCTATTTTGTGATATTGTACATTGAGCACTGGTGTCTGCTCAAGTACACTTGAGATAGCATTGTATTACTCCCTTGCTAAAGAGATCAAGAAAACCAACACCAATTCTGTATCTGTGATAACTGAAACACAAACTATGGGCCATACAGATGGCATCCAAAGAATTCAGAAGAAATTTCTTTATCAAATGGACTGAATGTAGTCCTCACACCCAAACTGGGCAATTATTGGAACAGCACAGCTACGAGTAAAGTTGGATAGCAATGAAGACGGAGGAAAAGAAGAACACTTAGAGAGTTTATGTACACAATTGGAGAAGGCACATGCCAGTATAAACAAATCATATACTGCTCACTTCTGTTACAAATTGAATGCATTTCATAAAAAGAGCAGAGCTCCAAGTCTCCTGGTCAACAGGCATCACAATCAGAAAGATCACAACACATGGCGTCTATTTGTCCAGCTGAGTCCAAGCTGGCTCAGCACAATTATCTTCCTTACTTCGAAATCTTACTAGTCTTTTCATTTACTCAACTTATTCTACCTTGTTCCACACAACTGGAACAGCAACACTACTTGCAGTTTACCTTCAATATGAAATGTCAAGGCATTTGTTTCTTCAGTTCACATTGAAACTAATTTTTGAATGAAGACACAATTGACTGATATAAATCACAACAATTTGAGTGCATCTCCATGACATTCTTTCAAACGTCAAGACTTCAATCAGAAGTGTCTCATGCATCTGGTAACATGTTGTGATCCCCTAGAAATATTTATAGATTAAAAAGATACAAACACTGCACAGTGCAAGTATAAAATGAATTCATGTAGCTATAGCTCCAACAATATGTAGGTTAGGTGGACTGGCCAAGCTAAATTGCCCATTGTATCCAGGGACACGCAACTAGCTGGTTAGCCAGCAGAAATGCAGGGTTATGGGGATAGGGCTGGGTGGGATGCTCTTCAGAGGCTCGGGGAGGACTTTATGGACAAACGGCCTACTTCTACATTGTAGAGATTCTATGATCCTTAGGCACATCTAGCCCTGCGGACTTTTGTTCCGTACACTCAGCAGATTTGGGAGGAAAAAAAGTGACAGCTCCAGATTTGTACACTAAGTTTGCTCACTGAGCTGGAAAGTTCATTTTCAGATGCTTTGTGTTAGTGACCTGCTTTCCATTTATGTATTTAGGTTTCCTTGGGTGATGTCCTTTCCAGTGGTGATGCCATTTCCTGTTGTTCTTCTCTCAGGGGTGTGGGGGTGACAAATAGAGTGTGTTTATTGAGAGAATTCTGGTTGGAATGCCATGCTTCAGGAATTCTTGTGCATGTCTCAATTCTTGTGCTTGGTTTGCCCTAAAGATGGATATGTTGTCCCAGTCGAAGTGGTGTCCTTCCTCAACCGCATGTAAGGATGCTCATGAGTGTGGGTCATGTCATTTTGTGGCGAGTTGATGGTCCTGTATCCTGATTGCTAGTTTTCGGCCTGTTTGTCACAGTTCTTGCAAGGTATTTTGTAAATGACATTAGTTTTGCTTGTTGTCTGTATCGGGTCTTTCAAGTTCATTAGCTGCTGTTTTACTGTGTTGATGAGTTTGTGGGCTACCTTGATGCCAAGAGGTCTAAGCAGTCTGGCAGTCCTTTCTGAGTTGCCTTTGATGTAGGGGACTGGGGCTACGGTAACAAACACTACATTGGTCAAAAAGGCAGAAAGCTAGCCAACAGGATACATGAACATCTACTAGCCACAAAAAGATTGAAAACCACTAATTCAGGAAGGACATGGTGATCAGTGAAAATTATTTGGTCTAAAATATAACACAGGCTATACGGCTTTGCAAGAGCAGATGAAGTCAAATGAGGGAGGAGGCCAGCCAAATAAGTACTGGATGAGGCTGCAAACAAAGTGAAATAGCATGGAATTGACAAGTGCGTTGAACTCATGGGTGAGAAAAGAAAATTATGCTTTGATCAAGGATGTTTCCAGGGTTGGAAGATTTGAGGTATAGGGAGAGGCTAAACAGGCTGGGGCTGTTTTCCCTGGAGCATCAGAGGTTGAGGGGTGACCTTATAGAGGCTTACAAAATTATGAGGGGCATGGATAGGATAAATAGACAAAGTCTTTTCCTTGCAGTCAGGGAGCCCAAAACTACAGGGCATAGGTTTAGGATGAGAGGGAAAAGATATAAAAAGAGACCTAAGAGGCAACTTTATCACAGAGGGTGGCACGTATGGAATGAGCTGCCAGAGGAAGTGGTGGAGGCTGGTACAATTGCAACATTTAAAAGGCATTTGGATGGGTGTATGAATGTGAAAGATTTGGAGGGATATGGGTCGGGTGCTGGGACATCTGGTCGGCATGGACAGGTTGGACCGAAGGGTCTGCTTCCATGCTGTACATCTCCATGACTCCATTTCAATGATCAATGTGAGGAAATTGCAACTTACACAAGATTATGTGTGACAGTCTGGGAACAGAGGAGCAGCGATTGAGATAGAGACAGATAGCGTGTTGGAGGTTGGGATCATCAGTTTACAAATGGAAGCCAACCCCAAGTACTCAGTATTTTACATCTGAAGTTGCCTATTTAAACAATGTGCAAACCATCATGTAATTTGCATTCATAGCCACCAAGTAAAAGCTTACACATTATACTGCCTAAGCAGTGGCCTTGAATGGGGAACATAAGTTGGCATGAAGGTGCAATGGGAACAGAACTTTTACCTCCTGTCTATCCACGAGTCACCCCAACATGCTGTTCAAATTCTAAAAAGGCATACACAGAAAAAGGAAAAAAAGAAAGACAGTCGCTTTAGTGGTGATTAATATGCCAAACATGGCACTCTCTCTGGTAACTAAAATGGGTTTGTTTCAATCATCTAAGCCTGCAGTTGTTGAAAATAACCACCATATCCATACATATGGCTGGTACACTTACTGACCATCTATGTTAGGACCATTATCAGGACTGTCACTTAAATACTGGAATTATGCATCATTAAACATATTAAATTGATAATAATATCAACATTAGAGTCGGGAGTGTAGTGCTGGAAAAGCACACCAGGACAGGCAGCACCAGAGGAGCAGGAGAATCGACGTTTCAGGCATAAACCCTTCATCATATGTCTGAAACGTCGAATCCCCTGCTCCTTGGATACTGCCTGACCTGCTGCGCTTTTCCAGTACTTCATTCTAGACTCTGAACTCCAGCATCTGCAGTCCTCACTTTTCGCCTCCATAATATCAACATTAGTCATTTAAAAGCAGATATTTCTATTAAAATGTTTTCTTGTTTAGTCCATATTCATGTCAGACTATTAAAACTAGTTTAATAGTGAATGCTTAAAATTTCAATAAATATTTCTTGGTTTTGCAGCTTTAGTAACAATGGGGCTAACTAGTGATCTTGGCTGCGCATTCAAAGAAAACACAGGTGCTCCATGAAACAACTCATTGCAGATTAGAGATTAGAACTGAATACTGACCAAATCAGCAGCACCCACACCCCATGAATGAACTGTTTAAAAAAGACTCCTGGTGGTCGGGTTGAGTTCCAACTGTTTTTGGGGATTATCACGCATGAGGTCTGGAATAATTGGGACATGATATCAAAATTACTTAAATGTTGTGGATGAGTTTCTGGATACCTTAGCCAAGCACAATGTTTAGGATAATCATCTGGCAGATGATGGATTCAAGGGACATGAGCCAGAGTTTTAGTTTGGGGAATACTGTTAATGCAGACTGGTGCTACACAAACCAAGTAAGTTGGATAAGGGGACATCTGTGAGAAATGTGAATACAAAAGACTTTTGTAATGGATTGAAGAAACAATGTTCGAGCTTATGGAGATCTACTACAGGTGCCAGCAGGATATAGAAGCACTGTCATCAATTCGTATGGTAGCATGGCAACCTTTTGGGAAACAGGCGCACTTCTTTCCAAAAAGCATTGGGAAAATATTGAGTTCAGAAATATTATTAGAAGTCCCGTCTTTTGATTGGAAGTCAGAATCAGCTGTACAGGATGGAAACAGACCAGTTGGTCCAAATTGTTCATGCCAACCAGATAGCCTAAATTAATCTAGTCCAACCTGCCAGCATTTGGCCCATATCCTTCCAAACCCTTCCTATTCATGTACCCATTCAGATACCCTTTAAAAATGCTGTAATTTACCAGCCTCCACCATATCCTCTGGCTGCTCATTTCACAGATGCACCACCCTCTGCATGAAAACATTACCCTTTAGGTCTCTTTTATAGCTTTCCTTTCACCCTAAACCTCTACTTCTGGACTGTGTGGTAGTACTTCCTTCTCACTCCAGGGGCTGGAGATGCGCATATTGCACAGTGGGATGTTGGATAACTAAATTGATAGACTACAAAGACTCTTAACAAGACTCATACTCAATAGGAAGAGAACTTGTAATTAAGCTGCATGGAATATGCACGTAAAAGAACATTCCTGATACATTTTCATGTATACCATACTTGAGCAGGTGTGAATTTATGAAACTCAGCTCTTCTAGAAGGTGAATGTCTCATTAGCCTTACAAGCTAGGAGCACACAAAGGCTGAAACTGACACCGCAAGGATGTTGGAAGATGTTCATGTGTGAGTAAGAGAGAAAAAACAAACATTCTTCTGTAAATTACATTCACTGACCCAAGAGGTTAAGGGGCACAGACAGAGTGAGGACAGAGCTGGTGGAAAGATCAACTCTGTGGTCTGATTAGAGTGCACATTTGCTTGTCATGGATCGATTGTTTGTGCATTTTTCCTGAAGCCTGAGATCCGGGAATATTATGAACATATTTACATTCTGGGTATCTAAGATGATTTTAAAAAAGGCATTTTGTAGGACAATGATATTGGGCATGTTAGCTGAGCAAGATTAGACTCAGCTCTCAAGATGTACTGTTAAAAAGGAAGGTTATCTAGCCAAAGAAATTGGCCATTTGGCCTGGCTTCATAAAAGTTCCCACTTTGATGCGCATGTAGCTTAGTCAAGTGTACTCAGACCTGTCAATGAGTTTCTCATTCTCCACAAACTATTGCCATTTTATTGCTGTTTATTGACTAAGGGCATGTGGTGTTTTTGTAATTTTAATACCAATTTCTGTATAAAGACAGCTGGCTTTACAGCAATAAGAGTAGCCTGAGAGCAGTCTTACGGATAAAAGCTGGCGCCGCTACGCTCTAATGGTTTAAAACCTTAGTTCAAGCCTGGCTTATAGGTATCTATGTTACACAGTGTAACATTGATGCTACTGCTAAATAAAGGTAATAATTTAAACTAAACAGTCTGTAAGAATTTTATATTCCAGACTACCACAGAGTACAAACTCCGGGAAGAACCAAGAGAGGCTTGCAAGTAGAGTCCACCAGGGATTCCCTGAGCCGTCTCGAATAGGTGCTTAACACCTACTATAGGTCAGATACTAACATTATAGCAGAACACTTAGAAAAGTGCAAGACAGCATCAATAATCAATGCAGCTTTATAAAAAAGAAATTTTATTAAAAATTAGTAATTAAATTGGTGCGGTTTGACAAAATAACATTCTATGGATAAACAGGAACCAGTGGATGACAGTTCTCCAATTTCCAGAATACATTTGACAAGTTTCAACAAAGCTTATTGCAGAATAGCTATGTATGGGGCATCGTATTGATATGTTTAAAAGATTGGCTACTCAACAGGAAACAGTAGGCATAAATTGGCACTTTTGGTTGGGAAGATGTTACGTGCAGTGTGCCACAGGGCTAGTGCTGGATTCTCAACTTTTCTTAAAACTTCATAGAAATAATTTTTAAAAAGATTGACAGTAGAGTTGCTCAACTTGCTGAGGACGGTTCCTGAGATAGGAAAGCAAGCTGTGAAGATGCAAGGAAGGCAAGAGAATGGAGTTGAGAAATATATTAGACATCAAAAAGCGGAGCAGACTCAATGGGCTGAATGGTGTAATCTTATCGTCTTAAAGATAAAAATCGACTAAGTGAATGGGCAAAGGTCTGGCAAATCAAGCACAATGTTGAAGCATGTGAAGTTTGCCCATTCCAGCAGAAAGAATCAAAAAGCAGCATATCTTCCAAGTGATGTCGGATTGCAGAGATCTAGATGGATCAGAGTATCCTCAAGCACAAACTGCAGACTACATGAAGGTTCAGCAATTAGCTAAAAAAGCTAACAGAACATTATATATATAAGGGAACCAAATAGAAAAGCACACTTATAGTGAAATTGTACAAGGCAATGATGGGACCACATCTGGAATAGAGAGCACTGTGCTTTAGTCTACTTATTTAAGGATGGATATTGGTTGGCTCCAATGGTAGGTAGTAGTTGCCTGATCACTGGGCCAGAAGATCCTGGTTCAAGACACACCTATCCTAGAGGTGCAACACAACATCTCAAATACATAGAAGACAGCTCTCACATAAGATTTACTAGACTATTACCTCGAATGAGGGGGTTAGTTTATGAGGAAAAGGTTGAACAGGCTATGCCTGTATCTATTGGAGGTCAGAAGGGCAAGAGGTAACTTGGTTGAGCCAGTAAGATTGAGGGGACTTAACAGATGGTGGGAAAACCTAGAACTAGTGGGGGTTACTGTTTTAAAAATAAAAGAGACCATCCATTTAAGACAGAAGTGTTCTCACAGAGGGTTCAGTCTCTTTGGAGCTTTCTTGCTCACAGTGGTGAAAACAAAACATGTTTTTTTTTAAGGGCATAAGCAGACACATTGTCGCTTAGGAGGTGAAAGGTTATTAAAGGGAGGTAGGAATGTGGGATAATAAGATTAGCTATGATCTTACTGAATCTTAATTTGCCCATTCATGTCATGAATCAGACGTGCCTGAGAGAAAAAAAGGTTATTGCACAGACTATTCACTACTAACAACATTTACACAAAGATTCTGGTAATAATCTGTACTGGGGAATGAAGATCTGAACCCTTTTGGGAGGGGGGTGGGGGGGAAGAGGGGGGAGGGGATAATGCCTGAAATGTTGATTCTCCTTGGGTGCTGTCTGATCTGTTGTGCTTTTCCAGCACCACACTCAACTCTGGGTATATAAAGTCACCCTGTTCTGACATATCTTTCTAGCAAGTATCTACTCAAAATTTCTTATTTTATTTGCAACAACTGAAATTTGGAATGTAAATGCATGTTTTCCACACAAGGAATTTTTTTAAAAACACACAAGCATAAAATCATTGTCAAAGGTCAATTTCAATTTAGAAGCTGGACCTGAACAGTAGTTATGCTGCCATCTGTAGCTGATATCATGGAGGTAAATCTTTATAATATTAGAAAGTCACTCCTGGTATTGATTGCCAGAAATGAACATTCAAATTCCATTGATATTCCAGCTGTTAGACATGAAGTTAAAAGTGCTGATCCCAGATCCAGTCCACAACGAGGATCATTTTTTCTGAAATATAATTTTTCATGGTCACCATTTCTACATCCTTCATAGACTTAAAAACATTCCCATGTTTTAGCCTTCTAGATTTGTATTTTTGACAATAAAATTGTTCACCATCAATAAGGCTCCATGCTGCACACAGCATTATCTGCAACACTATCGCAGAAACAAACTTGACCTTGGCTACAAACTTTGCTTTCAACAGTCTTCACCAGCTGTCCTTCAGGAATTTTCAAAAAGTATAATCAAGCTGGTGTGCAAATACACAGCAGAAATTAATATACAAAATACTACAGAAAGAGTTGCACCTGCAGCTGGGGATGATGCATAAATATTGTCTGACAGATTCCTGTTGCAAATATTTGGATATAACAATAAAGCTGTTACTCAGGAATAAACCCTCACTTACAAATTGCTCGTCAGTGTTATGCCCTTACATTCCAAACTATCCTGAATTCAAGTTCATTTTAGCCAAAACACCAGATTCCTCACTGTTTTCTCCCTACTTCATATATAGCACTTGCGGTCAAACCTAAATTGCACTGAAACTGTTAACAGCTTGCTGTAGGACTTTCCTCACTAAATGGGTCATTCATTCCCATCCTGAAATTCTGTTAGGCTGAATCTGTCTTAAGAAAAGGGATACTTCATGTTAAAGTGCTTAAAAAATTTAAGTCTTAAAATGATCAATAATTATTTACCAATGGTTTGAAGAATAAAAGGTAATCATACCCAAATGATGGGTTACATTGCCCTGGCGTCTGCACACTCCAAGGACATCTTTGTTACTTTAAGGAGTATCAACACCAGTGATGATCAAGTATGCATGTATTCTCTTTCTCAGAGCTATATTCCCTTTAATATTAGAGCAGGAATGCGCTGGTATTTTGGGATGAAATGACTATTTCACTCAAGTTGCAATTCAGGGGCCCAGGCACAGGTTTAAATTCCACAGAAGCTGGCAGAATTTGAATTCTAAAATACTTGAAGTGAAAGTCAGTCTCATG